>NW_028317912.1:0-673500 GCF_062004578.1 Staurois parvus
ACAAAATTAAGGGAGGGGATGGAGGAAGGAAGGAAGGAATGGAGAGAGGAAGGCAGATAGGAAGGAATGATTGAAGGACGAGGAGGAAGGAAGGAAGGAATTGAAGGAAGGAAGGAAGGAAGGAAGGAAGGAAGGAAGAAAATGGATGGAGGACGGAATGAAGGAAGGGGAGGGAAGAAAGGAGGGGAGGAAGAAAGGAAGGAAGAAAAAGAAGGGATGAAATAGATGAAGGAAGGGAAGGAAAGAAGGGGAGGAAGGGAGAGCAAAAGGAAGGAAGGGAAATAGGGAGGGAGGGAAGGAAGGAAAGAATGAAGGGAGGGGATGGAGGAAGGAAGAAAAGGGAGGGAGGGAGGGAATGGATGGAGGAAGGAAGGAAATGGATGGAGGAAAGAATCAAGGAAAGGGAAGGAAGGAGGGGAGGGAGGGAGGAAGAAAGGAAATGAAAGGAGGGGAGGGAGGCAGGAAAGAAGGAAGGATATGAAAGGAGGGGAGGGAGAAAAAAATGAAGGGAGGGGATGGAGGAAGGAAGGAAGGAAGGAAGGAAGGAAGGAAGGAAGGGAGGAAGGCAGAAAGGAAGGAATGATTGAAGGACGAGGAGGAAGGGAAGGAAAAAATGAAGGGAAGGGATAGAGGAAGGAATGAAGGTAAGGAAGAAAAGGGAGAGAGGGAATGAAGGAAGGAAGGAAGGAAGGAAGGAAGGAAGGAAGGAAGGAAGAAAATGGATGGAGGACGGAATGAAGGAAGGGAGGGAAGAAAGGAGGGGAGGAAGAAAGGAAGGAAGAAAAAGGAAGGATGAAATAGATGAAGGAAGGAAGGAAAGAAGGGGGAGGGAGAGCGAAAGAAAAAGGAAGGAAGGAAAGGAGGGAGGGAAGAAGCAAAGAATGAAGGGAGGGGATGGAGGAAGGAAGAAAGGGAGGGAGGGAATGGATGAGGAAGGAAATGGATGGAGGAAGGAATGGAGGAAGGGGAGGGAAGGAAGGGCGAAAGGAAGGAAGAAAGGGAGGGAGGGAATGGAGGAAGGAAGGAAGGAAGGACGGAAAGAAGGAAGGAAGGAAGGAAGAAAGGAAGGAAGGAAGGAAGGAAGGAAGGAAGAAAAGGGAGGGAAGGAGAGAAGGGGAGAGAGAGAGAGAGAAGGGAGAAGAAGGAAGAGAGAGGGAGGGAGAGAAAGGAGAGGGAGGTAGAGAGAGAGAGGAGGGAGAGAAGAGAGGGAGAGGGGAGAGAGATGGAGAGAGAGAGGGAGAGAGAGGGGGGAGAGAGAGAGAGAGAGAGGAGGGGGAGATGGGGAGAGAGGGAGAATCACAGAGCTGTTGACTGATCTGGACAGGAGAGGCAGAGCAGATTCTCTCCCCTCTGCTCTGCAGTGGAGGATGGGGGGAGGGGCTGGACACTGTCAGAGAAGACGAGGCATCAGAGACCTGCAGGGGGGATACCTGCGAGGGGGGGGGGCGGGAGGGAAATCCGATGCACAGTCGGGATGATCGGTGCAGTAGAGGGACAGTGACAGCACCGATCTCCCTGCATAGATTTCAACTAGGTAGAGAGAGAGGGAGAGAGAGAGGGAGAGAGAGAGAGAGAAAGAGGGAGGGAGAGGGGGGGAAGAGGGAGAATCACAGAGCCGCCGCCTGATCTGGACAGGAGAGACAGAGCAAATCCTCTCTCCTCTGCTCTGCTGTGGAGGATGGGGGAGGGGCTGGACACTGTCAGGATCACAGAGGGGGGCACAGGAGGGATATCCGATGCACAGTCAGGGATGAACGGTGCAGTGGAGGGACAGTGACAGCACCGATCTTCCTGCATGGATTTCAATGAGGCAGCTGGAAATCTCTCCCTTTCGCAGCTTTCACTGAAATCCATTCAGGGAGATCGGTGCTGTCACTATCCCTCCCCTGCACCGATCACCTCTGACTTTGTTTCTGATACGTATCATCCATGGGGGAAGGGTGTGTACAGTGAACATCCTGCACCATGAATGATATGCCTCTCACCTTCCCGCTGCCCACTGGCTCCATCACCAGCACAGTGTCTGGACCCATCACCCGACTCACTCTGCCACCACGTGAAGTGACAGGTGAGCTACTTCTGGGTCGGGATCTGAGACTGCCTCCCCCTCCGCTCCCCACACTGTCACTGGACAGTAATCCTCTCACGGGCCCCCTACTGACCGCGGGCCCTCGGACAATGCCCGAATGGTCAGTTCGCCCCTGCCTATAAGGTTACCATGAAGGAAATACTTGAATTATGAAACTGGTTAATTACTTCTTTTTGCATTTGCGGAACCAGAAGACGCAAATCCACTGAGATGCTGCAAGATAATACAGTCAGTACCTAAGACAATGGATTTCTGCTGTTTTGCTCAAGATTATGGCAACATTCTAAATCCTTTCTGTCAGATTACAAATGCATTTCAGTAGAGTAGAAATTCTGAAAAATATGCAGATTTCTTCTGAAGCTGAAGAGGAGAGACAAATTAGAAGAAGGAAGAGTTGTGACATCAATCTCACAAGATGTATCAGGTAGGCAGAAAGCTGCCAAGGCTGATTGTGACTAGGGATGAGCTACACTGTCTTGTGAATTGTGGTCTGCTTGTGAATTGTGGTCAATTTCTCCATTTAAACTAAATGCCTTAGGTTTAATAAAGGAAGGGAAATTTCAAAGTCATTTTTTTTGTTGGGGATTTTTAGTGTTTTCATTAGTTTCCCCGTGTCTGTTATTTATATTAAAAATATTATTTTCTTTGTTTTGGGTGTAGTTTGTTGTTAGGTGAGGTGTTTTAATGTGATTTGATGTTTTCTAAAGTCTTTGTATAGCCAAAACATTTTTTTTAGTTTTGGATAGAGTAGGAAAGGAATACAACCCCTATCAGATTATTTTTAGCTGTACGTGTCCCATGAGGGAGTTATCTTCACTTCTTTCTTGGCAAAGACAGTGCCAAAAGTATGTGGAAATGTCTCCAAATGTGAAGAATTTCTCTCTTAGACAGTTGTCATTGGAATAGATGTACCCAACGTTTACCCTCTCCTTTTATTCTTGGAACAGCTCTAAAATTAAGGATCTTGCCTCAAAATAATTGAAAGGACAAATAGGGAGGGTGACTATCCCCAGAAATGACACAGGCAGGGATAAAAACTTGACAGTGAATCTAAATGTTTTCCACTCTATTCAAAAAATGTTTTGTATTTACATACACTAACTTTTAAATGTAAAATACACCAAAAATTGTACCATCTCCTTAAATGTTTTAAGCTGCTATTCCTATTTGTACAAAAAATAATAAAAAAATGACACTACAAGAAAGTAGGACCTCCTGAAAAGGCCCCACAGTCTTTACTTTCCTTTAACATTTTTTAATGGGGTAATCATCATATCATATATGATCATGACCACACATGCTGTGATTAAAAAAAACTAACATGAAAAAAAATCTCAAAAATAAAAAATGTGAAACATTTTTGTTACAATTTTTGCCCTTCTGTCTATTGATGTGCATGTTTGTGGTGTCCATGTTTATATTTTATTTAAACACATGCAAATAAGGGTATCAAAATAGCTACATTTTCACCTTTTAACACCTAATAAATGCTTTTCTTACTGCCTTTTTACATTTTTCAAATTTCTTTTTATGTTGTCCAAAAAAAATCTTAAACAGCAAAAAAGTAGAACAAATATGTATTTGGAGAAAAAGGGATAACTTGATTTTTTAAAATATTACTTCAACTGTAGTAAGTTGATTAGCTTTGCTTTATCAACAAATGCCATTTTTTTATAAAGTCTAGTGTAAAATAACCACATTGTGTATGCATTACAGCCTATACAGAAGATGTTACAATGATAAAATGCTGTTATAAATCCGCTACAGCTGTTCTGTCCCATATATTTGAATTTTTCTGTGTTGTACTGAACAGCATCAGGGTACTATTGTTTTGATGTGTATGGTTTGATGTATGTGGTCTTGTTACTTATGTGGGCGGTATCTGCCATTGTACACACTCGTGAATTCCTGAATGATCACTGCCTTATATTTGGTAAAGAAAACCTCCTAGGACTGACATCATCCTAATATTGCCAGTCTTGAGTTTGGACTATTTCCAGAGTTAAATCAAATATAATGTATTTTTATTTTTATGGGGAATTCCGTGGTGCCCATCTCTCCTTGTGGGGGATCTTAATGTGGTTGAGCACCTGGGATCCTGGGTCAAGCTTCTGTGGTGCTGCTTATGGGTAGCAGCACATTTCAGCACTATGTATTTTATTTGTGGCAACCCTATGTATGTTAGAAACAGCCCAAGTTAGAAGAGAACAGTGAACCTTAATAAGCATACCCCTGAAGAAGAGATATTCTCTCGAAATGTGCTTTACTTAACAGGTTCCTCTGAGCTATACAAATACTGATCATTGTTTTCTACTGTATGGCTGCCTTTACATGTTTGTTTGGGATTTCATTTTAAAAGATTTTTTTACATTACCCTAATAAATATACTTTTTTAAATAACACATATCAAATTAGTTTTTTTGTGGACATTTTACTGCACAAAAAGTCCATTTAAGAGGGCTAGCTCTTTTGTGTATATTTCGTACCTGTGTGTTTTGGATTCTCTACCCCTTCCTGTTTTAAGCTAACTTAGTTCTGTCCTTGCTAGATCCTCCCTGTTGCTTCCATGTTCCCTCATTTAGTTTTAGTTCTTTGCAGAAACAGTGCTTAAGAAAGTCAATGTCTTCTCATACTTCAACAGACGAAACAAGAAAAACCTATGTACTGCAGTTGTTTACATAAAATTGTGTTGGGATTTGAATTCTAGGTTTTATTGAAGAGTTAAACTGCCCGCGAATGGTGCCAAGTCAGCAGGTGACCCTTTGACAATGCATAAACCAGCATTTGAATGGAAACAGTACTGCATTTTTATTATAGTTAAAGTGGTTGTAAAGGTGTGAGTTTTTTTACCTTCATGCATTTTATGCATGAAAGTAAAGACCTTCTGTGTGCAGCAGGGCCCCCAGCCCCCTCAATACTTACTTGAGCCGCAACGAGATCCAGCGATGTGCATGACAGCCTTGGCTGTCCCGGGTCTCTGCCTCCTCATTGGCTGAGACAGCAAGCGGGAGCCATTGGCTCCTGCTGTTGTCAATCACAGACAGTCAGCCAATGGGGAGGGGGGGGCAAGCCATGGCTCCGTGTTTGGATGGACACATGGAGCAGCAGGTGCCCCCATAGCAAGCTGCTTGCTGTGGGGGCACCTGACAGAAAGGAGGAGCCAGGAGAGCCTGTGGGGGACTAGAGAAGAGGAGGATCCAGGCTGCTCTGTGCAAAACACTACGCAGAACAGGTAAGTATAGACATGTTTGTTATTAAAAAACAAAATTAACGTTTAGTATCACTTTAAGAGAGGTAAAGCAAGGATATTAGATGAATTAATCTATTTCAACTGACTTTACATTAGGGGTTATTAATAAAAGAGTTGGGCAGAAAGTCATTGGTAAGCTTGGGGGAAAGAGATTATGCAAATATTTCAGGGCCATTGTTCTAAAGCAAAAGGGAGTGTCTAAATGACAAGTCCAGTAATCAGGAATATTTTTTTCTTCCAAAAATTTTTATTGAAATACAAGACATTTGAGATTAAAGACATGTACGGAGCATATTCTGCACACGTATAACTGAAGCAATCTCCCGTAACGCAGACGGGTAGTCAGACATGTAATTGACGTATGTAGTAAACATAAACAGGAGATCACGCTACCCAGTAAACAAAGTAGAATAACAAGTTCGCAAATATGGATGGTAAGCAATAGAGGTATAGAGGATGCAAGTGTCGGGGGTAAAAAGCGCTTAAGTAATCGGGAAGTGGAGCACAAAACAGCATTGATGTCTGAGGCGGACGCCTCGTGCAATTCCGCACCCGGTTAAGTTAAGATTCTGCTTGTATGTAGAAATAGTTGTTTAAGAGAAATATGAGACAAAAGGAAAGAAAAGAGAGAAAAGAAAAAGAGGAGAGTACTGTATATGGAGGAAGATTTAGAAAGCACAGGGAGGAGTAAGAGGGAAAAAAAAAAAAAAAAAAAAAAGAGGGGGGGGGGAAAGGTGGGAAGGAAGTGAAAGAGGAAGAATGGATCAAGTAATAGGTAATAGCTATTAAGCCAACCATAATATAATATAGTAGACAAGCTAATAGGTATTATCCTTAGGACTTAACATACATTTCGATAAACACGGTCCGCGGCGCTATTCCAGAGGTGATAACTTTGAACGGTATTCACGACCTGTAGATTAGTTTTAGTTATTCATATAGAGATTATAGAAATTGGTAGTTTGGAAGTGTTTCCAACACGCCCAAGTTTTCCGAAATCTCTCCGGGTGGTCTCTTGTCACTGAAATCAATTCCTCCATCTCCGCAACTCTGATGACCCTATGAAACCACTCCCGCACAGTAGGAATCTGTTCTGATCGCCAGTGGACAGGAATGCATTGTTTTGCCGCATTTATCATATGCAGGGTAAGAGACTTACGATACATCCTTAACGGAATTGAGGAGTGGTGAAGTAAAAATTGAGCCGGGGTGTATTCCAGAGTGTAAGTAGTCACTTGTGAGACTATATCTCGCACTTTTTCCCAAAAAGGCTGCAACAAGGGACAATCCCACCAGATATGTAGGAGTAATCAGGAATATTAACTTCTGGCTTAGACTTCATGCACATTGGGCATTTTAAAAAAAGTTCTTCTCAAGGCCTGGCAGAAAAACGCAGTAGAAAAAGCATGCAAAGACATTTGGACATGGTTAGAAGTGTTTAGCATTTGCAAGTGTTTTTTTTTTCACAAATGCTCCCCTCTGCTAATTTTTCACTCCAAAAACCCACAATACATTGTAAAAAGATTATTTATTACATTTTGGGTGCCATTTTATTGAGGGGAGAAAGAGAGAGAAAGAGAGCAGAGAGTATTTAGCAGGGAGTTAGCTATCTATGTTTCCAGGCCATGTTCATGGATCCTGCCATGAACAAAATCAGTCAACCAGTTCTGCTTATCCTGCTGTGGAAGGAGAAGATTTGGAGAGAGCTGGATGAGAAGAGCAGCATTTGTCAGTACGGGACTCATCCCTTGTTGTCTCAGCGGTTATCCTTTATTATTTAATTTTTTTATATTTGTATATATTACAATATTTTTATTCTAGATTTCTGGTAACAGGACCATTTTTTATCTCCTTACACCATTACTTCCTTATGGGTTTGAACATGGTGGCAAAAGTGAGCCATGAAACTTGCTAGGCGATGTGGGAGGAGTTACGTGACATCATCATGCCTCAGCTAAGTGAGGAGATTGCAGAAGAATTTTGGGAGAGGACAAAGTCTCCCAATTGCATCGGAACACTCAACAGCAAATACGTCATAATGAAAATGCTGCCTAAGTCTGGATCTTTTTATTCCAATTATTAAAAGTATTTTTCCATCTTCCTCCTGACATTGGCTAATGCAAACCTCCAGTTCATATCTGTTGATGTCAGAGCCTACGGCAGGCAAGGTACTGCACAAATCTTCTGAGAATCTGCCATGGGGCATCACCTATATGAACTACATCTCCAGATTTCCCCAAGCAGGCTGCTCCCATGCACAGCAGAGCCAAGTCTTCCAATGGTCATGGTGGCGGATGAGGCTTTTGGACTGACTGAGATTCTAATGTGCCCATGGGTACAGACTGAGCCATAAGCAGAAGTTGTTTAAAGAGTATGTAAACTCAACAATGATCAGACTTCTGCTGACATTAACCCCCCCCCCCCCACCGCCCGCCCACCCCTCCACAGCCTTTCACTGGAAAGTTAAGTGTGCTGCTGTTTCTCCTCCCTGAGTTCCTTATACAGCTGAGAACAGAGGGTATGTGATCACGTACATAAAAGGGGAAACGGGTAGTTACAGTCATGGCCGAAATTGTTGGCACCCTTGATATTTTTCCTGAAAATCAAGTATTTCACACAAAAAAGGTATTGCATTAACACATGTTTTGCTATACACATGTTTATTCCCTTTGTATGTATTGGAACAAATATAAAACAGAGGCAGAAAAGCAAATATGACATAATGTCACACAAAACCCCAAAAATGGGCTGGACAAAAGTATTGGCACCCTTAACTTAATATTTGGTTGCACACCCTTTGGAAAACATAACTGAAATCAGTCGCTTCCTATAACCATCAATAAGCTTCTGACACCTCTCACCCGGAATTTTGGACCACTCTTCCTTTGCAAACAGCTCCAGGTCTCTCTTATTGGAAGGACACCTTTTCCCAACAGCAATTTTAAGATCTCTCCACAGGTGTTCAATGGGATTTAGATCTGGGCTCATTGCTGGCCACTTCAGAACTCTCCAGCGCTTCTTTGCCATCCATTTCTGAGTGCTTTTTGACGTATGTTTGGGGTCATTGTCCTGCTGGAAGACCCAGGATCTTGGACGCAAACCCAGCTTTCTGACACTGGGCCCTACAGTGCGACCCAAAATCCTTTGGTAATCCTCAGATTTCATGATGCCTTGCACACAGTCAAGGCACCCAGTGCCAGAGGCAGCAAAACAACCCCAAAACATCATTGAACCTCCACCATATTTTACCGTAGGTACTGTGTTTTGTTCTTTGTAGGCCTCATTCCGTTTTCGGTAAACAGTAGAATGATGTGCTTTACCGAAAAGCTCTATCTTGGTCTCATCTGTCCACAAGACGTTTTCCCAGAAGGCTTTTGGCTTACTCAAGTACATTTTGGCAAACTGTAGTCTTGCTTTTTTATGTCTCTGTGTCAGCAGTGGGGTCCTCCTGGGTCTCCTGCCATAGCGTTTCATTTCATTTAAATGTCGACGGATAGTTCGCGCTGACACTGATGCTCCCTGAGCCTGCAGGACAGCTTGAATGTCTTTGGAACATGTTTGGGGCTGCTTATCCACCATCCGGACTATTCTGCGTTGCAATCTTTCATCAATTTTCCTCATCCGTCCACGACCAGGGAGATTAGCTACAGTGCCATGGGTTGCAAACTTCTTGATAATGTTGCGCACTGTGGACAAAGGCAAATCTAGTTCTCTGGAGATGGACTTGTAACCTTGAGATTGTTGATATTTTGCCACAATTTTGGTTCTCAGGTCCTCAGACAGTTCTCGTCTCCTCTTTCTGTTGTCCATGCTTAGTGTGGCACAGACAGACACACAATGCAAAGGTTAAGTGAACGTCTCTCCTTTTTATCTGCTTTCAGGTGTGATTTCTATATTGCCCACACCTGTTACTTGCCCCAGGTGAGTTTACAGGAGCATCACATGCTTGTAACATTCTTATTTATCCGCAGTTGTGAAAGGGTGCCAATACTTTTGTCCAGCCCATTTTTGGAGGTTTGTGTGACATTATGTCGAATTTGCTTTCTTTCCTCCCTTTTTTTGTTTTGTCCCAATACACACAAAGGGAATAAACATGTGTATAGCAAAACATGTGTTAATGCAATACGTTTCGTGAGAAATACATGATTTCCTGGAGAAATATCAAGGGTGCCAACAATTTCGGCCATGACTGTATAATGTTTTTTTTCATACAGTGGGGATCGAAAGTTTGGGCACCCCAGCTAAAAATATGTATTAATGTGCATAAAGAAGCCAAGGAAAGATGGAAAAATCTCCAAAAGGCATCAAATTACAGATTAGACATTTTTATAATATGTCAACAAAAGTTAGATTTTATTTCCATCATTTACACTTTCAAAATAACAGAAAACAAAAAAATGGCGTTTGCAAAAGTTTGGGCACCCTGCAGAGTTAATATCCTGTACTGCCCCCTTTGGCAAGTATCACAGCTTGTAAACGCTTTTTGTAGCCAGCCAAGAGTCTTTCAATTCTTGTTTGAGGCATCTTTGCCCATTCTTCCTTACAAAAGTCTTCCAGTTCTTTGAGATTTCTGGGCTGTCTGTCACGCACTGCTCTTTTAAGGTCTATCCATAGATTTTCAATTATGTTGAGGCCAGGAGATTGTGAAGGCCATGGCAAAACCTTCAGTTTACGCTCCTGATGTAATCCCCCGTGGATTTCGAGGTGTGTTTAGGATCATTATCCATTTGTAGAAGCCATCTTCTCTTTAATTTCAGCTTTTTCACAGATGGCATCAAGTTACCATCCAAAATTTGCTGAAATTTTATTGAATCCATTTTTCCTTCTACTCGTGAGATGTTCCCTGTGCCACTGGCTGCAACACAACCCCAAAGCATGATTGATCCAACCCCATGCTTAACAGTTGGACAGAGGTTCTTTTCATTAAATTCTGTGCCCCTTCTTCTCCAAATGTACCTTTGCTCATTCCGGCCAAAAAGTTCAATTTTAACCTCATCGGTCCACAGAACTTGTTTCCACAATGCATCAGACTTGTCTATATGTTCATTTGCAAAGTTCAAACGATGATGTTTGTGGTGAGGACGTAGAAGAGGTTTTCTTCTGATGACTCTTCCATGAAGACCATATTTGTACAAGTATCTCTTTATAGTGGAATAGTGTACCACAACTCTAGTGTCTGCCAGATCTTTCTGGAGGGATCGTGCAGTCAAACGTGGGTTTTGAATTGTTTTTCTCACAATCCTGCGAGCTGTTCTGTCTGATATTTCTCTTGGTCTTCCAGATCTTGCTTTAACTTCCACTGTTCCTGATGACTGCCATTTCTTAATTACATTCCAAACAGAGGATATTGACATCTGAAAACGCTTTGCTATCTTCTTATAGCCTTCTCCAGCTTTGTGAGGGTCAACTATTTTCAGTTTCAGTTTTCTAGACAACTGCTTAGAAGAACCCATGGTGCTGATTGTTGGGGCAAGGTCAGATGAGTCTGGGCATTTAAAATCTTTGAGATTGACATCACCTAATCTTCCCAGACAATGACTGAGAACAATCCATGACACTGGCAGGTCTCAGCTTGGCAAAGGGGGCAGTGCATGCTATAAATTCTGCAGGGTGCCCAAACTTTTGCAGACGCCATTTTTTTGTTTTCTGTTATTTTGAAAGTGTAAATGATGGAAATAAAATCTAACTTTTGTTGACATATTATAAGAATGTCTAATCTGTAATTTGATGCCTTTTGGAGATTGTTCCATCTTTCCTTGTCTTCTTTATGCACATTAATACAAATTTTTAGCTGGGGTGCCCAAACTTTCGATCCCCACTGTATGTACTGTATACACAAATGTTTTGCCTTTCATATTCTTGCCTTTTCTATTTTGAACCAAATGTGTTTTTTTTTTACAAGGGGAGGATTTACATATATTTTAAACTACCCAACTGGCAATTGTAAAAATATGTCCATGGTTGGGAAGTCGATACCGGGGTTATGGCTGCAGCAAAGTGCCATAACCCCGGTATTTTTTTTTCAGCTGTCGATTCTCTTGTTCCTAAAAGTGGTCTGAGTGGCAGATTGAAAAAAAATTTTTTAGGTATGCTGTAAGAATGGGAACACATAACAAACATATGGTGCGGTTTTCATAAAATTGACTGCAAAAGGGGAAATGCACTATAAATCATACTTTACACTCCATGCAAGGTCCTTTTGTTAGTTTGCCTAGTTTGCCTCCTCTGCTTTGCTGGAATGCTGCAATGACTTAAAAAAAAACTTGTAAAAATGTATTTCCCCCATTAGTATTTTTTAAAGTAAATGCAGAATTTCAGCAAAGTGGGAGTAGGGGGTGGACACATCAAATAGGCATACTTTACTAAGCATGGCTGGATCTAGGGGGGTGCTGGGGTGGGCTGCGTTCCCCCAGAATTCAGTAGTGCCCCCGCCAGCCAGCCTTCCCATCCCCGCACCCAGGGCCAGGACAAGCGGAGGACTGCGTGATACAGTGGAGTGAAGGTGACAAGACAAATGAGAATGGGGAGTAGGTGCAAGCCATTCTGTGCCCTCCCTTTCTGTCATAAGAGTACTTGTCATGTACCTGATTGGAGACTGAAATGACGAGGTCGGCCTCACTTGTGTCAGTAGCCCTGACCCCACTGGAGGTGGAACAGAGGGTGTCTAGGGACCAGGGGGACAAGAGCGCCAATAGATGTTGTTTGCAGCTCTTGCTGTTGGTGACCTTGGAAGACTGATGAACCTCTAATGCAGGCACCATAGTAATATGCAGAGCTGGTATGGCAGATCGCCAGGTGTGCACAAGAGCAAGGCAGGAAACTGTGATGGGAGACAGGAGCAGTGTCAAAGGAATAGCCAGGGTCATCAACAGGCGGACAGCGAGGTAAGAAATCAAAAGCAAGCCAAAATCAGGAGCAGAGGCAAGTCAGGAACCAGTATCAATCAGGAGAGTAATCGGAGTCAGGTCAGGAACAAGCCGGGTCAGCAACAAGGAAATCACACAGGAAACGAGCAGGAAACAGGGAACAGTTGAAGACCAGTCAGCACTCAGCACAGGCAGAGGCACCTTTTAAATAGTCCGTCTGGCGCCAATCTTTGCCGTGCGTGTGCACATGCACGAGCGCGCATTTCTGTGCGCATGCGCACGTCTATTCGCCAGTCGTCTCACAGGAATTCCCTTACAGTACTCCTCTATACAGCAGACAAGAAGGGATCACTCCTACACAGGGCTGTACACTGACTGTACCCCTCCCTACCCATGTGTTCTGCTGCTGGGAGATAGTTTGTGGGTAAAGGAAGAGTTTGTGAACAATCTGATGTAAGAGCAATCCATTCTCATCTGCTGTATAGAAAAGCGCTCTTATGACAGGATGGGAGAGCACAGCATGGCTCACACCTCCTCACAGCTCTTGGACCTTAAGGCATAGGAATTGTATACAGTGTGTATGTGTGTGTGTGTGTGGGGGGGGGGGTATGCTAGAAGATGAGGGGGGGGGGAATTTGGGCTAAGAGGGGAATTGGGGGGGTGAGGATTTGATCTAGAAGGGGGGATTGGGGATATTTGTGCTAGGAGGGGGAATTGGGGGGTTTGCTAGGAGGGGGGATTCATTCTAGAAGGGGGGAGTTGTGCTAGGAGGGGGGACAAGGGGGTATTTGTGCTAAGAGGGGGGATTTGTGCTAGGAAGGAGGGATTGGGGGGAATTTATGCTAGGAGGGGGATTTGTGGGAGAGGATTTTTGCTGGGAGAAGAATTTTGGGGTGAGAAATTTTTCCTGGGTGGGGGGATGAGTTGGAATTGGCATAAAAGAGGGATTGGGGGGGGGACGTTGAGCTAGGAAGGGGTGGGGAGATTTGGAGGATTTGTGGGAGAGGAAATGTGTGCTGGGAAAGGGGGTTGGGCTAAGAGGGATATTTGAGCTAGGAGGGAGGATTAGGGGGGTTTGTGCTAGGAGGGGGGATTTCTGCTAGAAAGGGGGGTTGGAGGGGGGGTGTGCTGGGGAAACTAGGGGAGATCTTTGCTAGGAGGGGGGATTTGTGCTAGGAGGAGGGATTGGGGGATATTTATGCTGGAAGGGAGGGATTTGCGGGAGAGTATTTTTGCTGGGAGGGGGATTTGTGGGTGAGGATCTTTGCTGGGAGGGGAATTTGGGAATGGGGATTTTTGCTGGGACTGGGGATGAGAGTGAGTTGGCATAATAGGGAGATTGGGGGGTGAGTTGAGCTAGGATAGGGTGGGGGGATTTGGGTTGGAGGGAGGATTTATGCTAGGAGAGAGGGGGGGATTTGAGGGAGAGGATTATTGCTGGGAAGAGCTATTTGAGGGTGAGCATTTGTGCTAGGGTGGGAAATATGAGGGGAAAGAAGATGTGTGCCAGGGGGGTGTGATTTTTTTTTTCAGTACGGTAGATTTGTGCTAGAAGGGGAGATTTGGGCAGGATTTGAGCTAGGAGGTGGAATTGTGGGGGGGGGGGGGAGCAAAGATTTGTGCTGAGGGGAATGTGGAGTGAGAGAAGGAGGAATTTTCTTATATGTTCGTTTGGGGAAAATATTGGCTTGCAGAGGAAATTTTTGCTTAGGGGTGAACTTGGTGATCAGTGCTGGGCTTTTTCTAAGGAAGGATTTATGCTAAGACATCATGCTTACACATGGGGGGAGGTGCAGTTTGTCATCTTCACCGTAAGCACTAGGTAAGCTTGTCCCGGCACTAGCCACACTGCACACAGGGCATTCAACAGATTCCCTCCACCCCACACAGCAAACAGCTAGATCGGATTAAAAAAATATATTTTTAAAAATATATATTTTTTTAAGTATATTCTTCAGATTTTTTTTAACATATAAAAAAGTAATTTTAGCATATATTTTTACATATATTTGTAAATGCATTCCAAAAATGTAGATTTGTATTTTTAAAGACATACAGTATATTTGAAATGTATTTTTAAAAATATTTTTCGTATATTTTGTAATAAAAACACATTTCAACATGCAGTGTGTGTATATATATATATATATATATATATATATATATATATATATATATATATATATATATATATTTATTTATTTATTTTTAAATATATTGAACATGGCCAAAATTGTAGTATGTCAAATATATGGCAATATATTTGGGAAGAATATTTTTAAAATATATTTCAAATATATTTTTCTTCCATGTGGGCAATGAACACAGTGAGCCAGAACTTTAGTAAATCTATCTAATCCTAGTACCTACAGTACCTAGGATAGGGCTACATCATCACTGGCTCTTTGTGCAATGTAAGCAGACTATGGGTGATGGAAGGAGCCAGCAGGGTGCTGTACATAGCTTCCTAAAAAATCACAGTTTTCTGATCAAGAGCCCTCAGCCCTGATGCATTAATTGGGCTGGCTCTGGATCCAAATATTGTGATGGGTTTCTGTCAGTCAGGAGGAGTGGTCAATCCTAGGCAAGGTTTTCTCATCAGTATTTTTCCCAACCTGTATGTTACAGGTGACAAGGTACTGCTGTCTGTCTTTCAAACAGTACACCATCTGACCTTTATGTCTGGTCAAAGACTGTATAAAGACATAAAACTATACATACACATATATTTCTTGATGGTTGCACTTCACATAAACAGACACAGACACTCCTCACTTAATGACTAAGCTCTGGCCCTACGACTAGGTTGATAAGCGAGGAGCCACCCCTTACCGATAGGGTTTTGCGAGAAAGAGTGATCTGTTTTCTGAGATGCCATGCTGATGGCCAGACAGCTTGACACTGAGATGCCACGCTGCTGGTCAGAGAACTGGTATGTTTGAGGCTCAGATGCTTCACTGCTGGTCAGAGAGTTGGTGGGCTTGATGCTGAGATACTAAGCTGCAATTGGGGTGCTGGTCTGCTTGATGCTGAGATGCTAAGCTGCAATTGGGGTGCTGGTCTGCTTGATGCTGAGATGCTGAGCTGCTTGTCAGGGAGCTGGTCTGTTTGAGATGCAGTGCTGCTGGTTGGAGAGCTGGTCTGCTTGATACTGAGATGCTGCGCTGTCGGTCAGAAACTGGTCATATGTCCACATGGTCATTAAATAAGTAAGCTATTAAATGAAGAGTGTCTGTAAATGTAGCAGTAGGGGAGATAAATAAACCAAAGCAACTAATTAAAGCTGAACTCCAGGAATTCAGCACCTTTGTAAAACTTTGTAAAAAAGTGTTGGAATGCTATGAGTTATGTCCAATGAGTTGCATGGTGCATACTGGATCTGTCCCTATTATTTAAATCTGAGAGGTATAATTGTGCTCCAGGAAGATAGCTTTCCAGAGCTCCAAAGCTGAACACTCTGGTCTCAGTTCCTTTAAGTGTAGAGTTGATGCAGCTGCTATGCCCAGGGGCCCCTCATCCTGTCCAATCATAGAAACCTTTCTATGATGTGAATTCAATGGGCAGCAGAGAGGATGGGTGGGCATAGCACCTATCTGTGCTTCTCTGCTCACACAGCCCAAAGTGTCTCCTGTGGGAGTGCCATAAACAGATGTAAATAATAGAGGTAAGTTCAGGAGGTAGCATGTAACCCCTTGGACTTCTTACAATGTTGCTGATTCCCTGGAATGAAAAAAGACATTCCCAAAGGAAACACAATCAATAGAGGGGTTAAATGACTGGGGAGAGATTAATTGCAAAATGTAATAGGGCAGTTTACATGTGAAAGGCTTTACTTCAATGGAAGTCAATGGTGGACCTTCAAGTCAAGTCTTTAGGCTAGCAGACACAAAAACCTCTTCTGGAATTCAACAGTTGGCAAGTTATTTATTGGGTATTATTTATTTTTGTTATAATTATCTATTGTATTGTTAATTCATTTTATTTCATCCATTTTTCAAATCCATTCCATGCAGTTAGGGTAATTATTGGGGTGACAAAATTGATAAATCTAGGATTCACGACTGGTATTTAGTAACTCTAATAACCTTTAGCATATTGCTATGCCAGAACTCCTGACAGTGTTATAATTTTACTTTTGTTGGACAGCTTGGTCTTCATATAAATGCAGTGAAAGATATAAATATAGTCATGTAAAATAAAATAAATAAGTAATACAATGAACGCTACCATTACATGTTTTACCTGTATTTAGTTATCAGAATGCAATGTTTGTTGTGATCACTATCCTTTAAAATGGACATGACATGAATGCTGGCAAGTGTTTTACAAGCATTTGGTGAAGTGTTGTAGGATTTTATGTATGATACAGGAAGTTATACATTCTTGTTATTATAGTGTTTCCAGGGTCAAGAACTCTAAAAACACTTGTCAGCACTTGTAACAAGCAATAATGAATGTTATCTTAACCACTTCAATACCAGACACTTTATCCCCTTCCTGCCCAGGTCAATTTTTCTGCTTTCAGCACAGTCGAACTTTGAACAATTGTGCTGTCATGCAACACTGTATCCATATGACATTTTTATAATTTTCACACAAATAGAACTTTTTTTGGTGGTATTTAATCATCACTGGGATTTTTATTTTTTTGCTAAATAAATGAAAAGAGATGCATTTTTCTTTGTTTCTGTTATAAAATTTTTCAAATAAATAATCTTTCTTCATAAGTCTAGGCCAAAATGTTTTCTGCTACATTTTTGGGTGAAAATAACCCAAATCATTGTATATATTTAGTCTGTAGGAAAGTTAGAGTTCACAAACTATGGTATATACAGTATATCTGAAAATCGATCAATTCTGAGGTACTGATGGCCAATCTCATTTCTTGAGGCCCAAAAATGCCAGGACAGTACAGATAACCCCCAAATTACTCAAAATGTATTTAGTAAGAAGCAGTTATTTTAAGTTGTCATTTTTTGTCACACTTTTTTGGAAATTTATGGAATTTCAAATAGTGCTGTCACCAGTGCAGTACAGCATCATCATATAACTGGTGGGGTGTAAAAAAAAAAAGTGGATTGACACAGGAAAGTCTTTCTTCTTCCTTTTATACCTGGGGTCATAGGTTCTACAAGGGCCTGCTTATAATTGCTGTTTGATTTATCGTCATTAAAAATGCATCAGTGGTTCATATAGTGAACTCGATGTAGAGTTATTCACCCCGAGGTCATCACAGAGGACAAGGGGCACTCTTTATGTCTGGAGGAAAAGAAATGTAATCTCGAAACATGGAAAGGTTTCTTCTCAGTAAGAGCTGTGAAAATGTGGAACAGACTCCCTCAAGAGTTGGTTCTGGCCAGCTCAGGGGATTTCTTTAAAAAAGGCCTGGATTCTTTCTTAGATACACAAAATATAACTGGTTACTATTTATACTGTAGGTAAAGTTGATCCAGGGAATATCCTATTGCCTCTTGGGGGATCAGGAAGGAATTATTTCTCCTGCAAGAGCAAATTGAATCTTGCTTTGCTGGGTTTTTTCCTTCCTCTGGATCAACTGTGGGTGTAGAATTATAACTTTTTTTTTATGATTGAACTGGATGGATTTTGTCTTCTTTCAGCCAGACTAACTATATATCTTGACCTAGATCCTCAACTCTAAATGGATTATACCACATGTATTTTCTGCAACTATTCATTGTCTTTGTCTGTTGACTGGAGTAGTACCAGTTAATACCCCCATTGCTTTACTACATTGGGTTTTGTTGCAACTGTAATTCTTCATAAACCATATCTGAGCCCAGGGTATCAGAGGTGTCAGAAAGCTTGCAAGGTCAGGGCAACTTTTGAGGTCCCTCATCTTCCAGCCTCCCCCTATGGGGGAGGCGCTACACTTATAACAGTGAATTATAGACAACCATTTTTTTCTAAGTGTTTACTATTGTGATTAGCTGTGATTGGCCACCGGTAATCACATGATACAGATGGGCTGTGATTGGCCCTATCTGTACTAAGTGACCGTTGTGACCAATCATAGAGATCAACGCAATAGTACACAATGAATGACATGAATGAACATCATCCATTGCGTAGAATTGTCATATGATCTGCTGTGATTGGTCACAGTGATCACATGGTACTGGCAGCGGACCTGTATACTGATCCTGTGAACACAACAGGTGACAAGTCACACCACAGTGCAGCCCAAAGGGACATGTGTGAGGCGATTTCTGTCCATGTCCATGCTGGCAAAAAAATGTGCATTTATTATTTTTGTCTACAGGAGCCTGGAAAGCATTGCAGCAGTGATCAACAGATCGCTGATGCCATGCAGGTCTCCTGCAGACCTGTCAGAATATTTTCTTGCCGTACGGGATGTACGAGCAAGCTGATATTCTGACAGGAAGCATCAATGAACTACCACAGCACTCCACAGCACCGTGGTAGTTATTATTATTATACAGGATTTATATAGCGCCAACAGTTTGCTCAGCGCTTTACAATATAACAGGAGACAATACAGCAACAATACAGTTCAATACAAGAGGGTTAGGATGGCCCTGCTCCTTGGAGCTTACAATCTAAGAGTGGTAGTTCATTGAAAACTACAAGTCCACAGCCGCTAAAGCTGTCAGGACTTGCAGTTCATTAATTCACGGAAGTCACGCTGTTTTCAAATTTCACAGATAGTACGCAGCGACTTCTCCCTGAACTGTCTGTCAAAGGGAGGGGGCGGTTGGCAGTGGCTGCAGCTATGGGAACATTTTGCATGTTCCACCCTAAAAATGAGTGGAACATGTAACATGTTCCAAAGGTGAACTTATCCTTTAAATCCCGGTTAGGCTCCTTTGCAGCACCCAAGGTCGGAGGGGAAAGGAAAAGAATCTGGCAGCTGTAGAGGATCCACAAGGGATTGGTGCTTGGGAGGGCACATAAGAGCAGAGAGAGGAACCTCAGAGAACAGGGAGGGAGTGGAGGCAGCTCCTCCATCTGTGCATTGCACATGTTGTACACACAGATGATATGCCACTGGGTTGAATAAAGACACCAGTCCATCCAGTCTAACCTGAGAGTGTGTTTGTGTGTGTGACTACTGTTTTACAAGTCCCTGTACATTATGTTCACTAAGAAACACATCTAAAAGTAAATATCTATACTCTCAGCTGATATGACCAGCTGTGGAAGGGAGATGCACATCCTTTCCACTCTAACAGTAAAGAATCCTTTACTCAATTTAGGAGTGAACTACTTCTCTACCAACTTCATTGTGTGGCCACATGTCTTTTTTAGAGACCAAAGATTTAAAGTTTCCTCCCAATGCAATAGTCACCATTTAAGAATCTGTATGTCACTATCATATCCCCTCTTAAGTGATGCTTCTCCAGGGAAAATATGCTTAATATTTGCAGTTGTTCCTTATACCTGAAGTCCTCCAGCCCTCTTATTAGCTTTAATGCCCTTCTCTGGACTCTCTACAGTTCCAACACATCCTTCCTGAGGATTGGTAACCAAAACTGGATAGCACACTCAGGATGTGGTTGAACCAGAGTTTTATAAAGTGAACATTTTATCTCTTGAGTAAATACCCTTTTTAATGCATGATAATAGTCTGCTGGCCTTGCTTGTTGCAGCTTGGCATTGCATACTATTTCTGGTCTGTCATCTACTAAGCCCCCAGATCCTTTTCCATCCTCGATTCCCTCAGAAGTTCTCCACCCTAGCGTGTAACTTGCATTTTTGAATTTCAATGGTTTTTAATAATTTTTAAACAGTTTAACACAGGAGCAACAAATCACGCCCACGCAGGGGCTATCAATGGCACAAAAATAACAAAAACATTAGTATAACACCGAAAGTAACTCAAACTAAAGGCAGCTCTCCACTACCACACCAAAAACAAACAAAAAAAGAAAAGGAAGGAGGAGTACAAAAGGAAAAAGATAACAAAACCAAGAGCAGGGGTCCAAGAACGCCAATACCGAACAACATCACATCCCCAGACTAGCCGGGGGCAGCGTGGGAAAGGCATATTGCAACCACGGCTCCCACATTTTCAAGAATTTACATTGGGAGTTGTTGCAGATACTCAGCATCTGGTCATTGAGCATCATAGTGGTCATACAGTCCCGCACCCCCTGAAGAGGGATAAAAGGGCTCTTCCAGGCCTGAGCAATTGTTCTAGTGGCAAATAAAAACAAATAGGAAGCCAACTTCTGCTGATGTGCCAAGAGGCCCGGTATTGACATTTTCCTACTTTGAACCTCATATACCATATAGCTGCCCACCCTTCTATTTTAACTAGGTGTTCTTGTAAAAGTTTCTATATTTTGTTATGAAGTTATTGCCCTGCCTAGCTTTGTATCGTCAGCAAACACTGAGATTGAACTATTTATTCCAACCTTTATATTGTTTATGAACAAGTTAAACAGAATTGGTCCTAGGACAGAGCCCTGGAGCACCCAGCTCACACCTCCAGACCATTCAGAAAATATGAGATTAATCACTACCCTCTGGACATGCTCCTGCAACCAGTTTTTTATCCAGGTACATACCATGTGATCATTGCCAAAATGTAAATTGTAAATTGTTTGTAGGGTATACTGTATAAAATGCATTAGCAAAATCTAGATCCACTATGTCGACAGGCATTCCTCTATCCAAATTACAGATAACCTCCTCAAAGAATGTTAAAAGGCTGGTCTGACATTAATCCACATTGGTTGCTACTAATGATCAACAGCAAACTCTTGGATATAATCCCTTATTATTCCTTCCAATAGTTCCCAACTGGTTTATCCCCAATCTGCTGGTACCATTCCAATCAGTAAGCAGTCCTTAATAATTATTCTACATTAAGTAGAACTATAGGCAATGTTGTTTTCATTTTGGATAAAGCAAGAGAGAGTTATAACCACTGTCTGATTTTTTTTTCACCATATGTGTCCCATTGTGAAGATTTCCCTTCACTTCCTGTACCAAAGCCAAACAGGAAGTAAGAGGAAATCCCTGCAGATTAAGGGAATTCCTTGGGGTCCCCCAGGTCACTAGAACTAGTGTTCCCATTGGAAGATTTCCCCTCTATTACTTTTCTGGGGACAACCCACAATTTGGGATTTCTTTCAGTGATAATGGTAAACAGGACAAATAGAGAGGGCGAATCTCCCTAACGGGGGCAGAAACACAATAAAAACCTGACAAGCATTCTAATCCCCTGCACTTTGTCCAACACAAAAAAAAAGTTTGACCATTTAGTTATACTTTAAGTTGTTCTAGCTTTTTTTGAACACTGGTCTCTGTCAGTCATAAGAGCACGTTCAATATACTTTTATTAACATTAAGGTCTTGTTTATCATAACTCTTCTTTTCATTCATATAAACTGAGGAGAAGAATGTATTTAATGCAGTGGCCTTCTCTATAACTTGTGACCAACTTCCCCTGATCATCTTCTAGGGAGACAATATATTCTGACCTTTTTACTAATAATATATTTAACCACATCCTGACTGCTCTATAGCAGATATACTGCTACAGGGCAGGAAGGGTGTGCAAAATCACGTATATGTACGTGATATTGTATTTCTGGGTAGGGGGTGTGAGAGCACGCTTGCTATACCGTGCCGCCATTAGTGGCCACGGCTGTCAATCACCGGGTCCTGGGTTACCGAGGATCTCTGAAGGGGAGGAGGGCTGCTTTGTTTACTAACAGTTCTCCTCTCTGTCGGCTTGGGCACACTGCTCTGGATGGCTGTGTTGTGAAGCACCAACACACCGCCTCCCCAGTAAAACACTCCCAGCGCACAGTTAACCCTTTGATCACCCCTCATGTTAACCCCTTCCTGCCCAATGCCATTAGTACAGTGTCAGTGCTTTTTTTTTAAGCACTGTATTGGTGTCACTGGGGATGTTAGTGACACCAAGTCAGTTCACCCCAGTGTCAGAAAGCCCACTGCAGTTCCGCTAAAAGTCACTGATTGCAATGTTATCTCAAATTCGCTATCAAAATGCTCTTCATATAAAAGCACACCTCTCCTCTTCTATCCATTTTGTCTCTCTGATACAGGGAGTTCTCCTGGACAGTCACAAGCCAGTCATGTGAGCTGTCGATCCAGGTTTCTGAATTTCCCACAAAGCAAAGTCCTTCTTTTTATTGTTCAGGCTTCTAGCATTTGTGTACATGCTTTTATTTTTGTACACAAACAATTTATTCTTGCACACCTCTTGATTCCCCTTAAGTTCAGCAAGCCTGCTAGTTTCACTATCATCCCGTTTGATGCCCCTTTCCCCTGACTTTGCTCCCATCTGTACACTCTGAGAGCTGATTCACATGTGTCTGGAGCGGATTGATGCTCAGGTTTCACAGCTAACTGACAGAGTAGTTGTTCAGTTGTTCATGTCAGGTTTATACTGTTTATACAGTATGTGAACCGGCACTGAAGCTCCATGCACGCAAGGCTTAAAAAAATGTTTCCTTGGCAGAAAAAAAACACTCATATAGAGCGTTTTTGTACACTTCAGGCACGTTTTTGAGTGTTTAGCATTTTTCTGCCAGAAAACTCCCATCAAAACTGCAAGTCAGAAGGTTTTTTTTCTGTCTCTAAAAAGTAAGCTTAAACTATGCCTCTAAATGTTCTAATGTGCATGGACACATAGGATAATACTGACCTGTTTCTACAGACAAAACATGAAATTCTAGTGCCAGTGTGCATGGACCCTGATGCTTGTTTATTGCACTGTATACATTCCTTTGATCCCTCCCCTCACATCCTAGTTTAAAAGTTTCTTGTTAACTTTCTTCTGAAAATTGACTTTCTTTTGTGCTTACCTGCTGGCTTCAATGCTTCTTGACCTGAATGAACTAGATTGTAAGCTCCAAGGAGCAGGGCCATAAAATCCATCTTAGGACCGCGACATGACACTAGCTTGTAGCAAAACTCATCTCCACCAGGTGTCCTTCCAGTGGAGGCTAAAGGTTTTTTGCAGATGAGCAGTATTCTACAAGAAGTGCACTCTGTCTCTCAGTCTGCATCTGGCTCCTGGTTCCCATAATACAGCACAGTGATCTTTGGAAGCCATCCTAGGTTCAGCAGCCTATAGTTCCTGATACAGAAGATTTAACCTGTCCCTCTCAACAGCAACACAACAAAGGTTGTGAGTACCCCTTGGCTGACATTTTGTACTGCACATGGCTGATCATAAGTGCAAGGGCAAGGTGTCAGATGGCCTTACTAGTTGGGACTCAGCTCACGGCTCAAGGAAGATATATTTTCACTCTACAGGGCTTTGGTACAGTTATCCCTAGTCAGACAGTTACCCCCAGTTGGTTTCCCTGCTTTCCTTTGGGCACTCTGCTGACCCTTAAGCTACTCCTGCCACAGTGTCTTATTTTGTGGGCAGGATCTCAGTTGTTTTAAAAGTTGTAGATCTCAGGGGTTACAAATGAGCTCCTTCAATCTCCTCTTCTGAGTCGTTCTCTTACTTTTCTCTTGTGGCTGTTGCACTACCTGAGCAGGTGGTAGACATGGAAGATCCCTTCTCTTCTTCTGAGGAATCAGATCAGGATGAAACACTTTTGGCTGAGATCTCACCAACACTTAAGGATACCATTGTTACCCTTATTGAAACACTACACTCATTTTTAACATTAGAGTCTGCTCAACCAATGACTCCAGCATGGGTTCTGTAAAATTCCTCCAATCTGCTAAGATCTTCCCTGTCCACACACTCTTAGAATCTTTTAGGACATTTTTGCCCCCTGTATATTCTCTGTTGCTCTTTTGGTTTTTAGCCTAGTTCTTTCAGCCCTTTAGAGGCCACCCTTTGAACCTGTTTGATCTCACTTGCAAGGTGGCCTTTCTCCTGGCTATCAACCTCTTCCTGCAAGGAGCCTTTCCTGGTATTACACAAGAGGCGTAAAGCCTCTTTTCTTCTTAATGTGCTTTCCACCTCCCACTTTTACTAGTAAACTGTCCTCCCTTCCTTATGTTGTGTCTTGAAATATACCAAGGAAACCTCTCCTCACCGTCTTGATGTGTTACATGCTGCGATGGCCTTTCTGTTTTCTACAGCCTCTTTTTCAGCATTCAAACTCCTTATTTGCTCTTCCTGAAAGTTTCCACAGGGGTCTCCATCCATCACTCTCCACCATTGCTGGGAGGATTAGACAAATCTTTATTCAAGTCTATACTTTAAAGCATATGGTTCTTCCTGTCCCTGTTATGGCTCACTTTACCAGATCTGTTTGTGCTTCACGGGCTTTTCGGCCACAGGTATCTGTTTCTCAGATTTGAAAGGCTGCTACCTGGTCTTTAGTTCACACGTATAAGTTTTACTTGGTTCATGTTTAGTCCTCCTTTGATGCTAGTTTCAGGCTTAAGGTGCTACAAGTTGCTGTCTAAATTCCTTGAGCTTTTTTGACCCGTTTGTTAGGGGGGCCTGTTAGCGCTTATTTGCTGTGTTTCCTACCCCTCAGTTAGACTGATTTTGGAAGTCCCATGCTGAAAGACTAAAGATTCTGTGTCCTTTACTGTTTTTAATAGAAAACAAGATTTTTGACTCCCCAATAAAGTCAATTTCTTGTAGGGAGTACAGTACAGGACATACAGTACAGGACACAGATCCCTTACTATGATTGCCCTATTGCTTGCTACAAAACTGATGCTAGCTGTATATAGGGAATGTCTCTGCAGCTTTCTTTTTTACCAGTGTCCAGTCACTTGAAGGTAAGTGCACATAACCTAATGAGCCTGCATTCTCCACAGTATTCCAAGAAGCAAATTTTACTGTTAAGTCAAAAATCCTATTTTGTAGAATATAAAGGTCAACTTTTAGGAAATAAAGGTCAACTAAAGCAGCCTACATATGTCCTGAGACAGATTTCCTTTAAACATTTTGTACTGTGTCAAACTACAACTGAACGCATAAGGAGACTCCTACTGCAGTGCTAAAAGAAACAACCTAGGCTTTGATGCCAAAGTGTGCACTCTTCTCCCATGCCACAGGAACAAGGTGTATAGTCATGAAGTTAGTTAGGATAGCACACCATCAGGGGCGGACTGACCATTTGGAAACTCGGGCACTGACCGAGGGCCTGGGGTCAGTAGGGGGCCCCATGAGATGCCCCTGGTACCTTTTTCATAGGTTTTTTTGAGTTTGGGCAAGGACACAGGGGCCCCATGATCCCCTATTGCCCGGGGGGCCCATAAGTTGTCATTCCCCCCATGTGACACCATGAATAATTGCTGATATGGTCAAAAAATGTAAACGAAAGTGTAGCTGAATGGGCCTCAACCCCTGTCCATGCATTGAACAGTATATCTCCACATTCAGCAGTATAGAATTCCAGAACAATATATTACTGACTTAAGTGTGTGTGTGTGTGTGTGTGTGTGTTCCTGAGGTCAGCAAGCAAGCAAGGTCAGGACCAAATAACTCAATCTCTCCTTCTTCAGCTATATATCCATTTTCCCCCTCCAATCTCCTGCAATCATATACATATATACCTTATAGCAACTACCTTATATCAACCTGTTCCTATTTGTAGTCAATATACCCACCCCTTTAGACATTTTGTCCACCTCTCCTTCCTCTCCAGCCACTTATCCAACCCCCCTCTCCCCATTATACCTCCACCTCTTCCCACCCTACAGCCATATATTTGCCTTATTCCTAGAGACATGCATTCATAAAAAAACACATTTCTACTCCAGTGGGAAATTTGCTGACATATACTGAATGTTAATTGCTGACACAATAAATGAATGCGCAAAAGTTTACCTTGTTTGAAAACTGTATGTAAAAGCATTCAGTAGATTGAGAAATATAGGCAACAGATGTTATATGCAAATCATGACTTTTCTGGTAATTAAGACTATTCTGGTCAAACATTGCATATCCCCTTTCCATTTCCCAAACCTCACTATTAGCTGTACATCATTGTTTTGAAATTCACTTTTCACTGAAGTTAACCTTTGCTTCATTTTTCATCTTGTGCTCAATCTGATTTGCTCTGGGTTGTGACAGGTTTGCTTTAAAACCCTGACCACACGCAGGTCATAAACAGAAAGCTAGAGTAGGCATAAAACTTGAAAGGGGATAAAGACTAAAATATGTGCAAGCTCATTATGGGAGCCGGAGCTGGAGAGGACTAATTTATAGGAAGAACACACTTCACATTTAATGGCAGTGTAATCTTTAAGCCGTAATTTAGCAAGGGAATATATGAGCCTACCAATTATGGCATCCTATCTCATGAAAGATTTTAATACCAACACCCCCTTCTAACACAGTCACAGCTAACAAGATATATTCTATGCATGAAGAACGTTTAACGACCAATCCATCTCTCATTATTACATTCAGAGAGATTAAACTTTGCATGTACACCATACTGGGCTTTGTTGATGAGGACAACGCTACAGAGTTGTTAATGGTGTAATCACACTTAACAATGTACACAGGTGCCAGAATGGGAAGAAGATGGCTGGAGAGCCGCCGTCTAACACCAAGGTCAGCACAGAGGTAGCACTTTTTTTATTAATACCATACAACACTTAACCTTTGTAAAGAGCTGAGCTTAGGCACAATGTAACAACTTATTAAATGTCCAGTTCAAGACAATATTACACTACAGTACTGTGCTGCTGTAGTTTTCTGTGATCTTCTTTGGTCTATGTGTTTATTGTATTCCTAAATAGAAAGAGATAATGGAAAAGGGTTAACGTAGCCAGAACCATGAAATTAAACCAATTTTGGTTAATTTAGGTGACAATATTGTGGCATCCAACATTACCAGCTTTACCCTCCCATGGAAAACAAAGATTAGGCAGGTTAGAGAACTTTCATTGTTTTTGTTTTCCCTTGCTAAGCAGCCAGCACCTGCAATATGCCTCCCCCTGTGCTCATAAAATGTATATTTGTGTATAGGAGCATGCTGATTGTACCTGCATGCCTGGCTGCCCTCTAGTGTCTATGAACACATAATAGAATGTCAGAAAAAAGAGACAGATAAACAGATTGGGGTTGTTTTACAAAAGGTGAATAGACTGTTCGCTTTGCAAGAGAAGCTGCACTTTGCAAGGGAATTTTCCCCAGAGCTTAGTGAACCAAGTGAAGCTCTCCTGACTTCCAGCATCCAATCGTGTGCAATCAAAAATGCTGTTTTTTTATTTTCCTTGCAAATTATTGGGTATTTTTTGCAAAGTGAAATTTCACCTCATTCATTGAGCGTTTGAGAAAATTATTTTGCAAAGTTAACAGCCCAGTTGCCTTTAGTAAATAAAACCCATAGATAGGTAATAGATAGGAGGTATATGGATAGATGGATACAGGGGCGGACTGACAACTCATTGGGCACCCGGGCAATAGGGGAATATGGGGCCCCTGTGTCATTGCCCAAGCTCAAAAAAGCCTATGAAAAAGGTACCAGGGGCATCTCATTTGGCCCCCTACTGACCCAGGGCCCTCGGGCAGTGCCCGAGTTTCCAAATGGTCAGTCCGCCCCTGGATGGATACTAGATATAGAGTATATAGATAAATAGCTGCAGGAGCTGGGACTTTTTTGAATAGTCTTCTATAGGAACTAGTACTAGCAGAATCTGTTGTTTAAAAAAAAGGTTTGAATGTGTTCCTGAAATAACAAGCTATACAACATCAGTAAAAAATATATGGTAAAATGCTGATCTGGATAATTGCCTGATTGCTATTACGGGATTGGGTTCAGGAAACAATTTTTCACCCTGATAAAACTGCAAATTGGGCCATACTTTACAAGGTTTTTTTGCTTTCCTCAGGTTGATACATAGATAGGAGCGTAAGATGAAAGGTGCATTTTATACCGTGTTTTTAAAAGTTGGATTTATTTTCAACCTAGGTAAAAGGAGAAGAGCAACTTTTCCATCTGCAATTATTCTGAGATTTGACCAAACAAAATACTTTACTGATAATTATGTTATTTCACCTTGCAGTTCTATATATTGGCTATTCAGGCGAATTGCTTTTATTGCATCAGGTAAGATCATATCAATGGATGGAGTGGATGACTTGAAGCCAATGGTTTCTGGTGTGTAACATTGTATAAACTGGAATTCCCCATAATGTAGATCTAAATTCTAACTGGATGACATTAAGTTCACTAAAGCACTGTGTATAATAGACAATCCTCATGTTTCATTCTCATAGGATACTATTTTAGCCTCTTTTCATATTTAATGTTTTTGTATTTTAGTGCTGATAATCTTCTACCACTTCTTTGCAACTTTTTATGGTTTCCATGCACTCACTCCAGCAATGACTGCACATCTGGATCACTTTGCTGAGAACAATGTGGTGGACCATGACTGTGTAATGTGTATCCGAATGGCCACTTGGGGCACATTTTGAAACAGTTGTTACCCTTTAATGCATGGCTTCATGGCATAATCATCAGGTATTATTTTAATTCCCAAATAAACTTTCAATGCAATTAAAAAATTATGCTCAACCCATTGTAAAAGTAAAAACACAGCTCTGGCCCGAATACTACAGATTCACCCACCCTATGATTCAGTTCCATCGATTGACACCAAGTGACACCCTGTTCTTGCAGTGCAATGATGCAGAGAACAGGAGTAAGGTCATCATGTCAGCAACACTTTCTACATCATTAAAGGAGAACTACATTGCATTTGAGCACCACAAACCAAAAATGCTATTTAATTAATTTTTCTTATTCAAAGCAAACTCACCAATCCTTCCATGTCTCTGTACGTTATTTTGTTGAAAAATCACTTTGAAAAAGCATTTCTGGCCATGGAGAGAGGAGGACAAGTGCCATCTCCTAGATTGTGAGCTCTAACAAGCAGGGCCCTCTGTTTCCTCTTGTACCAAATTGTATTGTAACTGTAATATCTACCTTCATTTTGTAAAGCACTGCGCAAACTGTTGGTGCTATATAAATCCTGTATAATAATAATAATAATAATATTATTATAAAGGATTTACTGTATAGCGCCAACAGTTTGCGCAGTGCTTTACAAGATGATATAGTAATAACTAAGTATAATATGTCAAATACATGGTTTATTATTAAAAGGAATTACACTCACAGACAAAGATAAAAACAAACATGTATGTAGAAATAACTGCCGCAAGAGTTCTGGTCCCAATCGGCCAAGATAGAGAAATCACTGAGCTCCTGCTGGAGGGCAGCTCCGGAGGCTCCCAAGACTTCCTAGCCAGTGTGGAACGCAGTGTAGGCTGGAAGTGACGTCACGACCGGTTCTGACGTACAGACGTGGCAAAGGGTTGCAGAGCATGCACTCCTTCTTCAGGCCAGGGATGCGCCATAATGAAAAAGGTTTTTAAGGGAAAAAAGTTGGCAATTTCCAAATACAATTACAGAAACCTGAACGGTTGGTAACACGTAAAAAATTACTAACAGAACATTAAATATAATACAGAGGGCATACTCGTATAACAACTGTAAGTTGGGCAAACTTAAGATAAAAAATGGTGTGGAACTACAATACCCAGCAAGCATATAATGTAATGCAAAAATAAGTAACCCCATTTTGTGCACAAATAGCGATGGACATAGAGACTAAGAGATTAATATGTATAAAAATGGGTGTTATATATAAAAAAGGGGCACTATATATAAAAAGAACTGAAGAAAGGATTAGTATTTAGTTTTATAAAGGAATCGTTTAAAAAAAAAATTTAAAATATATGTGTTTGGGGGGAGGCATCCATAGAGAAGGGGGAAAGATAGAGAGGTGGGACAGTATAGTTGAGATTCAATGAAAGCTACATATAAAAAAAAAAAAAAGAAAAATCTTTTGAAATGATATTAACATGTTAAAGCATATATAAGATTTTAGTGACTGAATTTAAATCTACGTTAAAGTGTACCTTGCTCCAAAATGTAACGTCCATTTATTAAATATTGTCTCACGGTCCTGATGCCAAAATGCTGCAATTCACATTTACAGCCTATATAAACCCAAGAACAAAAATTGTTAGCACTGCAGCTTACCTGTTCTTTGATGTAATGACTGCATTAGTTTTTTTTTTTCCTTTATTTTAATCCTGACATTAACACACTCCCTATTCTAGGGTGACAACCAAACTGAGCAGTTTTGTCATACTTTGAGTGTGTTAGGACTTCACAACACCTCCCTTTCTTCTACATAACAGGGGCGGGTGTCTTGTAGTCCACTGAGATAGCAGGGAACAATGCTAACTGCTAACAGTCCAGAGGCAAAGAGCACAAGACATTATCAGCTCACAAGATTTGTGGCTGGATTCTAAGAGAAATGTATTGTTAGAGTTTACACAAGCTTTAAATCTCTGCAGAAATGTTACAAATACACTCACACCCAAGTTCTGCACGGAAGAGGATGACATCACAGTACTTCAGGTGTGATCATGGGAACACCAAGTAACAGAAATCTCCTGAGAAGATGCTACATTGCAGTGCAGGAGCATTTTAAAAAATGTGGGATCCTCAGCTTTCCCAGGATCTTATTGTAAGGATGGTGATGTCATCCCCACCTAGTTATCATGGGCCAAAACCAGGTATATTTTTTAAAAACTTTTCCCCATTGACGTATTTAAGGTAGAACTATAGGAGAAACTTTTTGCCCATTGGGGAGATTTACCTTCCCTTCCTGTCCCATAGCCAAACAGAAAGTGAAAGGAAATCTCTGCAAATTAAGGGAATCCTTTGGGGACCCTCAGATCACCAGAGCTAGTGTCTCCATTTTAAGATTTCACCTCTATTACTTTTCTGGCTACAACCCAAAAGTTGGGGGTTTCTTTTACGTTCACTTTCCACTTTCAATAAAATAAATTGTTTTTAAATTTAAGGTACAAAGCATAGCATAGAAAAATGTTTTGAAATTGCCATGGAGATGTTAGACAGTTGTAATGTAGCTGTCAAGAATGTAAAAACATACAACAGTGTAAATAGCATATTAAAAAACAAGAGATGTAGCCTGCAAGTTGAAATAGGTATCAATGAGCTAGGTAAATTTGTTGCAGGCCCTGAAACAAAGAGAGGATCAGGACATCACATCGGAATAAACAACCTGATCTAAAATAAGTAAGAAGGAAAAAGGAAGGATGTCTGCAGTAGAGAGGTGGGAAAGAGAGGTGAGATGAGAGGAGGGGTAGAGAATGTCTGGGATGACCAAAACCAGCACCCCAAAGCTACACTACTATAATGAGGTGTAGCTCTCCATGGATAGTGATGGATGGATATATCGTATCCACGAGGTCCATATCTGAGAGAATTTATTTTGCATGTACAACAGGATGCTGGTCAGTTTCTTGTTGATAAAGAACCTGTCAACCCACTGACGAACTCCCTCATAGGAAAGTAATTGTTTCTTCCAGGCTTTGGCGAAAGTCTGTTTTGTTGCTACTAATACGTAGGTCACCAATTTGAATTGGGGTTTAATTAAATTGGGGGATTTAAGGTGTAATAAGGCATGCCAAGGATCTCAGATGAAAGGATGGTTGAACAAAGAATGTATGAGCCACAGAATAGTAAATGATCAATCTAGATCCCCGGATTGAATTTCCTAACACAATGCTGTATCGAGGAATACCCGGTTCACCGAAGACGCTTTTATCACACGTAAAGATAGGCTGTAGTGCGATATCATGATATGTTTTATGGGGTTTCTGATCCATGTGTTACCCCATGTCTGATCTTGCACATAACATATACTAAGCTATATTACCTTTCCGGCTCAGCTAATACTTAGGGAGGTGATCCATTTGAACTTTGTATTGCCTATATACACTACTGCCACTCGACCCATTCCCCCCCCCCATTAATTTTTTTATTTTTATTTTTTTATCCCATCTATCATCTCATCTTACATCTCTTTTTCTTGCTGTTCTTATTTCTGACCTCTTTTTTCACACCTGTTTTACCACCTTATCAGTCATTCTTCACCAACCAAATAATGCTTTCACCCTCACACAGATAGGACTCACTTCATCTGTATTAAACACTTAAACTATAAACATGTAACCCATGACTTTCACAACATCTAATGCCTTCCAGGCTCTAATCTTCATATCACCTCATCATTAAGCATTGCTGATACTCAAGACGAGACGACATACACCTGCAGTGTTGTACCTACTCGCCTCTAAGTATTCAATGGTTTGAATTGTAAGCTTGATGTATTGTTCTACACTACATTGCTTTGTATTATGGTTTACACTGAATCCCGTCTGCGAAACGGAAAGTGATATTTCATGTCTGTGTTCTGACTGTGCTTTATAGCTATATATATGCTCTATATGCTATCTTGTCTATTCTTATATCAATAAAATATTTTTGGAAAAAAAAAAAGAATGTATGAGCTTCAAGACCTTGGTCCAAAACCGCATGAGCATGGGACTTGTCCACCTGGTATGTAAAACACCACCAAGCGTTGGGCAGCTACGGAAGCACAAACCAGTATGGGAAAGCTAAAGTTGGGCTATGTGTGATGGGACAGGTACCATCTGGTAACTGTTTTGAATTCAGACCTGATAGTATTCACATTAATAGAGCAAGAGGCTATTGCGGCCCAGATTTACAACCAATCTGCTCTATCTCTGGTATGCCGGATGTCTGCCTCCCACTTGGAAATGTATGGGTGGTCAGTATGATGGTTGCTAGAGAACAGAGATCAGTTTAGGGGAGAGAGGCGTATGGTGTCATATGTGTACAAATAGTGATAGCTGACTCGTAAGGGCTTTGTTAATGAATACGGTGGAGAGCCCATGTTTGTTTGTAGGAGTCAAAATAATTCAGAAGATGGGGAATGGTATTTTTCCCTCATTTCTGCCCAAGTATAAATGGTACTGCCATTAAGAAAAAAAACGGGCGCAAACAAATATATGGAGTTGCCACCAATGGAAGGCTCTGGGGGACACATCCAGTCAGGAGAGGTGAGAGAGGTAGGTGTATCGAAAGAAACACTCTATCCAAAACTAAAAAAAAAAGTTATACTTTAAATGTGCAATATGGCATTTTTGGGCAGTGTTTAATAACAGAACCTTGCATGATATTTTCTAATAACAAAATATGTATTATCCAAAATGATCAATAAGGCACTATAAACTAAAGTAACCAAACACAATTTGACAATCCCCATGGCTTGTTTATCTTCAAACAAGCCGTAAAAACGAATTGTTAAATGCTGTCTGTCTCAGCTAATACATTATGTGTCTGTGCCATTACAGTCAGCAGCCATGTAAGTAGAGGATAATGAGTAGGAGGGGTACAGTTATATTCATATATGATTGTGCATCTTTGCAGCGCTGCACCAAAGCTTTTGATCTCCAAGAAAAGTGCGTTTAAAGTGTTTAACACTCATCTTTTCAATGTATCCTCAGCGCTCTTTCAAAAGGGTCTTTTTTTGAATTCTGCCACTGGTCCCATCATTTTAATTTGCTGCCTAATTAATTTCTAGACCCCTCTTTGGAGTGAGATGAATTGACATAAATGAGGTTCCCTTTTCAGCTGCTGCTCACACCTTTAATCTGTGATATGCCCTTTTCGCTATAAAGACGTCACCTAGATGGCTTTCTGTCTGTTGTGGGTATCTAAGTTTGAGAACAGAATAATGAATTTAATAGGTGAATAAAAGGTTCTGCAAGTTTTCCATGCACACACAAAAAAGGAAAATGACAAACCATTTTAGCATGCTACCTTTAATCTAGTCCATTCTCCTGCTAATAAGTGTAAATTATCATGTCCTATCTTCTAGGCCCTTTAGACTGCATAATGTCTCTGCTATTTAATATCATCTTTAATCTGCCGGTACCAGCCACTGTGACTCCTTGGAGGAGCTGGTGACAGCAGCAAGAATATTTTTTTAGCTACACTTCTGCAGTAGTATTATGTTGTTTACAATTATTTTGTTTTTTTGGATTTATCCTTTTATTACAGTGTACATTTTTGCAAAGATGCAATGGTTCGAAGATAGTAAACTATATAAAATATATTTTACGATGGAAAATGCAGTTAGAGCGACATGATTGCTATTTTTTTCAAGATGGCCTGCTAAAGTACATAAATTTTATTTACAAGTATTGACTATATTAAACCCATTCTTTGTGCTCTTTTAGAGCTACAACTATCACTGAAATTCTCAATTTTTAACACTTTTGAGAGTGTCAGATGCCTGCCTTTCCCCATGGCACCCTGTGCCATCAGTGTACCTCTGCAGCTCTGCAGCAGATTGTTAGCATGGGGAACTGCATGTTGATAGATTTGTATTGTTTCACATGCGTGTTAGTGCCACCTCATGGCTGGAGGCCAAACTATGCCATTGGGGCATCAAATGCAGAAGGATAATGTCCTTTACTTTGCCAGCGGCAAAGAGATTTTGAGAGGAATAGCACTGAGTGATGATTTTCCATTGCCAGCTCTTCAAACTACTGTGCACGTTTCTATATTCATCCTGAAGGCAGAGACACCACATGAGGCCTCATACACATGTGGTTCCAGGCAAAGTTCCTAGGAGGGTTCCATCCCTCAGTTGGGATTTAAATTGCAATAAGTGTAAAAGTATATGGAATTATAATTAGTCATTATTGTAAAATAAATAATGAATTAATATGATAAAATAAGAGAAATGAGTTAAATCTGCTGTGCAGGTGTGAATGTTACGGAAGCTCATCTGTAACTGTGATGCGAGCATAAATGGATGCCCCACTTGTGTTTGCACAAAAGAAGAGCAGCATGCAGTAATTCGTTTTTGTGTTCTGAGGGTATATCTGGTGCTGTTATTTATTGAAAACTTTGTGCACAGTATGGAGAAAATGTTTTGTCATGAAGAAGTGTGTATGAATAGATAGAGAAGTTCAAGGAGGATTGCAAGTGTTAGCCATCAAGAAGGAGCCGGAGACCCGTCCATGGCCGATGACAACATTGAGTGTATGCGCAAAATGATTCTGTAGAATAGACGAGTGACATTAAATTATGTTGCATATCATTTGCCAATTAGCCATGGCTCTGCCTATGAAATAACTGGTGCATAAGCGGTGCATTCGTGGCTCGCAGCTCAGCCTAAAATATTTTTTAATGAGGGAATACTAAAGCTTGTTGGGAGAAAAATTATGTATTTGTCTTTTACAAAAGATAATTAAAATAAATTCCAAATTTGGTTTGATCATAATTTTCATGTTTGTATTCATTTTCTAATAAAAATCTTATGAATAAAAAGTTCTAGAGCCAGAGTGCGGGTCATTTTTTGCTGACCCTTGTAAATTCTGCATGTGTTAAACTACTACAGTGCTTGCTGTTAGATTCTGGGTACCCTACTGCTTAGTAAACCTAGGAGGGCGCTTGCTCAGCATGGGTGTCATCTCAATAAATGCAAAGCATTCTCTGATTGGACAAGGTGGGGAAGGGGATGACACCATAAATTGGATCAATGTGACAATGCAAAATTAGCCATACCCGGAATCCAGTGTTAAATCATGAGCATATTATTTCTACTTCAGATAAAGCTTCCTTAACATCCAAAATCAATGGCAATGAATCTTTGATCCAATAAAATTAGGCTCCTTTTAAATCTTTGCAGTGTACTCTGGCGCATTCCCACAGCACATTATGCCATTGAGTTAATATGTAGTTACATAGTTACATAGTTGGATAGTTTGAATAAAGACACCAGTCCATCCAGTTCAACCTGTGTGTGTTTAATTCAATATCATTTCCCATATCCCTGTATATTGCTTTCACTAAGTTGCCCATCTAAGAGTCTTTTGAAACTATTGATACCTCTGTTTGTGAAAGGGAGTTCCACATCCTTACCGCTCTAACAGTAAAGAATCCCCTGTGCAGTTAGAGGTTAAGCTACTTCTCCTCCAAATTCATGGAATGGCCAAATGTCTTCATAAGCTCCCTGAAGCTAAACAGTTTTCTTCTTATGCTGGGCTCAGCATTGAGGTACTTGTATGTCACTATCATATCTCCTCTCAAGCATCTCTTCTACAGGGAGAATAAGTTTAATGTGTGCAGTCGTTCCTCATAACTGAGGTCCTCTAGTTCCTTTATTAGCTTTATTGCCCTTCTCTGGACAGTCTCCAGTTCCAGCACATCCTTCCTAAGGGTTGGGTGATCAGAACTGGACAGCATACTCCAGATGTGGTTAAACCAGAGTTTTGTAAAGTGGTAGAATTATAGTTTTACCTCTTGAGTAAATCTCCTTTTTTATGCATGTTAATATTCTGCTGCCTCTGCTTGCTGCAGCTTGGCATTGCATGTTATTGCTGAGACTGTGATCTACTAAGACCCCCAGATCTTTTTCCATCCTTGAATTCTCCAATGGCTCTCCTCATAGAGCGTAATGTGTATTCATATTTTTGTCCCCCAAATGCATTTGTTTTACATTTTTCAACATTAAACCTCATTGTCATGTAGCTGCCTCACTTGCCACTCCAGACCAGTTTGTGTACTTGCTATTTATAACTATCCTTTGTATGTGTCGTGTAACCAATTTTCTATCCAGGTACATACACTATGGTCTAAGCCAACAGACCTTCATTTGTAAATTAAGCGTTTATGAGGAACTGTATCAAATGCTTTTGCAAAATCCAGACACACCACATCCATAGGCCTTTCTTTATCAAGATGACAGCTCACTTCCTCTTAAAATGTTAGCAGATTGGTCTGGCAGGAATGGTCCTTCATAAATCCATGTTGATTACTACTAATGCTACTATTATCATGTGCAAACTCTTGGATATAATCCGTTATCATCCCCTCCAATAGTTTACATACTATTAATGTTAGACTGACTGGCCTGTAGTTTCCAGGGATATATTTTTGTCCTATTTTAAATATTGGTATCACATTTGCCTTTTTTCCAGTCAGCTGGTACCGTTCCAGTCCTTAAGCTGTCCATAAAAGCTAGAAATAAAGGTCTGACACTAACCTGGTTACGTTCTCTAAGGACTCTTAGTAAGCCATTCAATCCTGGTGATTTATTTAGTTTTTCAAGTCTATTACAGACGCTGGCTTCTGTTAGCCTTAAGGATTTATTCTGTGACATGTTACTAACAATACAGCCTGGATTATTATACCCCTCCTTTTTCTTTATAAAAACTGAGGGGAAGAATACATTCAGTACAATTGCCTTCCCCTTGTCATTTGTAACCAGCTTCTCCTGCTCATCTTTCATGGGGCCAATATGCTCTGATCTCACATTCTTTTACTGTTAATATATTTAAAAATGTTCTTGCGATTTTTCTGCTCTCCTCCACTATGTGTCTCTTGTGGTCTATTTTAGCCATCCTGATTGAGTTCTTACAGCTCCTTTTGCGTTCCTTGTAGTGCTGGAATGACGACAATGACCCCCTTGGCCTTTTATTTCTTAAAGGCCATTTTTTTTCTTTTATAAACCTTTTTATGTTAGAGTTTAGCCATCCAGGCTTAATCTTAGCTCTTTTATATTTGTTGCCCATTGGAATACACTGGATGATACCTTTATTTAATATGTTCCTAAAGCACTCCCATTTTTCCTTAGTGTTCAATGTTTCTAGGATTCTACTCATTTAATGTTTTGTAATATTGAGTGTAATTTAGGAAAGTTGACTCACTTGAAGTTCAGTGTTTTCGCACTACCCTCATGCCCCCTTTTACTATGGTTTACTTTGAATGTGATTACCCTGTGATGGCTGCTACCCAAGCTGTCCCCATTTCCACATCAGTGACCAGATCTGTGTTATTTGTATAACAATACACATAACAATATATGTTGTGTTAAGACAGCTCATTCATGTTACCAACACATCTCAGCACATATAAAAGCAGATTTGACCCTTTTTTGGCAAATTAGTGAACCAGAACACATGGCAGGGCATTACCATGCATTCTATTCCACTGTAACACGTCTGTTGTCTTTGTGCTTTGGGGTGTGATTCATAATAAACGAATGCACCCCGAAACAAAGAAATGTGGGCATACTGTGGTATCATGCACAAATATATGAGTCTAGCCTAAGAATAGACCTTTTGAGACAATGAAAACATATCTTATTAGGGTATGAAGATACACATATAGTATATATGAACGAAAGAAGACTTTGAAGAGCTTGTAAATGGAACAAGGCAGTTTGGGAGTCTTTTTATTTGAGCATTTGAAAATATGAATGTTTAATAATGATACTGTACCAAATTTTAAAAATTTCCTTACAAGTCCATGGACCAAGGAAGAGGGTTGTCCATGCTTAAAACATAAAATCAGAGATGGATTATCTTTGACTGAGATAATAAATCCTGAAAGTGCGTAATGACACAATCAGAAATTATGTTCTCCCCAATATTCATTAATTTTTAGCTTATTATGATTCAAAATACTTTTTGAAGATCTAAAGGGGAGATTTGAATCCCTAGTTCCTTTGACTATGCTTATGAGGATAATTAAAAGGCAAATGCTGGTTTGTATTATAAGGAGGTTTAAGGATATTACTTACATTGTTTTGAGCTCCTTTTTCTACTGACTATAATAAAAAGAACCATTTATAATTTGTTTGTGTTTAAACGTTTGACAACAGTAGCAAGTTGGGTATATGATATACACACTGTAGATGTGAGAAGGTAAATTTATAGTATTAAATGTATCTATTTCTATTTGGGATGTATTTAATAAGCAAAGAGCTCTATCCCCACCAATATCTCCTCTACTCCAATTGGGTGGTTTCTGTTAGTTCCCTACGGGTGAGTCACTGTCCGTTTTTAAGATTTTGGTGGCCGATGGAGATGCCAGCTGCCTTAGGTTCAATCAGAACAGGAAACTACACCTATTGGGGGAACTTAGGGAGATTTGCAGAAAAGTTCCCACTAGATGCTTGGAGATATTATCAATTACAAAATTTTTGCACTGTTCATCTAAGGGCCATTAGAGTAGCAGACTCTCTTTCCAGCTTTTAATCTTCATGGCTTGGACAACCAACTGATAGAGGTTTGTTATCCATTTCCTATAAATTGCTGAATGAACATAATGCCACTTCAGGCTTGAGATTCCTTCCAGGGAATGGTAGACAGAATTAGGCTGTCGTTTTACAGACTCACAGAAATGTAACATGTTAGGATTGGTACATTCTTCCTCTCTCTGTACAAAGATTCAAAAGATCAACTATAAATTTATGTAAAGGTGGTATAGAATTCCAGAAATGTTGGCGATTGCATAACCTTTAGCCTCAGATAGATGTTGGAGGGATTGAGGTATACAGGGATCCCACATGCATATATGGTGGGATTGTTCCAAGATTAGACCATTTTGGGCCAAAATTAGGAAATTAATTTTTTAAATTACTATGGTTTTAATCCAAGATGACCCAATGGAGTGCCTTTTCCATGGCACTGGCTCTATCATACAAAAAAGAATATTGTACCCCATCTATTAGACACTGCTAAGGGTCTAATCCCAGTTTTTTTGGAAAAAGCTACAGATTACCTCTATGGAACAATGGGTGAGACGAGTTAAGGGAATTATGGAAGCTGGGAAATGGGTGGCTAAGTGGAAACCCTGGATCTACCTTATGAATAGAGCAGGGAACGAGAGTTAAACAGCCATGCAGTCTGGGTGGGAGGTAATCTGTGTTACTTTAGTTAGAAATGTTCACTTTGGTCACTTTATTTAGAAATGTTATCTTTATTTCATTTTATTGCATTTAAATAAGAAACCTCCCTCTCTATTCTCTTTCCTTTTTGTTTTTTATTTAATAAATACACATCATGTGATCTCAGCTAGTGCTTGTAAGATAGATGGGGATGTGTATATTTGTATGTTTTTTCTTGTTTGTATATTCATAATGGAGAAATAAATATTATATCAAAAACACATGTATCTATTCCCATTGAGCACTATCAGTGCCACCATAACTAAGGCTGCACTTAGTGTAGATTCAAGAAGGTCATATCCCACTCTGTCTACTAATGGGTAGATAATAAAAAATAATCTTATATCCACAAATGATCTTGTACCTTTTAGATAAGGCTGGACCAGGGGTCTCATTTCAGTGGAAAAGCATGCAAACCCAGTCTGAATGATAATTCAAATTGTTTCTAGAGAACTGTTTTTTCTACTGATCTCTGCCAACCAACAGTTGCATCTGTGAACATGGCAGAATTATTATTATTAATAATAATAATGATAATCTAACATGAGCAGGAATGTATTTTATCATTTTCCATATGTCAAGCTGAAAACTGAGAAGCCAACAAGTAATCTATTTACATTTGGCATATATATTCCAGTTAAAGTGGTTGTAAACCCTCTCATTAACCCAGTGAAGGGAATAGCCTAAAATGATACATAGAGGTGAAACAAATCCTCCTACATAAGTACATACTTCTTTATTTTCAGTCTTCTCTTTTGTACATCCTTTTAAAAGTGCTGATTTTAGGTAAAATCCTTCTGCATTTCACAGAGGAGGGGGCAGGGAGCTGCAGTTGGAGCTGGTTGGAGGAAAGGGACACAATCCCTCCACACAGCACACAGAAGCAGATGTTCTGAATAGACAACCTGTCTGCTGAGCTCCATCCCCCCCACAAACTTCTCAAAAGTGACACATGCTGATAACAGAGGAACGAAGCGGCAGAGAGAAATAACTTAGTCTAGGTTCACACTTGTTCAGTGCGGGACACCACATGTAATTTGCACAGGAATCACACTGCATTCCTGTGCTAATCACATACGAAGTCTGTGCAGTGCAATTTGAGCCATACATTTTGTATGACTCAAATCGCATTGCATCTGCACTAAAAAGGTGCAACTTCTGGCAATCGCACTGCATTTTGTGACCTGTTCGGAGTGTTGTTAATTTAACATTGATACCCGCACCAGATTGCATGTCGTGCAATTAGAATGCACACCGCATTAATGTGAACCAGGTCTTAAAGCTTTGGAGAAAGACAAGTAAACTTTGCAGATATCTATGCTCTGTTCAAATTTCATGACTGAGGTTTACAACCATTTTAAAATTAATGCCATGCCACCAAAAATTGAACCATGCAACCAGAAGCATAATCAAGGGCATAACAACAGAACTACAATAATTCTTTGTTAACAAAGTTAAATATTGAGTCTACGTTGTATTTTAAGTCAAAATTCTGATTTTTTTTTTCTGTTAGAGTGGGGCAGATTTGAAGATGAACTCCAATCAGTTAGCTAAATACAGATCTCTGTCCACCAGGTCCTGATATTTATACAACTCTGCCCCACAACACACCCTTTTTAGCTTAGGCAGGGACCTAATCTTTTCTGCTGCTTTTTACTTTCATGGGTCTCCTGCCTTCCCCCATCTTATGACTATACAGGAGAAGCAGCACACTGATAACTTCAACTCTCTGTCAATCTACTCTTTATCTTTCAGCATTGTGCAGTGCACCTAATTTGCTCCTTTTGCTGCTTCTCTCTCCCTCTCTCTGAGCTTTGATGTACAGACTGTACAGTAGACCACAAGAGGCTAAATATAAGTCAAATTCAGATACTTACACCTATTACATTAAAAAAAAGAACATGTAATAAAGTACAGTATCTATGATTACAGGGCTGCATTTCTTTGTGTATTTTATTACTGCCTGGGGTCCGGCATTTCTTTCTGTGACCCTACAAAAGAACTTTTACCTTACATCCTGACAGCAGGTGATGAGAAATCTCTCTATCCAAAATGTTTTTTAAAGTTGCTGAAGTTAAGCATTAAAAGGAATTACTCTAATTTGAATTGGAATTAAAATGAAAACGTTTTAGGGGAGTACGGCTTTAAAAAAAAGTGTTGCATCACATTCTCCAACTTTCTTCTAATGAACTGCAGGAGCTTCCCTATGTTCTCCCCTGCAGCATCAATCACATTAAAAGCTGGTACACATATTATACTCTACCCTCCACTCTGAATTTTCATTTGTTATTGCCAGATGCCATTCAGAAGACAGAGGTGCAGCACAATATACACTCACTGGCCACTTTATTAGGTACATCTGTTCAATTGCTTGGTAACACAAACTACTAATCAGCCAATCACATGGCAGCAACTCAATGTATTTAGGCATCTAGATGTGGTGAAAACAACTTGCTGAAGTTCAAACCGAGCATCAGAATGGGGAAGAGAGGGGATTTAAGCGACTTTAAATATGACATGGTTGTTGGTGCCAGACAGGCTGGTCTGAGTATTTCAAACATTTCTGATCCATTGGAATTTTCATGCACAACCATCTCTAAGGTTTACAGAGAATGGTCCAAAAAAAGAAACTATCCAATGAGTGGCAGCTGTGTGGATCAAAATGCCTTGTTGATGTCAGAGGTCAGAGGAGAATGGGCAGACTGGTTGCTGTGACATTCAGGTAGTAGGGTCAGAATTTTGCATAAACAACATGAAAGCATGGATCCATCCTGCCTTGTAGCAATGAGTCAGGCTGGAGGTGGTGGTGTAATGGTGTTGGGGATATTTTCTTGGTACTAGCAAGGTGTACCTAATAAAGTGGCCAGTGAGTGTATATGTTGTGAATTTCTAAGTGGAGACTTTTCTTATCTTGTTTTGTAAATGTTTTTAATAGAATAAAATAACAATTGTATTTTATGATACTCAGTTTCCTTATATATGTCCACATAAAGTCCGTGATTACATATCATGTTTCTAGATCTAAAATGTTTGATCAGTTTTGATTAGGCATGAGTGTTTGAAAAATATGAAATCATGAAAATTAGCAAGCTTTCAAAATTATTATTTTTTAAACCACAAATCCTATTAAAGTCAAAGATCCCAACCAGGCTTCAAAATAATGTATATTATAGTGCAGCAAATGATGAAATGCAGGGGCCAAAGATCAGCTTTAGCTACTTCCCTTAAAAATTCTACCAGGGGTGTTAGAAGGGAAAGATCAGGTGACAATGGGAGTAAAAGTAAGGGTTTTCAATCAACAGCAGTAGCAGATATAAAGCAGAAACATCCTTTGGAGATACAGTTAGTACTTTTTTCCCAGATACCTTTTTAGAATCTGACCATCCAAAAACAAAAGACAAAATCAGCATTACCCAAACTCTAGCGGTCCAAGCAATGATTTCAGCCTTGCCTATTAAAATATTTATTGAAAATATTACTGAAATAAATTACATCTTGTATTGACAGAATACCTCATATACGTTATGTAACTTTATTGTGCATTTGTACCTTGTATAAGTGGAAGCCAAGAATCTTTCATTTTTATTCTTATAATTACATGAGGTATTAAATAAAAAAAACTTGAAATATTTAGATAGATCGCAGTTTATTTCACCTGTTCTTACTCTCACTTAAGAATGCAGTGATAGGCAACCTTAAACTTCCCTCACATTAAAAAGCCTAAACAAAGCCTAGGAAAGAATCACTTCAGAATGCCTTCCTTTTCTACAAATTTGTATTTCTTTGCCATTGCCTTGTCTTTTCTATGTGACTTCATCCACGGATCAAGGACATATTAACATTTCGTTAACTCCTCCTGCTTTGTAGCAGCTGGTACAATCATGTGAATAAAGAAAACCAAGACAGAAAAATTAAAAGGAAAAGAGTAGCTATTATGTGATGACTGAAAACTGAAATGTCCAAAAAATACAATTCTAAAACACAAATTAATAAGAGGATCAACTAATATACTTGAACACACAGACTTCACAAAGAGAGATTAGCCCATATCTCTGACACTTGCCAAGCATTCCCCGATGACTAGGGCAGATAAGCTGGTTTTGGACTTCAGGACACAATGGAGTTGATTTACTAAAACTGGAGCAGTCTGAATCTGGTGCAGCTGTGCATGGTTGCCAATCAGCTTCTAACCGCAGCTTGTTCAATTAAGCTTTGACATTAAAACCTGAAAGCTTATTGGTTTCTATGCAGAGCCACACCAGATTTTGCACTCTACAGTTTTAGTAAATCAACCCCAATGTCAGAATGCATACAGGGTGAATCTTCTGTGGGCACTACCATTACCTTAACCTGTTGTACTGTATGTACTGCTTCCCTGAAAACACTGCCTAACCTTGCATTTGGGTTTTTACTCGACCCAGTGCTATTTTTACACAGGTTTTCTTATTCTCTTTTGCATTTAGTTCCATTTTGTATCTTGCCCAAAACTACTCACAGATATTTAATGATTATTTAATTTAATTTAATTAATAAACCACTTGACGTCCGGGAGGTTTTACCCCCTTCATTACCAGGCCACTTGCTTTTGGTGGTCTTTGACCACAAAAAAGACCAAACGTTTGGAAAAAAAACAATATTAACTTTCTGTTAAAAAACATTATCCAATTAAAATAATTTTCTTCATAAATTTTGGCCAAAACGTATTCTGCAACATGTCTTTGGTGAAAAAATCCAATAAGTGTGTATTATTTAGCCTGTGTGAAAGTTGTGGAGTCTACAATCTATGGTATACATATTCTAAAATTAATCAGTCCTGATGTACTGATGGCCAATCTCATTTCTTGAGGCCCTAAAATGCTAGGAGAGTAAAATGTCCCCAACATGACCCCTTTTTGGAAAGTAGACCATCTGAGGTATTTAGTAAGAGGCACAATTGTCACAATTTTTTTCACAATTTTTTTTTTACATACTGGTCAGGGATACTGACTGGTGACAGTATGTAAACAAGTAATAAATACATTTTTAGGTGAAAAACAAATTCACATACTGTCATCAGAGTAGCTCAGTGACACCAAAATGACACTGTACTACTCTGAGGGAGGGAGGATTTTTGTGATTGCAATTGAAGTGATGAGCACTGTAATAGCAATCGTTTGAACTGTCATGAATATATTTCATTCATAACAGCTGTGCTTACTACTCTAGTGGTGCTGTGATTGGCCTGCAGCTATTACATGGTACAGGGTGCTACGACTGGCTCAGGTCACATGTGATAGCTGTGGGACAATCACAGCATCACTAGAGTAGGCACAGCTGTTATGAATGCAATTAATTCATAACAGTTTGTATACATTGTAATCGCATATCGATTACATGATCCCCTGGCCTCTCAAAGCTGCTGGATACCGAAATACGCTGTGTCCACTAGGGACCCCACAGGAGTGGGCACGCCAGTGTGCATGTGCCAGACAATGAATATTTTTGTTGCTAAGCCTGGCTGTGCCTCCTGACCACAGTGAAAGTACTGTGGGAGGGATTGCAAATGGTTAAAGTGTTTGCCTATGTGTTTGCCTATACTTTTTTTACATTTTGGAAAGAGTGGGGAAGAATTAAAACCCCCCCATCAGTTTTTTCAGTGTTCTGTAAGAGTGATTTCCCTTCACTTATTGTTCTGGTGACAATGGTTTCTGCAATATGGACAATAAATATAAACAACTGTGGAGTGTAACCTATAATGGACAGAAAGTAGGTGCAGAACATCAAAGAAGACAGCAGTGAGGTACGGTATACATGCTTTTTAAGAGTGTAAAACTGAGTTTGTGGAATAGGTGTTGGCAGGTGTTTGTGCCCCTTTTAGGGCTCATACACATGGGCCGAATATTCAACCAGTGTGTACCCCAGCCTGTCTGACAAAAGCTGGCCAAACGGCCGACTTCTGTTGAGCAGGCATGCTATAAAACCAGCATTCGATCAGTGCTGGCGGCCAATGGCTGTGAGTGCTGACCAGTGTGTTCTGGGGGGCAGGGGGAGGAGGACAGTCCCCCCATCAGAACACAATAGCTCAATGGGAAGATCACTGTACTAGCATTGGATAGTTAGAAAGAGTTCCTCCCAAGCTCTTCAGTTTTTTTTCATTCAGACCGCTGAATACTGTGTACAAGGCATTGTTTTGCCCTTCCTGTAGTGATGTCATGGGTTAAGATAGTGTCCATATAATGCCAGCTGTGTGTGAGGCCCAGGGGGAGAGTGAGGTATGGGAACAGGACATAATGTAGAGCATAATAATAAATGTGAATTCCCAGATGGACAGGGCAGAGCTAAGGACATTTTGAGATCATGCGGAATGCTAATAGAGGAACCTTGCAGTAGTTGGACCTTGGGGTCTAGGACTGATCATCTGTGTGTGGCGTTGAACCACCCTGGTGGTGCTTCCTGGAAGTACAAGGGATGATGGCTCTGATGAGCAGACTAGTGCTCTGCACTGTTTATGAATGCTGCCAGGATGCCAAGATTCATCACTACAATATGCTGTCAGTATGCTAGCTGTGATGTGTTGCTGAATGCAGTAAAGTGTTGAAAATGCAAATTGACTGGAAATTCCTTTATACCAAACACTAGACCTCTGTCTAGGAATGTAGTGAGAGCAAGGCAGCTGTTAGAAATCACGGGACCCCATACAACCTACATGACAGGCCCCCCCCCCCCAAAATATTAAAACTATATTTTTGCTAAAAATACACTAAATTCATTATTAGCGGACACAAACACAACATAACTTGCACAATTCCTGCTAAATCTAAAGTATAAAACTGTATTGAGTTAAACAAAATAGGCTCTGTGTGTGACTGAAGTCTTGGGGCTCATTCAAATGGGTGCTGTGGCCTGTACAGTGTGAATTGGTGTTTTTTTGTGGCTAGAGCTGTGTGCAGGAAGCCTATGTTATGCTATGGGGATGCAGCTGCTGTACAACGACATCTGTAGGTCCTAATTTGACAGGTGTGCAGGTGTATGGCCCCAAACACAGACAGTGACATTCGGGGCCACTCAACCACACTTGTACACATATTTGGACTTGTGGCTGTGTTCACACAGCCACTGTGTCCCCACAAAATACCAGGCAGTTCCAACCACATTAACAAACCCTCCTTCACACTCTATGGACCAGAGAACTTGTGGAAATTAGCCCTTAATTTAAAGAAACTTTTTTTTTTGCAATTTTTTAAAATTATTTTTTACCATGTTGTTCACAGCACTGTTGGAGGGGACTTGGGTGAAATATCATGGGTCTAAAGAGACCTTTGATAACTCGCTTTTGAGACAAAGAAAGGAATTGAGAACACACATCCCCATTCCTTTCTTTGTAGCCTCAGCTGCAATGCAGATGAATGAAATGGGACAATTTTGTACAGAGGCTCCCTGTTCATTTACAAAAAGAAGCACAGTAAAAACAGTTTACTATGCTTCAGTTATGAAAGAACACAATGAGTGATTGGTACCATCAGTTACTGTGTACATTCTGAAAAGGAAGGGTCTGGCAGGTAATATGACATATTTAATGCCCCGAAACCTCACCCCCTCTCTTCATTTTGACACTGATCCCCCTAGGGATCCGCAGCAGCCAGAAAGAGGGAGAGGAGGGAAGCTGGCAGGGCTGCAGGGAAAAGGGGCACACAGGGGGGTTCAAGGACAGGAGGGGGTAATTGGTGCAGCAGGGGAGAAATTACAAGAACTGATCCCTTGTAGTTCCCCCCTGCAGCAACTGAATGTCAACAAGAGAGAGAGGAGGAGAAGACAAATTTCAACTGCTGCAGGGAGAACCACACAGGGGATTGGTTCTAATAATTCTCCCTGCTGCACCGCTTACTCCCTCCTGTTCACAATTCCTTTGCCCCTGCTTGTCAGCTGCCCGGGCCCTCCTGCTGAACTCATGGGGCCCAGCCGCCTCACAGGAGGCCAATGCACCACCTTATAAGCGGCCCTGAGTGAGAGGGTCAATGCCCAGGAGAAGTGTGTCCAAAATGGTGGACAAAAAGACAGGTATGTGGTTGCTTTATCTCAAGAAGAAGCTGGGTGGGATGTAGACAGCTTGGCGCCAATTTCCTACTAATCCAGGTCTCTTACACAGTAGTTCACTACTCATGACAGGAAACAGGATCTGCCCTTTTCCCTTTAAAATGTACAGGTTGAAAGTTTGATTTGATTTGTTAACAACAATGGTTTGTTCAATGTGTGTTTGTGAGTGTGCGTGTGTGTGTGTGTGTGTGGGGGGGGCGGGGGGATACTTGTTTGTGAGGGAGCTAAACCTCACTCTGGGATATATGTATACTCACTGGCCACTTTATTTGGTACACCTGTTCAATTACTTGGTACCATAAATTGCTAACCAGCCAATCACATGGCAGCAACTCAATGCATTTAGGCATCTAGACGTGGTGAAGGTGACTTGCCGAAGTTCAAACCGAGCATCAGAATGGGGAAGAAAGGGGATTTAGGTGACTTTGAAAATGCCATACTTGTTGGTGCCAGACGGGCTGGTCTGAGTATTTCACAAACTTCTGATCTACTGGGATTCTCATGCAGAATCATGTCTAGTGTTTACAGAGAATGCTCTGAAAAAGAGAAAATATCCAGTGAGCAGCAGTTGTGTGAACGAAACAGCCTTGTTGATGTCACAGATCAGAAGAGAATGGGCAGACTGGTTCAAGATGATAGAAAGGCAACAGTAACTCATGTCAAAATGGACCACAATCTCTGAGGAATGTTTCCAGCACCTTTTTGAATCTAATCCATGAAGAACTAAGGCAGTTCTGAAGGCAAAAGGGGGGTCCAACCTGATACTAGCAAGGTGTACCTAATAAAGTGGCTGGTGAGTGTATGTCAATTGTGTTTTTGTAAGATGTACTGGTAGATATTGATGCACTAACAATGTTATTAATTAATGTCATTGTTTTATGGCTAAAGTAGTGTTTGTATATACAGTTCCACTTGAGTAATGTTAATAATCAGTAAGTTATTGTTACCTGTATGAATGCACCTAGTTGAAACATGCTCCAGTCAAGGTACAACTGAAGGGAAGGAATGTGTAACTTATGATCAGATATTTAGAAAATGTTAAAAAAGAGAAGCAGAGGATTTAATCAGTTTGAATTCCTGTAAGACAAAATTAAACTGTATTTGCCATTGGAGAAATAGGACATCAGGGGAATGATCTTGATTTTGCAACTTCAGGCTACCCAGAGACATAAGATATCTATGCATAGGAACATGTGATTTAGAGTCTAATGTTTGTACATCATAGAGTTGTTGTATGAAAGATCTGTTGTATCCGACCAGCTGGACCTTTTCAATTTTTTTTTCAAAAGATGAACGTTGTTTTATTTCAGTTTTGTCTTAGAATAAAAGGCTGATTCTATACAACATACCTTGTGTATAACCTGTTCCTAGAAGCATCCTTTTGATATTATATGGCACCTTTGCATGTATGTTTTTCAAATTTCATACTATTCAGTAGAGAAGAATCATTTCCTTTTGTGGAATGATTGTATGGAAGACTGAACAAAGCAGAAATGGCAACATGAAAGATTGTTCACAAGTCTGGAGAGTACTGTCATATATCTAGTAACTGAGGGGACGATTACCATGTATGTGTGAAGCCACACATTTTTTTCGTTTAGTTTTCTGGAAAATAGTAAATGGTTAAGACCCCATAAGAGTCTCTTTTTTGTTTTCTTTTGGTGTTGTATGCGTTCCTCTGAGAGTTTTCAATTCACTACACAATAAGTTGAAAGTAAGTTGAAATCTCTTCAAAGTGAACTGAAATCTTAGACAGGTGTCACCAAATGAAGATTCCTTCTCACTGTTTTCTCCTATGACAATTCTAAAAATGTGGATTCCATCACTTTTTGTACAGGGAAAATAACCACCAGGACAATTACGCCAGCCAGAACATAGACTGCAATGTGCCGTGGTGAGGTTTTTATATTTCCTCACACTATCCAACTGTAATAAAAAGTTTTGGTTTGACATACACTTTAAAAGGTTTATGAAGATTTCTTAGCTGCTCCACCATTCTAGGTGTCAGTGTTACACTAACCAACTGCCAAATTATATTTCACCACTGATTAGCTAACATTTAGTGCAAGTTCACATATATGCAGATTTGATACTGTTTGAACCGCATCCACTCAGCATGATATGTAAAAAAACATTGCTTTCTATGGTGCCTGTTCACATATGTCTGTTGCGCTGGCGGTGAGAATTCAGTGCGGTTTGAAAAAGAGTCTTGTACGGTTTCTGAGCAGTGCCTTCAGGTTCAAGTGCAGATTACAGGCTATTAACTTCTATGGGAACAGTTTCTAAACCGCATATGTGTGAACAGGATAAGATCCTAAACAGGGGCGGATTGACAACTCATAGAGCCCCCAGGCAAAAGGGGATCATGGGGCCCTTGTGTCCTTGCCCAAACTCAAAAAAGCCTATGAAAAAGGTACCAGGGGCATCTCATGGGGCCCCCTACTGACCCCAGGCCCTCTGGCAGTGGCCGAGTTTCCAAATGGTCAGTCCGCCCCTGATCCTAAGCTAATCCTGTCCTAAACCTTATGTAAACCTGACATGAACCCCTGAAAAACTACTGTATCAATTAGCTGTGAAACCTGAGCTTCAATTTGCACTGCACATATGTGAATCAGCTCTTACAGTAAGAGAACATATTAACAAGCCAGGTCACTAAACATATGTACATGTATAGTCACTTTTCTTGACAGGTACTCACTTTATGATCTGCCTCATTGAACAGCACTGTTCATCTAACACTGTATGATCCCTTTTATGAGAAAAGAGTTATGACCTATTCTGTTTACTGGTTGTACAATCATTGGCAGAGGTGGGTCTTACACTGTATTACTTAACAGCAGTGCTGTCTGAAGGAATTTCACATAGAACAGGCCATGGCTTTACTGTCTAGTATGGATCATCAATATTCCTGAATAGAATTACAAATCTTTTGGCAGATAAGACATTTAAGAAATACACATTTAAACTGTGTATTTAGTCTGGAGTTCTGCTTTAAACAATAAACAGGAAGGGGGGAGCAGGGGGCACCAGAGGGTGCTTAGGCCATAGAGGAAGCCACAGTTACAATTCAATGGGAATGATCAAGTTTTGTTTGCCATTATTAGGATCCCTATGGGTGTGTAATAGAATTTATTCAGCCTAATGTTAAATGGCAAAATTTCTAAACCTACTACAGGACAATTTTACGGTACAGTTCATAGAGGCCCCTACTAGGAATGATTCTCTGCTGGACCTGGTAATCTCAAACCATGCAGAGCTTATTACGAATGTCCATATAGAAGAACACCTAGGTAGCAGTGACCATAACATGATTTCATTTATTGTTAGCTGTAAACAGCAAGCACGTATGGGAAATATAAAAACACTCAATTTTAAGAGAGTTAATCTTCCAAGGCTGAGAGCTGCTCTTCAAGACTTAGACTGGGAGGGAATATTGGCATCGATGAACACAACACAGAAATGGGAGTTCTTCAAAAAGACTGTGTATGAACACACTGCAAAATATATTCCCATGGGCAACAAGTTTAAAATGCTAAAAATCAAACCTATGTGGCTTACAGCCAAAGTTAAAAAAGCTATAGATAATAAGAAAAGAGCTTTTATTAAATATAAAAATGAAGGAACACTATCATCCTTTAAACATTACAAAGAATATAAAAGAATATGCAAAAAGGAAATAATGGCCGCAAGAATAGAAAACGAACGACAGATTGCAAAAGATAGCAGGACCAACCCCAAAAAATTCTTCAAATATATTAAAGTTAAAAGGTTCAGTCCGAGCATGTAGGCCCTTTACAGAATAATCTAGAGTGGGTGACTGGGGACAAAGAGAAGGCAAATTTATTAAATACCTTCTTCAGCTCAGTGTATACAAAGGAGCATGGGGGAGCTCTTGTCCATAATGGGCATGGTAGTGACACAGCTCCAGATGATCCACATCGGCTCACAATTGATATGATCCAAAAATATTTAGACAGAATAAAGGTGAATAAAGCACCTAGACCGGACGGCATATACCCACGGGTCTTTAAATAATTGAGCTTTGTCATTTCAAAGCCATTGTTTCTAATTTTTAGGGACTCCTTAATGACTGTCATAGTTCCACTAGATTGGTGTAAGACCAACGTGGTGCCAATATTTAAAAAGGGGTCAAAGGTTTTACCAAGTAATTATAGACCTGTTAGTTTAACTTCTATAGTTGGGAAGATACTGGAGAGGAATAATATCCTTACAGGATGTCTCCAATTTACAAGCCGACCTCAATGCACTGTTTAATTGGGCAACTATGTGGCAAATGAGGTTTAATGTTGATAAATGTAAGGTTATGCACTTGGGGGCTAAGAATATGCATGTATCATACATACTAGGGTGACAACAACTGGGGGAATCAATGGTGGAGAAGGATCTGGGAGCTCTGGTAGATCAGAAGCCTAATACTGACATGCAATGCCAAGCTGCGGTTTCTAAAGCGAGCAAAATCCTCTCTTGTACTAAAAAGAGGTATAGACTCCAGATAGAGAGATATCATATTACCCCTGTCGAAATCATTAGTAAGTCCTCATTTGGAATATGCAGTTCAGTTTTGGGCACCAATTCACAAAAAGAACATTGGGGAACTGGAGAAAGTACAGAGAAGGGCAACCAAACTGATAAGAGGCATGGAGGAGCTCAGCTATGAAGAAAGATTAGAGGAACTGAATATATTCTCTCTTGAGAAGAGGAGATTAAGGGGGGATATGATAAACATGTATAAATACATCAGTGGTTCATATAGTGAACTCGGTGTAGAGCTATTCACCCTGATGTCATCACAGACTGTTACGTCTGGAGGAAAATTTAATCTCCAAACACGGAAAGGTTTCTTCACAGTGGGAGCTGTGAAAATGTGGAATAGACTCCTTCAAGAGTTGGTTCTGACCAGCTCAGTGGATTGCTTTAAAAAAGGCCTGGATTCTTTCTTAGATACACAGAATATAACTGGATACTAACATTTATAGGTAAAGTTGATCCAGGGAATATCTGATTGCCTCTCGGGGGATCAGGAAGGATTTTTTTTCCCAGCAGGAGCAAATTGGATCATGCTTTGCTGGGGTTTTTTTTCCTTCCTCTGGATCAACTGTGGGTATAGGATTATAATTTTTTTTTTTAACGGTTGAACTGGATGTACTTTTGTCTTTTTTCAGCCAGACTAACTATGTAACTAATGTTGGTATGTACGGTATGTGTTATCATTAGGAAATGCTTCTGTGTCACACTAACTGAGTTATTCTTACTGTTGATTTAAAAAATAGGAAGCCAACTATATGCATCCATTATGTAGTTTGTTTTGCATAAGGAAACAGTTTTGCTTAGAGGAATGCTTTTACATACTGTAGCACATAACCCCTATCACACACTGTCATTTTGCATACAAGATAGTTTGTCAGGGTGTCTGGTTTACCCATAAAATTTTATTTTATAACACAGGGATTGTTTTGCCATATGGCATTGTCTGCTCCTTTGCATAAGGTGCTCCATGTACAGGATGCACACTTATAATATGTAACTGTCCATTGACTAGTTTCTCCATGTAGGCTTCATTTCTATCTAATACTAGCCTGATGACAGGGCTAGATTTCACCTCCTATTAGCCCTAAGCACTGATAGTTCCTGAGGACACTTTCAGTGCTTCTGAAACCATGGCTCCTAGTAAGTAGTCCTAGTAACACACAGATTAACACAGCACTGCAACTGACAATCCATTATTCCAAGGTACAGAAAGCCTTATGTACTCCTATGAGGCTTGTTAGTTGTAAGTGGCGGTAATTATTGAGCTTGGTTTCTGAACATGTAAAATGGATAAATATTTAAAGCCTAAACTCCACCAGTGTTTAGAATAAAATGCAGATGTAACTGCAACATGCATCTCCTCTCCATTGCTTTACCACACAATATCTCTTCTCTGCCACAAGATATTCTCAGTTTTCCATGTTGAATGACATTTAACCCCGGTGACTGAGGACATGATGTGAGTGCTGGGTGTCATGGACTATCCCCATGAAAGGCTGCCACCATGGTGTCTTGCACTCACAATTTAATGGTGCAGAGAAAGGTGCTGACATAATTATGTCAGCATCTTTCTCAGCATCTTTGAGCACCATTCTTTTCTAGGAAAAAACTTGAAGAAGAGAGGGTCCTGTTCATCAACAGCCTAAAGACAGGAGGAAAAGGAAAGTATATTAAAAAAACTGGGAGGTAAGCCATTTATTTATGTATGGTATACTTTTGTCATTTTTCTACACCATCCTGTTGGTAAGGTAGCAGTCCTCTTAAGGCTTGCTCAATCCCTCTGGTGGAGAGTCATCTATATAAAGTGGGTGGAGTGCAGGTTTGGGGCTTTTTTGGCTGGGAGACAGACAGAGAAAGCAGCTGTTGCCAGGAGTGTTAGACTGAAATTTAGTAAGTAGAAATCACAAAGAACCTGGTGCAATGCATCTCTGTCCTCAAGCCCCTGTTGTAGCATAATGCACACCTGTGTTCCAAAATCATTTAATCTTGGGACATTCCCAGAAGGCACGGAACAAGCCTGCATCTGATTGTCCACATTTCAGGCAGCAAGAAGAGGAGCTTAGATCCATAAGATATGAGCGATGTGGAGCTATATAAGAATAATGGAACCTTCACTACAGCTGGTCTTACCAAATGAACCAGAACTTCCCCCAACTTCAAGTTGACACACTTTTCCCTTTATCATCAAAAGTGAAAGTAAAAGAAAATCCCAGATTTTGGGTTTACATCAGAAAAGAGAGGAAATTTTCCAAAGGGGACACTAGTTTTGGTGACTCTGGTGTCACACTTACCTTACTTTGGAGCGATTTCTTCTCATTTCCTGCTTTGGCTTAAAGCGGAGTTCCAGCTGATTTTAAAAAAAATAAAAGTCAGCAGCTACAAAAACTGTAGCTGCTGACTTTTAAACTAAAGACACTCACCTGTCCCTCGGTCCAGCGGTGTCCTCAAGACAGCTGGTTTCACCAGCTGTCTTCTCTTCCCGCGCCAGAATCTTTAGTGTGGGCACCCGGCTGTGACAACTTGCAGCCGAGAGTAGCGCTGCACTTTTTGAGTGGCCCCGTGGTCTTCTGGGACCTGTCACGTGTCCAAGAAGACTACTGGGAGGGAGGGGGAAGGACAACTTCCGCTTCCGATTGCCTTAGGTTTTGACAGGTACCCACTCCCCAAAAGTGCCAATCCTTAATGGGGAGAAGGGACAATGCATTAAAGTGGAACTTCCCCTTTTGGGTCGAAGCTTTGCTTTAAAGGACAGCAAGTGGAGGGAAACCTCCAACAAGGTGAGATGAATAAAACAAAAAAAAAAGACAGGAGTTATAACCTTCCCCTCTATCTAAAAGGAAAAAAATGCCTTTAATTACACTTTCTGTTCTAAAATAGTATAACTGAGCCCCCATTAGTATTCATAATGTTGGTTGCTTAGTGGGAGCACTTCATGCCACTAGAGTCTACGTAAATATCACCTCTTGTCAGCATCTGCTTTGTATGCAGAAAGAAAGGCATATGCCTCCTAGGTTGTAAGCTCGAAAGAGCAGGGCCCTCGAAACCCTTGTGTATTGTATTGTTACTGTCTTGTCTCATGTTCTGTCCCCCTCTCTATTGTACAGCACTGAGCAAACCCTTTGGCGCTATATAAATACTGTATAATAACAATAATAATAATAATAATAATATGCACAATGATGTCATCAACAGTATAAAACAAGCATGTACAGTATATGCAGAAAAAATATTAAACACAGCTTAAAGAATAAGAGAAGAACACAATTCATAGATATATAATAAATACAAGATATGAGCATTTCACCCAGTGTACATAGTAAAAAGGGATATTGTACAGTGTCCGTACATAAAGAATCACAGAAAATAAGAACAGATACTAAGAATTACTCCTGGCATACAAACAAGAACATTGTTACAATGGTATCACTACAAACACAATAAAAAAGAAAAGTGAGTAGCTTCCATGAAGAATATACATAGTAAGAACAGGGGTATTGTGCAATGCCCATACATACAGAATCATACTGAATAGGAACACATACCAAGACTTGCCCCAAACATACATAACAAGAGAATTGCTGTGACATCCACACATAGAGAATAAGAAAGGATACTGAGCATTACACCCAGCAAACAATAAGGGTTCATGTACACTGCAGCTGATAAACTCAGGTTCAGGAGCTTTTCTGCATTTTTTTCAGCAGCCCCTGAACTCTCCCTAATGTTTTCCTATGTGTCCATGTACACTATGTTGTTTACAGTCGTCTACAGTCGTTTACAATCAGTTAAGTTTACAGTCATTTTTTTGAACGCACCAAACTTGAGTTCAGGAGTAGATTTTATCAGTGTTTCAAACACCAAGCGCTTGTAAATGCGGCTAACCGTTTTTTAACTGTTCCATATCCAAATGCTGTCCAGAGCCTTTTTTCATCATCAGAAATGCATGCAAAGCTTTCTCTATGTATTCAAATGGACCTAGCACACCAGTGCAGTCAGTTCCAGGATTTGCGTGAAGGAATAAATGGTAGAACGTGCTGCATTATGCTCATGATGGGATCCATAGTGAATACAACCAGAAAAGATAGGTAATCTCAACACATATTGCTGTCTCTGCTTCTGTTCTCTCTATTTCTCTCAAAATGTCTGAAAAAGTTAATTTTTTACTGTTTTTCAGTGCATTCTGGGCATTTTGGAAGGTCTCCTGATGTTATCTTTAAAAAATGCTTCTAAACGCAAACGCGCATAAACACGGTTTGCAAACGCGGCTAAACAGACGTTTTTAACCTACGTTTTCCAGCAGTCAGTTTCCATCATTCAGAAATGTTTTCCAAACGTCCCGTGTACATGGAGCCTAAGGGGTACTGGTTTTTTTTTTCATTTTGGGTACAGTCAGAAAAGGTTATCACCCTATCAGTTTTTTGCCATCTGTGTCCTACTGGGGAGATTTCTCTTCACTTCCTGTCCTGCAGCCACTAAAGGAAGTCAGAGGAAATCCCTCCAAAGTGAGGGAATGTCCAGTGTCCAAGAACTGGTGCCCCCATTGGATGATTTCCCTATATTCCTGTTCTAGTGACCACTCAAAGTAGGCTTTTTTTCTTCAACCAGGTGATCATCATGATAAATAGAGAGGGTGAATTTCCATAACTAGGACACAAACAGAAATACAAACTGGACAGGTGTTTTCATCCCTCTCCACTCAAAAGTAAAAGAAAAGTTGTGTCTTCAGTTCTACTTCAAGCATTGCTCCGATAGGTCACCCAAGGCATTTTTTAAGGGTGCTGTCATCCTCCACCTCCCTTACATTCCATTGTGACACATCCATGGTCATGTTTAAGAAATGTTTCTAATACAGTAGTAAGGGATGAAGAGAGAATGCCTTGAACTTGCATTCTATACAATGATGATATAAGAATGGTATGTTCTGAAAGATGTTGTTTTGGTCCTTAGAAGTGTTTACATAATAGTATGCACTAAAATATTTTCATTAAAAGGAAAAAGTGGGGAAATGTATAGCATCAATTACGTACATTTTTGCAAAAGATTACTTATAGTTTGCATTAACATGTCAGCTTTGTTGCCAGGGCTGTTTTTCCTTCCGTTTTATAAAACTAAATTTCATGGATGATATAAAAACATTGGCAAATACATATGTTTACATGATGCCAACTATCAATGCCAGGCTTGGGGCAAATTCTGTGTTTGCTTTTTCCAAATGCATGGTATGCTTCTATAGCAGACCTCATAGAAGCTGAAAGAGAAACCAGGCAAATAGACTGTGCACTTTGCAAGTGCAGTTGTTCCAGAGCTTAGTAAATGAGGAAAAGGCTCACTTTGCAAAAAATACCCAATTACATGCAAAGAAAATAAAATGCACTTACAGAGTATGATTACACCTGCAAAGTGCACAGTCTATTTGCCTTTAGTAAATCAACCCCAGTATGTCCCTGTGTATTCCAATATACGTCTATAGGTCAGAATGAAAGCTTCATTTTATCCATAGAGATAAATGGTTACTGTCATTGGTGCAGCAAAGCCTACATAGCTGCAAAAAAGGGAAAAGAGTTGAGCTGCTAGAGGAAGATCACCTCTCAACTGAACAAGCTCTAATACATTCATTAAAAAACTATTTAGGGCATAACGAAATGAAATGAATTGCTAGGATTTCTAAGCCTTCTTCAAATAATGGAAAAAGGTGATGACATTCTAGTCTGTGTCTAGCGAATGTCTAAGCTGACATTTGGTAACTGTAACAGTGAATTCTATAATGATTGTATATATAGTCAGTGGTGCTAAATGTAAGCATTGCAAGCATTCATTGAGCTTCTAGATTGTGATGAGCAAATCTGCCCAGGTTTAATTTACCAAGAGTTTGACAAGTCCTATTTGAAATTTGGCAAACCCAAACTTAGTGTGGAATCCTACAGAAGTCTATGAGGGGCAAATCCTGTTAGTGAGTTTTGGTCATTTTTATGGCTAATAGGCAAACCTATGTACTGGAACTGGGCACTCAAAGGGAACATGTGTCATTGCAAAAAGAGGACAACATTACAATCACACAAATCATTTCGCATGATTTGGGGAATGCGTTAAAGCTGTACTTGGTGTTATGGAAAAACATGATTATCATAGACTGTCTCAATCGCAGCATACATTGGCAGTGCATATTTGACTTTGGAATTTATTTTTGTTCTTTTACAAATAGCTTTTAGTAAATACAGCAGCAAACCCTCTGATTCATTTTGGTTTGAAAAAAAACATTTAAGTTAGTTTTATTAGCAACACATGCTTTTTCTTGCAATGATTATAGGCTCATCTTGACCATAGAAAGTGGTCAGTAATTCACAGTTGTCCCTGTTCTCACTGATGCAAGACTTTTCTGTCACTGGCCAATTTCTAACTCTTATAAGGAATTAGGATGCTGCTGTATCTGAATACTGTATCCAAGTCTGGAGACCTTACTTAAGAAGATAGATGGAACTAGTACAAAGACAGGGCAACAAAAAAGGTCTGGGGAAAAAACATATCAGAAGAGACTGGAGAACAGTCTTGAGGCAAAAGGGAAAGGGGAGACATGATTGAAACTATACATTAAGGTAAATAAGGTTCAGGACAATAGTAGCTAAGATCAAAAACAAGAGCACATGATGTCAAACTAGTAGAAGAAAAGTTCAAAACTAACCGTAGAGAGTACTACTTTACTAACAACTAGTTGATGCTTAAAATAGCCTTCCAGCAAAGGTACTGAGTCAGTCAACAGTAAACGGATTCAAACAAGCTTGGGACAAACAAGCAAAACAAAAAGTTCAATACTCAAACAAAAAAAGTTAAAAATTAAAAAAAGCTAAAAAAACGGGGTCAACTCAATGGACAACTTGGTCTTTTTTCTGGTATCATTCTTCTATGTTTCTAAGTTTGATGATGCAGCAGTGTAAAATTGGCCATCAACAGGTCATTTATAACGATGGAGAAAGACTACCATATGACAATCTAAAAAAAGTACCAAATCCATTTACCACGTGATGCACAAGCTTCATAAAGTTAAAAAAAAGTATTTTACTTTCTCTGGTTAAGCCAAATCCTCCCTCGCTTGTGTCTCACATGCTCACAGACAGTGCTGTCCATCTAGAAAGTGTGCAGGACTAGAAGTGGTCAGGTGCTCAATGACAAATTACAGGTTTGTAAATCAGCAGTGACAATGCTGATAGCCATGCCCCCTGTAGTTAAAGTTGGCACATCTTACATGAGTGTACTCTGAAATCAGAAGCAATGCAGCATTGTTGCCACACCAATTTTTCACTGGCAGGATCAACTGGTATGCAGATGCTCTCATAATTAAAAGGTGCTGCATTTTTTTGAGAGCCCATAGTTCTACATTAAGAAACCACAGATGATACAGTAGCAGGACATTTTTAATGAGGGAGAATTGACCAAAATGTACCCAGCAAAAAGTACATACAGGTGTTTTATTACAAAATTAGGAGAATGTAGATGATAGTGTAAAATTGGCAAGCAGCCAGACAATTTAATGACCAAGGCTAGGCCCAAGTTTACTAGAGGAAAACACCACAATAATTAAGATATTGTAGAGAATGTAACTGATAATATGTGTGGTGGCTTAGATGCACACTGTTCTTGCAGGTACTTTTCTTTCTTTCAAACAATGCAACAGCATGCTGCAAACAAAAGGCAACTACAAGAAAAAGAAAATGGTCAGTAACAAGTGAATGCTGTGCTTACACCCAAAACTTAAAAAAATCTTAATCAATATAAAATGAAAATTAAATAAAAAGCCAAAAGAAATGAAAACCCCAAACTACCACCCTGGAAACAAAACTCCCCTTTTTTTGAAAGGGTAGCATCCCTGCAAAAAAAAAACAGTTTACCCTGAAAATGTCCTATCAAACTATAATAAAAATATACATCCAAAATAAATTAAAATCCCAAATAATATCCCCTGAAGCAAATGCCCACTTTTTAAGGGCGCTGTGTTGCAAAAAAAGCAAAAAAACATAATACTACACACAAAATTAAAACTTTATAATATTTCCCCCCCCCCCCATTCTTGATTAAAGAGAAGTCTTGCAGAAAAAAAAAAAAAATTGGTATGGTCTGGACAGCAGTTAAAAGTGACCACTCAAGTTAACCAAAAAATAAAATGAAACGCAGTAAAGCCATTAATTGCTTTAAGAGTTAGAAATCAAAATAAGAAATACACTTCCTAACTGACTTTAATTTCTTCCTATGCAGTCTGTTAACTTTTTCAACATTTTCCCTATAGCAGCTTCAAATACGCTGACACTACTATGGTTGTCCTGGGCTCCCCATTTCACTCGGACCATGAATCTCAAATGCCTAGGATTTGCCTTGAACTCATGTCAGCAACAGACTCAAACCTCATCCCTACTCCTACGCCTGTCTCAGATTTTGCATGATAATACATGTTTTACCTATCTTCATTACTCATCTGCCTTCTGTTGGTTTGAAGATTGGAAATGGCATTGGGATGCAGAGTTTAAGGTGATTGTGACTTTATTAGTTCAGTTTTACCAAATATATGATACTTTCATATTTGAAATAAAAAATAATTTTTCAAGACACAGCCAGATAAGTAATACAGAGTGGCCTATGGAATCAGAGATATGGCATCACAACACTCATAATGCTCAAGAAAACTTTAGAACTAAGAACAATAATTATATTTGACAGAAAAAGTAATGGACCTAAAGCAAACACTACAGTAAAATTATTTTAGATCTCACCTTTAGGATGAAGAAGCCACCTTCACCTAGGTGCCGTGGGCAGAAGACAGGAAAATGATAAGTTTACCAATCTGCTTCTCAGTTACTGGCTTTAATGGCCTGACTGTTAAGGCTTAGGTCCTGAGGGACAGAGTGCTATAGGATTCTTCATCCCTAGGCTCTTGGAGGCTGGGAAATCATCTCACAAAGTCTACAGCACTTGGAAGGTGTTATCCTCCTTGTACAAGGCAAGGAAGTTCTCCAGTCTAGTCTAGATCAACATTTGGTCTTGAATACCCTCAATAGTCACATGTTGACCTTAGTGGTTCTTTTTTAGAGACTGCTTGCTTCTCACTCCTTAGTGAAGGCCTTCAATCAGGATGTCACTCTCATTGTTCCTCCTGTATGTTTCTTAGTGATCACAGTCTGGTTCTCTTAGTTCTTCAGAAACTTCCCTTTGAACTTACTGGGGATTTTTTGACTGTCATTGCAAGGGTTTGCTTCCTTCCCTGCAAGGTTGCCTCTCTTGTCACCATCACTTCTGCGAGGTTAGTCTCTCAATTTGTGACCTTTGTTCCTTCCCAGGGTGACTTCTTCCTTCCACCTTGACCAGGATATTGTTCTACTATCTCTCCCCTGCTCTGAAGAACCCTAAGGAGATTTCCTTCCATTTTCTGTTGTTCCTGAAGATCCTCATAAGGGATAGCCTACTTCTAATTCTACTATCATCAGGTGGATTCAACAACTCATCATTCAAGCTTAGGACTTTAAGGGCAAGGTTCAACATTCCTTTGCCAAGCACATTCCACCAAATTGGTTAGTGTATCTTAGGATTTTCAACAAACATCTGTTTCTCAAATTTGCAAGACTTCCATTGGTCTTTTGTTCACCCTTTTTTTTACATTTTATAAGATGAATGTTTAGGCCTCAGCTAAGGCTGGCTTTGATTGTAAGGTTCTTCAGGCAGGTGTTAGCTGTTGAGCCCCCAATGTTAACCTGTTGGTTCTTGTGGGCCTGTTAGCCTTCATTTGGTGTGTTGCACCCCTCAGTTGGACTAATTTTGGATGAATACTTCTCCTGTGATCCATAAAGTATGATTAAAAAATAGAATTTTTTTACTTACCATAAAATCCTATTTTGGAGCACAATACAGGACAAAGGTCCCTCCACTCTGTTTCTTATAATCCAATCCTACTATTGCTTGCTACAAAACTGAGATATGTTAGCAGTGAGAGGGGTTATGCTTGGCTATCCTTACAGCACTTGTTTGCCAGTGCCCAGTCTTCAAAAGGCAACAGCATAACTGTCAGGGATCCAGGTATGACCAGAGATGTGTGGACTGACACAGGGAACAGCAGGCTTCAGAAATGATGGAATAATAATAAAATTTATTTGGAGCACAAATATACAAATGCACATGCAACCAAAAACCAAACCTCCAACTAATATTAGATATGTACAATTGTAGTCAGGGCTGGAGAGGTGGAGTGATCAGGCAGGTCAGGAATAATCGGGCAGACAAGGTACAAAAGGAGCAGGCAGGAGAATGGTCAGGAATAGCCGGGGTCAGTGCAGGCGGAGTTCTAGCAGAATCAGAGTCAAGCAGGCAGGATACAGGAAACAGGATCATTACAACAGGGCACATGGGAAGGCACTGATTGCAGGCCTGGTGTTGCTTAAATATACCTCCTGCAATCAGCCTCAGGTGATGGCTTGATTGCAGGAGTGAGATCCTGGCTGCTGAAAGCACCCGCTGGCAAGCACCGGTACTGCAGTCCACACGGCAGGTGAGCCCATTCCTGACAGTACCCCCCCTCAAGGAGCGGCCTTAGGACGTTCCAAACAGTCATTAATGGCAAAAATGTTCCACCGCCCGGGTCAGGTAACTGGATATCCCACTGCCGGAGTCAAGCGACTGGTTGGGTTTCCTGCTAGTAGACTTATCTTTTTGTAGGAGACCGCAGGAAGGCAGGTTGCTGGACACAGGATTTCCAGAAGCAGGCTGGAAATCAGGGGCTGGCACATCAGGCTGGGCAGCGAGCAGAGGCACATCAGGCTCGGCAGCGAGCAGAGGCACATTAGGCTGGGCAGTGAGCAGAGGCACATCCGGCTGGGCAGCAGGCACCGGGTCATCGGGCTGGGTGGCAGGCACTGGGTCATCGGGCTGGGCAGCAGGCACCGGGTCATCAAGCTGGGCAGCAGGCACCGGGTCATCGGGCTGGGCAGCAGGCACCGGGTCATCAGGCTGGGCAGCAGGCACCGGGTCATCAGGCTGGGCAGCAGGCAACGGGTCATCAGGCTGGGCAGCAGGCACCGGGTCATCAGGCCGAGTGGTAGTTATCGGTTCCTCAAGCTGGATAATGGACACCGGGGCATCAGGCTGGATAACAGACACCGGGGCATCAGGCTGGATAACGGACACCGGGGCATCAGGCTGGATAATGGACACCGGGGCATCAGGCTGGATAACGGACACTGGGGCATCAGGCTGGATATCATCATCAGGCTGGGTAGCGGGCACCAGATCATCAGGCTGGATAGGATCATCAGGCTGGATAGGGTCATCAGGCTGGATAGGGTCATCAGGCTGGATAGGGTCATTCGGCTGGATAGGTTCATCAGGCCAGATAGGATCATCAGGCCGGGTAGGACCATCAGGCCGGGTAGGATCATCAGGCTGGGTAGGATCATCAGGCTGGGTAGCGGACACTGGGTCATCAGGTATCTGCGCATCTGGCAGGACAGCAGGCACCAGGTCATCTGGCAGGACAGCGGGCACCGGGTCATCTGGCAGGACAGTGGGCACTGATTCATCAGGCAGGACAGCGGGCACCGGGTCATCTGCAGGACAGCGGGCACCGAGTGATCTGGCAGGACAGCGGGCACCGGGTCATCTGGCAGGACAGCGAGCACCGGGTCATCTGGCAGGACAGCGGGCACCGGGTCATCTGGCAGGACAGCAAGCACCGGGTCATCTGGCAGGACAGCGGGCACCGGGTCATCATACAGGACAGCGGGCACCGGGTCATCTGGCAGGACAGCGGGCACCGGGTCATCTGGCAGAACAGCGGGCACCGGGTCATCATACAGGACAGCGGGCACCGGGTCATCTGGCAGGACAGCGGGCATCAAGCATCTGGCAGGACAGCGGGAATCAAGGCATCTGGCAGGACAGCAGTCGTCAAGGCATCAGGCAGGACAGCGGGCATCAAGGCATCAGGCTGGACAGCGGGCATCAAGGCATCAGGCTGGACAGCGGGCGTCAAGGCATCAGGCTGGAGAGCAGGCGTCAGGTCATCAGGCGGGATAACAGAAGGCGGGTTCTCAGACAGCAGGCTGACCGGTTTGAATACTGGCAGGATGGTGCTGGTTGGAAAGAATTTTTGCTTCTTCTTGGGTTTAGTTACTGAAGCACTGCAAGTAAATGCAGGGCTGTAAACGGAGGGAGCAGCTGAAGACAGAGAAGAGCTGGAGGATGGAACAGAGGAGGGAGCAGTTGCTACTGAGGTCTTCTTTACAGGATAAAAGGCAGGATAGGTGCAGCGAGTGGGAACAAGGTACTGATATGTGGTTGATAGCAGGGCATACTGGGCCGTAACTGGGGGTGCTGTGGGGGAAGAAGGAAGAGAGCTTTGAGAAGATGAATGATTAGAAGCGGAACTGGATTGTTGCAAGCTGACTGAGGCTGGGTGTAACAAATCTGACCATGTCTGTAATACCGGTTGAACAAAGCTTAGCTTACATGTAGCCTGTCTGACCAAAGACTGCACTGCGTTTATACAATCCACAAGCACATGTGATGGACATGCTGAATAATGCTCAAGGAAGCAATCCGGATCATCCTCCAACAACCATACCAGCGACTCTACTTCATCTGCACTGAATGGCGGAGAAAAGTCATCCCTGCTTTCAGGGGTACTGGACAGAGCCAACTCAGCACAAGCCTGGATCAATGTCTGCACATCAGAAAACACAGTGCCCTGATCTACTAGGAAATGAGCAACCCGTATGCACTCTAGCAGCTGATCCCTGGCATACTCCTTCAGAATCTTACAGCCGTATTCTCTGTCTTCTAATATTAGCAGAGACAAATACACAACCTCCTCCGGATGCATCCTTCACAACAAGCCAAGATGGCTTCCCTGTGCAGCCACTTCTGGTCAGGACTGGCCTTGGTGTTATGTCAGGGATCCAGATATGACCAGAGATGTGTGGACTGACACAGGGAACAGCAGGCTTCAGAAATGATGGAATAATAATAAAATTTATTAGGAGCACAAATATACAAATGCACATGCAACCAAAAACCGAACCTCCAACTAATAATAGATATGTACAATTGTAGTCAGGGCTGGAGAGGTGGAGTGGTCAGGCAGGTCAGGAATAATCGGGCAGACAAGGTACAAAAGGAGCAGGCAGGAGAATGGTCAGGAATAGCCGGGGTCGGTGCAGGCAGAGTTCTAGCAGAGTCAGAGTCAAGCAGGCAGGATACAGGAAACAGGATCAGGACAACAGGGCACATGGGAAAACACCAAGGCACTGATTGCAGGCCTGGTGTTGCTTAAATATACCTCCTGCAATCAGCCTCAGGTGATGGCTTGATTGCAGGAGTGAGATCCTGGCTGCTGAAAGCACCCGTTGGCAAGCACTGGTACTGCAGCCCACACGGCAGGTGAGCCCATTCTTGACACACCCGCTGACAAGCACCGGTACTGCAGCCCACACGGCAGGTGAGCCCATTCCTGCCAATAACCCTATGTTCCTGAATACTTTTCCCGAAATGTAATTCAAGATAAGGATTTTATGTTAAGTCAAAAATCCTTCTTTTTTTTTTTTACTCTTCTCTAGATGTCATGGATTGTTACCATAAATGCAGAAAAATCATTCAGTACATCTCTGTAATATGAACATTTGCCATATTGTAAACTTTCAAAAAAGCGACATGATCTGCCAAAAATAAATTGAGCCTCTAACATCCAGTTTGGACTTACAACAAAGTGCCTTTGCTACTTATGAAATCTCAGCCAGTTTTGTCACCCCTGCTTGATGGACTACAGAACTATCCCCCATCACTATCTGCACTGAAGATGCTTGAGAACAGTCTTAAAGGGGAACAATGTACGTATGGTGTATCACAAAGAGCAGAGCCTAATAGGGGAACAAGATGAGATAGAGAAGATACAGTATCAATGTCTAAAATTCAGTGAAACTATTCAGAGGAGGCTATATTGCCTTTGCTAATGACTACCATACTAGTGCCATGAGCGTAAGCAGCCAGCTAGTAAGAAAGCAGTGACTTGGCAAATGTGATGGAAGCCCTGGTAGTTGATGAATTGTGTGTACCTAGGAGCTCCAACACTGGGTCCCCATCACAGCACAGAACATCCTAGGGACCCAGCCTGGGAGTCACAGAAGATGGAGTGAGGCCTTGGGAGAAGAGTAAGCAAGGGTTATGTACAAGAGTACTTCCAGGCATTCAAGTAAAACATAGCACTCAATGTCACTGGGAGTGAGATGGCTAGTTACTGGGCTGGTGAAGTCCAGTACAAGCTCATCTGTACCAGCTCAGAAATGCTGCACAATACAGAGAGAGAGAAGAGTTATGAAGTGTATTGAAGAACTGTTATCCGTATTACCTAGAGTGCAATAAGGAACTGATATTCTGAGTGAACAATGTAAAGAGGACAGAAGTTGGGTCAGAGATTATGAAGAGGTAATTGTGTTCTTATGGAGAAGCGGTATAAAGTAGCCTCAGCCTGCCATTGGGGGCACTAGCAAATGCTTTCCCCGGGTCCCCACTTGGGCTCAGTAAGCACGTTTTTCCCTACAGCAACAAAGAACTAAATATAAGCTGGGGCTTTGTAGGCCACAAATCTGGGGGTGATTGTAAATAAATTTAGGTAATGCCTGGACATACACTTTAACCTTTTTCCAAATCTGTTTACTACTTGGACCGGAAAAAGAAGTAAGTCTCCTGAAATGTATCCTGAAAAGATAGCTATTAATGCAAATAAAGACTTATCACATACAGTGCTCAACTTGCGAAATGGCATACCTGTAGTATTTTCTTGCTGGTAAAAAGGACTGTAACGTCTAAAGTACTGGATTTAATGACAAGAGGGAGCTTGAAAGCATCCTTGTTAGAATTTTGCAAAGCAAAATGGCAAAATTATACCCCCATAAATAAAAACTACAAAAGAAAGTACTGTACACCGCATATAGTAATCAATAAAACCAAAGGATTTGTTTGGTAGAAAATGAGGGGATTCAATGAGTTCTAATGCATTAATTTTATTAGCTCTTTACAAAGCAATCAGACTATAGCTTAGAATGAAGAGCTAAAACCAGCATTTTTAAATGAATCACTATCTATTTGCTCTCTTAGTCGGGTGATTGTGAAACAATCATTCTGCCTTGCCACTGTTGTAGTCACCACCATTGATACGAGTCCCAGAAGATTGCTGGAGGGACAGCAAACAGTTCAAGGAAACAGAGCAGTGTTGGGTAGAGGGAAGCCTACAGAAAGTATTTGAGCTCTGCAACAATATGTTTACCCTCTAACCACGTAACTCAGAAAACTCTTCAAACAAGACTCAAGGCTTGTTTGAGTATTTAAACCCTTTAATTGGTTTAACCTCTCTGTTATTCATTTGCTATTTATTCAATCATGTTGAGCGAACAAAGGGATATTGCAAAGTTTTATCACTTGACAAGAAATTAAATCTGGACAAAAATTACCAGCAAGGTTGTATTATGCTAAGCATTCTGCTTGTTAGGTTTAATCTATTAATATATGTTCCATAGGTGCTTGTATTAAAAATATAATAAGTAAACTCATAAACTGATGATTGCTGTCTTATAGGAAATATATAGTAGTGTTAAAGGGTATGTAAACCCCATCAGCTAACTTCTCTTATTTGCTCTCTTTTGGGTTGGTAAATACATCATTACTTTTTTTTATATATCTGTTTGACAAGTGGAAAAAAATACTTGTTGATCATGTCTAGGGATAAGGTTCAGGTGCAAACCAATGTAGGATCATTCCATGAATGATTGAGCTAAATGGGGTGTTAACCTGCCCTCTGAACCTCAGGCTACAGAGGGAAGTCATACATTTACCAGAGGTATAATTACTGCTGTTCAATGTGATAGCTTCCTGCACTGGGATTTTGGTTGCTAGGAAGCCATAGGCCATCTGTGCCCTAGCAACCAGTGATGCATCCCCAGCAACAATCATCTGCCAGCTGGGCAATTCCCAGCCAGCATCTAAATTAAACAAATATGGCCATATTGGTCAGTGACTGTAAGGGAATTCCCATGAGACGGCTGGCGAATAGATGTGTGCATGCGCACAGAAATACACGATTGTGCACATGCACATGCACACGTACGGCAAAGATTGGCACCAGACGAACTATTTAAAAGGTGCCTCTGCCTGTGCTGAGTGCTGACTGGTCTTCAACTGTTCCCTGTTTCCTGCTTGTTCCTTGTTGCTGACCCGGCTTGTTCCTGACCGGACTCTGATTACCCTCCTGCTTGATACTTGTTCCTGACTTCGGCTCTGCTCCTGACTTTGGCTTGCTTATGATTTGGTACCTCGCTGTCCACCCATTGATGACCCCAGCTATTACTATGACATTGCTCCTGTCTCCCATCCCAGCTTCCTGCCTTGCTCTGGTGCACACCTGGCGATCTACCATACCAGCTCTGCATATCACTACTGTTTCTTAATCAGAGGTTCATCAGTCTTCCAAAGTCTCCAGCTGCAAGAGCTGAAAACAACATCTGCTGGCGCTCTTGTCCCCCTGGTCCCTAGACACCCTCTGTTCCGCTTCCAGTGGGGTCAGGGCTAGTGACAAAAGAGAGGCCGACCTCGTCATTTCAGTCTCCAGTCAGGTAAGTGACAGTGACCTTAGCCAGAATTTCTGGCCCAGGGATCTGTCAGTTATCGCTAGGAGTCCGGCAGGGAAAGCGTATGTGTCAGTGTTTTTGTTTCAGAGGGCATTTTCAGCATGATTGATGATGGATCTACATCGCTGGGTTCTAGCCTAACAAGGTATTCTCCTCAAGTTGTGGGCATATAACCTAGTATGGCTCAATGGTGGTAGCACAAGCTTGCTAATCTCCCCTTTTTGGAGATTTTGGAGAGCCCCACATTTGTTTTTTTTCTTGGACCCTCCTTAAAATGCAAGATGGTCATCAAAAAACAAAAAAACAGAGTGGTGTCCCCTACAAAATCAATTGCTGACCCTTATCCCTGATAAGAGTCTAGTATTGATTTTAGTGGGTCTCCAAAAAATGTGTAGGATCCTTACCAAATTCTACACTAGACCTTTCAGGTCTGGTGAGACTTTTAGGGGGGGAAACATGCAAAAAAAAAAAACAAGAAAAAAAGTGGAGACCCACAAAATCCACAGCAGACTCTTATTCAAGCATGCAGTCTAGCTGGCCAGAAAAAGTGTGTGTGTGTTAGAGCCTCATCCCTAACCATACCAAGCCACATGGCCTCAATATGGGGAGGTACCTTGTCGGGGGGGAACCCCTGAGACAGCATTTTGCCCCCATATGGACAAGGGATTCTTTCCTACAACCCTGGTGGTTGGTTGTAGTGGTCTGGGGGTAGGACTGATAAGAATATGGAAGCCCTCTTTACAGAGGCCCCCAGTTACTGCCCGCCCACCCATGTGAATGAATAAGGGGTTGCCATAGAGTGACAAAAGGAAATACAAGCCAAGATATGTTAAGCCAGGTGACAAGATAAGCTTCTGTGAGCCTCTAGGAAATACAAGCACCTTGAAATTGACTTCTGTGTGTGTTTTGGGCACAGCTACCACAGTCTAGGTGCAGAATTGCTAAAATAAATTGCTTCTACAATCATATCTGAAAGAGCTATGGGTTTTGTCATTGGTATAGAATGCAGGAATGGCAACAATGCTCGTAAAGCTCATGATGCAATAAGAATCTATGAATCTCAGAGGGAAGCTGCCTTCCTAACTGGCCTTGGCAGTAAAGTCTATCAATTAGATTATTATTATTCCTTAAGTTAACACAGAGGCTGAATGTCATTGCTGAATGCTTGCGCAATATCATCAATTTATATCAAATTGCATAAATCATTGGAATTCAGTAACATCTATAAAGCACTTAACACTTAACTCTAGCCTTACAGTACCTTGTCTTGCACAGTTGTACAGACTCCCCTCCTATACTGAAGTTGCTTACTCTGATTTCACTGCACACTGTGGGCGTCTTGTGATGTGCATTACAAGTTGCAGAAAGTCAGAAAGAGCCCCCCATCTTTTCAGACTGGAGGACATCTAGCATCATCTACAGTAGCTCTTTTCTCCCCAGCCTTTGTGTCCCTGGCCTACCGCTTTCATTAATTGTATTAAAGTTCTTTCAATTGTGGAGACCCAAAATTACATGTAGGTGTTACCTGGTGATGTCTGCATTAAAATGCAGCCTATGCATAAAGGCATTTTGATATTTACATAATTCCTCCCAAGAACCAGCCCATGGTCTATCTGCATTGCACAGACAAGCACAGAATCCCAGGGATGATGTCACTGGGTCTAAATAAAGTATGTAATGAAAATGGAAAGATTTTTTATTAAAATTGAATTAGCATGTTGACGACAGGGTATATTAGGAACAAGGGAAAGCAAAGTATAAGCTGATTAAACTTTAGTTTTAGGCAGTTTTTACAGACCCTTTTATGAGTGTCAGCATCCTGGCAAAGGACTTTATTACCAGTTTTCAGCAACAAAATCTACTCACAGGTATGATGTAACCAACAAAATATTTATGTGTATGTAGTGCCGCCCCCACCGGGGACGCTGTTTTAACTGGTTCTCCCCAAAACAGTACAAAGGCCACCGCCCAACTAGGCAAGAGGCCATTCGCTCCAGCTCAAATAAACAGTCTTGGGTTTTGTCTTTTTATGATCTATTGCTGGTAAAGCTTGTAATGGGAGAGGGATTGGACACATGGGATACTCCAAAATGGTTAGCAATTGGATTTGTGAGGACAATCTTCTCATTGAACAGCTGTGATTATTGGACAGTCTAAGGCCTCACAGCTGAACACCATAAGGCAAGTCTCTTTATCATCTAGTTAACCTGCACAGCTATTGGAAAGCAATGCAATCTCAGGAAGACTGAACAATACAGGAGGACACTCTTCTCTAAGCTCACAGACCTGAATACTGCTAAGGATGGGGAATGACCAGAATCTGAGACCCTATGAGAGCAGTCTCAGTCCAAGCTATTACTGGCTCTTATATCCCAAAATAACACAGTCATGAAGAATCAATTCAATTACTCATGAGTCCCCAGGACAGCTCCCACTTTCCAAATTCCTCTGGACACAATCCAGTGAGTGAGACAGTCTAGATACTTCTCACTCACCAGGTCTCTTTGCTGAAGTCTTGCAGTCAGCAGTGGCACCGCAGAGACCTCACAGAACAAAAACACAGTCTGCAGGCTGCCTCAGGGGCAATAGCCCCCTGAAGCTTGCCAAGGAAAGGACAATCTCTTTCCAGAGCTTCAGACTATTTATCAGCTTCCTAGCCATCATCTGAGCACACCACCCCAGGGATTGGCTAGGCCATGCTAAATGTTCAGGCTGGTTTTTGAATTCTTCCTCCCTAAGCACCAGAAACATCTTCCATAGGCAGGGGTAAGCAAACTCCTAGCCTGCCAAACCTGAACAGACCAGACCACCCAAAGCAGTGGAATTATAGTGAAGCACAGGAATACAGGACACAGTAAAACAGCACACAACACACAGCTAACCCTTTGATCACCCCTCATGTTAACCCCTTCCTGCCCAGTGCCATTAGTACAGTGTCAGTGCTTTTCTTTAGCACTGATCACTGTATTGGTGTCACTGTTGATGTCATTGACACCAAGTCAGTTCCCCCCAGTATCAGAATGCCTGCCACAGTCTCACAGTCCTGCAATAAGTCGCTGATCACCGCAATTACTAGTAAAAATTAAAAAAAAAAAAAAAAGCTCAGTATATATACCGTCATTTGTAAACGCTATAACTTTCACATAAACCAATTAATTTACTCTTATTGGTTTTTTTTGGCAAAGACATGTAGCAGGATACATTTTGGCCTAAATTCATGACGAAATTAGATTTTTAAATTTTTTTTACTGGACATGTTTAACCAGTTGCCGCCCGGCCGCCATCTGGCTATACACGAACACCTCGTCCCTCCGGGTGGATGCCATATGGCATTCTTTTCAGAGCGTGCATTGCGCATGCCTGCAGGGCCGCACTGCGGCGCGATCTGTCACCGGCCGTGTATCTCGGACACGGCCGCTGACAGCCCTGTGTACCGGCCCCGTTGCCAGTACCATGTGACCTGCTGTGACCAATCGCAGTAGGTAACATGACAGTTGTATACAATGGATGGCTTTCTTTCATACCATCCATTGTATACAAGTGTGTCTAGCTGTGAATGCTCACAGCGATCACATGCACAAGCTGGGCCAATCACAACCCCGCTGTGTCATGTGATTAGCCATGGCCAAATCACAGCTAATCACAAAACACAAACCCTGAATGAATCGATTTCATTCAGGTAAATGCTTGCTTATAGCTAAGTAATTCTTTGCTATAAGCAAATTGTGTAAAAAAAATAAATAAATACTGATCACTTCCCCAAAGTAGTACAATGTTACTATGGTAAGATTATACTACTTTGGTCATAGTGAAATATGAAAAAAAAAATCTTAAAAAAAGAGAAAATAATTTAATAAAAAATAATACATTTTTTTTTTAAATTTAAGAAAATGTATCAATTCTTTTTCATACTGTCACCGGTCAGTGTCCCTGATCACCGCCATGCCAGTTAAATGATGATGTTGTACTGTACTGGTAACAGTATGTAAAAAAATATTAAAAATCATTTTTTTTCTTTCTTCAGTTGCTGAAAAATTATGACAAAAAAATTACAACTTCAAAAAACTCACCATGCCTCTTATGAAATACGTCGGACTGTCTACTTTGCAAAAAGTCATTTGGGGGATATCTGTACTGTTCTGACATTCTTGGACCTCAAGAAATTAGATTGGCTGTCAGTACTTCAGGATTGATCAATATTCAGATATATACCATAGTTTGTGAACTCTATAACTTTCCTACAGACTAAATAATAAAAAGTAATTTGGGTTCTTTTCATCAAATAAATGTAGCAGAATACATCTTGGCCTAAATTTGTGAAGAACAATTATTTATTTGCAAACTTTTATAACGGAAACAAAGAAAAACGTGTTTTTTTCCAAAATTTTCGGTCTTTTTTTGTTAATTTAGCAAAAAATAAAAACCCCAGTGGTGATTAAATACCACCAAAAGAAAGCTCTAGTTGTGTGAAGAAAATTATAAAATTGTAGTTTGGGTACAGTGTTGCATGATCGCGCAATTGTCATTCAAAGTGTGAGAGTGCTGAAACCTGAAAATTGGCCTGGGCAGGAAGGGGTAAAAGTGCCCTGTATGGAAGTGGTTAATAGCAAAAATATTGTTTTTTTTTTCTCAAAATTATCTGTCTTTTTTTTCATAGTGCAAAAAATAAAAAACGCAAAGGCGATCAAATACCACCAAAAGAAAGCTCAATTCATGGGAAAAAAAGGACGTACATTTTATTTGGGTACAGCCTTATAGGACCACAAAATTGTCAGGTAAAGTAACACAGCACCGTAACGCAAAAAATGGCCTGGTCAGGAAGGGGGGTAAATCCTCAGGAGGGCAGGTGGTTAATATTTCAGAACAGGAAACATTAACTGGGGATTAAAGACTCAGGAATAATTTGCTAATTCAAAAGTATATCCCAGAACTTAGAAAGCAGAATTGTCAAGGTAGGCAAATTGTATTGTACTTTTGTACACAATTCTAAGGCAAGCTGATACCACTGAATATATATACAGTGCTCAGCATAAATGAGTACATCCAAATAGATTTGTCAGAAAACCTTGATCCTGGTTGATCCAGGGAATATCTGATTGCCTCTCGGAGGATCAGAAAGGCATTTTTTCCCAGCAGGAGCAAATTGAATCATGCTTTGCTGGGTTTTTTTGCCTTCCACTGGATCAACTGTGGGTATAGGATTATAACTTTTTTTTAATAGTTGAACTGGTTCAGCCAGACTAAGGCTGGCCATACATTATACAATTATCTGCAGATTTTCTGCCCAATTTCCTTTAGATTTACCTTCAACTATGTAGTGCAAGGGCCTGCCTAATTGGATACAACAAAGTGTTGTTTAGGTTTGTCCTCCTATTATATGGTTTTTGGTAAATCTAAACCAAAAATCTGCAGATAATTGTATAATGTATGGCCAGCCTAACTCTGTAACTATGTAACTATGCAACCTTTACTTTCCTTTCAGAATCAACATTTTCTATGGAACACTATACTACAAAAAACTCCCACAAATGCCTTTGATTGCAAACAGGATTTGTTCATTTGCACACACTAAAAGTATTTTTCTAACAAATTAATTCAAGACCATGTTACAAAAATGAATACACCCCAATGAAAGTCTTAAGAGCAAAGCGAATATTAGACAACAAAATCCTAATTCACAAGAATTCAACTACAGGTGAGTCTAATTATTCATTAAACAGATGTCCAGCAGACAGTTGATTATAAAAGGGTGTTACTTAACAAAGAAAATCCCTTCCCACTTCATACTGTCAGCAATGGCACCACATAGAAGAGAAATGGCCTGAGAAAGAAAATAATTTCTTTACACAAGAAAGGCTACAGTTGATCCAGGGAATATCCAATTGCCTCTCGGGGGATCAGGAAGGAATTTTTTTCCCAGCAGGAGCAAATTGGATCGTACTTTGCTTGGGGGTTTTTTGCCTTCCTCTGGATCAACTGTGGGTATAGGATTATAACTTTCTTTTTTTCCTATGGTTGAACTGGATGGACTTTTGACTTTTTTGAGCCTGACTAACTATGTAACTATTTACAAAAGAAAGGTGAAGGCTACAAGAAGATCTCCAAACCTTTACTTATCAGTCAGAATACTGTACCAAAAGTGATACAAAAATTTAACAAAGATGGTGTTGCAACCATCTCACAGAGATGTCCAAGCTGTCCACAGAAGTTAACACCTAGCCAAGAGCATCTTCTGATGAGAAGGATTGAAGAAAATCACCATGCAAGTACACTGCAGTTAGCTAAAAAGTAGAAAGCCAAACTGGGGTGATTGTTTCCCGTGACACAATACGCATACACTGCAGAGGAATAGCCCATGCACAAAAAAAGCCCAGAATTTGCCAGGGCCCATGCTAAAAAAGAAGACATCTGGGACTCTGTACTCTGGAGTGGTGAGACCAAGATAAATGTTTTTGGAACTGATGGCTTTCAAACTGTATGGCGCCACAAAGGCGAGGAGTGCTGCTGGTGTCAGGGAGCTGCATTTCATTAATGGTATCATGAAATCATAGATGTACTGCTCTATATTGAAAGAGAATATGCTACCATCGTTCTGTGCCCTTGGTCAATGTGGAGTTTTGCATGAATTGGGCATAAAATGTGCTCTGAACGTCATCTAAGTCACAACAATAGAAGAACACAGTCTGCTGAACATAATACTACACAAACATTAGATGTTGCCATGGTTTAATTGCACATAACATGTAAACATTCACAGTGCAGGGAGGAAAAAGTATGTGAGGCCCTAGCTTAATGACTTCTCCCAGAGCTAATTGGAGCCAGGAGTGAGCCAACCTAGACTCCAATCAGTGTGATGATATTGGATGTGTTGCTGACAGCTGTCCTGCCCTTAAAAAACATACACCTGTTTTGGGTTTACTGGTTTCAAGAAGCACTGTCTGATGTGAACCATGCCTCGCAGAAAAGAGCTCGCAGAAGACCTACGATCAAGAATTGTTGACTTGCATGAAGCTGGAAAGGGTTACAAAAGTATCTCTAAAAGCCTTGATGTTCATGTGTCCACGGTAAGACAGACTGTCTACAAATGGAGAAAGTTTAGCACTGTTGCTACTCTCCCTAGGCGTGGTCGTCCTGTAAAAATGACTGCAAGAGCACAGCGCAGAATGCTGCATGAGGTAAAGAAGAATCCCAGAGTGTCAGCTAAAGACCTCAGGAAATCTCTGGCACATGATAACATTTGTGTTGACACATCTACAATAAGGAAAACATTAAACAAGAATGGAGTACATGGGGACACCACGGAGGAAGCCATTGCTGTCCAAAAAGAATATTGCAGCACATTTGAAGTTTGCAAAAGAGCACCTGGATGTTCCACAGCACTACTGGCAAAATATACTGTGGACAGATGAAACCAAGATTGAGTTGTTTGGGAAGAACACACAACACTATGTGTGGAGAAAAAAAGGCACAGCACACCAACATCAAAACCTCATCCCCACTGTAAAACATGCCGGAGGGAGCATCATGGTTTGGGGCTGCTTTGCTGCCTCAGGGCCTGGACGGATTGTTGTCATTGATGGGAAAATTAATTCCAGAGTTTATCAAGACATTTTGCAGGAAAACGTACGACCATCTGTCCGCCAACTGAAGCTCCGCAGAGGATGGGTGATGCAACAGGACAATGACCCAAAGCATACAAGTAATTCATCAAAACAATGGCTGCAACAGCACAGAATACGCCTTCTGGAGTCCTGACCTCAACCCGATTGAAATGCTGTGGCATGACCTTAAGACAGCGATTCACACCAGACATCCCAAGAATATTGCTACACTGAAACAGTTTTGTGAAGAGGAGTGGTCCAAAATTACTCCAGATCGTTGTGCAGGTCTGATCTGCAACTACAGGAAACGTTTGGTTGAGGTTATTGCTGCCAAAGGAAGGTCAACCAGTTATTAAGTCCAAAGGTTCACATACTTTTTCCTCCCTGCACTGTGAATGTTTACATGTTATGTGCAATTAAACCATGGCAACATCTAATGTTTGTGTAGTATTATGTTCAGTAGACTGTGTTCTTCTATTGTTGTGACTTAGATGATGTTCAGAGCACATTTTATGCCCAATTCATGCAAAACTCCACGTAATCCCAATGGGTTCACATACTTTTTCTTGCAACTGTATATATATATATATATATATATATATATATATATATATATTTGAGTTTAACAAATATTTTATGCTTTGTGGTGAATTATTTTTCCTGTACACCAAAACAAGAAGGAGAAATGACAGGAGATGTTTCCGACTAGTTGTAGAGCAGCTGCAAGGTCACTAGGATCAGAATGGCTTAGAAAGATGTTGAATTCTTAATGAAGGTGGAAATCCCTGCAATAGAACTTTTCATTGTGACATTTCCAGTCTACTGCTTATGTCATAAGTGTCATAGTATAGAGCCTGAGAGAATTTGCTAATTTTTAGCATCAACTACCAAATGTTAAAAGCAATATGACCACAGACTGAAAATATCAACTTGTATGGGCTTTACTAGCCTTTTCCATAAAATCATTGTTCTAAACAGATCTTGAAGTACTACAAGGCAGACATCTGTGGCTGTGTGTGACAAATAAGGCTGTCTGCACTATAGGCCCAAGTCAACAGAAAGGAAATAAAAATTACAGATATTGATGTTACTATGTATGTGGATGGTGGTATACATAGCTTTGAAAGAAGGTGGTAATACATGTTCCTCAGTATTAACTAAGAATTAATATTCCAGGTAAATACAGTGTTATATAGTAAAATGTAGTCAAGTAAAAATCTTCTGTGTTCCTTTAAACATTCAAAATAACACAATATAAATTAATCCTCTATGAGTGTCCAAAGAAAAAGTCCCATGCCACTTAAGTAACAAAGTGTCCTTAAATCTAAACATAGTAATTTCAAAATTTTCTTTCTTCAATTGACTGTGATAATTACAAAATGTACACCTTCAATTGACCAAGAACTAGCCAAGTACTACTCTCTACCTCACACATGGACATACACTCACCGATTAGAATTGCCACACATTCTCAAGAATGGAAATCACTCTTAAGAGGCATAAATTGTTAATCCAGTTCAAGAAAACGAGGCTATACTTAGTATGATACCACATAGACTGATATTCGTTTATCTAAACCCATCTACTTACATTTAAAAAACAATTTAAATCCTCCATGAGGGATACACACCTTTTTAGACCAAAAAGGATTGTTTTAATTGCAACAAATGTAGGGGCTGCAGGGTAAGGCCAATGCAAAAAAAAAAGTGCTTTCATCCTTGCAAGGGGAAAAATGTTTTAGGATTCAGGATTTATTTCATGTGATACTACACAGATAGAATATGTTCTACAGTGTCAGTGTGGAATTCAGTATATTGGGTGCACTAAAAGCTCCCTCAAAAAATGTCTCTGAACAGATTCACAGCATTCAGTTGGGGTATAAAAATCCTAGCATCTCCCTACAATATAGGGAGGTTCATAACAGAGATACAAGCAGTTTGCAAATTTGGAGTATTATGGGTGTAAGACCCTTAACTAACAGAGTAAGGAGTATATCACAAAAACAAACAAATTGTGCTTGTACTATGAGTACCCTTTGACCTAGAGCTAGATATTAACCATTTTCTAAGAAGCTTCTAGTCCAGACTCCTTTTTTTTTTTTTTTTTTTTTTTTTAGATTTCTTTGTTAGATGGACTGCATTATTTCATTTGTATGACCTGAAATTTCTATTCATGTATACACTGCTCAAAAAAATTTAAACTTTGAACATACATCAGATCTCAATGGGGAAAAATATCATGCTGGATACTGATATGGACTGGGTAATATGTTAGGAACGTAAGGATGCCCCATCGTTTGATGGAAATGAAAATTATCAACCTACAGAGGACTGAACTCAAAGACACCTCGAAAATCAAAGTGAAAAAATTATGCAGCAGGATAGTCCATTTTGCTGAAATTTCATTGCAACAACTCAAGATGGTACTCAGTAGTTTGTATGGCCCCATGTGCTTGTATGCATGCCTGACAACATCAAGGCATGCTCCTAATGGAGACGACGGATGGTGCCCTGGGGTATTTCCTCCCTGATCTGGACCAGGGCATCACTGAGCTCCTGGACATCATGATAACCCAGAGGTGTTCCATTGGATTTAGGTCAGGCGAGCGTGGGGGCCATTCAACGGTATCATGTCCTTCATCCTCCAGGAACTGCCTGCATACTCTAGCCACATGAGGCCAGGCATTGTCTTGCATCAGGAGGAACCCACTGCACCAGCATAGGGTCTGACAATGGGTCCAAGGATTTCATCCCGATACCTAATGGCAGGCATTGTCTAGCCTGTAGAGGTCTGTCGTCCCTCCATGGATATGCCTCCCCAGACCATCACTGACCCACCGCCAAAATGGTCATGCTAAACGATGTTACAGGCAGCATAACATTCTCCACTGCTCCAGACCCTTTCACGTTTGTCACATGCGCTCTGGGTGAACCTGCTCTCATCTGTGAAAAGCACAGGGCGCCAGTGGCGGACCTGAAAATTTTGGTGTTTGATGGCAAATGCCAATCAAGCTCTATCATGCTGGGCAGTGAGCACAGGGCCCACTAGAGGATGTCGGGCCCTCATGCCAACCTCATGAAGTCTGTTTCTGATTGTTTGGTCAGAGACATTCACACTAGTGGCCTGCTAGAAGTCATTTTGCAAGGGTTCTGGCAGTGCTCATCCTGTTCCTCCTTGCACAAAGGAGCAGATATCGGTTCTGCTGATGGGTTAAGGACCTTCTACGGCCCTTTCATCTTAGAAAAGATGAGTAGGGAAAAAAATGGCAGTGGCCTCCACCTGTAAAACCATTCCTATTTGGGGGGTCATCTCATTGTTGCCCATCTAATGCACCTGTTGTTAATTACATTAACACCAAAGCAGCTGAAACTGATTAACAACCCCCTCTGCTACTTAACCGACCAGATCAATATCCAAGAAGTTTAATTGACTTGATGCTATACTCTGATTAAAAAGTGTTCCTTTAATTTATTTGAGCAGTGTATTACATATATATATTTAATCAATATATTATATTTAACCTCCCTGGCGGTATGATTATTTCAGATTTTTGGTGCTGAAAGCGGTACCATTTTTTTGCATGGAAATATGTATTTTTTTAATTGTAGGCCTGTAATTTTTAGGAAAAACTCACTGAAATCTGTCCGAACAAGAGTCTAGTAAACATCCCGGGTATGATAAAATTTGAAACACAAAATCATAAATTATAATTTAATAAATAATCATAAAAATAATATAATAATAATAAAAAATTTAATTCAATAATATAATCAAACCAAAACACTGAAATTTGAAATATAGCACCAAGTTCGCACATTGCTGAGCTCAGTCGCAAAATCGTTTTCAGTGTCTGATGACGAATTTCCCCCACGAATCATTATCACTCAATTCTGCAAGTGGTTCTGATTTACTATCGCTGTTCTCTAGCCGGTCTAAAACCGCTTTTGACGTAAAGGGACGCTTTTTGGATGCCATGGACGTTTCCCAGTTTCCAGGCAGAAAGAACAGACAAAATGCAGGCAGGGCACAGGACAAAGCACTCGGGACAAAATGTATGTGAAATTGGTTGAGACAGCAATGTTTTACTATGTAAAATGTAAAAAAAAAAAAATGACATTTTTTAAAATTTTTAAATTTCCCGGCGGCGGCGCCCGTACGTCCCGACGTCACAGGGACAGGACACAGAAGCCGGATGCCGGCATAGGCCGGAGGAGATGGCCGGGGACGCTGCAGGGGACACATCGCGGGAGCGCAGGGTAAGGTAAGTGAAGAACAAATGCCGGAGCAGTGCCGCATGGTATTCCCGAGTGTAGCTCGGGGTTACCGCTTTTGGTACTGAAATGTTACCCCGAGCTACACTCGGGAATACCGCTAAGGAGGTTAATCAATATCTCAATGAACACAAGAACAATTTCCAAAATTTTGACAAAACTGAATTTTATAGAACATTTGTTTAGCTCATTATATGAAAGTAAGGTTAATAATATAACTTAGATTACAAAATCTTCAGTTTTACTCAAATTAGTTGATGCAAAAATGTATACACCCCACAATAAAAACGACTCCATCTAGTATTTTGTATGACCTCCATGATTTGTAAGGACAGCACCAAGGCTTCTAGGCATGGACTGAACAAATCGGCGACATATTGCAACATCAATCTTTTTCCATTATTCAAGAACAACTTATGTTAAAGCCTGGATGCTGGATGGAGAGTGATGCTCAACTTGTTTCTTCAGAATTCACCACAGGTGTTTGACTAGGTTCAGATCAGGAGACATACTTGGCCACTGAATCACTTTCACTCTGTTTTTCTTCAGAAATGCAACAGTGGCCTTAGATGTGTGTGTTTTGGATCGTTGTCATATTGAAAAAGTGCACAATGACCAAGGGCATGGTAGAATCTTCTCTTTCAATACAGAGCAGTACATCTGTGAATTCATGATACCATCAATAAAATGCAGCTTCCCGACACCAGCAGCACTCATGCAGCCCCACAAAAGGACACTGCCACCACAGTTTCACAATAGGCACCATGCATTTTTCTTTGTACTCCTCACCACACCATACAGTTTGGAAGCCATCCATTCCAAAAACATTTATCTTGGTCTTATCACTCCAGAGTACAGAGTTCCAGTAGTGTTCTTCTTTTTTTTAGCATTGGCCCTGGCAAATTCTAGGCGGGATTTTTTGTGCATGAGGTCTAGGTGAGACTTTCTTCGTGAATGACACCCATGAATGCTATTCCCCTGCAGCGTACACCATATTGTGTCACAGGAAACAATCACCCCAGTTTGGCTATCTACTTCTCTAGCTAACTGCAGTGAACTTGCATGGTGATTTACTTCAACCCTTCTCATCAGAAGATGCTCCTGGTGAGGTGTTAACTCCCATGGACAGCCTGGACATTTCTTTGAGATGGTTGCAGTTCCATCTTTGTTAAATTTCTGTATCACTTTTGCTTCAGTATTCCGACTGATAAGTAAAGCTTTGCTGATCTTCTTGTAGCCTTCACCTTTCTTTTCTAACAAAATTATTTTCTTTCTCAGGTCTTGTGACATTTCTCATCTATGTGGTACCACTGCTGACAGCATGAAATGGGAAGGATTTTTCTTTGTTAAGTAACGCCCTTTTATAGTCAACTGTCTGCTGGACACCTGTTTAATGAATAATTAGACTCACCTGGAGTTAAATTCTTGTTAATTAGAATTTTGTTGTCTAAAATTTAGCTTTGCTCCTAAGACTTTCATTGGGGTGTATTCATTTTTGCAAAGTGTACTTCAATAAATTTGTTAGGAAAAATACTTTTCACTGTGTGCAAATGAACAAATCTTGTTTGCAATCAATAGCCTGCATTTGTGGGAATGTTTTGTAGTATTGTTTTCCAGTGTTCCATAGAAAATGTTGATTCTGAAAGAAAAGTAAAGGTTTTCCGACAAATCTGTTGGGGTGTACTCATTTATACTGAGCAACATATATATATATATATATATATATATATATATACATATATATATGCTTGGTTGTATGCATAGTCGCATGATTTTAAAGTTGATATGCTTTCAATTAATTGTGGGTCTTATTTGATGACTTTTATAGGAAGAAGCATACACACACTGCCTGATTACCCTCTGGAAGCAGTCATCATAACAACGAAATGGATTGGGGCGGAGTCAGACTGTGTATTGAAGCGGGTTCAGCAACTGATCGGGAAAGCCCTGCACTCCAGTGGTGGAGGAACAGAGCAGAGAGTCAGAGACTGAGGCCTCTTTCATACCATAAGTGCAGAAAAACTGCTGGAAATTGATGTGCAGATTTCACTTACAGAGACATCAGTTTACACCAGTTTTTATGTGTGTTTCAATGAGTTTTATACATATTGCAAATTGCTGCGCAGAAAAAATCTGCAGGTGATACTAGTTTTGTGGTGTGAACAGGGCACATAGACAACAATTGTTTTTGTTGTGCCCTTGCAGAATGCATGCAGAAAAACTGACATCTCTGCACCACGGTGTAAGCAAGCCCTGACAGTCATGGCTCTCTGCTCAGGGAAGAACTGAGTAATCAGCGGTGTTTGATTGCTCAGTTCTCACTGCAGAGCTGCCAGGGAACAGATGCGGCATCGGATCGATGCTGCATCCACTTAGCTGGGTATACTTTTTTTTTTCTATTCCATACTTCTCTTTTAATACTGTGTCTCCCATGATAAACATGTTGGAACTCTATGAGGTTGATTTACTAAAACTGGAGAGTGTAAAATCTAGTGCAGCTGTGCATGATAGCCAATCAGCTTCTAACTTTTGTTTGTTCATTTAAGCTTTGACAAAAGAAAATTAAAATTGGAAGCTGATCTGTCTTTATGCAGAGCTGCAGCAGATTTTGCACTCTCCAGTTTTAGTAAATCAACCCCTATACGTTCCTCTCTCCTCCACTGTTCAAAGTGTTACATTGGTGTACAGGAGAAATCTGAGCAACAAGACATTGTTAGAGGGTCAGAGTTTGTATGAACATTTGGACCTTCGCTGATGTTTATGGTACATTTAAGACTAGCATCAACTAAGATGCATTGTGAGGCTTTTTTCCCTTAAAATTAAGTACTTAGCAGTAAAAGGAAGGCTAAGTAAAATACTCGCCCTTCTTAACTTGTTTTTAGAACTGTTTAAAGCAAATGGCGAACCACTTTGACCAGTTAAAAAGCAAACTTACACTATAGAATGGCTTGGCAATTGGAAAGTATTTATGAAGTATTTTTTCTTGCACATTGTGAGCAAGTTCATCCTATTTAGACATAAAGAATTTCAGAGGTAACCCAGGGTTAATTTAATTGTAGGTTGTAATTCGGGTAAACAGGCAAGCTTGCTGATCCCTGAAACATCAAAGCTTTAAATACTTTCAATTATTCATAAACACTCGCAGATTCCACTCTGAAAGTTCACGAGGTCACATCCATATGAATATTCCGCATTTCTCTTCTCCATAGGTCAGAAATTGGGCTTTTCACACTCGAACAATTTCCATTCAGACTTTTTGATTTTCCATTAATATTGATTTATTATTTTATATCTCTTTTTTCTCATAAATAGAAATATTTTTCTGTTCTTTGTCACCAGTTTTATTTTTTTTTCACAAGTTGTTTGTTGTCTGGATAGAGCAAGGGCAAACACAGGTGTACACAACCAAAGACTGAAAAGTAAATGCATATTTTTTTTTTCTATGTACATGTAGACTCAGGGACATTCTATTTCCTTAGGATTCCTATTTTAAATCTTCAGCTGTCACAAAAAGTACCAATAAATGGGTTTGAATTGTCATAGGATCTGAGCAATTCTAACTCTGGAATGTATGCATCTGTGTAATGGCATTAAATATCCGCAAAAGATGTTTTTAGAAAAATTAGTTCTGTATTCAATATCCAACCTTTGTTCTTGTCCAATTGAAACCCCCCCCCCATCATTCTTATTTATTTATTTGCTTTCAGAGCTGTTCCATTTAAAACAACACAGTTAAAATGCATATATGTTTTGGCTAGCAAAGTGTTATTATGTGAAACCACAGTTGTAATTCACATACCTTAACACCACTGCCAGGCTGATAAGGTTACACCCCTTTTTCCTTTTCCTCTGTCCCCTGCCCAATGAGTGGACAATTAGGCGGTTTTGTCATACTATTGATTCATTGTCCAGTCAGCAGACAAGTGACATGCCAAGCTACAAGCCAAACTGGAAAATTCTTCACCACTTGATCGTGTCAAAGGTTTGCTAATTATATGTTTGATGAACTGATTTACAAATCCTTTAGAAGGCAAAACAGTTTACGTACACTATAATGCCAAAAGTATTAGGACACCCCTCCAAATCATTGGATTTAGGTGTTCCAATCACCTCCATGGCCACAGGTATATAAAATTAAGCACCTAGGCATGCCGACTGCTTCTACAAACATTTTTGAAAGAATGGGTAGCTCTCAGGAGCTCAGCGAATTCAAGCGTGCTACCATGATAGGTTGCCACCTGTGCAATAAGTCCATCCATGACATTTCCTTGCTAATAAATATTCCACGGTCAACTGTTAAGTGGTATTATAACAAAATGGAAGCAACTGGGAAAAACAGCAACTCAGCCGGGAAGTGGAAGGCCACGTAAAATGACAGAGTAGGGTCAGCACATGCTGAAGCGCACTGGGCACAGAAGTCACCAACTGTCAATAGCTAAAGACATCCAAAATTCATGTGGCCTTCAGATTAGCACAACAACAGTGCATAGAGAACTTCATAGAATGGGTTTCCATGGCCGAGCAGCTGCATCCAAGCCTTACATCACCAAGTCCAATGCAAAGCGTCGGATGCAGTGGTGTAGAGCACACCGCCACTGGACTCTAGTGCACTAGAGTTACAAATCACGCTTCTCTGTCTGGCAATCTGATGGACATGTCTTGGTTTGGAGGTTGCCAGGAGAACGGTGCTTGCCTGATTGCATTGTGCCAAGTGTAAAGTTTGGTGCAGAGGGGATTATGGTGTGGGGTTACTTATCAGGGGTTGGACTTGACCCTTTTAGTTCCAGTGAAGGAAACTCTTGAGGTGTCAGCATACCAAGACATTTTGGACAATTTCATGCTCCTAACTTTGTGGGAACTGTTTGGGATAGCCCCTTCCTGTTCCAACATGACTGTGCACCAGTGAACAAAGCAAGGTCCATAAAGACATGGAGGAGCGAGTTTGGGGTGGAGGAACTTGACTGGCCTGCACATAGTCCTGACCTCAACCCGATAGAACACCTTTGGGATGAATTAGAGCGGAGACTGTGAGCCAGGCCTTCTCGTCTGACATCAGTGCCTGATCTTACAAATGCACTTCTGGAAGAATGGTCAAACATTCCCATAGACACACTCCTAAACCTTGAGTACAGCCTTCCCAGAAGAGTTGAAGCTGTTATAGCTGCAAAGGGTAGGCAAACCCATATTGAACTCTATAGACTAAGACTGGGATGCCATTAAAGTTCATGTGCATGTAAAGGCAGGCGCCCCAATACTTTTGGCAATATAGTGTATATGTAATTTGGCAGTGTATTTAACTGTTCCACTTTAACCTCCAGATAAAGAAAAAGTTATCACTCACACTGGGAGGATGATATGCTAACTGAAATGCAGCAGCTCTTACATTGATTGGTGCACCACATCATCAAAACATGAGTACCCATGTTTGGGTTTTATTCCTGAAGTCTATACCTTAGTATCAAGATAAGGTTTCCCTTCTGGCCCATTCATTGGATGGGCAGGGGACCAATACTGCTCCCGAGTTCAAATGGGAGGAGAATACATGCTCCAAAACAGAACACAGGATACAAATTTGGTGCATCCTTTTTCTGATATGCAGGCATAAAACCTGGTTCACATCTATTCAGGTGGTTGCGGGTGCAGAAATTGTGGCGATTCCTGTACCTGGAACCACCCACAGTCTAAACACGCTGCTGTCTGAAAATGCACAGGGGCTGTCATTCATTCTGAATGGCACCTCCACACATCTAAAAAAACAGCACATTTGCAGGTGTGGGAAACACAGAGAAATCACATGGTGCGAAAACATCATGCGATTTCCTTACAGCTTCATTTTTAGAATGATGAACCTTTTTCTTGCAGGAAATGCAAGCACAACATCCTAATCAAATGAATGGGCTGTCATGCCAATGCAAACACAGGCCGCAAACCCACATAGATGTTAACTAGGTCTAAAAGTCTGTCCCACCTCCACAAACACTTCAGCCAGTTGAAGAAGTAGCATTCTAGTGGTGGAAGGTAGAAATTTCAGTGCTCATAATTTCCAAAGTGTTCAAGGATTAGACTAATAGAAATATTAAATAATTATCAATTCATGCTAATGTTAATTTTAGGCAAATCAAGCAATAATATTAAGTCTGGAGCAGGAGCAGACTGACAACTCATGGGGCCCCCAGGCAATAGGGAATCATGGGTCCCCTGTGTCCTCGCCCACACTCAAAAAAGACACACTCAAAGGTACCAGTGGAATCTCATGGGGCTCCCTACTGACCCCGGGCCCTCAGGCAATGCCCGAATGCCTCAATGGTCAGTCCGCCCCTGGTCTGGAAGAACAAGCAGACCCCTTCTCCAGCCAATGACATCTTGGGAGAGGATAAACACTGAATTTAGAAATCATTGCCCAATCACACACTTTTGTTTTTTTTTTAAGATAAAGATGAGATAAACTAGAGTTGCATGAATGTACTCTCTGGTCTATTTACATATGAACACTCAGGCAGCCTGAGCCTACAAGAAGCCTCTGGGTGGTCTGTCTGCCTCAGTCTATGGATAGTTTTATTTGGGTTGACACAAACCCAGATTGGGATCATCCCAATCCATTGCTTTTAGAGATGAAGATACTTTATGGAATTTCCATATCTTTACTACGGTTTTTAATTTGATTTGTAGACTAAGTTCTCTTGAAATCATTTTCAGATATGACTACTTGACATACAGCTTGAATCCAGTTACATGGAACTGTGTCTGTTTTTAGCAGATGACAGCTGTTATTGCTAAATGTACACAAATTTGTAAAACAAAACCCTATATATTTCATTTTTCCATAGACCTACGTGTAGTGTCATAACATTTACAGAAGACAATCAACAGAGTGCTCTATGCAAAGTAATGTCAACATAAAACACTATCCTATAGTTTATGACTCAATACTATTTTGACATGTAAATAAGATTCTAAAGAATATCTGTTACTTGCTGATGCTTGTCAAAGAAACACAACTTGAAATGTATATATAAAAATGCTTTGTTAGCACACTAACAAAAAGACATTAGCTCTACTGTACAAAGGTGCCCATAGACATTACTTAACAGCTGGTTTTGCAATAGCTACAGTCTCGCATGACCATAAAGTCTTCTAACTTTGACTTTCATATACTAGGCTTGCTATGACACAAGACATCAATCATGTCAGTCCTCTACTGAACCACTAGCTAATGTAGCACATTTGTATTGTCAAAGAATATTTTTCATACATCTGGCAGTATCAGCACTACAAAGTTACCTGCCCTTCCTTCTATTTTTTCCCTGCTTGTTCAGGAGGATATGGGAGTAGGTGCACAAACATCACATTAGACTGAAATACTGTATATTCATTTAGATGAAAGAAAACGGGCAGCTCGATCTTCAGCAATAAACACATTTAATATTAGTCATAGCCAATGGCTATGATTAAGGTTACACGTTGAAATGCATAAGCCATGAATTATTTTGTACCACTCCTGGAATAACCACTTGCCCTCCAGAGGATTTACCCCCCTTCTTGACCAGGCCATTTTTTGCAATACTGTGCTGCGTTACTTTAACTGACATTTGTACGGTCATGCAACACTGTAGATATATTAAATTTATGTCCTTTTTTCCCACAAATAGAGCTTTCTTTCAATGGTATTTGATCACATGTGTGTTTTTAATTTTTTGTGCTATAAACCGAAAAAGACTCAATTTATAAATAAAAACAATATTTTTGACTTTTTTCTATAAAACATATCCAGTAAAAAAAATTGAAAATAAAATGTTGTCATAAATTTAGTCCAAAATGTATTCTGATACATGTCTTTGCTAAAAAAAATCCCAATACATGTGAATTAATTGGTTTACATAAAAGGTATAATGTCTACGAATGAAGGTATATATACTGGAATTTTTTTTTTTTTATACTAGTAATGGCGGCAATCAGACTTATAGCGGGACTGCAGTGGGCATTCTGACACTGGGTGGGAACTGACTAACTGCCACTGACATCCCTATGACACTAATACAGTAATCAGTGCTAATAAAAAGCACTGACATTGTACTAATGAAACTGGACAGGAAAGGGTTAACATCTGGGGCAATCAAAGGGTTAACTGTGTGTTGTGCTGTGTTTTACAACATGAGCTGTGTGTGCTTTACTTGGGAAACATGCTGCTGTGTATTTCTCTGCTGTGCAGAGAAATACACAGCAGCATGTTACTTCTGGCAGGAGAGAGTTGTTTACACACAGGTCTCTCTCCTGTCAGTGTTACTCAGCGATTGCCGGGTGCTGATGGGGAATCTCTGGCAGGGACCTAGTGATTAACATCTGTAATCGCCAATGGCAACACGGGTAGGGTGGCATGCGCACGCATGCGCTCCCCCCACCGGAAATGCAAATCACGTATATATACGTGATTTTGCACAGCCCTGCCGCCCTGTAGCAGTAGTTCTACTATAAGGTGATGGGGAAGCGGTTAACAAACTTATTTGTTGTGGAAAATTGAGCTTTCCTTCATCTACATGTTTGCTTGGATGCTATGAGGACACTACAAGCCAGCGCACCAACCGCTCGCCACTTCTGGGAATTACAACAGGTGTTTTCTACTATACAGTATATAGGACTGTATATTCATTTTGGTATTGTGGAAGGCACTGGTGGCAAAACTATATGTACATGGAAGTCTAAGAGGTACTGTATATAGAATTGGCAGAAGTTTTGGATGAACTTGACCTTTAAAAAGCTTTTGCTAATCACATCATAAGAATGGAGCAGAACATAAGAACATAGCAGTTGCTTCTTACTCTCATTGACTTGCCCAAAAAGTTGTAAGCTTATAAAGATGTCATTCAGTTTTTGTTTTCATGGATTTTTGCATTGGAGGACACCATTGTCCAGAAGGCAACTAAATTCTTCAGTCAGTCCTGTCCTTGTGTGTCCTCCTCTTTTACACTATAGCCTTACAAAGTCACAGGTATTTAACAAAGTGCCTGTGCCTAGTGATCTTTCACAATATCTTTGCGTATATTCTCTGTAACACACTGTATACCATGTTAAAGAGAAGGATGAAAAGAAAGACAGTATATGCTAAAATATTGCATTGCATTTTTACTTTAAAATGTTACATGCAAATACTCTTGGCACCCATCCTGAGACATTCTAAAAGAGCAGGGGAGATCTTTATGGAAGATTCTGAGGATGCTGCATATCAGACCAGCCTGGGAATGGCCCTATCATGCTCTGGATTTAGCTTGGCTGAAATGGATTGCAGGTAACTTTGTCAGTCTGCACTGAATAGAATTCAATTGTCTGTTATGTGTCATGAACACAAAGTGGCATTTTTTTTTAAAGTTAATTTTCTTTCTAATTATTTTTATTAATGCTTATGGTCATATACAGTAAATCCAGCACATATTACAGTACATTAAGATGATAAAGTACAGATACATTGCTCAAAAAAAGATGCTATCTTCTATAATTATAAGATCACACACTGTGTGAAGCATTGGGATAATGCCCTCAAGATTCTTCATAGAAGATATTTGACCCCTTGTAAAATATTCATTTTCACAATTTTTGTGTATTTGATACTTTCAAATAAAACAGTCTAGAAACTGAAAAAAAACAGGTCATCTTTTGTTGCAGAATTAAAGTTAACATCTACTGTAAGTAATATGAATGTTGCCATAACCCAATAACCTGATTGCCATGCTGATCCATTGACTTCAGTACTATCTCAGTGCTGAAAAATGATGAAGAAAAATATACGCAGATCAGACTTTTCTCTGACTTCATGGGTTGCATGCTCGTTCTTAGTAAGTGACTTTAAAATGCTGAAGCACTTTAACTAACACTGAAAAATAGGTTGACAATGGCAGCTGGTCTATCCCTCTAAATACAGTTTTTCTTAAATAATGTAGTGTAGGAAAATAACCAGCTTTGCAAATAGGGTTAGCTACTTATTTTATTCTCTTACAGATTTACAAGGCTATAATTCATTAACTATTGTGCCTAAATATAGAACGGGTCAACATTTTTCTTCATACATTGTGGGACTATAGATGCAAATTCAATTCAATCAAATATGCACAGCAGAACCAATGATGTCCAAATTCAATAATCCATAGCAAATGAAATGTCATCAGTTGAAATGAATAATACCAAATAATGTATTTATTATTAAAGAGGTGATTGCTAATGGGCTGCTACATGTTACTGTTCTTTGTACATCTATCTTGCTCTTGGTACTTTTTTTTATTAAATAGATTTAATGCACTTAAAATTCCAGTGCTTTTTTGTGCATTAAGAGCATCTTGTAGACAACAGAAAACCATTTATTCAACTATGATTATAGTTCTTCTGTGGCAAAAAGTAAAGCCTAAAACATTCTACTTGGTCCCAAACTGCCACCCTGCAATTTATTGGTCTGATGAAAAATAGAGATAAGCTATGTCAGGCTGATGTAGCTGATTGAATGGCAGTTTCATGTACACTAGTGAGTGGTTGATAGTGTTTGTGTGATACTACCATTGATGAATGGACGACTACTAGCCCATGCTATATTCCACAGTGCTTTACCAAGAACACTAAGGTCAGATTTAGACCTTTGTGATGCATTACTGCATGCACATTATTGCATAATAATGTGTGTTGTATTAAGGCAGCCCATTAGAAATGAATGTGCAACGCAACAGGCATTTAATTTACCTACATTTTTTTTTTCAGAATAGCACATTGCATAGATGATTCACCTATGCGAATTGTGGTGTGCTTAAATGCATATCTATGAATGGCACACCATAATCTGTGTATATCGGTAACCCGCTGGTTTTACAGCTGGTTTCTGCAATGTGAAGAGATGAACTCAGCCTAAATCAATAACATCAGTCCATGCAACAGAGGAACGTACAATTTAACTTCGCTATACCCTACGGCCAGTTTGGATAGACGACAATTAACCTAGGGCAGCACAGTGGCTAAATGGTTAGCACTTCCGCCTGACAGTACTAGGGTTGCTGGTTCAAATCCAACCCTGGCACCACCTGCCTGGAGTTTGCATGTTCTCCCTGTGATTGCATGGGTTTCTCCTGGGTACTCCGGTTTCCTCCCACACTCCAAAGACATACTGGTAGGTTAATTGCACTCTAAAAAATAACTCAAGCGACCTGTTACCACCACTTAATTAAATGTGTATTTCCAAGATAAAAATCCTAATTTATTGGTTTAAATAAACTTTTTCATTTAAAAACCTACTTTCATGAGTTGTGTTGAAATGATAATGTTGGAAATTACATCAACTTAATATTGTGTGTCATGTAGAGTTACATTTCTGCATTCATTGTTGTACAATGAAATTTAAGTTAAGGTACCTTAATAAATTTGACTTGGTAACTTAATTTTGCTCTACATTGAGAGCTGCATTGCAAGTCTCCACCCCCATTCACTTAACACAAATCAAGTCTCAGTTGTTTCAAAAACTGTTCCTTGAACTTGATGGACTGAAAGCCAGTGCTAAAGTAATGGGTCTCAAGTACAGTATTCTCTGAAGAACGTATGTGTTCCATAGCACAGTCATACTCAGATGACATTTTTCACTTTTATTTCAGTTCACAAAATGGTTGTCGCAGGGTAATGCAGAAAGAATATAGCAAATTGTAAGAAAGCTCACAAAATATCAACTTTCAATATCCTCCAATAGCTTCACTATATTGCCACAATTTGTTGCACAATATAGCAAAGGTCTTGTAGAGAAACAGTTTCTGCACCAGACAGACGATATTAAAAAAATCTTAATGCAAAGTGCTTACTCATTCATCAGTACAACTTTAAGGATTTGATTTTGGTGTGCAAAAATGTCAATTGTTTAACAATTGGATTGTTGGGCCTTGGTTCACACAATGAAGTGCATGTGAATCACAAAGGAACTGCAACACATTCCTGTGCAATTCACATGTGGTTCAGTGTAATGCAATTTGAGCCCATTCATTTTGAATGAGCTCAAATCACACCACATCGCACCAAAGACATGCATGCACCAATTTTTGAACCACAGTGCAACCAGATTGCATGTTTTGTTTTGTACCATGCAATCTGGTGCCGGCAAATGCACTGTGTTTGCAACACTGACATCCACTGCAGACTGCAAGGGTAGTGTGATTTGAATGCGGTGCGCGAAATGCACACAGATTGCGGGGTTTCTGCAACACATTCTAGTGTAAGCCTAAACTGATTAATTCATTTGTGAAAGCTAGTATAAAAAAAACAAAGCTAAAAACTAATACAGAAAATCAATTTGGATCAACTTGATTTTTAACTGCTTTTTAACTTTAAAAAACTTGCTCATAATTGTAGCAATTAAGTACATGTGACTTGAAGGTTTCTTATAAAAACTGGAAAAACTATTTGAATTAACTTAATATATTTAAGTACTCAACTTAAAAACATGTGTTTATAATGCCAGTAATTAAGTTGGCGGTAAATAAAAATGCATTCATTTCTATCAGAAAAGCTAATTACCTCAATGCAATGTAGTTTGTTGCTTCAACTAAATTTCACCAGACATTGTCATAACTTAAAAAGCTTGATGCAAACTGTTGTGTTAATTTTTTTTGTTGAGCCAAAACATTATTTTTTAGAGTGTGGCTCCTGTCTAAATTGGCCCTAGTATGTATATGTATGAATGTGAGTTAGGGACTTTAGATTGTACGCTCCTTGAGGGTTAGGGACTGACGTGAATGTATAATATATGTATGTAAAGCGCTGCGTAAATTCACGGCGCTATATAAGTATCTGAAATAAATAAACCTGATAGTATTCTTGGATTGTAGGAGAAAACTGGAGCCTGTGGACTACAAAAGCATGGGAAATATGGTACATATAAAGTATCTGGTGGTTAGAGATTATAAAAACATTGTGATTTGGAGGAAGAGTGCTAGTCGCTCTGTTACCATGCTAACAATTAGGTTATCATATTAAAGGATTAGTTCACCTTAAGAACATGTTACATTTATCCAACCGTTTTTAGGGTGAAACATGTAATATGTTTCAGCATCTACAGCCTCTTTTATCAATCTCCTGCTCCCTATGATGGCCAGCGAGGGATCCTCTCCCCACATCCGCTGTCACAATTTGAAAACTGCGTGGCCTTGTTTCATTCATTCACAGTTTCCTGTGAATGGATAAACTAGAAGAACAGTCAGCCATTGCGGCTGATGGCTTGTAGTTCTCAATGAACTACAAGGGCACTGGTGTGCACTTTCATAGTCCATTGATCTTCCTGCTCTCAAGTAAGTCCTTGCCTATATGAGGTACAGTCAGACAGCTATCCTGAGAGTCTGCAGGGGCCCGATATTGCACCCACAGTCTGCTGATTGCAGGTGCAATGCTTTGCAGGCTCTGTAGAAAAAAAAATAAATACACATTTTTTTTACCTGCAAAAAATTTGCATTTTTTTTTTTTTTCAAAAGCTGAATATAGCCTTTAACCACTAAATCTGAAATCTAACCATTTAACCATCGCATCACTAACTGACAAATCAGTATGAATGTCAAACCACTTCATGAAACTTAATCTGTCAAACACAGAGCTCATAAAACTCCCACCCCCACAATCCCCCTCTCCTGACTTTACCATCAAGATCAATGGCACAACTATCAGTCCCTCTACTCATGACAGGGTAGTAGGTATAATCCTAGACTCTAATCTCTCCATCAGACCCTACATCCAATCACTGACATAATCTTGTTGCCTTAAAGTTGAAGTCCAGGTTTTCCACCACTTTAACCATTTGCCTGCTGTGCACTTTCACCCCCTTCCATTCCTGGTCAACTTTCAGCTTTCACACTTTGAATGACAATTGTATGGTCATGCAACACTGTACCCAAAAAACGTTTTTATAATTTTTTGAGACATATAAAGCTTTATTTTGGTGGTATTTAATCACCACTGGGTTTTGTATTTTTTTGCTAAAGGAATGAAAAAAAAGTTTTTCTTAGTTCCTGTTACAACATTTTGTAAAGAAGTAATTTTTCTCCTTCAATGATGTGCACTGATGAGGCTGCTCTGATGTGTAGGCACTGATAGGCAGCACTGATGGGCACTGATATATGGCACTGATGGGCACTGATAGGCGGTACTGATGGGCAATGATAGGCAGCATTGATAGGTGGCAATGGTTTGCACTGATGTGCGGCACCAATGAGCACTGATTGGCACTGATAGGTGGCAATGCTGGGCAGCACTGATGAGGAGCCACTGATTGGTGGCACTGATGGGTCTTGACAGGCATCCCTGATGTGCACTGAAATACAGCACTGATGGGCTCTGATAGGCAGCACTGACTGGCTCTGATAGGCAGCATTGATGGACACTAAGAGGCATCACTGATGGACACTGAAAGGCACCACTGATGGGGCTGCATTGATAATCAGGACACTGATGATCCATGTCCTGATTATCAGTGTAGATGTCCCCTCTGAGGATTTCTGCTTACTGGCTCTCTTCTCATGAGCTGTGAGGAGAGGCCTGCCAATAACCAGCATTTCCTATTTACATGTGATCATCTGTGATTGGACAAAGCTGATCAAATGGTAAAGAGCCTACGTCATCGGACATAGCAAACCACTGATCGCCGCACCATGCGCCCCGCGGCAAGAATGGGAGGCTGTCATATGACGTCCTCCCACAAAAATAGTGGTCCTGTCCGGCTGTCATAGTACTATATTACGTGCGGGAAGCAGTTGAATAATTTTGTCCCAAATTAATTATTTCCATTACTAAGTATTGGACTGCTGTGTATGCTCTATCATATTGTAGTAGCATCAACTACATATACTAAGGTGGCGCTATGTTCCGCAGCAGTATCAGTGACTTCCCCTCTGCTGCCAGAAGAGGTGAGCAGGTCCTTTCAAGAGAAGCCTTGTATTTTTATCAATGAATACAAGGCTTCCTAATATTGATTGGGGTGGAGATTGTGGTGTCATCAACCACTGTGTATGCCGTATCTTTTAGATTGCAAGTTCCCATGAGCAGGGTCCACCAAATCCTCTTGTATTGTAATTGTTATGTATCCCTTAATATTTTAATATTGTAGTGTTGCGCAAGCTGCAGGTGCTATATAAATCCTGAATGATAATAATATTAATAATAATTATAATAATGATAATCTAACCACTAAAGTATCACGTTGACTACTATGCTTACTATGTAAACTACTGAGTTACAGTGGTAACCCAATGCTCTTCCTTTCACATTTTTAAAAAGGTAGTGTTGCAATCTACCTTTATACAAGCATGATTTACGTTTACACTAAGAATTAAGTATATTCTATTTCCTGAGCAGGAGAAAACAAAACTCTGCAAATCCAGCCAACATCTATTGTTTTGCCTTTAGGGCAATAAAGTATTCTGTATCCACATATTCATTACATAGTTCTACAAAAATATCTCTTCCCGCAGCTCTTGTACCATTCTCATTGTTTTAACTCATTTTTGGAAAGGCAAAATTCTGACATTTCCATTGTGCTATTAACTTTGCATTAGCTAATTTCTGGAAACCCAGCATCATGCTCAGTTCTTTAGACGTGAAATGCAAGCAGCATTTATTTAACTGCAATGCAAATGTGTTGTAAAGCAGATTTTCATACCATCCACTGTCATCTTGATATACATGGCAGTAAAAGCTCAGAATGAATAAATGCGACTAGTGGAGGTTTGAATGGACCATAAGTTGCCTTGAGCCCCACTTAGAAAGTCTAGCCCTATTGCAATTTGAGGTTTTGCTGTTGGAATTTTAGTTAGTGAATATACTGCTCAGATCCATTCATCACCATAAAAACTCGAACTTTAGAATATGCATTTGGTTGTAAATTGCACTCGCAATAAACTTTTATTCCTAATGTACTTGGAGAAAAATATATATTTCTGCAAACAAAATTTTTGCATAGACCGGCAAAAAAGAATATATCATTTAATAGGTTTTTCAGACAAGCAAGACATAAATACCAAAATGCCTTGCTGAGTAAAAGTATAAGTTACTGTGTTGTTAATACAACTTTTTTTGTGCTATGGATTTGATAACTTTTTCCATTCCTTGGTTCAAGAGTAGTACATGATCATCCACTTGGTCTAAAGGCTTGTACACTACGACTGTTGAGTTGTATTAGGCTGGGTTCACACTGTTGTGTTTTGTGTGGCTTGTGTTTGCTCGGACACAGCAGCTCATTCATTTGAAAAGGTCCTGCGCCTTTTTAAAATTGCAGCCACACAGAAATCGTATGTGCTTTTGCACTGCGCTGAGATGCACGGAGGTGCCATTAAAGCGGAGCTCCACCCAAAAGGGGAAGTTCTGCTTTAATACTTCGTCCCCCGCTCCCATTAAAGATTGGCACCTTTGGGGAGCGGGTACCCGAATTTGACAGGTACCTGCTCCCACTTCCGCTGCGATTGCCTAGGCGACTGGAAGCGGAAGTTGTCCTCCCTCCCGTAGTCTTCTGGGACCTGTCACAAGTCACGGGGCCATTCACAAAGTGCAGTACACAAGCTGTCACAGCCAGGTGCCCATACTAAAGATGCTGGCGCCAGGGAGAGAAGACGGCCGGTGAAACCAGTGGTGGTGACACCGCTGGACCAAGGGACAGGTATTTGGCTGTATTTTAAAAGTTAGCAGCTACAGTTTTTGTAGCTGCTGACTTTTTTTTGTTTAGCTGGAACTCCGCTTTAAGAATTAATGAATGAATGCATGTCTGCAGAAGAACAGTGTGTTTTGGCTGTGGGTGCTTGCATGTGACATAAAGCATGCAATTTACATGTCCTGCAGCCACAACCATCCGCAGCGGTGTGAACCTAGCCTTTTCTGCGTAAATCAATGCATGCTCTAAATATTTGTTTTCTATGTGCCCTATTCCACACCATGCATGTGTGTTGCATAAAAATGATTTCTAATGTATTGGTTAGGCCCCTTTTTGCCATATGTATTGAGCATTAAAATTATGCTACCTTTGGGCCCTGTATTCCAAACAGGTGCACTATGGTATTTGCACGTCAGTATTTTATTTAAAAAAAAAATTGTGATCTGCTCGCTAAGCAATGAAATTCACATACGCCAAGCTAAGAAGTATATCATTAACAATCTGTATGCCATGTTGCCTGAGCATAAAATGCAGCATGCATATAGGTATTTATCATGGGAACTTTCATTTGATATAGTAGCATAATGGCTGCTATATAATGGATTGACTAAAACTGCAGCGTTCAGAATCTGGTGCAGCTCTGCATAAAAACCAATCAGCTGCCAAGTTTTTTGTTGTTAAAGCTTAGAAGTAGAGATGAGCGAATCGAACTTGGCGAAGTGGAATTCGTTTCGAATATTAGGAAAAATTCGATTCGCACCGAATCCGAATTTTAGCAAACTTCGGGTGCACGAATCGAATTTTCCCCGATCAGCCGGCAAAAAGTGTCACTGCAGAGAGCTCCGCTATTTCTGACAGTTCTCTGACAGTTCTGACAGTTCATTTACAGCGGTTGAAACATTGTATCTATTTGTTTCCATTTAGGATACAGATGTTTTTATTCGGAAATAAATAGATACAATGTTTCAACCGCTGTAAATGTGAAGGAACTGTCAGAGAACTGTCAGAAATAGCGGAGCTCTCTGCAGATACACTTTTTGCTGTACTGGAATTCTTCTTCTTTTCATTCTTCTTCTTCTTTTCATTCTTCTTCTTCTTCTTCTTCTTCTTTTCATTCTTCTTCTTCTTTTCATTCTTCTTCTTCTTCTTTTCATTCTTCTTCTTCTTTTCATTCTTCTTTTCATTCTTCTTCTTCTTCTTTTCATTCTTCTTCTTCTTTTCATTCTTCTTTTCATTCTTCTTCTTTTCATTCTTCTTCTTCTTCTTTTCATTCTTCTTTTCATTCTTCTCATTCTTCTTTTCATTCTTCTTTTCATTCTTCTTCTCATTCTTCTTTTCATTCTTCTTCTTTTCATTCTTCTTCTTCTTCTTTTCATTCTTCTTCTTCTTCTTTTCATTCTTCTTCTTTTCATTCTTCTTCTTCTTCTTTTCATTCTTCTTCTTCTTCTTTTCATTCTTCTTTTCATTCTTCTTCTTTTCATTCTTCTTCTTCTTCTTTTCATTCTTCTTTTCATTCTTCTTCTTCTTTTCATTCTTCTTCTTCTTCTTTTCATTCTTCTTTTCATTCTTCTTCTTCTTCTTTTCATTCTTCTTCTTCTTCTTTTCATTCTTCTTTTCATTCTTCTTCTTCTTTTTTTCATTCTTCTTCTTTTCATTCTTCTTTTCATTCTTCTTCTTCTTCTTCTTCTTTTCATTCTTCTTCTTCTTCTTTTCATTCTTCTTTTCATTCTTCTTATTCTTCTTTTCATTCTTCTTCTCATTCTTCTTTTCATTCTTCTTCTTCTTCTTTTCATTCTTCTTTTCATTCTTCTTCTTCTTCTTTTCATTCTTCTTCTTCTTTTCATTCTTCTTCTTCTTCTTTTCATTCTTTTTCTTCTTCTTTTCATTCTTCTCATTCTTCTTTTCATTCTTCTTCTTCTTTTCATTCTTCTTCTTCTTCTTTTCATTCTTCTTCTTCTTTTCATTCTTCTTCTTCTTTTCATTCTTCTTTTCATTCTTCTTCTTCTTTTCATTCTTCTTCTTCTTCTTTTCATTCTTCTTTTCATTCTTCTTCTTCTTCTTTTCATTCTTCTTTTCATTCTTCTCATTCTTCTTTTCATTCTTCTTTTCATTCTTCTTCTCATTCTTCTTTTCATTCTTCTTCTTCTTCTTTTCATTCTTCTTCTTCTTCTTTTCATTCTTCTTTTCATTCTTCTTCTTCTTCTTTTCATTCTTCTTTTCATTCTTCTTCTTCTTTTTTTCATTCTTCTTCTTCTTCTTTTCATTCTTCTTTTCATTCTTCTTCTTCTTCTTCTTTTCATTCTTCTTCTTCTTCTTTTCATTCTTCTTTTCATTCTTCTTATTCTTCTTTTCATTCTTCTTCTCATTCTTCTTTTCATTCTTCTTCTTCTTCTTTTCATTCTTCTTTTCATTCTTCTTCTTCTTCTTTTCATTCTTCTTCTTCTTTTCATTCTTCTTCTTCTTCTTCTTTTCATTCTTTTTCTTCTTCTTTTCATTCTTCTCATTCTTCTTTTCATTCTTCTTCTTCTTTTCATTCTTCTTCTTCTTCTTTTCATTCTTCTTCTTCTTCTTCTTCTTTTCATTCTTCTTCTTCTTTTCATTCTTCTTCTTCTTTTCATTCTTCTTTTCATTCTTCTTCTTCTTTTCATTCTTCTTCTTCTTCTTTTCATTCTTCTTTTCATTCTTCTTCTTCTTCTTTTCATTCTTCTTTTCATTCTTCTCATTCTTCTTTTCATTCTTCTTTTCATTCTTCTTCTCATTCTTCTTTTCATTCTTCTTCTTCTTCTTTTCATTCTTCTTCTTCTTCTTTTCATTCTTCTTCTTCTTCTTTTCATTCTTCTTTTCATTCTTCTTCTTCTTCTTTTCATTCTTCTTCTTCTTCTTTTCATTCTTCTTTTCATTCTTCTTCTTCTTCTTTTCATTCTTCTTTTCATTCTTCTTCTTCTTTTCATTCTTCTTCTTCTTCTTTTCATTCTTCTTCTTCTTTTCATTCTTCTTTTCATTCTTCTTCTTCTTTTCATTCTTCTTCTTTTCATTCCTCTTTTCATTCTTCTTCTTTTTCTTTTCATTCTTCTTCTTCTTCTTTTCATTCTTCTTCTTCTTCTTCTTTTTATTCCTCTTCTTCTTCTTTTCATTCTTCTTTTCATTCTTCTTCTTCTTCTTTTCATTCTTCTTCTTCTTCTTTTCATTCTTCTTTTCATTCTTCTTCTTCTTCTTCTTCTTCTTCTTCGTCGTGCCCTGTGACTGCCCAAATGAGTGAAGTGTGCGGTGATTCTAAGATCGACGGCACTCATCTGCATGTCATACTGACTGACAGTATTATTTCTCTTCCCCAGCAGACACCAAGGGCATTTAAATTAAAGGTACAGTGTTCTGCACTAATATAAAGGCTCTCTGAAGCCTAGAAACCCTTTTTATAAGTTAAATTCGCAGCGAATAAATTCGCATCGAATCGAATTTCTCCCGCAAATTCGGCGAATCGGCCGAATCGAATTTTTGAATAATTCGCTCATCTCTACTTAGAAGCTAATTGGCTACCATGCACAGCAACACCAAGTTTTGCACTCCCTGGTTTTAGTAAATTGATCCCAATGCTAGCTGTAAAAACTACAGTGTGCACTATGGCTTTTTCACTGTTTTTATATTCCCCGTTAATGTTATCAGTATGCACTTCATGCAATTTTGTTCCATGAGATGCATATGTAAAATTCCTAACAGCACTAAAATAGATCCAAGTGCATTTGAATAAAAATATAAATAAGCCACAAGCCGTTTGGAAGTGTATGTTAGCAGAACAAGGAAATCTCTCACCACTGGTCATTCTAGATGAGAAATTTCCACCCTTTTGTTACTGACCACCTGTTTTTGGAGATGCCTTTTCTTCATAGGTCACTGCTGCTGCTGCACCATTTGAAAGTGAAAACAAGTCTGTGCAAGAACAATGTAAACCTACATCGCCTCATATTGTATACTTACATTCACTGAACCCCCCCCCATCTCCATAGATAAAATAAAAGTTAGGCATACACTGATTAGGCCTCTTGTCACTGATTAAAGCTGTCCTGGACAGTTTTACATTACTGAATCCAATGCAGTATCTTGTAGTAAAGCCTCAACCTGCTGTCTCTTAATTGTAGGAAAACCTCTATTGTTACTCTTTTACCTCTAGTACATTTTGAACAATTCTCCTTCATTAAAAATGTCCAATTGCTGGTCAGTTTTACACTGCTTTATCATCTGGGGTCTCTTAATTTTTAATTTTTGATAGAAATTGGCCAGTGACAGGATAGTTTTGAATTACTGAAAACAGGGTCCTTATAAATTGAAACAGCAACATAAATGTTAAAGGGGACATCAACCTAACTACGACACAATCAGGCCATACATGGAGCATACATGAAGCATATGTAGTCCTGTTCCTGATGAATTGGCTGAATTCGCTCAGTGGCTGGCAAAGTTGCATATCTCCCACCCTACACATCTTGACTGAGAGATCTAAGGAGATGGGTGAAAAATTGTTGGCCAAACAGCCCATGCATTCAATCAGATGCAGCCTTTATTCAGACATTTTGACAGCTGACAGGGCTGACTGTCAAAAAACAATAGTCGCAGTGAAAGATTCATCTATCTGCACTGTGTAGATGGAGAAATCTAGATTTTTTTTTCCGTTTAGCCTGCAGGCAAAATGGAGATGATCTATATGTATATGATCATATTAACTAATGTTGTAAAACAGCTGGGGTCTGTTGCTGCTCATATTAAACAAATATCTAGCTTTGTAATCCACAGATACAAGGTTTTTCCTACTAGTGTAGACTAGTATAAACAAGCTTGGCAGGTTTTAGGCCAGACACCCAGCTATGATTTTCTCTAACTGTCTCTGTCTTTAAAGAGGATTTTGGAACACATTCCCCTTAATAAATCAGCTAAAACAGTGTAGGAAATCTAATCCACCCTGTGGATGTTGTGTGGGTAAAGTTGACTGAAACAACTTACATCTCCGTTAGGTTGCAATAGGACCCTGCAATACTAGAGATCAACTGTTCCATCTTAGGGTCACGACTCACGAGTATAGTACAGGTTGCTGAGAAGAAGACATCTAGGAGTAAATGATGATCTTTTACAGATATCAGGAACATGTACTTAGCAGTCTTTTGCTGGAAATTGTTTATACCCTGTGTCCCTTCCAGGACTTGGCCAGCAGTATTTTAGTTCATTTATAAGGTCATGTGTACTTGTAAGTCCACTTTAGCAATATAAGGCACTATCTCTTTACAACAGAAAGTTAGCAATAAACATAATGCAGATTGTGGAAGCAGGTTCTAAGAAGCAGTGCATATAAGAGTCTCTTTTAAGCAATACACCAACCTGCTGTCTTTTTATGTACCTTCTGTACCTTCAGACTGACTGACTAGTAGGAGTGCAGATAAAAGAGATACCAGCATTTACCCAGATTGAGTGGGACACTCTCCATTTCACAGAGAGATTATCATCAGTTTTGCTCTCTCTGGGTACACCACAATGGTGCTTCTCCAGAAAATGCTTATTGTCTTTCCTTTCTCTTTCTTCATTTCCCCTCTCTGTATCTCTCATTAGCTAACAGTACTCCTGAGAGCACTTTAAGTAGGCCCAACTCCCCTGTACACAAGTTTAGCAGTAGTAGCACTTAATGGAGAATTCCTGGTATGGCATTTTATACATAGTTACATTTGTCCAGCATGGACCAGCTTAATAAGGTACCCCATGTTGAAGGCATGTGGCCTGGTATGATTTAGGAGGTGGGGGTGCACGCTCACCCCCTTCCTTTTCTGGTCAGCCAGGCTGCATGCTCAGACAAGGGTCTGATGTAGATTTGTGGGGGGTAAGTGGACCTCACTCTTTTTATTCTTGATTTTTGCATGGGATTCCCCCTTAAAACCCATACATGTGGTGCCTTTCAGAAGTCTTACCAAACCTGTTTGTTTTTTTTGTTGGGGTCTCCCATTAACATATATCTATGAGACACTCATCTAGGATAAGAATCTGCTATAAATTTATGGAATCCCCAGCAGCTTTGTTTACAAACAGGACAAGGCATTTCTTTGTAAATGTCAGGTTTTTTTTAGTAGGTTGTTGAATTCAGTAGGCTTTGTATTTGGCACCTGAACTTTACTAATGTTCACTGAACCGGCTCATCACTAATAATAAGGAAGAGCTAAGATGTTTATGGATATAGCAATAAATTAGGATTGTTTCAAGGTGCTTTTACTGCTGGCTGATTATATGTAATTACTTCAACTGATCATACGTGGTTCAGGTTTTTTCTCTCAGTTAGTGAGCTGAACAGAAAAAACTGAACTGATTCCCCCATCCACACATTCTAGGTGGATGAAGACATTCAGGGATGTAAATCAGGGGGGGGGTCAGGGGGTCTGAGCCTCCCCCCACAGAGGAGATTTGCCAACCATCCCTGCAGCCCTCGAAATAAGTTAGGGGCAAGCAGTGCCGGGACTAGAGGTGTGTGGGAGGGGCGGTGGTGGGGACAATGACAAGCAGCGATCTCCTGTATGGCTTTCAATGAAGCAGCTGGAAGCCTCAGGAGGGAGAGAAGGTGAAGCAGCTTCCAGCTGCTTCATTGGAAGCCATACTGAAGATTGCTGCTTGTCACTGCCCCCACCGCTGTATAGAACATACCTGATCGTTTTCTTTTTGCCCCCCCCACCCCCTTTTGTGTTCTTTTCTATGCCCAACCCCTCCCTCCATCCTCCACATTAATAGGAGACGAGGGAAGAGACGCTGGATCTTCCTCCCTCTGAGCCTGCCCACAGTCCAGTCCATGCAGCTTCAAAGGTGTGGAAAATCTAACACAGCAGCCTACAGCTCTGATGCATCTGGATGAGTCATGTGAGGCCAACCTACCTTCCTTCCACCCATCCCCTCCTTCCTTCCACCTGTCCCTCCTTTCCTTCCTTCCTTCCACCCACCCCTCCCTTCCTTCCTTTCACACACCCCTCCCTTCCTTACACCCACCCACCCTTCCTTCCTTCCATCCAGCCCTTCCATCCTTCCTTCCACCCACCCTTCCTCCTTTCCTTCCTTCCTTCCACCCACCCCTTCCTTCCTTCCTTCCACCAACCCCTCCCTCCCTTCCTTCCTTCCTTCCATCCTTCCTTCCTTCCTTCCACCCACCCTTCCTCCTTTCCTTCCTTCCTTCCACACACCCCTCCCTTCCTTACACCCACCCACCCTTCCTTCCATCCAGCCCTTCCATCCTTCCTTCCTTCCTTCCACCCACCCCTTCCTTCCTTCCTTCCTTCCTTCCTTCCTTCCTTCCTTCCTTCCACCAACCCCTCCCTCCCTTCCTTCCTTCCTTCCATCCTTCCTTCCTTCCTTCCTTCCTTCCACCCACCCTTCCTCCTTTCCTTCCTTCCTTCCACACACCCCTCCCTTCCTTACACCCACCCACCCTTCCTTCCTTCCTTCCACCCACCCTTCCTCCTTTCCTTCCTTCCTTCCTTCCACCCACCCCTTCCTTCCTTCCTTCCTTCCTTCCTTCCTTCCTTCCTTCCTTCCTTCCTTTCTTCCTTTCTTCCTTCCTTCCACCAACCCCTCCCTTCCTTCCTTCTATCCACCCCTTCCTTCCTTCCTTCCTTCCTCCCACCTTTCCCTTCCTTCTTTCCGCCCATCCCTTCTTTCCTTCCACCCACCCCTCCCTTCCTTCCACCCACCCCTCCCTTCCTTCCTTCCTTCCTTCCTTCCACCCACCCCTTCCTTCCTTCCATCCACCCCTCCCTTTCTTCCACCCACCCCTCCCTTCCTTCCTTCCTTCCTTCCTTCCACCCACCCCTTCCTTCCTTCCACCCACCCCTCCCTTTCTTCCACCCCTCCCTTCCTTCAAGAGGAAGAAGTTGGTGGGGAGGAGCGGTAAAAATCAAGCTGAACACCCCCACCAAAAAAAATATATCTACAGCCCTGAGGACATCCTTCCCGCTGTGTCATTGTATTCTGACAGTGCACAAGTCAGCTGAACTCCTCCACAGGCACAATACACTGATGCAGCCTATTGGCTGCAGTGCTGATTGAACTACGGTTTTACAACAAGCCAACTCTTGAGAAGTGGATCAATAGATTGCCTTCCCATGACTGGGAATGCCTATAGATGGATCAAAATTCAGCCTATTCCTGATAAACTGGCCACATTTCAATCCATGTATGGTTAGCTTTAGTGTGTGTGACTTCGACATGGGTTCACTTTAGGACCTACATCAGGGTTCTTTTTACCAAGGTGTGAAAAAAGTGGTTCACCAATATCCATCAAGATAAAGGTATCACCACCATGCTATAGTAACATAGCCTAGCTCTAGTATTTAGTTGCATGGTGATGATCCTATCTGCTTTCCATGTTAATGGTATTCTCCCCTCTCTGTCCTCCATTTGTCTACATATCCTGTTCAACGTAAATGCACTTGCCACTAAATACTATGTACAGGTGCATCTTCTTTTCCTGCCTCCATGTCTTCCTTTTGTTGGGTCTGTTTATCCAGGATCATAGGCTGTTGCCAGAGTGCATAATATATCCGCTGTGTCCCAAAATGTTCACGGTCCAGTACTGTCTCCATAGACTTTATAAAACCACTCCACCCTTGCTCTTTGCTCCATCCATCTAGGCCCATTAGTCATTCTCCACAACTCTCCTTTCACACTGTACTTCCCTGGCTCCATGGTCTCTCAATGCCTTCTGCAGTATCATGTGCTGATCCAGTCTGATCTTCAGAAAAGGTACTAGAAATGCTTATATATCTGGATACACTTAGACAGTCAGTTAGACATTTTGCCTTCTCAGCTGCCTCTGTTAAATAGAGCTGCAAACTGAGATGATCTACCATCAGCTTCCCTCTGCCTATCTCCTCTGTAATCACTGCCCTGTCCTCACCCTTTGACATTCCACCATGTATTGTACTCATTTTGTTTCCCCCCCCCCTTCTTTCCTTCCAAAATTGTGTATGCAATTTATGGTTTGAAAATTCCTGTATTTATCATGAGGACATGCAGAGCACAGAAATGTAGTGGCTGAAGTGGACAGAGCAATATGGTCTGGAATTTACTTCATTGCCAGCAAGAATCCATTAGAGACAACCAGGTGCCCGATGACATCAGATCAGAGGAAAACATGGCAGCACAGGACCTGAGCAGCGGATTTCAGCAGGACAGAGCTGGATTTATGGGGCAGGTGAGTATATGAATTGAGGTCAATCCTGTATAACAGGTAAGAGAGGGAGAAAAAAGCACAAGGGGAACTGAATTTCTTTTTTAATTTACATTGCCCAACCATTTGCATTCCATTAAAATATTTTTTGCAGCTCTCCAAAGGACCTGATGGGGACAACTAAGACAACTAATGAGAGCTTATTTTAGACTCACTAATATGGCATTACATAAATAAGGCACATTCTTTTTTATGAAGCTGTAAGTGTTATTATTCTATTATTATTTTTAGAAACCTATCCTTGGTAGAAGAAACAGTGATATTTCCACAAGAGAGATAGAAGCAGATGATCCTTTGTCAATAACTCAGTCCTCAATAGCAGTTCTGTTTCCCAAGGTCTACCTTTTTGTGTACTACTTCCAGTGACAGTGGGATGCCATAAAAACACAATGGGGTTGATTTACTAATACTTGAGAGTGGGAAATCTGGTGCAGCTCTGCATAGAAACCAGTCAGCTTCCATTTTGTTTTAGTCAAAGCTTAATGCAGGCCATAGACGGCTCGAAAACTGGGCGTTTTTTCATCCGATAAAAGAAAAATCGGTTGTAATTTAAACCGATGTAACCACCAATGATTACGAAAATCAGCCGACCAAGTCATAAAGTTCACCCCTTATAACAGGCAAAACTTCTGTTCCTTCCAGGTCACGGCTCATGCGCATTTATTTTCGTAAAAACGATCGTACGATTTGACCATCATTGATGCGAAAATTGGTCGTTTTCCACGAATTCTCCAACATGACCGATAACCCAAAAGTGGAAAAAACGCGAAAATTGGCCGATGAATTAACCCACTAACAGTGCAAAAATTGGCAGATTAATCTTTCGGACAAAACATTGGCTGATTTTCGAACCGTCTATGGCTGGCATAATTGATCAAGGTGAAGTTAGAAATGTATTGGCCACCATGCACAGCTGCATCGGTTTCTTAACCCATAGTGTATCCAGCATTGTTATATTAACTACCACATAATAATGCAAGCTGGCCACTAGATGGAATTGCAGAAGGTCAGTGCACACAACAGAGACTACATCCACACTTCTGTATTTAATGAAAAAAACTAATAACAAAAATTAAAAAGATTTAAAAAATCCTTCTTGTTGCATCCTTGGTATGGTTTCGACATCCTTCACAGAAGTGAAGAGTAATGCATGTAAAAAGCACCTAAAGTGTAACTTTTTGCAACTGGACTGCAAATGCAGTGGTGTGAGCATATTCTTATACTTCAGGAAAAACAACTGCTTGACTTTTATGTCAGTGACAGTCTATGGGAAGCTTATCATGTTAATTGTATTTATCTCAGCAGTCATTCTTTAACCCCTTGGTACTGGCACCTCCCAGCCCATTAAGGGGTTTGTGACACCAGGAGGCAGGGTTTAGGGTCATGTGACAGCCATGATTGGCTGTCACAGCGGTCACATGATCGGAAAGCTCCCAATCACAAGTAGTGACAGGGACCTTTCTATGAGGCACCGGTAAATGTGCCGGGAGCATGCAAGGTGCGTGCTCTTGGCACATTTCTTTACTTTTGGCATGCAAATATGTGGCTGCTCAGTGTCAAGACCCAGCCGCTGAGAGGACGCGTACTTGCATACTGTTGGCACCAACAGCTTAAGGATGCTGATATGCAGAATATTAGATCATACAGGTGGTCTTTAGCTAGAAGATCTGAATATAAACTATAATGGTAAAAACATGACACAGCATAATAATTGTGAGAGCCACAAAATGTAAGTTTAAGTAAATATTACAATGATAACTCACATTATGTATGCATTAAATTTATTATATACCTTTTAATTGCTATTAAGGTGTATGTATAGCAGAACAGGTAGGAGTAGGAAAGTGTTAAAATGCATGTGGGTCATAGAAACCAGAATCTTCATTGGAAGATTTCTCCTATGTTCCTTTTCAAGTAACAACTGTAAAATTTAGAATTTTCCAAATTTTTTTCTAGATCACAGAGAGGGTTACTCTGCCCAGCAGGGACTCTGGGAGCAGTAAAAATTGACAGGAGTTCTCTCCTCCTCTACTTGAAAAACTGAAAAAGGTTTTGGCTACACATATAATTTATTATTATTATACAGGATTTATATAGCGCCAACAGTTTGCTCAGCGCTTTACAATATAACGGGAGACAATACAGCAACAATACAGTTCAATACAAGAGGGATTTGAGGGCCCTGCTCCTTGGAGCTTACAATCTAGGAGGGAGGGGAATTTAAAGCTGAGTTCTAGGCTCATATAAAGTGACAAGCTCTGTAATCATTAAATGTATTTTGTTTATTAATGCACACAGTGTAAGTACCTGAATCTGACCTGGTATTAGTCTCTTGCAGTCCCTGTAAAACAGGGCTGAAATGTGAAAGGAAGTAGCAGCACAAGGAGCCAATCAGTGATTGTGCTAGCAAGAAGCATGCCTTTAGCAGGACAAAGCACAGAGAAAGAGAGATGAACTCATCACTGTGCTGCTTTTTCTTTCACTGTCCAATTACAAACTGGGGTGGGCCCAGAATGACTTGGACTCAGAGAAAGTGAGTCAGATGATGCTGGCCATCAGACTGATGACATCTAGTGACAGAAAAAAATACTGCAGGGGAAAGATGTGGATTGAATCTGACTATTACAGCAAAGCTGTTTTTATCTTTAATGGTTCTGTCATTATTTTGTTTTTTATGGATGGAGATCTTCTTTAAGGTTTTAGCAAACCCGGGAAACACATCAGAAAACAGCTTATATCTAATGTGCTGCTGATCCTGTTAAACATACCTTAAGGAATACCTATTACTTCAATCATCCTGCCTCCATGCTTATATACTATATTGTATAAGTGTATTGTTTTTTGAAGCTGGCACATGGAGTAAGTCACAGACAAAGGGTTGAAATAAACACAAAACACAAGAAGACTAAATTGGAATTCTCTGTGTGTTCCTCCAAGTTTCTCTTTCTTTATTCCCCCGAGGGGTTTTGTTTTAAACAAAAACATTTTAATGATTCAACAACCTTTGAAGATCACAGAAGACGGAAGACACCTTTATTCTCTGTGTATAAACTGGCACCTCTCCCGTCTGCTGGCACTGAACAGGTTTCCTGGTCCCGTTTTACTGGCCATTTTTCTGTGGCCAAAGCTCTTCTGAGAATTCAAAAATGGTTCTTTTATTTCAATGTCAGTTGTAAATTCAACATACAGCTTTAAGTTCCCATGTTAAACTATTAAGGTATATATTACTCTGAAGAACTTTACAGCAGCATGGACATAACAAGAGCTTTTTTTAAAGTATATGTAAACTTTCATCTTGTAAAACAACCCACTCAATTTAAAATAGAAATGTAAGGCAAAACATTTGTGTATAGATTAAAAAAACATTATACATAACTTTTCCCCCTTGTTTATAACTGACCACATTCCCTCTGTTCTCAGCTGCATATGGAGCTGGGGGAGGAGAAACATCAGGAAACTAATCATTCCAGTGAATGAATGTGCCAAATGGGAATCATTGGAGGAGAGTGGACTGAGTTCTCAGCACAGCTAAAGAAGTTATGATGCTGTGCTTTCCTTCCTAATTTGGCCAGTTTTAAATAGGAAAGCAAAGGGATTGGCAGGAACACCAGGGATTTCACACAAAGGAAGCAATACAAAGAGAACAGGATACTTTTTCATACAAGTACATGGTACGGCAGTGACATATCGGGGATATGAAATGTTGGGTTTATATATTCTTTAATTGTCTTAGAAAATCCCCTTAGTCAGTGCATATAATAGCACATTTTGATTGCTATTACATCTTGTCTAAGAATATCTCAAAGTTCTTGGGTGTGCAGAACAGAAAAGAAAATGTGGTTTCCTATGCAGGAAACTTTATTAACACCGTTGTTACTGGAAAAAGTTTAAGTAAGTGAAATTCCATGTTACAGAAACCATAACTTGTTACCAGATCTAAACCTGGTGCCATCTTAATAAAAGATCGGAACATGTTTATTTACCATGGTTCTGCTTCAAATGTCAGTTTGAGATCCAGTCGGTGTTGGCAGTATGACAACCTACTGACTGAACAAGATCCTAATGCAGTCTGAACTCTCCAAGAAAATTCAGAGTGAAATCCAATTTAGTTTATTCTCGACCAGAAGGGTACAGAGGATGCTTTCTAAGCATTTCTTGTAAAAAAACAAAGTATATTGGTATTAAAGCCTTCTGATCCTACTAAGGATTTTAATTTCAAGGAGGGTAAAAATGAAATTCACAGAGCAGCACAGAGAGGCTGGGAGTGTCTAACTGGAGACTGTACTAACTAGAGGCAAAACAGGAGGGAAGAACAGGGAATGTACCAAGAGTACAAACCATCAGTAAAAAACAAGCAGCTGTGGCAGCACAATGACTAAAAATGATAGGAGAGCAATGCTGGAAAATAATTGAAAGTCAAATCTGGACCAGGATACTTGAGTTAAACTGATACCATATGGCCATGGCAAGTTTAAGCTTCCTGGGTAGTACCATGCTGCTAGAGGATGTCATAGACACAATTATAAGACGTTTTCTGGAATTAAATGATTGCCCTTCCCAAACCTTATCCCCAATAATTTAGACAGTGTGAAACTAAAACCACCTGTACATGGCCAAAAAGTACTTAATAATATAAGGATTAATAACCAAGCATCATTTAGCACACCTTTATGCTGGAAGCTCTATTTGAAGTAAATAACTACCATTTGTCCTTTAGTTCCTTTTGTCCTTAATATTATACACCAGCGCTGGGTGAAAACAAAAGCAACAATGAACACAATACTGTAGCTGTAATCAAAGTGCCTTGCATGCACTCAAGACTACCACCAATAAATATACAGCACTACATGTAATCTTAAGAAAAAATGAAAATAATATAGTCCATATGCAAATTATCAATAAATTAATGTGTCCACATTTAAAAGTGATCTTGTGCCACTAATTACCATAATATCTGTCTAAATAGCCTCAATAAAGTGTCCATGCAGTTGATTCCATACAGGTGCTTCTGTGCAAATCTTTCAAACAAACAATATTGTAGTTCTAGGAGCTGATCTCCAGTGATCCTCCACCACCAAAACAGAGAACTCACCAGATATGACCACCCATTATAGGTAAGTCATAATACTCTTAATATGCAGCATCTTGTTTGTCACGATCCACTTTCCACCAGGGTTAAACACTTCACTCTCCTTTTACATATGGTCCAGCCACATGAACTCATGCCACATAGGGAAGGGAATAGAGTAGGTGTCAACAAACTTTTCAAACAAAGGCCCAGTATACTGTTCTTCAGACTTTAAGAGGGCCGGATTAGGACCAGTAAGGATAGAAAATGTCCTGGCCCCAGCATCAGTGAGAATAAACATGACCTCAGGGTTGTTGGTCACATAGGTACATAGTTACATAGTTAGTCTGACTGAAAAAAGACAAAAGTTCATCCAGTTCAACCACAGAAAAAAAATAAAAAGTTATAATCCTATACCCACAGTTGATCCAGAGGAAGGCAAAAAAAACAGCAATTCATGATCCAATTTGCTCCTACTGGGAAACAAATTCCTTCCTGATCCCCCGAGAGGCAATCAGATATTCCCTGGATCAACTTCACCTATAAATATTAGTATCCAGTTATATTCTGTGTATCTAAGAAACAATCCAGGCCTTTTTTAAAGCAATCCACAGAGCTGGCCAGAACTAACTCTTGAGGGAGTCTATTCTACATTTCCACAGCTCTCACTGTGAAGAAACCTTTCCGTGTTTGGAGATTAAATTTCTTTTTCTCCAGACGTAAAGAGTGCCCCCTTGTCCTCTGTGATGACCTCAGGGTGAATAACTCTACACCGAGTTCACTATACAGTCAGGTCCATAAATATTGGGACATTGACACAATTCTAACATTTTTGGCTCTATACACCACCACAATGGATTTGAAATGAAACGAACAAGATGTGCTTTAACTGCAGACTGTCAGCTTTAATTTGAGGGTATTTACATCCAAATCAGGTTAACACTGTAGGAATTACAACAGTTTGCATATGTGCCTCCACCTTGTTAAGGGACCAAAAGTAATGGGACAATTGGCTTCTCAGCTGTTCCATGGCCAGGTGTGTGTTATTCCCTCATTATCCCAATTACAATGAGCAGATAAAAGGTCCAGAGTTCATTTCAAGTGTGCTATTTGGATTTGGAATCTGTTGCTGTCAACTCTCAAGATGAGATCCAAAGAGCTGTCACTATCAGTGAAGCAAGCCATCATTAGGCTGAAAAAACAAAACAAACCCATCAGAGAGATAGCAAAAACATTAGGCGTGGCCAAAACAACTGTTTGGAACATTCTTAAAATGAAGGAACGCACCGGTGAGCTCAGCAACACCAGAAGACCCGGAAGACCACGGAAAACAACTGTGGTGGATGACCAAAGAATTCTTTCCCTGGTGAAGAAAACACCCTTCACAACAGTTGGCCAGATCAAGAACACTCTCCAGGAGGTAGGTGTATGTGTGTCAAAGTCAACAATCAAGAGAAGACTTCGCCAGAGTGAATACAGAGGGTTCACCACAAGATGTAAACCATTGGTGAGCCTCAAAAACAGGAAGGCCAGATTAGAGCTTGCCAAATGACATCTTAAAAAGCCTTCATAGTTCTGGAACAACATCCTATGGACAGATGAGACCGAGATCAACTTGTACCAGAGTGATGGGAAGAGAAGAGTATGGAGAAGGAAAGGAACTGCTCATGATCCTAAGCATACCACCTCATCAGTGAAGCATGGTGGTGGTAGTGTCATGGCGTGGGCATGTATGGCTGCCAATGGAACTGCTTCTCTTGTATTTATTGATGATGTGACTGCTGACAAAAGCAGCCGGATGAATTCTGAAGTGTTTCGGGAATATTATCTGCTCATATTCAGCCAAATGCTTCACAACTCATTGGATGCCGCTTCACAGTGCAGATGGACAATGACCCAAAGCATACTGCAAAAGCAACCAAAGAGTTTTTTAAGGGAAAGAAGTGGAATGTTATGCAATGGCCAAATCAATCACTTGACCTGAATCCGATTGAGCATGAATTTCACTTGCTGAAGACAAAACTGAAGGGAAAATGCCCCAAGAACAAGCAGGAACTGAAGACAGTTACAGTAGAGGCCTGGCAGAGCATCACCAGGGATGAAACCCAGCGTCTGGTGATGTCTATGCGTTCCAGACTTCAGGCTGTAATTGACTACAAAGGATTTGCAACCAAGTATTAAAAAGTGAAAGTTTGATTTCTGATTATTATTCTGTCCCATTACTTTTGGTCCCTTAACAAGTGGGAGGCACTTATGCAAACTGTTGTAATTCCTACACCGTTCACCTGATTTTGATGTAAATACCCTCAAATTAAAGCTGACAGTTTGCTGTTAAAGCACATCTTGTTCATTTCATTTCAAATCCATTGTGGTGGTGTATAGAGCCAAAAATGTTAGAATTGTGTTGATGTCCCAATATTTATGGACCGGACTATATGAACCACTGATGTATTTATACATGTTGATCATATCCCCCCTTAATCTCCTCTTCTCAAGAGAGAATACATTCAGTTCCTCTAATCTTTCCTCATAGCTGAGCTCCTCCATGCCTCTTATCAGTTTGGTTGCCCTTCTCTGTACTTTCTCAAGTTCCCCAATGTTGTTTTTGTGAATTGGTACCCAAAACTGAACTGCATATTCCAGATGAGGTCTTACTAATGATTTGTACAGGGGTAAAATGATATCTCTCTCTCTGGAGTCTTTACCTCTTTTAATACAAGAGAGGATTTTGCTCGCTTTACAAACTGCAGCTTGGCATTGCATGCCATTATTAAGCTTGTAATCTACCAGAACTCCCAGATCCTTCTCCACCATTGATTCCCCCAATTGTACCCCCCCCCCCAGTATGTATGATGCATGCATATTCTTAGCCCCCCAAGTGCATAACCTTACATTTATCAAAATTAAATTTAATTTGCCAAATAGTTGCCCAATTAAATAGTGCATTGAGGTCGGCTTGTAAGTTGAAAACATCCTCTAAGGATGTTATTCCACTGCATAGCTTGGTGTCATCTGCAAAGACTGAAATGGGATTTTTAATCTCAAACCCTATATCATTTATAAATATGGTCAGTAGGTGGTGGAGTAGTGCCCCACCATTGGTATTATTGGGAAGAATAGTAAACCATCATTGGTTTCATAGGAAGACGTACTGCCCCATTGTTGGTCTCAGTGGGAGGAATAGTGCCCCAAGGGCCAGATAACGGTAGCAAAGGGCCACATCCGGCCCTTGGGCTGCAGTTTTGAGACCCCTGGAATAGAGGAAGACCGTCATGGTGTAATTCCTTTTGACTCTTAAATAGGCATGCATTGCAAACAAGTTTGTAGGAAATGAGGAAAGTTTCAGCCAAACTACAGTCATGATATTTAGAGTATATTGGAAGATATCCTTGTTTAACTCCAAGGTAGTGTAGCCTGGAGCCAATTTACCTCTACTAAATCAGAAGAAAAAAAGACAACTCTTGCCATTGTAGACAGATTGGTCATTAAAAAAACTGCTCTGCAGGAGAGTTGTTTATGTAGGCAGCTTTAGGTATGCTTCTCAACTTCATGTTCTTGCATTTCCAACCTATTGTTCAAATTTAGCTTTGTACTTTACTTTATGCTATACTTCTTATGGCACTTTATTTTGTTCTAGATGCAATTGCTTTCTGTATTTTTTCTTGTCACCACTGTTCTGTGTTACTGCCTGTCTTGTGTCCTTAAAATGTCACTCTCAATTTGCACATGCAGGACAAAGTCAATCAGTGTCATTGAAAAGGCTTCCCTTGCTCCTGTACTCACCTTGCCTGCATTCCCTTGCCGCTGCTCACATTGATTGCAATCCAATGGAGCAGTGATGTCATGGTCATGTGACAGTGCTGTTGCCTAGTGATTGGCTGCTAGGTCCATTACTGTAACGGAGAAGGTTTAAAATCTCCCCAATACTCAGAAGTGGAGAAGTGTCAATGTCCCTGGTTGCGACTAAGGAAGTAATAGAATGGTGAGGAAATGCAGGAAAGATAATGCAATTGCAGGTGGTACTGCCCTCTGCAGATCGGGGAATCCGCTACTGCAAAACCAATAAAAAACAAAAAGGGTGCAAACTTCTAGTGCATTACCTCCAGCCCTTTATTAAGGGATTAAAAATGACAAATTATACTCACAAACCAACAAAGAACAGTAGCATGTCAAAATAACAAAGTCCAGAAGTATGCGTTCCAAATTGTTATTTTGACACTACAATTCCTTGTAGGTTTGAGAGTATAATTTTATTTTTCAATCCCTTAAAAAAGTGCTGGAGATAATGCACTAGGCGTTTGCACCCTTTTTGTTTTTTTTTTATTAGGGACAATGTCCAATGCAGGGAAAGGTTCCTGATGAGTAAGGATAGTTCAGGGGACATTGTCTGGCACTGGAAAAACATTTTCAGTATCTCTTGCAGTGAGCAAGATGAGCTGTGATTGTATAAGGAACCACCACTCCTCCAGCAGAGGCAGTCCTCCAGTAATATTACTATAAATTATACTACAGAACTTGCATTGAACTGTTAAGTTGACCAGTGTTCCATTATGTTATCCTATTGTGATTGCTATAACTCTGAAAAATCATCATAACGTTTACTGCGCTGCTGAAAGTCCCGTTTGTGTGGTTCCTCCCAAGCGTGTATCAGAGTTTTCAACCTCCCAAAAAGAAAATCACTGACAGAAGACTCAAGACCTACAAACAGCACCAATTTTTTACTAGCAAAAATCATGATATTTATTGACAGAGCCACATATTTAACTGACACTTCAAAAAAGTACATCAAATGGTATTTTCATGTGGAAAACAATGTAAATATCAATATTTAAGCTAAACATATAGATAGTGCTATTAGCAATGTGTTTAAGTTATAAGAACAGTCAAAAACCTTATTTCTCCAATTTCCATGAAGGTCAGGTTAATATATCTCGGCAGTTTTGTCACCTGCATCCAACTGGAGAGATTTTCCTTCAATTTCAGTCCCATAGACAATTAGAAACCAAAGAGCCAAACTACTGCCAAACCAGCCCTGAATGAGCCCTCTTGTATTTCAGTAACTGACACTGACTGTGTAACCTCTACTAGTAATGCCTTGTGTGCTGCAGATGCCTGTATGTGTACATGAAAGTCAGGAAAGTTATAGTTAATGAAAAAGGAATTTTCTGAAGAATTGTACTAATAAAACATGCTAGTTGCAATTAGATAGAGATGTATCACGCGTGAAGATAGTTGTGGATGTGGAATCTTGAAAGGTGTCTAAAAAATAAAAGAAAGAAAATAATGTAGTTTTGTCTATGTTGCCCACAACAGTACTCTGAAAAGACAAAGTGTGCCTATGTGTAGTGTATTGGTGTGAAGGAAAAGCACTTAAAGTTAGATGAGCTGTTTTTCTAATCTGGTGGTGGTGGTGTCTGTAAAGCCACACAGCTGCTTTCTCAATCCTGTAGAGTTTGCTAAAGAAGAATTAAAAAAACGTTAGTGTTATATGACTTTAATTCCCACAGACTCCTACTCCCCCCACCCAAGTTCCCTTCCCCACAGTAACAGTCACATAGACAGACATTCCGAAACAACAGGCTTCCATACTTACCAGAGGACAGAGCTGCAAGAAAAGGGATATGATCCGGAAAAACTGGAGGCAATGCCAGTGGCTGGTCAAACATGGGTGGTGTCATTCCAGGAGAACCAAGCAAAAAAGGAGAAGGAGAAAAGCAAACATGTGGACTATAGAAGATAGTTTCTTAGAGAAAGCATACCGCAAAAACATTCTCCAATTGCTTACTGGATTTAAGCCAAAGGGAATGCTTCAGGAGTTGCGGCAGGCAGGTAGTAGTTCTTGATGGTAGCAGCAGTGGTGCCACTGTCATATAGGAGTTGGTGTGATTGGGAGTCCACAGTCCAGGGAAATCCAATCTAACAGCACACAGAAAAAAGATGGAAGGGGGGGAGAGTGAAGAAGAAAAGCAAACAAGATAGCAGCCAATATTAAGTTTGCTTTTCTCTTTCACCCTCCTAGCCAAGCAGCTGCACACAAAATTCCTCAAATCCATCTCAGTGCTGCTAATAGTAGTAGTGCACATTCACAATCACATACATGTAGCCTGTGCCAGCACTGCAGACGCTGACTTAGGCAGGCAAGTGGTGTGGTCTTTTTGTACTCTCAAACTGAAGATTTGAACAAAATTCCCCAAAACAATCTCAGTGGCAGAGTATTACTAGCATACATACTGAGTCTGTGCAGGCAAGCATGCTGAGTAAGCAGACCCGAAGCAGACAGGGTAGTCCAAAATGCCCAAAATGATATCAGTAATAATATATACAATATATACAATAAAATACTCAAACACACATTTCAGCTTCCTAGACACCACAGTATACATCAGGGATGATAAGCTTCACACCTCAATATACAGGAAACCCACTGACAGATGCAACTACCTCCACAGTTCTAGCTTCCACCCCCAACACACGAAATGTGCCATCATACACAGTCAGGCCATTAGATACCACTGAATATGTTCTGACCCAAGAGACAGAGATAAACATCTCGGGACACTAGCACACTCCTTCCATAAGAAAGGTTACAAGGACAAAACTATCAACAACAGCATAAACAAAGCCTTGAGAACACGAAGAGAAAATCTACTTCAGTACAAAGAGAAAAAAACAAACAACCGTGTACCTCTAGTAACCACATACAACCCAGCACTAGAAGGAATAAGAAAAATAATCAAAGATTTACAACCCATCATACATCAGACAACCCCCCAACCTCAGAAATAAACTAATCAGTAGGAAACTTCCTTCTGATTATGAGGTCACAAATAATGGAAGCAAACCCTGCAATAAAAAATGCCGCAAACTGTGCAACCAAATCAATCCATCAAAAAGTGCCAGACACTCAAAAGGGATCTTCAATATCTCCAGATCATACAGCTGCACCTCTAGTAATGTTGTGGACATTATCCAGTGCAAAAAATGTAGCAAAGGATCTTATGTTGGTGAAACAGCACAGAAGTTGCAAACAACCCCCCCCCCCCCCCCCCCCGGTCTTTGCTTTTGCTGTATCTTATCTCTAGGCTAATCCTAGTTTTATAACCATTGCTGTGTACATTTGTGTGTGTGTGTGTTTCTTTCTATTTTTTTTTATCCCCTTTTCAACATCTCTATTAACATTCTGCTAAAACTTTGTGAAGTAGTACTGCCTGGACCTTGAAGAAGGGGACATACCCCGAAAGCTTGTCCTCCAAATTGTATGTTAGTACAAATAAAAAAAGTATCACGGACAGTACTCAATTGTTTTTGTAAGTGGGAAAACTGACAAAATCTTCAGGGGATCAAATAATTATTTTCACCATTGTATATATATATATATATATATATATATATATATATATATACTGTATATATCAAAATGTTATAATTTATCTTCTCTTTGGCATACGTAGGCTTCTCCAGAAGACTGTTTTGGCAGTGAATCAAATAAAAGAATGAGGTTTTCTTTAGACCCGATGATACAGTGTATAGACACAAAAGACACAATGACAGTAATCGCACACGTACACCCTTTCACGGTCATGAAATACATTTTCGGACTATCACAAAGAAATTGTCAGAATAAAAGCGGAAGAAGAACGGCTTAGTCCGAGGATTTGCCATGTGATGGTGTGATGGGGAGACCATGTGAACATTCTTTTTTTTCAGACAAAGAATTCTCTTCAAGGTGAAAGTCTATTGTAATAGAACAGCAAGAATTCCACTTAAACACAGGTTGTCTTAACAGTGTTCTATGCACTCCCTGAGTAAATTCATCCTTAGTTTGGCATGCTTTACATTCCATGATAACCTACAAATGGTGTAGAATGAAACGCTTGCACACTTTTCTTAATACAAATTCATGATGGGCAGCACAAATGTGTATTCAGTTTTTGTTATTAGGTGTTTGGATGACAAAAATCTGCACAAAGTTTAACATACACAATACAAATTTATTGTTTAATCATATGTTGTGGTGTTTTAAAGGGAAAGTATAATATATTGTTAAAAGTCGTGTATGATGTCCAACTCAAGTCTCAGCAAAGTGTACCAGTGATATGACTATATGTGCAGATTTATTCTTTTGTAACTTCTATGATTTGTGACTTGAATGTTGCTTTGAAGTCTGTGGTCACCATTACCATCCAGCTCCTTCCTTTGCAGCCAGACTGTTAAAGGAGCACCTCCTGGGGACTTCATCAACAAGTTAACAGCATGTACAATGTGGCCATGATCTGTTGAAGGTCCATTGCTTTAAAGGACAAAGTAATGGCCTGTGTCAAGGCCACCATTTTATTCCTACCCTCTTATTGTGAAGCTAGAAAGGCCTTGTCTGGAGCTATTAATAGTTTTTTTTATTTTATTTAACCTGTTTAATGTGCACTGAGAGAGTGGGGTTAACAGGTGCAGAAGATGTGTTGCATTCTAGTTTTATACTGTAAATTAACTGTTCATTTGACTTGTGGACATTCATTTTTTTCAACAAAGCAATTTTTGGACTGGCCATTTAGGCAGTTCATATTTACTCAGTGCAAATACTCTCTGATTTTTTTAATAGGACCAGGAAAGTACAACCAGGACTGTCTTTAAGGAGGGGCAAAAGGGGCAGCTTCCCTGGGCCCAGTCATTGCTCTTGGGTCCAAAGCAGCTGTTTCATACTTGCCAACTGTACTGGTTTACATTCCCTTGCCCCTGGAAACCTTTCTCCCAAGCTGTGTCTGATATCTCAGTGTGAAGTGCTGTCACTTAGGCTGCCCAGTTCTGTCTTATTGCTATGAACAGATGACTCATGTGCCCAGACCATGTCAGCATTCACATGCAAATAATGTGGCATTCATATGTAAATAGCAGCAGCATTCATATGTATATTATGCCCCCCAAGGTTCCAGTCATCAACACCTCTGCTGGTGGTCAGTGTAAATTGCACCTTACATTGGTGGCCAATGTAGAAATGTATTGGTTGTTGGTGTAAAATCCCCCATTACATTGGTGGTCAGTGCAAATTCCCCATTACATTGGTCATCAGTTTTAATCCCCCCTAACATTGATGGTTGGTGTAGAAATGTCACCTTCTATCCCCATCCAGCACTGCCACTGATCCCATCCACCCCAAGCACTGCCATTAATCCCATCCCCCCAAGCACTGCCATTAATCCCATCCCCCCAAGCACTGCCACTGATCCCATCCCCCCATCAGCACTGTCACTCATCCCATCCCCCCAGCACTGCTACTTATCTTATCCTCCACACCACTGCCATTGATTCCATCAACCCACCCCCAACACTGCCACTGATCACACCCTCCCCCGCACTGCCCATAATCCCAGAAGCCCTAGGAGTTTTCTGTTTATTGGTGGGTCCCCTAACCTTCTCAGTCTATGGTGTGCAGGCTGTGAGGAGATGATGTACTGTAACCTTCAGCAACCAATCAGTGAGATGTATTAAGTGCTGTAACCTCCACTAACCAGTGAGTGGTAAAGATGTGCAGTAACCTCTAGCAATCAATGGGTGAGTGATATTAATGTGCAGTAACCTCTAACAACCAATCAATGAGCAGTAATATTGTGCAGTAACCTCTAGCAACCAACCAGTGACTAGTAATGATGTGCAGTAACCTTTTACAATCAATTAGTTAGTGGTAAGGATGTGCAGAAACCTCTAGCAACCAATCAGTGAACTGTAAGGATGTGCATTAACCTCTAACAACCAATCAGCAAGCAGAAATCATGAGCTCTAACCTCTAGCAACTAATCAGTGAGCCCTAATGTGTGCTGTAACCTCTATCAAACAGTCAGTGAGCGGTAATTATATGCTGTAACCTCCAGCAATCAATTGCAATTGCTGCCTGACCTGCTGGAGTAAACAGATTTTGAGTTTAGCTGCTATTTATTGTATGTTTCAGAGCAGGAGGAGAGAGAAATTTCATGGGTGGGGTCCAAGAAAATGTTTGCCCAGGGTCCCATCAGTATTAAAGATGGCCCTGAGTACAACCATTACGTAGCTCTGCAAAGCATAAAACAGAGCCTGCATAATCATAGGTCAAAGATTCCCGCCCCCAACTACACATATATAATCACAAATTACACAAAAAGCAAAGTTTTAAAATATTAAAACACATTGAAAAGATTATTAACATCAAATTTGTCTCTTTAATATCTTTATATGTATAAAAAGTAAAAATGAAATGTCCCTTCCTAACGCACATATAAGTCAACCCTTATCTCCTTGCTGCTTAGTTTAAGCCATTTAATAATTTACAGTGAAATTTATAGTGATATTATAATTTGAGGAATAATGATTGTCACTTCTACATCTAACACAGGGCAAGCCAATAGAACTGCTATGGTACAGGTGAACAATGTAAAACATAGGACTAGAGTGCCCCCTTAATGTGATACTCTCAAGAGTTAAAATTTACACTTTTTTTAAAAGCCAAAACTAGACCTATATGTGATACTCTCAAGAGTTTAAGCATACTCTTTTTTTGAAAATCCAAAACTAGACCTATATTGTCTATTTCAATGAGACAACATTAATTCAAATAGTAATTATTATTCACATGTACAGTATAAACAAAATCGTGACCATACATAGAAGTATCAATAATAATCATGCCCTTTTACATATGTGGCTGTGATGTGGGAAATGCCTCTGACAGATTCCTGGCTGGATAGTTTAGGTGGTTTCGGACTCATGCTCAAACAGGCTTTAACTCTTCCCTGTTGAAGAGTGCAGTCTTTAAATTTCCCTCCAGAAACTAAAGATTGTATTTGGTTTATCATTTTGGTGAGAACTAGCATCACCAGTGTGACATCATACACTCTGGAAACACATCAAAGGATACTTCAAGAGTACTTGCTAGACCCTAGCCACACTCTCACATAATATATTTATAACCATTCCATTGATAAAAGGTAGAATAACTGTTAGAAATTCTATATGTAGTCCTACAGAATAAACAGTGCACAGTCCACGTGTTTTTATGCATCACTGCAACACTGCAAAAGGAAACAGGAAATTTAAATCAGAGAAAAGACAGAGTTTACTATACAGTAGATACAGCTACAAACTTAAAAACACTGCCATCTACTGGTAGAAGAACATATATCTACTGAATACTGATGTAGTTGTTGGATAAAATATATGAACACTGTATTCCAACACCACCACTCAACAACTACTCCTTATATCAGTCCCATTTTGGATCTTAGTTCTATAAATCTATTTCTTATAAATGGTTTTGTCAAATCTGCAATCATGTTTACCATGAGGTAGCTCTGAATATGTACATGTCTACAATTCATTAAGAGATGTCATCTCTTCATCAGCAGTTCTGATCCACTTTTGTTTCTCACAGGTTGGAAGTCTTTGCATCTCATCCCATGAATCTGCCTCTGGTTTTAATGCTACACGAGCAACATAGGACAGACGTTTGGCTGGGATGCCTTTATTGCTTCTGGTGGATTTCCTGATTGAAGCATTTTGTGGCCTGGTTTCTTCTTTTACAATATTTGGATTGTCTGCATTCATTTCTATTTCTGTGTCACTTTGTTGCTTATCTTTATGTGACACTGATGTGTAATTTCCCTCAGTTTGAAGCATTTGTGTTAGTTCATGAAATTTTGAACACATCATCATCGGCAATTAGACTTCTACTGATGATTAACTTGTTTGTGTCTTTGTGTAAAATTTTGTATCACTTTTGAGATTCACTATACCCCACAAGTACACCAAGTACACCTTCCTTTGCACAAGCATCTCATTTTGTAAGTTTTTCTTTTGGGATATGTACAATGGCTTTGCTTCCAAAAATTTTTAGATGCTTAAAATTTTGAGCCTTTCCTTTTCACAGTTCATATGGATTTTTCTCAGTTGATTTTCCGGGTAGTCAATTTTGGAGATAGCATGCAGACATAATTGCTTCCCCCCAGTATGTGGTTGGCATCACACAGCAAGATTCTTCTACTCTCACAAAGAGTATGGTTTATTCTTTCTGCAACCCTGTTTTATTTTGAGTTGTATGGTACAGAAGTTTAAAATATTATACCATGCTCTCTGAGAATAAACTGCACGTTATCACCTGTATATTCAGTTTTATTGTCTACGTGCAATACACTCAGCATTTTGCCAAATTTGTTGCTTACTTGGGCCAAATACTAATCAAATTTAAATGTAAATAGGCTGCAAGTGCACTGAAAGTGCAGTTGTTCTAGGTCTGAGGGGAACATGCAAGGAACATAAAAAAAACGCATTTGCACATGATTGGATGAAAGAAATCAGCAGAGCTTCGCCTCATTTCAGAGCTTCTCCTAGAGCAACTGTACTTGCGGTGCACTTGTAGTGAACAGTATATTTACCTTTAGTAAATGAACCCCATAGGGTAGTATACCTGGAGTAATCATCAATAAAAGTGAGAAAATACCTTTTCTTTCCTGGAGTCAATTTTTCCAATGGCTCGCAAAGATCTGAATGACTTAAGTCCAGAGGTTACTCTGCTTTGGAAAGGCTTTTCTTATCATTTTTCCTTTTATACAGCTGGTGCATTTCATTGTTTGATTGCATGGACTATTTTCAGTCAATTTCTTTATTTTGTCAGGACTTATGTGTCCAAGTTGTCTGTGTGATGTGTGAATGCAGTTTTAATGTTTTTCCTCATTGGCAGTAGTAACCACCTCTTTGCAGTTCAACTGATACAGTTCATCTGTAATTTTAGTATCAGGGATGCAGGCATCCAGCAAGGATAATTAGATCACTTGGCTGTACCTAAATAAATCAGTGATCAGACTGAGGTAAAGCTAAAATAAGTTTATTGAGATAAATTACACACTTCCAACACCAACACCAGTAAACCATAAACAATACAAGTGACAAAATAAACATGATTATGCAACCCCAAATAACAACCTAACAACTACTGTATGTACAAAATGGAGGGAACACAGGATAAGGCCAGGACAGGGGACAAGGGGAGCAGGGAGCCATGTACTAGGAGCAGGAACCAGAATACAGGGAGCAGGTCACAGGAGCAGGTCTCAGGGTCAGGTACAGGGATCAGGAACAAGGCTCAGGCAGGTATGTGACTTGCAGGAAAAGTACTGAAGCCCTGAACCTCAGTTATGGGCGGGCTTATATAGTTCCCAGCAGCCCATGTCTGGTGCAGCCAAATTAGTTGGACAGCCCAGCTGCTGGGAGACACCTGCTGGTGACCACCGAAACTGCAGTCTTTGACTCTAGGAACCACAGTGCCACCAGCAGGTGACCCTAGTAATGACACAGGTCCTGACATTTATCCTTTGCAAGTATGATATCCCCTTTTGTGATGGCACAATTGTTATCTTGGAAGATCACTGCATTGCCTTGTTTTGTGAACTTCTTCACTGACAAAAGATTAGTTTCAAGAGCAGGGACATAGAACATATTTTACAGGTATCTTTATGGTGACACTCTGGGAAATGGGACAGCAAAGTCTCCTATTCCTTCTCTCTCCATTATTTGCCCATTAACTGTGGTGATTTTTTCTGTTTTACTCTGGTCAAGGTGACTAAAGAAATTTATGTCATTTGTCATGCGATTCACAGCTCCTGAATTAACATACCATACATGCAAAGAAGAGGTGCAAATTTTGAATTGAGAAAGATATTCATCATCATCTGGCCTTTTTAGTTTAGTTTATTTTTGCATTCTAGCTTTCCAGATTCTGCAATCTGCTTGTAAATGGCTTTGTTTCTTGCACACAAAGCATTTACATGTTTCTTGTTACGTTACAGTTTTTATTCATATTTTTTGTCCTTAAAGCAGATTCTGTGATGGAAGCACTGTCACTATTAATTCTTTCTTTTGTATGCTTATATTCATCGACAAGTTTGCTCTTAACATATTCCAATGTCAGTTCATCATCTGGACATGTACCAAGTGCTGTGACAAGCATTTTATAACTTTCTGGTAAACCATTAAGTAATAGTACTGTGACATGAAAATCTTTTATCTCTTCTATACCTCTCAGGCATTCAATCATTTCCAAGGTGTGCCTTATGCAATCCTACATATCCTGGCCTTTCATCAGCTTGGTTTTGTATAGCTTTCTAATCAAATGCAGTTTATTGCTGAGATTAGCTCTTTTATGCACTAGCACTCCACTGGTCAGGCGTGCCCAGAGTGCGGAGTCTAAGCCCCAGGGTACTTGTTCACCAGGGCCCCTGATGGTGGGGATGGACTTGTAGTACCCCGAGACCAGGTCGCCTCTACTGAGCACACCTGTCAGTGGTAGGGGTGTTCGCCAGGGGCTCCAACCAGGGAGAGCCAGATGTGAGGAGGTCGGGTGACCCCGATGGGATGGATGGATGGATGGCTGAGCAAGTGCGTAGTCAGACAGGCCGAGTCGGTAACGTAGAGGATGGTAGGGTACAAGGGGGCAGGCAGAGAATCGTCGGGTCACACGCCAGGTCAGCAACAGGAGGTCAGATCTAATGAGGGGCATCCAGGGAGAGAGGTCAGGCAAGCAAGGGTCTGGGCAGGAGAAATCAGCAGGTCAAGAAACAATCCGGGTCAATAAACTTACTAGGCACAGGTACAGAATCACAGGAAGCAGGTAAGACCAGAAGGCAACGAAATGACAGCTCAGGGACCTTTAAATATCCCGCCCTGTGCTGCCATTGGTGCCCAGCGGGCGGCCGCGGCTTCTACTGCGCATGCGCGAACTCGAACGCCGCGGCCGGCCCGGACCTAGTGCCCGTGTACAGGGCGGAGCAGTGCGCCTGCGCCGGGACCATCGCGGCAGGGATCGAGGAGATCCCTGACATTGCCCCCCCCCCTACGGGCAACCTCCGGATGCCCACCCGATCTCTCCACCACGGGTGATCACAAAGAAACCTCCGGACAAGTCTAGGTGCATGGACATTATGGGCTGGTTCCCACGAATTGTCGTCAGGGCCGTAGCCCTTCCACTTGATGAGAAATTGGGTCTGGCCCCCCCTTCGTCGGCACTTCAGGATTGCCTCCACCTCGAATTCTTCTTCCTCTTCAACCGTTACGGCCTCCGGGGGCCTGGATTCCCGTTCCGGGAAGGCATCAGGGACTACTGGTTTCAACAGGGACACGTGGAAGACAGGGTGGATATTGAGTGTCTCAGGGAGAACAAGTTCATAGGCCACTTCATTGACCATCCGTTTGATGCAAAAAGGGCCTATAAATTTAGGTCCCAACTTTTTTGACGGGCAGAGCATCTTCAAGTTTGACGTAGCCAGCCAAACCTTCTCTCCGGGCTGCAACACCAGGTCCCCTCTTCGCTTCCTATTAAAAGCCCTCTTGTAGTCTTCTTGGGCTTGACGAATGGCTTCCTGTAGTTTTTTATTGTTGGAAGTGAAGAAGGTCAGTGCATCCTGTGTCGCTGGAATCGGGCATTCCGGGACTAAGTCCGGGAGGAAGACAGGATGAAACCCATAGTTGGAGAAGAACGGGGACTGCCCAGTTGCTGAATGGCAAGCGTTGTACGCGAATTCCGCCAAAGGGAGAAGTGGCACCCAGTCGTCCTGAGAGAATGATGTGTAGCATCGCAGGTATTGCTCCAGGGTCTGATTGGTCCTTTCGGTCTGACCATTGGTCTGAGGGTGAAATGCCGAGGAAAGGGACAGCTTGATATCCAGGGCTTTGCACAACGCCCTCCAAAACCGCGAGGTAAACTGCACCCCTCGGTCCGAGACGATGTCTTCGGGAACCCCATGCAGTCTAACGATCTCTCGAATAAAGACTTGCGCCGTCTCGGCTGCTGATGGAGTCTTCCATAAAGGAATGAAATGGGCCATCTTGGATAAGCGGTCCACGACCACGAGAATTGCTGTGTGGTCCAGTGAAGGTGGAAGCTCGACTATGAAGTCCATAGAGATTTTCTGCCAGGGCCGTTCAGGGATGGGTAATGGACGTAGCAGGCCCCACGCCTTATTTCTTGAAGGCTTGTTCCGCTGGCAGATGGCACAGGAGCCCACGTAATTCTTACAATCCTTGGCCATGTCCGGCCACCAGAAGGAACGTCGGAGTTGTTCCAGGGTCTTGACCGGCCCAAAATGTCCTGCCATTGGGTGGTCATGGCAATGACCCAAGACTAAGGTTCGGGCATCCTCCGGCACCACAATCCGGTCCTCCCTCCATAGGAGTCCCTCCTTGTTCTGGAGGGGCGCCCCATCGGAGGTAGACATCGCTGTGGACGCTCTCAGGATCTCGGAGCGAAGGTTCGTCTGGAGGGCCAAGAAATTTCCTGCAGGAAGAATAGTGTCGGGTACTGGGGTCTCCTTGGTGTCCTCGTACATGCGCGACAACGCGTCAGGCTTCGTGTTTTTCGAGCCGGGCCTGTATGTGATGTGGAACTGGAACCTCGAGAAAAACAATGCCCATCTTGCTTGTCGTGGGCGCAGACGTTTGGCCGTCCTCAGATATTCCAGGTTCTTGTGGTCCGTGAATATCAGGATGGGATGGGAGGCACCTTCCAGCAGGTACCTCCATTCTTCTAATGCGGTTTTGATAGCCAGTAGTTCGCGATCCCCAATGTCGTAGTTCCTCTCCGCAGGGGTAAGTTTCCGTGAAAAGAATGCTACTGGGTGAAGTAATTCCTTGGCGCCCTTCCGCTGGGAAAGGATGGAGCCAACCGCGTTTTCTGACGCATCTACTTCTAAGATGTAGGGCAGGGAGGCGTCGGGATGACCCAGAATGGGTGCCGAGGTAAATAACTTTTTTAGTGCTTCAAAAGCTTCCTGTGCCTCTGGCGTCCATCTGAATCGCGTCCCAAGCTTGGTTAACTGAGTGATGGGGGAGACCAGACCCGAGAAGTTCTTGATGAACTTCCGGTAGAAGTTTGCGAACCCAATGAAACGTTGGATGCTTTTCCTGTCCGTGGGTTCAGGCCAATCTAGGATCGCAGAGACCTTCTGAGGGTCCATTGCGACCCCCGTGGTGGAGATAATCAGACCCAGAAATGTAACGCTAGCCTGTTCAAAGCAGCATTTCTCTGCTTTAGCGTACAACCCGTGCTGCCGCAACCGCCCCAACACCTTTGTTACATGTACCCTGTGCTCCCCCAGGGAGGATGAGAAAATCAAAATGTCGTCTAAGTAGATGATGACAAAGATGTCCAGAAAGTCCCTAAAGATGTCGTTTACAAAGTGCTGGAAGGTGGCTGGCGCATTGCACAACCCGAAAGGCATGACCAGGTATTCGAAATGGCCGAAACGGGTGCGGAAGGCCGTCTTCCACTCATCCCCCTCCCTTATGCGAACCAAATTGTAGGCTCCCCTTAAGTTCAGTTTGGTAAATACTACTGCAGCTTTTAAGCTCTGGAATAATTCAGGTACCAGTGGTAATGGGTAACGATTTTTAATTGTGACCCTATTCAGCTCCCGATAGTCAATACATGGCCTCAAAGTCTTGTCCTTCTTTTCTACAAAGAAGATCCCTGCACCCGCTGGGGAAGTGGAGGGACGGATGAATCCCTTTCGGAGGCTGTCCTCAATATAGTCCTTCAGGGCCCCTAATTCTAGCTCAGAAAGGGGAAAAAAACGCCCGAACGGAATTTCAGAACCGGGTAACAGATCAATAGGACAGTCATATGGGCGGTGGGGGGGTAGAGCATCTGCTCCCCGTTCACTGAACACATCAAGAAACTTATGATAGGCTGCAGGAATCACTTGTTTTAGACTGTCATCCCCTTCAGAGCACAGGAGGACCTGGGGGACCTCCGGGCCCGAAGTTCGACACAGTTCCCGACAGTATGGGGAAGGGAACAAGACAACCCCAGTTTCCCAGTCAATTTGGGGGTTATGGGCCCGCAACCAAGGGAGCCCCAGAATGACTGGGAAAAGGGGTGATGCAATAGCATCCAGGCGGAGGAGTTCCCGGTGCTGACCGGCAATGGAAGTCACAATGGAAGGGGTCTCCTGGTTAACTACCCCTGACTTTATCCGGGAACCATCAGCCAAAAAGATGTGAAACCCCTTCTCCTTTGGGCGGAGGGGGATACCCTGCTGGTGAGCAAAATTGATATCCACAAAACAGCTGCATGCCCCCGAATCAACTATGGCCGTCACCTCCACGGTCCTTTCTGAAAGCTGAAAGGAGAGGGGAACAACTAAGTACTGGGACGGATTCATATTGCCAACAGATAACGAAGATGAGGTGAACTTACTCAGTTTCTGCGGGCAGGAACGCACCATGTGACCAGCTTCGCCGCAGTACAGACACAGATTCTGGGAGCGTCTGCGCTGGCGTTCCTCAGGCGATAGTTTAGGCCGTGCCAGGCCTAGCTGCATGGGTTCGGGAGCATCTTCAGACGGCAGGTTCTGGATGTTTGGCCTAGTATGTTGACCGGATCCTTGGAATGACCCCCAGGTATTTCCGCGACCCTGACCAGACCTCTCCAATCTGCGCTCCCGTAGCCTACGGTCAATTTTAATGGTGAGTGCAATCAAGTCCTCTAATGTCTCGGGCACCTCCACCCGGGCGAGCTCGTCTTTCAGAGCCTCAGAAAGGCCCATACGGAACTGGTGCAAAAGTGCGAACTCGTTCCAACGAGTGTCACCCATCCAGCGCCTAAAGTCAGAGGCGTATTCCTCAGCCACCCGCCGACCTTGTCAGAGTGCGTATAATGTGGCCTCGGCCGAGGCCGCCCGTTGTGGGTCATCGTATAAGATGGCCATAGCGTTAAAGAAGCTGTCGACCGTAACCAGGTGAGGATCATTGTTTCCCCTTAGTCGGTGGGCCCAGTCTTGGGGTTCACCCTGCAACAGGGAGACAACAAACCCCACTTTCACAGATTCTGTCAAAAAGGTCCGTGGCTGCAGTTCAAAATAGAGCAGACAGGAGTCACGGAATGACCGAAAGCGTGTGCGATCCCCGTGGAAGTGCTCGGGTAAGGGTACTCGGGGTTCTGCCATCGGGAGTGATGTGGAAGGCCCAGGAGCCGGCTCGTGGGCTGCTGCGACCAGCGGTGCAGGAGCCGGGGCCTGTGAAACAGGAACAGATATGGTGCAGGCCTGAAACCGATTCTCGATCTGCAGACATCTGTCCTGTAATGTGTTTAATGCTTGCGTCAGGGTAGCCAGGTGCCTGCCAACCCTCCTCCAACGGGGAGAGCCCTCCTCGAGGCTCAGTCATGGCCTTCTGGTACTGTGAGGGACCGCCGAGCGGCACCACTAGCACTCCACTGGTCAGGCGTGCCCAGAGCGCGGAGTCTAAGCCCCAGGGTACTTGTTCACCAGGGCCCCTGATGGTGGGGATGGACTTGTAGTACCCCGAGACCAGGTCGCCTCTACTGAGCACACCTGTCAGTGGTAGGGGTGTTCGCCAGGGGCTCCAACCAGGGAGAGCCAGATGTGAGGAGGTCGGGTGACCCCGATGGGATGGATGGATGGATGGCTGAGCAAGTGCGTAGTCAGACAGGCCGAGTCGGTAACGTAGAGGACGGTAGGGTACAAGGGGGCAGGCAGAGAATCGTCGGGTCACACGCCAGGTCAGCAACAGGAGGTCAGATCTAATGAGGGGCATCCAGGGAGAGAGGTCAGGCAAGCAAGGGTCTGGGCAGGAGAAATCAGCAGGTCAAGAAAGAATCAGGGTCAATAAACTTACTAGGCACAGGTACAGAATCACAGGAAGCAGGTAAGACCAGAAGGCAACGAAATGACAGCTCAGGGACCTTTAAATATCCCGCCCTGCGCTGCCATTGGTGCCCAGCGGGCGGCCGCGGCTTCTACTGCGCATGCGCGAACTCGAACGCCGCGGCCGGCCCGGACCTAGTGCCCGTGTACAGGGCGGAGCAGTGCGCCTGCGCCGGGACCATCGCGGCAGGGATCGAGGAGATCCCTGACACCTTCTCTTATCAGAAATATTTTCATCTTGAATTTACAAGACTGGTAGTTCTGGTTTGTCAGATTTGCAAATGAAAGCTTTTTGCAGCTGTGTTACTGGACAATTTATTTTATTCTGTTGCAGTCTTCTTTCTGTTGCTATATCTTGCACTTATTTGCTGTAGCAGTTTATGACTGTTTCACTGCAACAAGGAAACAGGAAACTTTATTCAGGGAAAAAAGATGTAGAGTATAAAGTACCATAGATGCAACTAAAAACTTATAAACATTGCCTTCTACTGGTTGAAGAATATATCTGTACTGAATACTGATGTAGTGCTTGCATAAAATACATGAACACTGTATTCCAACAATACCAAATGTGTGCAAATAAACCCCAAAAAAACTTGTACTGTAACAAAAAACACATTTATTTGATAAAAACAAACAAAAAAAGTATTTTTGAAATACTCTATATATTGCAATGGTTTTTTTTTACTAAAACTGGAGAGTGCAAAATCTAGTACAACTTTGCACAGACCCCAATCAGCTTTCAGGTTTTATTGCCAAAGCTTAACTGAACAAGCTGAAGTTAGAATCTGATTAGCTACCATGCACAGCTGCACCGAATTCTGAGTGCACCAATTTTAGTAAATCTACTCGAATGTGTCTTATTTGTGCAGGTTCTTTGTATGCTATTTGTGTCTATTAATCTTCAAAAGCACTTCTGTGTAAAATCACTTAAAAAAGAAGTGCTGCACCCAAATCTATGGTCACAGTTACATTCACTAGAGGTAAATGACCGTACTATTAATTTTTCAGGTCAAAAGTGCTTAGCTTTATAAATCCTTAGTGTCACTGGCTCAAGTTTCCTTTGATCTTCTCATCCATTCAGGCAAAATAAAAAAGCAAAGCAAAAAGCAATTAAAAACTCCATATAGTGTAATACCATTTAAACCATTTTATTTATCATAAAAACAAGCAACATGCACTCATATTTGATGGTGTTCAGAACCACACCAGTTACAACAAGTGTAAAAATGTCAGAATACTTGAATGCTGTACACTCATAACCTTTGGATGTCTGTCTCCAATCTCTCCCGATCAAGATGTATGAGTATAAATCACCAGCATGTTCTGCAGCCCACAGAGATTCCTGCAAATGTGTGTTCAGGCCTCTCCTCCCTGGGGCATGTTTTTTCACACAGGACCCTTTCAAAGGGCTGGGGTTGTCTGAGCATGCTTTCCTTATAATAAAAAAATATCACTCAGAACCCACTTCTTTTGTGCAGATTGCATAGTGTATGGCCTGCTCTGGTTCATTACCGTCAAATGCAATATAATTACAAATTTCGACATGAATGAATTAATAGTATGCATATGCATACATATACATAAAATACAACTATATGAATATAGAAATCACCTATGTGTATATAAATTATAATTATCCACTTACAGTATACAAAAAAGATAACTTTAAAGCAGTATTAAAACCAAAAGCAAACATTTATTATATTCCAGCTTACCAATTCTTAAATGTGATGGCTGCATTTGTTTTCTTTATTAGTCTTTCTTCTATTTTCATCTGGCGATCCAGCCAGCAAATCCATTGTTTTTCAGAAGTTCAAGCTCTCTAGCAGAATGTATCAGTTTAGATGGATGAGACAAACAGCTTAACAATTGGAGGGGTGATTAAAATGATTAAAACTTTATCGTGCAATACCTTTATCCCATAAAAAAAAACCCTGCTGTAACTGAATATAAAGTGGTATCTGGAGTTTGGCTTGTGTTTGTTTAGTGTATTTAAATCCACTAACATGTTTAACACTACCTTCCCCTATACTGACAATGCTGCTGTCTGCTGTGCCCCTGTGCTGATTCCTCCAGAGGTGTGTCTTACTAATACAGGAGGTGTGTTACTGGTCAGATCACAAAGAAAGCCAAAGAAAAGAAAACTGTTGCAGCCTACATCTAATGATTGGTAAACTGCAACATAATACATTTTTGGTTTTGGGTTTAATACCAATTTAATTAAAAAGCAAATTATCCATAACATATAAAACATTTTAAGTCAATGTCAATGTTTAGGCCATTGGGAAATAGTGTTTTCAATGTATATATCTATCTTATTTACGCTTGTAAGATCACACACTTTTTTCTCATTTTCAATCGATTTAAATTTTTTCTCTTCCCTAAAATTCCAAATTACCTGGATTTTTATTGTGACATCTTTGTAAATGTTTAGAAGCACTGTGGTTTTAAACCCTTTATTTATGTTGTGGTATGTTCACCTACTCTTTTTAGCTAAAGTCCTGGTGGTACTCCCAATATGTACTCTGGGACATATACAGTGCTGTGAAAAAGTATTTGCCCCTTTCCTCATTTTGTGGCATGACCTTAAAGTGGTTGTAAACCCTGTCATATACCCAGTGAAGTGAATAGCCTCAGTTGATATATTGAGATGAAAAAAAAATCCTCCTACATAAGTTTTACTTCATTATCTGCAGTCGTCTCTTTTCTACATCCCTTTAAAAGGGCTGATTTTAGGAAAAATCCTTCTGCATTTTTCAGTATCACAGAGGTTAGGGCAGGGAGCTGCAGTTAGAGCTCTGTGAGAGCTTATTGGAGGAAAGGGACACATCCTCCTTCACAGCATACAGGAGCTATGTTCTGTATAGACAAGCTGTCTGCTGACTGCTCTCCTCCTGCCTCTCTCCTCCCTGACACAAATTTATCTCACGTGTTGGGAAAATGTCTCAGAAGCACCAGAGAGCAACAACACTTTGGAGAGATAAGTAAACACTACAGATATACAGGTGTATCTCGGTTTACGAACACCTCGGTTAACGTAATTTTCGGTTTACAAATGAAAATCCATTGAAAATAATGTCTCAGTTTATGAATTTTTTATGAATTTTTTGCGCAATATGAAGTGTATTTCGGCGCCGATTTTTAAATGCAGTTTATGGCTTTTTTTTTCACTATAGCTCACAGAATTAGCTGTCACTTTCCCCGGAGCTAAAGGATATTTAATTTCTTTTATCTCGAGAAACAAAGTAAAAGGAAATATTGTTTCTTTTACAGTGGGTCAAAAAGGTATTTAGTCAGCCACCAATTGTGCAAGTTCTCCCACTTAAAAAGATGAGAGAGGCCTGTAATTGGCATCATAGGTAGACCTCAACTACGAGAGACAAAATGAGAAAAAAAACCCAGACAATCACATTGGCTGATTTGGAAAGAATTTATTTGCAAATTATGGTGGAAAATAAGTATTTGGTCACCTACAAACAAGCAAGATTTCTGGCTCTCACAGACCTGTACCTTCTTCTTTAAGAGGCTCCTCTGTCCTGCACTCATTACCTGTATCAATGGCACCCGTTTGAACTTATCAGTATAAAAGACACCTGTCCACAACCTCAAACAGTCACACTCCAAACTCCACTATGGTGAAGACCAAAGAGCTGTCGAAGGACACCAGAAACAAAATTGTAGACCTGCACCAGTCTGGGAAGACTGGATCTGCAATAGGCAAGCAGCTTGGTGTGAACAAATCAACTGTGGGAGCAATAATTAGAAAATAGAAGACATACAAGACCACTGTAAATCTGTAACTCAAGGAAATAAACTAAAATGAAACTTTCTTTCTTTCTTTTAGCTGGGGGGAAATTGACAGCTGATTCTCTGAGCTATAGTGAAGAAAAAAAAGAGCTAGTAATTACATTTAAAAACCGGCACTGAATTATAGTGACAGCAACTTTTTTTTACTTTTTTTCTGAGCTCTGGAACGGATTAATTGATTTTCAATGCATTCCTACGGGAAATTGCTTTTCAGTTTATGAATTTTTCGCAATACGAAACATCCCAGAGAACGCATTAAATTTGTAAACTGAGGTATACCTGTATATGCTTTGTTCATGTTCCATGACTGAGGTTTACAACCATTTTGAACAGGCCGTTCATGCTTGAAAACCCTCCAATGTAGTTGAATTAAAACAACTCTGCAAAGAGATGGCCAAATTTCCTCCACAGCAATGTGAAAGACTTTTTACCATTTATCACAAGCACTCGATTGCAGCTGTTGCCACCAAGGGTGGCACAACCAGTTATTAGGTTTAGGGGACAATTACTTTTTCACATAGGGCCCGGCAGGTTTGAACATTTTTATCTCTTAATAAATGAAATCATCATTTAAAGACTGCATTTTGTATTTACTTGGGTTATTTTTGTGTCATATTAAAATTTGTTTGATAATCTGAATCATTTAAGTGTGAGAAATTTGGAAAAAAAATAAGGAAGGAGGCAAATACTTTTTCACAGCACTGTATATAAAGCAATTGATCTGATTTTCACCAAACATTCCCTGCACACAAATCTTCCTGGGGCATGCATTCTAAATGACAGTGACTGATTTACCACCAGTAAATGTTTGGTGAACATCACAATTATAACTTTATAATTTTACCTCTAAGTGTTGTTCCTATAATTCCTTGTAAATATTGACTTAAGCTACATGAAAATGGTGGATCCACTTTAATGTCTATTCATCTGCTCACATCTGGCGGTTTGAGCCACAGTCATCAGTCCATAAGCAAGTCAGTAAAGCATGATCAAAAAGTATTTACAGGAAGGTTATACAGTGTAGAGAAAGAATATACCTAGATTAGGAAGCTGAACTGATGGGATATATGCTTAAATGAATATAAATTAGCTGATAACATCCTAGAAAAAATAACATTTCCCTCTCCTTTGTTACTTTATTCTATTTTATAGATCATTGGTTTTTTGTATCTGTAATTCTCTCCTATCAGGATATATGAAATCAGTCAGCATGGATATATCATTCTCTTACTATCTAGGATGATATTAAAACCATGCAGCATTTTTTTTATCCTTTTTAAGCAAAAGCCTCCCCCCTCCTCTATTTGCTTATCAGTGTATCCACCATTACATTTTTAAATGAAATTGTAGAATTCCTTCTCTTATTCTGACACCCACCCCACTTTCCAAATTCTGAGATGTGGAACAGAAGTGAGGAACGCCTTCTCTCGCCTGAAAATAGTGACTTAGATTCAATTACAGATAGACAGGGCTTCCATTTGCATATACTGCCCTCTATTAACAACATCTATTTGAATTCTAAAATTAAGCCAAAAACAAGGATTTAGAGTGGGTTATATTGTTTCTTGCCTTAGAGTAAATTATTATTATTATTATTATTATTGTTGTTGTTATTATAAATATTATTATTATTATTAATAACAATGCTATTGTTGTGGTTGTTGCTGATAATAAACAGGTTTGAATCCTATCACATGCATCAGTGAATACAATGGAATTACTCAATCTGTTACCTCTGGTAGTTTAATTTTCTAATTGTTAAATTTGAATTATGTTTTATACAGATGTATTATTGGGCTACTTTAACACATTTTCAACTTAATGGCCAAATCATTTAAAAAATAAGATCACTTAAGAATCAACTGTTGCCAGAACATTACCAAAACACATCAGAAGCAGGAGCCTACTTTTGTTCAATTATTTTGATGCAGGAGAGGTAAGATGATTTTATAAATCAGTGCACTTGTAAGGAGATTGCAATTAGCAAAAAAATGTAAAAGCTGGGCAGAAGTATGCCTGATTTAATGATGTGGTGGGCCAGGTACATGTAACTATAAAAGGCTAAAATTCTGGTGCAGTAAAGAACGTAAAGCGGAAATTCACTCTCTCAATGAACATGGACTATTCCTAATCCTTATGCTGCTAACATTAGTAAATAGTTAGCCTGAGCTAGAACTGATGGATTTCAGGAAGTAACTGCTACATGAATCATCTGCCCTTACTCAAAATGGCCACTGCCTGATATGCCAGGAGGTGCTTTTCAAAATGGTTTCTCAGCAAAATAAAGCATCGAGACATGGATAGATGGAGGAGTCTGTTTTGGATATTAAAAATGAATTATATAGCATTTTTGGTTTGTGGTACTCAGATGCAGTGCAGTTACACTTTAAATATGTACCAAACAGGCTGTTAAAACTTGTATTTGCAGACACTTGTGCTCAATGAATTATTGCTGTCCTGATGCCAATGTGCTCATTGATCCAGCAACTTGATTCCAGTTACAGATCTGGATCTAACTGACTCTGCTGAGTCTAGCACTTTTGATTCTGACTCGGGTTCTCCTGACTATACTTCCTGATAGTTACTTTGTTGTTTTAGCTCTTTTAGACTCTGGTCGCCCTATTGAGCTTGTTCTCAGTTATGCCTCTGCCTATTGTTTGGTTTCATATCCTGTGCCTATCTACTACTGATCTCGGGTGGCCCTTGTCAATATCTAAAGTGCAATGCTTATTTATATGGGTAGCCACTCTGTTATAAGCAGGAGTATCTTTGTAAATTAATAGTGCTTGCTTGTAACCAGTCATAACTGACTGTATAGTCTCCCTTGTTACCCTAAACTCATCCTGCCTGTTGATTCTTTCTGCTGTCAGTAGAAGTCACTGGCACAGTGAGAATGTATAGTGAATTGGGGTTATGAATGTTCTTATCATTCTTTGCACAATCACTAGGAGTTTTGTTGGCAGTTGTGCATGCTGGGGAAGGGTATAAACACTACAGATGACCTTGAGCTCTCTTTTTCCCCTGGCTTTGGCATGAGGAGGGTGTGCAAAGGCAGGAATAGCTGTGGATGAGGAGGCAGAATAGGGAACTTTGGCAGCTGTGGTGGACTTCAAGCTAGTCTGCACCTGGGTGATAGAGGAGGAGGACGATGAAGGCTTTGTTAACCATATCACCACCTCTTCTTCTTGCTTTGGCTGTATAGCATGCACAGATCCCAAAATAAATATATACTTAGCTTGCCTGCTGGTTACTCCCTCAGAATGGGAACATCTTCTGTTCCCTGTTGGCCTGCCAGACATAATGCTAATAGTGTGGGGCCTATCCCCTACTTTAACCCCCCTGGCGGTATTCCCGAGTGTAGCTCGGGGTTAACTTTCAGTACCAAAAGCGATAACCCCGAGCTACACTCGGGATTACCCTGCAGCATTGCTCAGGGATTCCCTCTTGCACTTACCTTGTTCTGCACTCTCGCGATGTCCCCCCTGCAGCATCCCCAGCCATCTCCTCCGGCCGATGCCAGCATCCGTCTTCTGGGTTCCATCCTGCGATGTCAGGACGTACGGGGACGGAACCGGCGGGAAATTTAAAAATGTTAAAAAGTGACATTTACTAAATACACTAAAATCACATAGTATAACATTACTGTATCAAAGCATTTCACATACATTTTGTCCCGAGTGCTTTGTCCTGTGCCCTGCCTGCATTCTTACTGTTCTTTCTGCCTGCAAACTGAGAAATGTCCATGGCGTCCAAAAAGTGTCCCTTTATGTCAAAAGCGGTTTTAGACCAGCTAGAGAACAGCGATAGTAAATTAGAACCACTTGCAGAATTGAGTGATAATGATTCGTGGGGAAATTCATCATCAGACACTGAAAACGATTTTGCGACTAAGCTCAGCGATGTGTGAACTTGGCGCTCTATTTCAAATTTCAGTGTTTTTAGTTTGATTATATTATTGAATTAAATGTATTATTATTATATCATTATTTTTTAGGATTATTTATTAAATTATAATTTATGATTTCGTGTTTCAAATTTTATCATACCCGGAATGTTTAATAGACTCTTGTTCGGACAGATTTCAGTGAGTTATTCCTAAAAATTACAGGCCTACAATAAAAAAACAACATATTTCCATGCAAAAAAATGTACCGCTTTGAGCACAGAAATATTGACATAATCAGACCACTAGGGAGGTTAATTTGCAGCTATTGAAAGAGCTGTATGGAGCAGAAGTATTGTTAGGGTGTATTGTAAATTGTGGTGCTTTAGTGGACTAAACATTGCCTCAATAATCTGTGTTGCTTCACTGTGAACAATGGACAACTGTTGTGGTAACACCAACTGATTCACACTAATGTTACTGACCCCATAAAAATAAATAAGTAAAAGACCCTAATGATGAAAACTCTAATAAAAAAAGCTCAAACACAAAAGAACTGTCACGTACCTGGTGGGAAAGCCTGACATGGAGATGAGGGCATCCTCTTACACCTCCTGCTAGGTGCCTCTGATAGAGCAAACAGAAGGCGTGAGAGCCGGGAGTGGCACAAGTGCCTGGCAAGTCTGCGATGTCAGCCAACAGGTAGTCCAGACGAACAGGATGTAAGTAAGATGCGGATGCAGGTGAGTAGAGGATGCAGGTCAGCAGGAGCAGCGTCTGGCAGGTTCTAGCAGGACCTTGGTAACAGCAGACAGTAGGCAGCAAGGCACAGGCTGGAGAAGAAGCAGAGTCAGACAACCCGGGTCGGGATCTATCAGGTGGAGCATCTACCGGGAGCAGGCAAGTGAATAGTCAAAGTTCAGGCCAGAAGTCAGCAACCATAGGCTGATAGCAGGGGAACAGGCACGGTGTAGTCAAAGGGTGAGCTGGGTCGGTGCAGGCGGAGTTCAAGCTAAGTCAAGACAGGTCAGGTCGGCAACAGGGTCAGGATACAACAAACAGCAGATAAAGGAACATGGTAGACCAGAAGTCAAGGACTCCTAGTGCAGTAGCAGTTTAAATAGCCTGCCTGGTGCCAGTCTGGTGGCAGTTGTACACGCCTTTTAAGTAATTGGCATTGATGCATAAATGTGCTCCTGGACATTCTCCATTTTTCCTGACAAGAACATTAAGCAAATTAACTCCAGTCACCCAAATTAAAACACTGCTTAACGCCTTCCCGCCAACTGTACACATATCTGCTGCCTGACGGAAGTAGGTCTTTATCTGTGGGGCCACATATATGCATACCTGTGTTAGTGCTGGAAGCATGCTGCACAGTACACTCTTAGCACAGAGACCTCGGAAAGAGCCCTGGGCCCCATACCAATGATAGGGAACTGGGAGACCCAGTTCCTGATCACATGATTGTTGTGATAGCCTCTGATTGGCTATCACAGTGATCAGCCACTGTAAAGCCTGCCTCTGTATTTTGTTCTTGTCGTGAATGGAGAAAAACATACAGTACATTGTATCCTTTTCTTCTTGCTAGAGGAGAAAAGTGCAAGCAAAGAGGTGTGTGTAAAAATAATTTTTACATTTTTTTTAAATGGTTAGATCAGGGTTTGATCTAGGTCAGGACCAGGATTAGGTTCAAAGGTCATGGTCAAAGGTAGCAATCAAAGGTCAGGGTCAGCGTATTTTAGGTAGGATTAAAAAAATGTAAAAAAATTTTAAAGTAGTATCAGTGTCAGTGTGTTTTACGTAGTATGAAAAACAGCAAAATGCATACCTTTTTTCTGGAACCTACTACGGATACAAAAAACAAATAACATATACATTTGTGGTATCATCATGTTGCATATGTGCAATCATCAGAAACAGGAGAATTTCTTTTGGGTTGTTCTTTGGTGGTAGGCTCTGGTAATAGTAAGAAATATACTGCTAAGTTTAAAAAATATTTTGTGCCGGTTTTTCTTTGATATTAAAAAAAAAATCAGAAGATAGCCATTATCATTTACCACCAAATGAAAGCCCAATTTGGGCTTTCAAGTCAGCCTGCTAGATTCTGTAATTTCTGTTATGTAAAATGCATGCAGCAACTTTGAATGTAATAAAAAAAATCCTGAAGAGTTTGTGTGTTCTAGGTCAGTGAAATCACAGGTCAGCATGAAAGCTAAAACAGTTTTTTCTAAAGATGCCTGTAAACCCTTACATATACACAGTCAAGTGACTGACCTCAGGTACACAAAGAAGAAAAACAACCTCCTACACATGTTGTACCTGTTTACCTACAGCTGTCTTTCACCTACATCCATTCAAAGTACAGATTTACACAGGATCTCTGAGCTCTGAAAAGGAAGGGGTGGGAAGCTGGGGTTATACCCTGTACAAGAGCGTTGAGAGTTGATTGGATGGAAGAGACACACCCCTTCACAGAGCTCACAGGAACAGAGCTGAGGCTGTCAAACTGCTGGAGCTCCCTCCCTTGTCACCATTTTTCTCTTGGTGTCAGGAAAACTAATCAGAAGTGACTCATGCAGATAGCAGAGGAATGAGGCAGCAGAGAAATTACACTTAGTGCTCTGGAGTGAGACAAGTGAACACTATAGAGGGAAATGCTTTGTTCATATTTCATGTTTGAGGTTTACAACCACTTTATTACAGGGTGCTTATATTTAAAGAGCATTCTGGGAGCTGCTCATTTTTGCACTGCCTCTTTTTAATTCATACTTCATGCAGAGCTGTATGATGGTAGAGGAAACAGATAATTATTTTATTCTTTCAGCTGTGTGTGGTCAGAGAACAGCTGACCAGTATAGGATCACATATCACTTCGACCTCTGCAGACGGATACCTAAAGCTGCCACTTTTTTAGGCATTTGGGCATTTATATATCTTATATAAGTGCAGCTCATTGTTTTTAATGGGCCTGTACACACAGGCACGTAAATTTTCACTGCAGATATATCATTACAGAAAAAAAAAATCCAAAATCTGTGTTGATGGACAGTATTTATGTGTGTACATGCATATACACACAAATATATGCACACGCATGTATGACACAATCTAAGAGAAGATAGAAGAACGTGTGTGAAAATGCACGATACATGCATTACTATTCTGCCAATCCTCACATCTTTATTCAGGAATTTTCTGTCATAAATCTGATGTTCTGTTATTATGTCTGTGTGCAAGTACCCCTTCTGTACTTCAGACTATACTTATATAGCAGAACATAATATGGAAAGCATATATATTTAAAAAAAGCACTCATTTCCTTTAAGAATCATTGGTTTAACCACCTCCCGACCCTGCTATAGTGAAAAGACGGCTATGTTTGTCCAGTTCTAGGAGGACATCGGGTGTGTTCTGTGGCCACTGTGTCCTTTGGACACAGCTGATCACAGATCAAGGTAAAGGGCTAATCACAGAAGCCCTTTGCCATGTAATCAGCTATGTCCAATCCCAGTTGATCACATGTAAACAGACTTGCCGGTTATCAGCAGTCCTTTTCTCACGCACTGTGTCTGTGGGGACAATTCACTAAAGGTCATCGCCTGCGTTATGTCGGTTAGGTGACCACATATCATATGTGATACTAAAATGTCAATTCACTATTGCTAGTATGTGGTATCTACTGCAAACGGTAAACACGTTCGGTAAATACCGCATAAAAAAACCTTAAAGTCAATTCACAGAAGGAAGTAAATAATTAAATGCATGCCGTAATTAAGTATTGGTCGAGGCATGCGGTATGTACTGGTTGTTAAGGAACGGGTGGCCACCGGTGTCCCTAACAACCAGTAATTGTCATGGTTGCTGCATCCTTAACAACTGATGAGTCATCAGCTGTCAGTGGGGCATGCTGGGTCGATGATGTCACGGGGGGCACCAAGGGAAGTCATCTGTTGGTCCCGCCCTTTAGTTATTTAAGAACTGTCAGGCAGCAGAGCCTTTTTTTCTTCTTTTCAGGTCAGTGGTGGCGGCGGGCATGGTGATTGACAATGGATCTACACCGGGGGACATTTTTTGCTTATTTTTGTTTTTGTAGTAAAGTAATAAAGGACTTGTCAAAAACTGCTCCCTGTGTTTTTTTTTACACTACACTTTTTTTGTTGAATAAGTAGGGGTACCATGTATATATGAAGGGGGCCGGGATCATGTACATATGAAGGGGGCCAGGACCTCCCTTGTTAAAGGGGGTTTCCGGATTCTGATGAGCCCCCTGCATGCAGACCCCCACAACCACTGGCCAGGGTTGTGGGGAAGAGGCCCTTGTCCCCATCAACATGGAGACAAGGTGCTTTGGAGAGGCAGAGCCCCCCACCCTAAAGCACCCCCCCATGTTGAGGGTAAATGGCCTGGTATGGTTCAGGAGGGGGGTGCTCACTTGTCCCCTCCCCTATCCTGACCTTGCAGGCTGCATGCACTGATAAGGGTCTGGTATGGATTTTTTTGGGGGGCCCCAATCTATTTTTTTATTTTGGCATGGGTTTTCCCCTCAAAATCCATTCTAAACCAAAATCCAACCCGAAGGGCTGTTTCTTTTTCTTAATTTTAATTGCAAGCAATTCTTTTTTTTACATTCAGCTGTTTTTGAAAAACACTGTGTGGTATCTTACCACATAGTTGGATGCAGTAAGATGTCGCTTTGTGAATTGTCCTCTGTGCGAGGGAATGACAGCTGATGACTGGCAAGGCTGTCAGAAAATTGCAGCCCCATCAATCCCAATCAGTATCCATCAGTGCAGCCTTTCAGTGCAGCTAATCAGTGCAGCTTATCAGGGCCCATCAGTGCAGCCTATCAGTGCCCATCAGTACTCCCTATCAATGCCACCTCAATAGTGCCTCCTCATTAGTGCCCATAAGTGCAGCTTACCAGTACCCATAAGTACTGCCTCATCAGAGCAGCCTCGTCAGTGCCCATCAGCACCCATCAGTGCAGCCTCATCAGTGCTCATCAGTGCAGCCTAGTCAGTGCCCATCTGTATCCATTCTTGAATTCAATCGGTAAAAGTGCAGCAATTCTACTCATTTGCGTTGAAATTCCTTCCTTGGGATATAAAAATCAACAGCCAGGAATGTCATGTGGAGGCCTCTGGCATGGTGTGCAGGGCACAATATGGTGTGGGTTCAGCCTCAGCAGGAGGGGCAGTGTTCTAGCAGGACAGAACCAGGGCTAGGGACTTGAGCTTTTGGAGCGAATTCTAGCCAACAATAAAGCCCCTCTTACAACTTGATTTGGAGTACAGCATGTAAAATGTGAGTCTTTATAAGTTTAAATTGCTGTCTGTATCTTTGTTGGGGAAAAAGTGATTTTGAAACATTTAAATGAGGTGAGAGTGAATTCCCCCATGTGAGTCACAATCAAAAATAAAAACCTGACAAAAATGTGCACTTTCTCATTCAATTCTGAACAAAACAAAATCTGTCTGGAAAAAGTGTATAAAAAAAGTCAGGTTATTTTTTGCTCCATGTGTCCCACTGGGGAGATTTCCCTTCACTCCCTGTTCAAGAAAAGCAGCAAGACAAGGAGAAATGTCTGCAAAGTGAACAGATTCCCATTACAGAGAGTTGTCACAAAAACATATGTCCTCATGTGAGTAAATCTTGCTCTGGCTACAACTCAAACATTTTGATTTCTTACTGTTTGTCTTATGACAATGATCTTGACAAGAATGTTAAACCTTCCCTACTATATTCATATATAGACATTTTAAAAATGTATTTTAAGTGCTCGTGCAGAACCAGTGGGCCATGCTGAATGCATCTGTGTTGGTGTGCACTAGAGGGATACTTACTAGTACTTCTTTTTTCTTTTCTTCAGAGAACTTTGTTAAAATGTAACAAGTTGTATTTCAATACACTTCTATTCAATATAGCAGCTTTATGAGGTTGTGGTTCATCTCGCACTGAAACAAAGTACAGCATACAGAATATTTTTCAGTGCACATAGGAAACAAAGCATTTTGCCTTGTCTTGCAGTGGGACTGTGCTGGGCAAGCCTGGATAGGACAGTTCCACCACACCTGGTGTGACTGAGCCCAAGGAATTAGAAAAACAGCATTATTAGTCAACAAACAATGTAGTGTACCAATGGATTACTCAGGAGAAATATACTAGTCCCACTTTTTTGCAGCAGTCCTTTGGATATCCTGGAGGTACTGGTAGTTCCACTGATCTCTTCCACATCAAGACGTATGTTTACTCACTGTGTATAAAAAACCATATAAGCCTGGAACAAGGTAAAGATTTCACTGTGGGTTCGTATCTTTAACCACTTTACTATCGTGATATAGTCAAAAGACGGCTACAGCGCAGCTCTCTTGTTCTGGGAGGCCCCTAGAGACATCTTCCCAGAACCCCGCCCCCCACATTTCATATGGGTCCAGTGTTGCATGATCACACAATTGTCATTCAACGTGCTGAAAGCTGAAAATTGTCCTGGGCAGGAAGGGGGTGAAAGTGCCTTGTATTGAAGTGGTTAAAAAAAATTAAAGATATGAAATCTGTGCCCATACATAAATTATTACATGGCCATAGCTTGGTTTACTTTCTTATCAAATATCAAACAGTAATTATTAAAAGTTGGGAATGTGACAAGTGAGGCCGAATGATGGCAAATAAAGAGAACTTCCCTTCCAGTTGTGTGCATTGCACTCTGCTACGTATGTGTATTTCTAGGATCTACAGAGCTTGAGGATGACAAGGGAATACTGACAACACTCTTCTTCTGATGTCAATATGGTAGATGGATGTTCACAGAGTGCAGATAAGGACAGTGTGGTATTGTTAGAAGTAAAGGACATGGCTATGTCATCATACAACCACAAGCTCTATCTTATGCACTGTACATTTATGTGAATGCCGGGTTGATGTATGCCCTTTACAGAACATAGGAAGATACAAAGAACAGCTGTTTCCTTGTGACAGCATAAACAACTTGATTTAATCACATTATCAATATAAAAAAAAATATGCAGTAGCTTCCTACAAAGCAAAGTTAAAGATAAAGAGGCAATACCAAAGCTGGCCATAAACTAGTAGAATTTTGTTTGTTTTAAGAATGTTGAATTTTTTTATTGTTAGTGCAGGGGTGTCAAACTCAATTTCATGGTGGGCCACATCAGCATTATGGTTGCCCTCAAAGAGTCGATTGTATCTGTAAAACTAGATTGCCAGAGCACCCCGCCCTCCCTTACATCAGACTGCACCCCCCTTACCTGATGGAGGCAGAGCTGGAAAGTAGAAAGTACAGGGTCTGGAGGAGGACCAGAGGAGGGCTGGAGCCAGCTGAATGCTGAGACCAGAGGAGTGGGAGATGAGGGGATGCTGCGGATGCACAGAGAAGTGAAGGATCTGTAGGAATAGTTCTGTCCTCCTCTCTGCTTCCAACTGCTGTTACCAGGGGTGGGGAGTTGCAGAGCTGAGCCTCTCTGGAGAAGTGCAGGATCTGGCAGAGGAGTTCTGTACTCCTCTCTTTTGCTGATTGCTGAGATAAGGGGGGTGCCACAGCTGAGGGCCACATGAAATGGCCTGGAGGGCCTGATTTGGCCCTCAGGCCTTGTGTTTGACATCTGTGTGTTTGTGGGATCAATTGAGGGGAGAAAATTCTAAGGAGCAGGATGAAAAATCATTTTTTAAGAAATTTCTAACAGTATTTGCAGATTTCTTTGGAAAAGTCTTCTTTCCAAAGTCAAATGTTAAATGCAAACAAAAATTTAACTGAGATTATTCATACAAATGTTTGTATACACATTTGTTTGGAAATCTACTGATATATGGCCAGCTTTATTGTAACTAGAGGCAACATGCCATTGGAGGCAATAGGTACTGATTTGTACATATTTTCTTTCTTTATTGTAGTGAGAAATAAAAATGTTGGGTTTATTTTTAATAGTAAGTATGATATATTGACTATAAGCATTTCTGTATTCTTTCATCCAGCCAGCAGGTGACAATTTTTTTTTTCAAGTGGCGTTCTGGATCTTTAGGGAAAATTGACTTTGGATTGCCAAATATTCAAACCAGATCCCTTCCTGTTATAGCAATATACCTGTATGTTTTATCCATAAGCTTTGCCAATGCAGAATGCTGTATTGCCTCTCATAAATTTGTTTTCCTTATTGATAATGAGAACTCTTTTGTATTTCTTGAGATGATCTCTCAGTTCACGATCTTTCTCTAAAAATAACACATGTGAGCACAGGGCTGTTCTCTTTGTGAAAAGAATTTGCATTTCTTCATCAAGACCCTTGAGTTCCTGCATATACTGTATTCATCCACTAATAGCTTTATCAAATTCTGTAGCAAACTGTTAAATTAGTTTCCCATTACATTTGAAATTGTTCACTGATATGTTTTAAATTCTGGAAAATCTGTATCCTTTCCCAAAGGGGATATACTTTTCTTCCATATATTTCTGTAAATACTTTATGTGCCAAAAAAATTCCTGACCTCTTTTTAAATATATTCCTCTGGTAAAGAAAAAGTCATAATATTTTTTATCATGATTACCACATTTATGATGAATCTGTGATATAAAGCTGAAGGGCCAAAAAACAGCCATTTTGTAAACAAGGCCACAAGTTAACAGAAGATCATATAAATAACTAATTAACATATTTTCTATGAGCTCAGTGCAATGTTGACCCACAGAGGTTCATTGAGCCCAAACTATGCCCCATGTACTCAGTTAAATGAATACCTTTTTAAATATTGATAAACTGTGAAGCATAAGCATGGTCAACATCGTCAGTTGACCTAAAGAGACAAAAGGACATTGCACAGGATTGTGCCCCGAAATAACAAAATAACCGCTGCTAAAGTGACTGCAGAGCTCAATCTCAGTCCTGTGAAGACTGAGATTGAACTCTGTAGTCACTTTTGCAGCAGTTGATTTCTTATAATGGGTCACAATTTTGCGCAAAGTACTTTTGTCTCTTTTGGTCAGTTGACCTTGTTGACTGCGCTTTTGCTTATTATTATTATTATTATACAGGATTTATATAGCGCCAACAGTTTGCTCAGCACTTTACAACATGAAGGTAGACATTACAGTTACAATACAATTTGGTACAAGAGGAAACAGAGGGCTCTGCTCATTAGAGCTTACAATCTAGGAGATGACGTTTTCCCAGAAACTGTATTTGCCGTCATAACATTTGATACTGTACCTCTCAAAATGGCAAATAAATTGACTACTTCAGCCTCAGAGGCACCAGCTGAGTGGCCACCAACAATTTCCCTCTTTGAAGCTCAGTAAGCTCTGACATGACAGTATTACTAGTAGCACAGGCAGTAAATGATGAAAGTGAGGCTTCCCAACCTGTTAGCTAGGTGTCTCATCCCACAGCAGAAGCAAAAGAGTGTTACAGCACTTCCGCTTTCAATACGAACATGTCACTTTCACACCCGCAATTCATGTAGTGTTCCCATTTTCATGTCCAACCCCTGTATCTATAATAGATGCGGGTGTCCATAAAGTTATTTTATTAAAGTTTTATAACAATTATTTTTGAATAAACCTTATTTTTTAACTCTCTCTCTCTCTCTCTCTCTCTCTCTCTATATATATATGCATCTTTTGACAATATTTTTTGGGGGTATCTTTAACTCTTTTTTTCTTTCTTTTTTTTGACAATACTGTATTAGAAGGGGTATTGGTACAAAACACCATTATACATTAGTTCTATATGCTCGTTAGTACAGTAAATAAAAACACACAGCAAGAAAAAAATAATTTATTACAAAATCTACTATACCACGATGTAACTCCAGCATCAGTCATGCGGTTCAGCGAAGTAGACCGAGTGTCAGTCACAATAAGCGATTCTCGAAAATCTCATGACACTACAATGCTGCTCTTCCCTACTTCTGTTGTAAAGGGCAGTTGTCCTGTGCTGCTAGAATGTAAACAGCAGAGCCTGGAAGCCTTGGTGCCATCCATGATCAAATATGGTCATGTCCCAATTTGGTCAGTGACATAACCCAGGATCCATGTTGATTTGTTAACAATTTGAAACAAGCTAGCAGGAATCTGTCATTTAGAGGCAGTAGTGATACCACCGCTAAATTAAAAACTTCTGGCTGCATCAGCTGAGGTTTGGGCAGGCACGTGAACTTACCAAATCTGTCCAGATTGTTTGCCCTTTTACAGAACCGCAAACAAGTTGGGTTTGGGTTGAACTCAAGCTCATCCCTAATGTCAGTCATAGAAAGCCAACCTGAAAGGAGACAATATTTGCTATGCTCTCACTTTGTAAAACCTATATAAAGTATACAGTCAGGTCCATAAATATTGGGACATCGACACAATTCTAACATTTTTGGCTCTATACACCACCACAATGGATTTGAAATGAAACGAACAAGATGTGCTTTAACTTCAGACTGTCAGCTTTAATTTGAGGGTATTTACATCCAAATCAGGTGAACGGTGTAGGAATTACAACAGTCACATGATCCCTAAACCACGCCCCACCCGCCCCGCCTCTCTGCGTCTGAAACTCTTAAAGGGCAGGGAGGTGCTGGCGGGAAGGGGTTAACTTATGATGTAACCATGCATAGAACATTCACTTTCAGGTGTGAACTAAAATATTGACTACACATCAATTTATTGACTACACCAGCTTATTAGCAGTGAGAATGTCACTGCACAATGGGTTACAAAGCTTGCTATGACAAGTTTTCTACCTGCCAATATTTTCTATACAATGAACAAGTTTGAGTAAAACACAGAAAAATTCTCCTAACTCGTGCAAATTAATATTGTCCTTGTTCAAAACGGTCATATATGTCATTAGGTCATCAACACACCTTTCCTGAACGGGAAATACTTCTGAATGGAGATGCCACAGAAGGGATTACTGATTGTCAAAAAGCATCTTATCCACCTTGATAACCAAGATACCAAACACTTGTGTAAGGGCAAGATATAACAACAGATATTTATTTTTTTCAGTGTTCATATTAATACTGGTATTGCTAAATTAATTTGGCAGTGTGGACCCAAACTGACCTGATTCAGCAGTTTTGACCCAGAACTATTTTATGTACACTATATTCAAAAAATGTGATACATAAATTCAACCACAAATAATAGTCTACCCTCAAACTAATAATAAATAATAAATAAATTCACCACCACGTGTGTGCACAAATTAATAAATCAGTGAAAATAAAACATAAAGAATCCTCATAGAGTCCATTCAGAAAAGTCCATACATCAATGAATATGATCCTCAGTAAATGAAGCGATGAAGTCTTCCATCACCAGTGTAACCTCCAGTGCTTAAACACCCCAGAATATCCAGCGTATCTTTGTATCTCCAACACTCCACAACTGAGCTCCAGCTTATAGATATCCAAAGCACTCCATATAGTACATGTAGATAGAAAGAATACTAACCATAGTGCAATATCGTTTATAAAAATGTATTGCAACAAACCCCCCATAAAACCGCACTCACAATGAGTCCAAAAAATCAAAAAAATCAAGCATTTGTTATCACATAAGAGCATCCAGCTAACCACGCCCTAACACGTTTACCTCAGAAGAAGTCGTATGACGAAACGCATTAGAGCGTGGTTAGCTAGTGACGTTACCATGCACGCCAACCCACGTGTCCGAACCACGTGATCGCAACAATGCCATCTTGGTTGCGGGCAGGCTGGTGAGACGCTGTGGCGAGAGCTGGATGCTCTTATGTGATAACAAATGCTTGATTTTTTTGACTCATTGTGAGTGCGGTTTTATGGGGGGTTTGTTGCAATACATTTTTATAAATGTTATTGCACTATGGCGAGTATTCTTTCTATCTACATGTACTATATGGAGTGCTTTGGATATCTATAAGCTGGAGCTCAGTTGTGGAGTGTTGGATATACAAAGATACGCTGGTTATTCACCAGCTTTTGGTGAGTGTGCAATTTGATGGGGTGTTTAAGCACTGGAGGTTACACTGGTGATTGTCTGCATGCCTAGGTGCTTTATTTTATACACCTGTGGCCATGGAGGTGACTGGAACACCTAAATCCAATGATTTGGAGGGGTGTCCCAATACTTTTGGCAATATAGTGTACTTGTGAATCATTAGCCAGGGCAATTCCTATTGATAATGTTTTTGCTATTTATAATACAGCAACATATAATTTATTTAAAGATGAACTTCCCTCCTATAAAAAAATTACCACAAAGGCACCTTTAGAAATGTTTATTAATGGCAATCTACAAACAGATACTTATAAAGAGATGCAGGCTTTTTAATTAATTGTATGCCTTATTTCTCTATTGCTTCTGATTATTCTCACAATGGCCATTTTTACTGAGGGCAGATTAATTCATCTCCCTTTACTTCCTGGAACTCTGCCTGGAACTCTGGGTCTGACAGAAACTTGTAGATTCTTTATTCTTTATTCTGTGAACTACTAATTTCATCATTCCTAATGTAATTGAGATGAACAAACACGGACATGTTTGAAGTTAAATCTATGTGGAAGCCATGGCTTCATCCATGGACACAGCGGAGGAGTGAGTATAGACACCCAGGAACAGAAAGTAAGTTGTTTGCAGGATTGTCAGGTGGAAATAAAGGAAAAAGGCCTGAAAAAACAAAGCTAATGCAGCCACCCCATGTAAGGACATGTAAACTGTAATATATTAAAGTGGTTGTAAAGACTCAAGGTTTTTTATCTTCATGCATTCTATGCCCCATCTCGATTCAGTGATGTACACGAGAGCCTCAGCTTTCCTGGGTCTCTCCCTCCTCATTGGCTGAGACAGCAGCAGGAATCATTGGCTGCTGTCAATCACAACCAGTGAGCCATTCAGGAAAGAGTGGGGGCAGGGCCAAGCCTCAGCTGTGTTTGAATGGACCCACAGAGCAGAGGATCAGGAGTGACCCTGCTCGGGTGCTCATATAGCAAGCTGTTTGCTGTGGAGGCACTTGGCAGAAGGGAGGGGCTAGGAGCACAAGAAGAGAAGGACTGGGGCTGCTCTGTGCAAAACCACTGCACGGAGCAGGTAAGTATGACATGTTGGTTATTTAAAAAGAAAAATATCCTTTACAATCACTTTAAAATTTGTTTTTTTTTTGGAGGGGAAGGTTTAGAAAGGCTTTAAGTACCGTATTTTTCACTCCATAAGACGCACTTTTTTCCCCCCAAAAAAGGGGGGAAAATGTCAGTGCGTCTTATGGAGCAAATATAAAGCGGCCGGTCCGGTATTTCCGCCGCCACCATATCAGAATACCGGGCCGGCCGCTCAGCTGTTCTCTGCTGCAGGACCTTACCTGTTCCTCGGTCCAGCGCTGCACAGTCTTCCCGCGCCGGCTTCTTCCCACGCCGACATCTGTGACAGCCGGGTGCCCACTGTGCATGCGCGAGAAGCGCTGCGCTTTGGGAATAGTCCTGCATCTTCTGGGACACATGACAGGTCCCAGAAGACACCGGGCCATTCACAAAGTCTAGCTGTCACAGCCGGGTGCCCACAGTAAAGGGAGGACAACTCCGCGGAAGTGGGAGCGAGTACCTGTCAAATTCAGGTACCCGCTCTCCCTCCCTCCCTAAAGGTCCGCAGTCTCTGGCCATCATCTGTACTGTCTGCAGTCTCTGGTCATCCCCTGTACTGTTTGCAGTGTCTTGATCATCCCCTGTACCGTCCGCAGTCTCTGGTCATCCCCTGTACTGTTTGCAGTGTCTTGATCATCCCCTGTACCGTCCGCAGTCTCTGGTCATCCCCTGTACTGTTTGCAGTCTCTTGATCATCCCCTGTACCGTCCGCAGTCTCTGGTCATTCCCTGTACTGTGTCTGCAGTCTCTGGTCATCTCCTGTACTGTGTCTGCAGTCTCTGGTCATCTCCTGTACTGTGTCCGCAGTCTCCAGTCATCTCCTGTAGCATGTCCGCAGTCTCTGGTCATCTCTTGTACTGTGTCCGCAGTCTCTGGTCATCTCCTGTACTATGTCTGCAGTCTCTGGTCATCTCGTGTACCGTCCGCAGTCTCTGGTCATTCCCTGTACTGTGTCCGCAGTCTCTGGTCATCTCCTGTACTGTGTCCACAGTCTCTGGTCATCCCCTGTACTGTGTCCGCAGTCTCTGGTCATCTCCTGTACTGTGTCCGCAGTCTCTGGTCATCTCTTGTACTGTGTCTGCAGTCTCTGGTCATTCCCTGTACTGTGTCCGCAGTCTCTGGTCATCTCCTGTACTGTGTCCGCAGTCTCTGGTCATCTCCTGTACTGTGTCCACAGTCTCTGGTCATCTCCTGTACTGTGTCCGCAGTCTCTGGTCATCTCCTGTACTGTGTCCGCAGTCTCTGGTCATCTCCTGTACTGTGTCTGCAGTCTCTGGTCATGTCCTGTACTGTGTCCGCAGTCTCTGGTCATCTCCTGTACTGTGTCCGCAGTCTCTGGTCATCTCGTGTACTGTGTCCGCAGTCTCTGGTCATCTCCTGTACTGTGTCCGCAGTCTCTGGTCATCCCCTGTACTGTGTTCGCAGTCTCTGATCCATGTCCTGTATTGTGTCTGCAGTCTCTGGTCCATCTTCTGTACTGTGTCCACAGTCTCTGGTCATGTCCTGTACTGTGTCCGCAGTCTCTGGTCATCTCCTGTACTGTGTCCGCAGTCTCTGGTCATCTCGTGTACTGTGTCCGCAGTCTCTGGTCATCCCCTGTACTGTGTTCGCAGTCTCTGGTCATCTCCTGTACTGTGTCCGCAGTCTCTGGTCATCTCCTGTACTGTGTCCGCAGTCTCTGGTCATCCCCTGTACTGTGTTCGCAGTCTCTGGTCCATCTCCTGTATTGTGTCTGCAGTCTCTGGTCCATCTCCTGTACTGTGTTCGCAGTCTCTGGTCATCTCCTGTACTGTGTTCGCAGTCTCTGGTCATCTCCTGTACTGTGTTCGCAGTCTCTGGTCATCTCCTGTACTGTGTCCGCAGTCTCTGGTCATCTCATGTACTGTGTCCACAGTCTCTGGTCATCTCCTGTACTGTGTCCGCAGTCTCTGGTCCATCTCCTGTACTGTGTCCGCAGTCTCTGGTCATCTCCTGTACTGTGTCCGCAGTCTGTGGTCCATCTCCTGTACTGTGTCCGCAATCTCTGGTCCATCTCCTGTACTATGTCCGCAGTCTCTGGTCATTTCCTGTACTATGTCTGCAGTCCATTGGTTCAGAATATTTTTTTTCTTGTTTTTCTCCTCTAAAACCTAGGTGCGTCTTATGATCAGGTGTGTCTTATGGAGCGAAAATTAGGGTACACCTTTTATGAGTACAGGTTTACTTTAAATGTATTTTTCTATGCAGCTGTAATCCCATGTACAGCACAGCTCAGACTGGAAGAGGACCATCATGTTGAGCCCATCAGTTGTGTTGTATTGTACAGGAAACATGCTCACAGGTGGAAAGAACTGCTTGAGCAGAGGAATTATTACTGCTGCTCCTAAGCTGTACAGTCAGCAGGCGGATGGTGCTGCTGCAACGGGGTTACAAATATAACTGTGCTGCCTGATATGGGTACTTGGATCACAAGACTGACAGAACAGAATTAGAACAGAGCAAATCCCTTGGAAGGTAACACAGTTCCCAAACATGTAATCGTTTTTGCGGCTAGTTGCCTGGAGTTCAGATTTGAAATGTTTGCTCCATGTTTCTCCAAATTTAAAACACAAAAATTACAAAATTGGAAGGTCTGAGATGGATTCCATACCACAATAGTTGTTATCACAAGAGATATTACCCTCTTCCACTTCACACACCGGCATCTTAAAGTACACTATATAAAACATCCTTCCCCCCAGCTAACTCAGCATTTTTTAAAAGAAAATAACAGATAAGGGGAGGTAAACATAAGACATAAGCATGAATGCAGAAAAACCCATAGAGCATTCCTTACTTCAGTATATTACATGGCTCCTTGAAACATTACAGCAGCCCAACTTCTCCAACATATGTTGCCTGCAGATAAGTGAGGAATCTAAATATGGAATGAAAATGTTAATTACTGCGGTAATACCATTACACCTCAAGTGAGCACATCCTATCGCTGAGCACTGTGACAATGGCAGGGGAAGGAGGGGAACACAGCACAACAAGCAAATACTAATCCCTGCTTGTTTATTACAAAACTCCAATTGTCTCCCAGCCCTGTCCGTCTGAATAAGCCTCATCCCTGGCTATAATAAGCAATAACTGCTGATCAATCTGCAATGCCCTTCACACGATTTAGAAGCACAATCTCGCCGTGCCTCTTGTAAAGTCTATATTGTCTTGTACAATAATGTTTGCAAGACCATGTTAAGCCTCCGGGGCACTGATAGACCTCTGATTATCTACGGGGATGAGCAAGCTGTAAAATTACACTGCGACAGAGCGGCTGCATTCTCTGGCATTTTTTTACTAATGGGATAGAGACAAATCGGCGTGTAAATGTGCAAAACTCTACGAGTTTACCAATGCTGCATATTCATCTGGAGAATTACAGAGATTTATGAAGCTGGGAATTATTCACCAGTTCTTATTTATGGTAAATGTGTGAAGCACTGTTTCTTTTCAGTGAGGTTACATGAGTTAGTGTTACATTATGAAAAGCAGCTTTGCATTTACAAATAAAGCTTTAAAGAGCTTCACCACCATAATGGATTATGCTTTTAAAGAGGAACTTTACTACCCCTCTGCTTTTTCTCCTACCTGTTCCCTCTTACCTGTGATGCTTGGTTTTTATCATGAAGTATGAGGCCAGAGCCAGTTGGTTGCTACCCAAGATGGAGGAAAGGGAGACTGAGACTGAGTTATTATTTGGTTAAGAGCAAGTAACAAATAGCAGGTGGAGAACAACAGCAAGGTTCTTGCTCAAAGTGGTTCTTCAGTGTGAAAAAAAAATAAAAATAAAAAGTCAGCAGCTACAAATACTGTAGCTGCTGACTTTTAATAAAAGGACACTTCCCTGTCTAGGGATCCAGCGCAATCCCTACCTAGGCTTTTTCTTTTCTAGTCTTTGGGTGCATGGCTCCAGCATCTATACCGAGGGAAGCCAGTTGTGACTTCTTGTGGCTTCACAGCCAGCTTCCCTTCATATGTGAGAGCCAAGCTGTGCTTTGTGTATGGTCCCACAGCCTTCTGGGACCTGTGACATGCCCCAGAAAGCTAACGGAAGGGATAGAGTGGGAGCGGGTACCTGTCAAAACCAGGTACCCTCCCCCACCAAGAAAAAAAAAATATGCCAAAAATAGTAGAGGTGGGGGGAGGTGGCAGAAAAGTGGAACTTCCCCTTTTGGGTGAAGTTCCGCTTTACTAGTCTCAAGAAATTTTGGTATACGTGTCTCACTGAAACAGGCATCACAGGTGCAGAAGCTCTCAGCAATGTCAGGTCACCAGGTGCAGGCCGGATATTCCCCGTCGTCACCCGGCAATCGCCGAGGAACACTGACAGGCTTGTATGTTAACAATACAGATTTTGCAGCACAGTGGCTAAATGGTTAGCACTTCTGCTTGGCAGTACTAGGGTCATTGGTTCAAATCCCAACCACAGCACCACCTGCGTGGAGTTTGTATGTTCTTTTTGGGTACTCCGGTTTCCTTCCACACTCCAAAGACATGCTGGTAGGTTAATCGGCTGTCTAAATTAGCCCTAGTATGTGTATGTATGGATATAAGTTAGGGACCTTAGATTGTGCAACCCTTGAGGTTAGGGACTGATGTGAATGTACAAGATATATGTAAAGCGCTGCGTAAATTAATGGCGCTATATAAATACCTGAAATAAATAAATGTCTCCCCTGTCAGCACCAGCACGCTGCTTTGTATTGCTCTGCACAGAAGAGCAATACAAAGCAGCATACTTACACAGTAAAGTGCACACAGACAAAATAGCATACCAGCACACAGTTAACCCTTTGATTGCCCCAGATGTTAACCTCTTCCTTCCCAGTGTCATTAGTACAGTATCAGTGCTTTTTATTAGCACTGATCACTGTATTAGTGTCAGTGGGGATGTCAGTGGCAGTTAGTCAGTCCCCCCCCCTGTCAGAGTGCCAGCCGCAGTCTTGCTATAAGTTGCTGATCACCGCCATTACTAGTATTAAAAAAAAAATAATGGCCTGGTTAGGAAGGGGGGTAAATCCTCTGGAGGGCAAGTGGTTAAAATGAATTAAATTCTGCTCTTGGTTTGTGGTGCTCAGATACAATGTAGTTCTGCTTTAAGTCCCAGAGGTAGCAGACCTAGCAGAGGTATGCCTATTCTGTCCCTACTCATCAGGAACCTTTCCCTATGTCTAGATGAGCTGTCTGTATCCAGCATGGATCCTGTCCCTACACAATCTACTTTGGTAGTATGTGCGAACTGCAGCAGGGCAGTGCTATTTATCAGTATTGCTCTCACCAAAGATGGCTGCTGAGGAAATCCAGTGTTGCTGTGTCCAATCGGACCACTGCTCCCCTGGTAACACCTATGGAGGTTTCAGGGAAACAATTTCCTCTCATCCCCCATTCCCTCAGCACCACAGTGCCACCTACAGAAGGGAGGATAAACCACACCTGCCTACAAGCATAATCACCAGTCCAGTGGACTCAGAGTTGGACTATTGTGATCAGAGATACAGGGAGTGGGCATGCATTTGATCCCCTACCCAGACCTCATAGGTCAAATCTTCCCTTACACCCAGAAAGGCTAAGTTTGGCTTTCTATGTAAGCTACTTGTATCCCTGTCAGCTTATGTTAGCTTCCATTTTTTTAGTATGGATAATTTTGAAGAAGGCAAATGACAGCATATTTGCATACCATATAAGAGCTCCTTAATGGGAACCAATGGTGATAACTCACTCCAGTGACCACATAATGGAAAATAATGGCACCCAACTAGATGGGAACTGGAGCACAAAATCAAGCTTGCACTTATACTAGGAGGAACTTGGAAGAGAGAAGACCAGAAGCATTTTTTTTTACATTAAAAAGGCTTCCAGGGAAAATATTATTTTTTTCTGGAAAGAACGACCCCCCACCTATTGATACTAACCTTCCCTGTGGTTCCTCACAGCTCCATTACTCCATCTTAGCTGAGAGTCCTAAGCCTTGGTAACCACCATGTTGGAGTTTACTTAAGATTAATTACTTCCTCACTTTCCTCTGTTGATGGTGTTCAGGTCTGCAGATTGGCTGCTCAGACCTGAACACTGCATCCTAGGAAGGGGAAGAGGCCACAGACTTCTTTATATCTGCAAGAATCAGGTATCTTCCACACACTCCAACTAAGTCTTGGAGGAACAAAGTGGCGTATCAGCTGGTGAAGGATTTTTTTTTTCAAGAAACTCAAAGAAATCTTTATGATGGGCTTACAAAGAAACATAGAAGCACAGGAGAGTGATGGTCCATCAAGTCTGCCCCATTTTACATATATACTTTCTGTATACTGGTATATATATATATATATATATATTTATTTTGCCTGTGTATAGTATACTCCAAGCATCATAGAAACAGAGAAGAGTGACGGCAGAAAAAAGACCAAGTGGTCCATCGAGTCTGCCCCATGTTTTTTTACTTTATATGTTTTTTTTTGTTAACTTTTTGTCTGAGTGTTTGAATCCACTTACTGTTGACTGACTCACCACCTCTGCTGTAAGTCTGTTCCAAGCATCAACTATACTTTTAATATAATAATACTTTCTAAGATCAATATTTAACTTTTCTAATAAAAATACTAATATAAATGCCTTTACCACCATCTCACCCATTCAGTATCCAAGAGGTTCCCTAAAGTCATATTCTTTCTAATCCAGGCTTGATTGTTATTGTATTAAAATTGGCCTCTTATTTGAGTGTGCTCACTTTGAACAAAATGAACAATTATCAATGTAAGTTGTGCTAAGCCACTCTATTAATTTTGAATAGCATGCCAATGCAGTTAAAATTAGACATGCACCATTTTTTTTCAATACAGCACACCACAAAGCATGGCATGTAATTTGTGGTGCACTACAAAATGGGGGAGTTGTTCGCTAATGTATTAGTGCTTTGGGGTACCGTTTAAAATGAATGACACTGTATTTGATGTTTGGGAACCAATCAGTAATTCTTGATCATTTGATCGTTATGTTAGCAGACTTAAAGGTAGATTTACTAAAGCTGGTTCATTCAGAATCTTGTGTATCTGTGCATGCTAGCCAATCAGCTTCTAACCTCAGCTTGTTCAATTAGGTTTAGCAATAAAACCTGTAAGCTGATTGGTTTCCATGCAGAAGTGCATGAGATTCTGAGTAAACCAGCTTTAGTAAATCAACCCTTTCGGGCTTCAGTGAAAATAAATAAAAGCCTTCCACTTGAAGATAAATGCTGCTAATTTGAGACCCCAGTAGTTGTCCAGAGTTAAAATATAATACAATAATGATAACTAAAAAAAATGTTTAAAAGTTAAAAAACATTTTTTTTTACATGGTTTGCACATTTGCCAACCTATACACAAAAAAATTAACAAGGTTTTATTATGTTGTAAAACAGTGTACCAAAGCTTTATCTGTCATAAAGAATGCTAAAAATATTTAGGAATACAAATTAGTATGTTTTTGTCAAGTTAACTGCTAAATTTGGCCTGAGCATCTAGGCATCACTTATGTTTGTAAATTGGTTAATAATAAAAACTTTAATGCATTTTTATACAACAGATCAGTTTTCCCCCAACATCAATGGCAGGTGGCTGTCTTTAGTAGATGTGACATTTACTGTTTTGAGGACCCATGTTTGAGTTTTACAAGTCAAAGTGTACAAATTAGACTCTCATCGCTGATGTGACACATAAATTAAATGAACAGTGCTAAAATAAACTCCTATCCTGGCTGCTCTCATCTCAGATGTAGTAAAAGGGGTGAACAAATAATCAAAGTCTGGTAGGGTGACTGACAAATATACTAACTCCTCCCTACATCAGCATACATGGTAAGACTTTTTTCAGTTTTGGATAAAATGGTGAAGTATTAGAACCCCGTTCAGGTATATTTTACACCAGGACAGGAGGAGAGTGGAAATGTTCTATTTTGACACATGTTTTTGTGACAGCTGTCCAAGTGTAGATTTCCAATAACTTCCTGATGTGTACCTGGTACAATTAGCGAAAGTCCTCCAAAAAGGACTAACACAAAATATAAAGTTTTTGCTTTAGATACATTTTAATTATTTATATTCCAATAAACCTCACCATGGACCTTCCACCATCAAATAGATAAATAATTAGGTACAGTCTTTAGTGTATATTGTATAACTTTCTTTCTACTTCCTCTATCACCAATCACATTCACATTTCCAACATATATTTGAATCTGAGTTGAGACCATGGAAAAATTCTTAGTCCAGGTATTTTTTTCCTTAATAAGACTTTCTGAATGTTAAAGGCAGTCATTAGTTTACAGTGTACTCCATCCTGACAAGGACTCAATTTTAAGGATCACTAGATAGCTGATAAAATGGAATGGATATATTGGTGTTGTCATGTTTCATATTGACTGTCATATGCCTTTAAGTGTTTTCTATATTTTGTTTCTGCTCCTCCCTTTCCTTTGGTATGGTTAATGCTGTGTAGATAGCACTCCCCCTTTCCCAGTAATGCCTTGCAGCTCTAGCCTCATGTCATGGAGCAGGAAACATTATGATCTTTTGACCTATTGAATGTTTATTGTTATAAGATTTTCTCAGTTTATGGAAATTCAAATAACTTCACAAGATCTACAAGATTTCTTATCAATTGAGTCACTTACTGTGGTATCCAACTGAGGTTGAATTTATCGCTATATCACAACTGTAAGTTACAGAGATCACACTATCAATGTTTAGATTGGAGAGACAGAACAGTTAAAAGATCAGTGGAATGCTTCATAGGATCCTTACAAGTCAAAGGATCAGTGAAATGTCTTCATAAGAATCCTTGCTAGCTAGAATACACAGTGAGATGTTATATGGATACTGGATATAACAGCTATAGAGAGTGCAGCCACCTCTACACAAGTCTGTACATGTCTCTAAGTATATCCCAGCATAACACTTATCAGTGTCAGGACAAATTATTGATGTGAATGTTTTACAACTGCAAGTTTATACACTGCATCTGTATACATTACTACATGGATTGTTTGTGAATTTATAAGAAAGAAAAGGAAAACCATTGTGCAATCATTGCCTAAGAAACCTGAACTCACCCACAGAAAAAGTGATACATTTCTCTGCAAACTTTCTATCAACCCCTCTCCTTGCTAACATGATGTTTCAGGAAAGTAATATACAGTCTGGGGAAACCAATACACAACCACAATCAGCTTCATCCAGAGCAGGACTTAGATAAAAGAGAAAAACGCTTACGAAATCCAACCTGGAAAGTGCAAGAGAATTTTAATACTGACAAAGTAGAATTGCTGTCTAATGTTAATGACTTATGGTCTAATACTGTTAAATGCATGTCTGCTCTCTCCCAACAATCTCATGAGCCAATACAACTAGAGGGCGCTATCCAGCAATTGAATGTTGCTTTTGAGAATTATCAAAGACTGTGTGTTAAATATATTGCTCTGTTAAAGTGGTACAACATTCAACGGTCATTGGAAGAATTAAGGAGTTTTGAGGAGCTCAATCTTGAAAGAGACAATTTAGTGGTGTGAACAAAGACAAAGGCAGAAGTGAGAATAACACAGCTCCATGAATCCAGATCTTATCGCTCTGCATCTACTAGATGCTCCTCAAGATCTTCCAAATCCATACAATCAAGGTCTTCTACAATCAGTCAACAACTAATAAAAGCCTGTGCTGATGCTGAAGCTTCTAAAATTCAGGCAGCTTTCGCCCAAAGGAAAGCAGAAATGGAGGCTCAGGCCGCAGAAATGCAGGCTCAGGCCACACATAAGAAAGCAGAAATGGAGGCTCAGGTGGCACATAAGAAAGCAGAAATGAAGGCTAAGGCCACAGAAATGGAGGCTCAAGCCGCACATAGGAAAGAAGAAATGGAGGCTCAGGCCGCAGAAATAGAGGCTCAGGCCGCACATCACAAAGCAGAGAAAGAAGCTGAAGCCACACGCCAAAAGGCAGAAATTGAAGTTTTGGAAAAACAATGCGAGCATGCCACAGCCATGGCAAGGTTAAGGGTCTTAGAACAAGCCGCTAGTGAAAACGAAAGAGACAACAGTTCCAGACACTCAGTTGTATCTTATGTCTCAGATTCTTCTCACACCTCTCCAGAACATCAACTCCCTGTCACAACAGCCAAAGTACTCAATCAAAGTCTCTATTCTGCACCTACTGTACCTCAAGACGATTTGCCCTTCTATCCTTCAATACCTCAGACTGCAGCATCTCAGCTAGCTGCAGACACTGGTGTGTATTTAATAGACCGTCCATCATACTTTGGCACCAACAGAGTACCTCCTAGCAAACGCACTACTCTACAAACCAACATGCCAATGGACTTAAGGCCAGCTTCGGCATTGAATGCCTTAGCAGCAACATATGTTCCCAAGTCACTCCACGTAATTCCACCAACCGTCACAACCAACTCTGTTCCACCTGTAGTCATGCACCCAAAATATGAAAACACGGACATGTCACAGTTTGCTAAATACATACATCCACAGGGAGCTTGTTAAGACAGGCCTCATCAAGTTTGATGATAAGTCTGAAAATTACAGAGGCTGGAAATCCACTTTTAAGGCCACAATGAGTGACCTAGACATCAATGCCACAGAGGAATTAGATCTACTCATCAGATGGCTAGGTCCCCAGTCTACTGAACACATCAAGAGGCTCAAAGCAGTTCATATTGACAACCCTGCTGCAGGCCTTAATGCAGCTTGAGGCAGACTTGAACATACCTTTGGCAGCCCAGAGGCCATTGAAGGTGCCTTATTCAAAAGGTTGCAAAGCTTCTCAAGGATTTCTTCTAGCGACAATCTAATATTTCAAGAACTCAGTGATGTTCTATTAGAGCTTCAACTTGCTAAGGCTGACATCAACTTACCTGGTCTCAGTTACCTTGACACCTCTCATGGCATCAAATCTATTGTTCTCAAGCTACCATATGGAATTTAAGAAAGATGGGCAGCGCTTGGATCAAAGTATAAGGAAGAATATAGAATGGCCTTTCCTCCTTTTTCCTACTTCTGCGAGTTCATCAAAAGAATTGCAGACACTAAGAATGACCCAAGTTTCTCATATGGGGACTGTAACCTTCTCAGTACACTCTCTCCAAGACCTACGAACACACATATGTCCCACAGAGACCGTAGAGGTCCAGCGTTAGTGAAAAGGACTAATGTTCTACCTGCACCTGCTACAGTTCTTGAAAAGACTGATCAAAACAAGAGAATTGAGGACCCAAATCACTAATGTCCAATACATAACAAACCACATCCACTTAAGAAATGTATCAGCTTCAGAAAGAAAACCCTCCAAGAATGTAAGGAACTTTTGAAGAAATTTGGGGTTTTCTACAAATGCTGTGCCTCCACAGAACACTTTGCAAAGGACTGTAAAGAGATTATCAAATGCATAGAGTGTGACAGTGATGACCATGTGCAAGCTCTTCATCAATATTCGCACAACTCTACTATGCTCAAAAACAATCTTCCTGAGGCAAAGCAAGGTGGGGAGCGCCCAGATCAAGCAGCACCTACCACCCCAGTGTTCTCTACATGTACAGACGTCTTTGCACAGGATTCTGCGACAAATCCTGTGCAAAGATATGCTTGGTCCGTGTGTACCCCAAAGGTCAACCTGAAAAGGCCATAAGACTGTATACTATTCTGGATGATCAGAGTAACAGATCTCTTGCAAGAACACAGTTTTTTGAACTGTTGAACATAACTGGAGATGCTCTGCCTTATACTCTAAGCACTTGTTCCGGCACTACAGAATTCTTAGGTAGGAGAGCCAGTGGTCTTGTAGTTGCTCCTCTGAATGACAATGTGAAAATATCTTTGCCCACTATCACTGAGTGCAACCAGATTCCAAGCATCAAAGAGGAGATCCCCACTCCTGAAGCTGCTTTTCACCATTCTCACTTAAAGCACATTGCCAACCAAATACCAGCCCTCAATGAAAGTGCCGATATCCTGCTGTTACTTGGTCGAGACATCCTAACGGTGCACAAAGTTCATCATCAAATCAACGGTCCACACAATGCACCATATGCTCAGTGTCTGGATCTAGGATGGGTCATCATAGGCAATGTCTGCCTAGACAAGGACAGGAGGTCCTACTCAGTTTCTTCCTTTAAAACACATTTCCTGTCAAATGGACAAACAACTTGCTCTGCACAACGACCACATAAATATATTGTGAAAGAAAGACTGTTTGAAAAAAGGTGTACAACAGCACATCATAAAAGACAATAAGAAAGCTCTTAATCTCTGGGATGACAACATCGGCAACGCAGTGTTCGAGGTAACTACTAAAGACAAGGAGTTGGCAGCTTCCATAGAAGACAAAGAATTCTTGAAAACTATGAGTAAAGAGTTCTACCAAGATGATTCCAACAGTTGGGTAGCACCTCTACCATTTCGTACCCAAAGAAAGAGACTACCAAACAATAGGGTACATACAGAATCATGGTTTGTTTCTTTAAATTGCAGTTTGAACCAGAAGCCTGTGATGAAAAAGCACTTTGTGGACTTTATGCAGAAGGTGTTTTTGAGAGATCATGCTGAGCCTGCACTTCCTCTTATGGAAGGAGAAGAATGTTGGTATCTACCATGCTTTGGTGTCTACCATCCTCACAAGCATGATCAGATTAGGGTAGTCTTTGACTCAAGTGCTCATCATGAAGGTGTCTCCCTCAATGACAATCTTCTCACTGGGCCTAATCTGAACAACAATCTTATAGGAGTTTTACTTCGCTTCAGACAAGAGCCAATTGCTGTTATGGCTGACATTCAGCAGATGTTCCACTGTTTCATTGTCCATGAAGACTACAGAAACTTCCTCTGATTCCAATGGTACCGCAATAATGATGTCAACGAGGAAGTCATAGACTATCGAATGAAGGTACATGTTTTTGATAACAGCCCTTTTCCTGGAGTAGCAATTTATGGACTGAGGAAAACAGCTCAAGAGGGTGAGAAAGAATTTGGATCTGATGCAAGACAGTTCGTCGAAAGGAATTTCTATGTAGACGACAGACTCAAATCTCTGCCCAATGAAGTAGAAGCTATTGACCTTCTTACTAGAACCCAGAACATGCTTGCCACTGCAAACCTCAGATTTCACAAAATCATCTCTAACAGCGTCAAGGTCATGATAGCCTTTCCTTCTGATGACCATGCTGTCAGTGTGAAGAAATTCCAACTAGGATCTGACCTTTCTGTTACACAACACAGTCTTGGATTGCTTTGGAATGTTAAACAAGACACATTCACATTTCAAGCATCAGCCTGTGACAAGCCTTTCACAAAGCGAGGAGTATTGTCTACAGTGAACAGCATTTATGATCCATTAGGTTTCATTACACCTCTCACCATTCAGGGAAAGATACTGCTGAGACAACTTACTTCTAAAAGTTAAGACTGGGATACCCCCTTACCCAAGGAGAAACAGCAAAGGTGGGAATCCTGGAAACAGTCTCTAAAAGCATTAGAACAACGCCAGATACCACGCTCTTACACCCAAGCATCCTTTAAAAATGCCACCAGAAGAGAGATTCTTGTCTTCTCTACGCCTAAAGAATGGCACTATGTTCCCACTAGCCTCAACCCTGCTGACTGCGGCAATCGTGCAGTACCTACTACTGCATTCCTGGACACATCTTGGCTATATCCACCATGAAAGAAGGTTCTGCACACCTTTACTTCAGGCCTATAAAGGAACTAGTACTTCTTTTGCCCAAAGAGGAAGACAAGTCATCAACTTGATTTAAAGGGAGGTAAGAAGGAATGGTGCATGTTGCAGCCTTCCCCTCTGAATATGGATTTCCATGTCTCAGCCTGGACTTTTGAGACCAACATCTGCAAGTATTATGCTGAATGTTTGCATTGTTTCCTTTGTTTTTCCCTTCCCTCTTGTATTGCAGATGTTCCTGGAAATAATCTTCATTATTTATATTAGACTTGAACTAAAGTTTATTATAATAGAAATCATAGATTTCGACGGGGGGTGTCATGTTTCACGTGACTGTCATATTGACTGTCATATGCCTTTAAGTGTTTTCTATATTTTGTTTCTGCTCCTCCCTTTCCTTTGGTTTGGTTAATGCTGTGTAGATAGCCCTCCCCCTTTCCCAGAAATGCATTGCAGCTCTAGCCTCATGTCATGGAGCAGGAAGCATTATGATCTTTTGACCTATTGTATGTTCATTGTTGTAAGATTCTCTCAGTTTATGGAATAAACTTCACAAGATCTACAAGATATCTTATCGATTGAGTCACTGACTGTGGTATCCAACTGAGGTTGAAGTTATCGCTATCTCATCACAACTGTAAGTAACAGAGATCACATTATCAATGCTTAGATTGGAGAGACAGAACAGGTGTGTTACAGCAATGCCTGGATGGAAAACCAAAGTACATAGTCTATGATATAAGGTGGTTGCTTAGACTGATTTTAGATCATGTATGTGGGTGCTTTTGTGATTGTGATGGGACTCTACGGTTCTTCATGCAAATCATGGACACACCACAGTATCAGATTTTATTAGGTGATCTGATAATCTCTGATCTAAATTCAAAAAGTATATAAAGCCCACAGGGAAGCTAAGAAAATGGGTCAAATCAGAATTACCTATACTATTGATAAAATAGTTTACAGTGATTGTAAAGGTTTATTTTCCACAGAGCATCCCCAGTTTTCCTCTGCTCAGGTCCCCCGCCGCCAGTCTTGGCTCCCCCTCTTCTTTGATTGCAGACTTTATCCCCGGCTGCACTGTGTATGTTTGTTGACACAGTGCAGATCAGCCCTGTCCCTCCTTGCAGGATTTGATTGGCGGCAGCAGCATCCAATGGTCCCTGCTGCTGCCGAGCCTCCTGTGAGAAGAGGGGAGAGAAGAGTAGCACTGTTGCAGACTGGCACAGCTCTGGATCAAGATCGTGCTCATGCATGTAAGTATTCGGGGGGGGGGGGGGGAGCTAACATTGAAATGTTTTTTTTAATTAATGTAGTGAAATTTATTAAGGTAAAAAAAAATGATACCTTCACAACAACTTTAAAAGAAACCATATATAACAGTTACACAAGCCATTTTGTTTGTATCTATAGTCAACATTTTGTTTTTGTAATAGAGTGTAGAAAAATTAGAACCTCTGTTGGATATTATTGCTTTCTTATTTTCCTCTAGCAGCAACACAGACAACACTCCTTCTACATTACTGAGATAGCATCAGGTGGTATAAAGAAGACAGATCCCACTTGTCAGAGATCAGTTAAAATTGGCCTTACCCAGTTAAGATAAAGATTCAGTTTAAAAAGGCACTGCAATAGAAGAAGTATTCTTATCTTCCATCGGTGGAGTCTCCTACCTTCCCTCTCATCCAGGACTGCATCCTCTCTTTAGCATTTAATGCTCCTAGAAGTAAGAGATGCCAGTGCCCTCCTCTGTGTAGCACGGTCCTCCAACCCTTGCATTACTAAATGACCTACCAGTATTGTAAGTAATTAGATGATGGAATGATGGTGTGCAGTGGGAGACACACTCATCTGACCACCCGAGAAGTGTCAAATGCTAAACAGTCTTGTGGAGGCTGCACTGATGGAATGAAGAGGATGTAGAAGACACTGGATGTATGTGGAGAAGGAGATGAGCTCTACATGTGCAGGGACCCTTCAGCTGGACTTCAAAGGGTCACTATTTGGTGAATCAAACAGTAGTTTTTCAAGAACAGAGAAAAGTAAAGTGATTTACAGTATATATACTTTATATTTCATCTGGAAGGGTTTGCTGTTGTTTTATTTTTTTTTCGTACAAAATTGGAGCTTCATTTTAAATGTGCTAGGCTAGTGACAGAATGAAAACAAAAAGTAACATTGGCTGTAAAGTCCAGATATCTATTGACCATAACACAAGCTAGACTAAATCTAATGAAGTGATATGTATATGGTTCATGTATTGGTTTTTTTTTTCCACAATTGAGCAGTTCATAAAAATTTCACTGGTTCAGAAATGCTCTTCAACATAGCAGTAGTTCTGCAGACTAGGATGACTTGCACTGGCAGGGTAACAATGTCAGCATGCAATGTAAATCTATAAACTAGTGTGTGAACACAGTTTCTGGTATTCATATAATGGTTTTAGTGATTTCAAGGACATAACTAGCAGCCTCTTAACTGTCCCTTAATTCCTTTCTATTGTAGTCACAACAACAAGACCTTATGGTAAGATTTAAAGTGATTGTAAAGCCTGAATGTTTTTTACCTTCATGCATTTTATGCATGAAGGTAAAAAAAACCTTCTGTGTGCAGCACCTGATCCCCCTCTCGATCCAAAGATGTGAATGCGAGCCTCGGGTCGCCCGCGTCTCTCTCCTCATTGAATGAGAACGCATCACAGCTAGTGAGCCAAAGAGAAGAGAGTGAGGGTGGGTCCAAACCAAGGCTGTGTGTGAATGGTCACACAGAGCAGCTGCTCGGGAGAGAGCCTGCATGGGTGCCCCCATAACAAGCTGCTTGCTGTGGGGGAACTTGGCAGAAGGGAGAGGCCAGGAGTACCACTGAGGGACCCCATAAGAGGAGGATCGGGGCTGCTCTGTGCAAAACCATTACACAGAGCAGGTAAGTATGACGTTTTTGTTATTTACAAAAAAAATTGCCTTTGCAATAGCTTTAAAGTATAACTGAAGGCAAAATGTTTTTACTTTTTGAAAGAGTGAAAGGGAAGTAGAACACTTGTCAGGTTTCACTGCTGTCTGTGCCTCACTTGGGAGATTTACCCTCTCTATTTGTCCTGTTCACCCTTATCATTGAAAGTGAAAGACAATCCCAAATTTTCAGTTGACATCAGAATGAGAATGGAGTGGACATCTTACAATGGGTACACTAGTTCTGGTGACCCTGGTGACAAACCGAGAGTCCCTCACTTTGTAGGGATTTCCTGTCACTTCCTGTTTTAGCTATGGATCAGAAAGTGAAGGTAATTTTCCCCAATTGGACACAGATGGCAAAAAAACAGAGTTATAACTGGAAGTCATAACCTTCCCTTATACTATCCAAAATGAAGAAAAATGTTTTGCCTTTAACTAAGATAACAGTGTACAGAAAGAAGGCATTGAGATTGATTTACTAAAGCTAATGAACAAGAACAGTTAGAAATTGTAACAGTGCACTTGCATTATGGGCCCACATACACTGTACACTGATGTCCAATGCTTCTGCTGAGGTCATGCTTTGTCATGGAATCAAATAATGCTGCTTGTGTGCCTTCTGTTCTGACCAAGTGTATAAAAAATGTATGAGTCAATATTTCCCCTAAAAATTAAAACAAAAAATATAAAAAAAGTAATTCTACTTAAAGCAATGAAATATCTGAAAACACTATGCTGTGCTAATGGGAAAAAAGGCAGCATATGAACAGTTATCAATGGAATCTCCAGGGTACATTTAATGTAGTTTTATTTCTACACTGTATGCACATTTAAAAATGTTACCTGCAGTTAATTTACACAAAAATATTGAAGATGTTCTTTTAATAATATTTAATATATTTATTAAATATGATAATATATATATATATATATTATAATATTTAATATAATATATTTCATATGGAGCGGGCCCTCCATAGCAAACCATGCATGTTAACTGATTCCAAGTATGCCATATGCTGTAGCCTGTGTGTGCACAGTAAATACAATGAGGATATGATTTGGTTGTCCACACATGAACAATTGCTGGTGTACATGCATATTGTTTAGTAAATCTGTCTCATAATATCAGCATTAGCATATGTAGGTTAACTCAAAAATAATGTTATGATTAATTTGCAAATCTAAATCAGTTTTTATATTTTTTAAGAATGTGCAAGGATTTTACGTGGTATAGTATTTAAAAAAGCTACTTTATAAAACCATAGTCTAAGAGTTGCATACAATTCTAAAAAAAATGTATTTTACATTTTTTAATACTTGAATCTGATAATTACGGCATTAAACATTTGGCATTGCAGATAAACACTGCAACATATCATAGCTGACATAGTGATCACCTGATCAGAGACAACGCTTGTCAGTTGTGTTTCAAGCTGGGATTTAGAGCCACTAGCTACCCAAAGCATCAGTTGATGGCTTTCAAAGGGTTGACATTTGTAAGCATTATGTTGGGGATTTTTTAATACAGAATATGAATAAAAGGGGGTTAAACATTCAAATTTTCTATATCTTATATACAGATCTCTGGCACATAAGGCACTCCTCACCCTTTCTTGGGATTAGACAAATGGAGGTTGCACATCCAAACAACAGTGGCCAGGCCAGTGCAGGGTACAAGAAGGTTTTAGACCAAAGGTAACTGAAAGGGATGGGAGAAACATTGCAACATGGTTAAGCCATGGTGGTTTAGGTTTAAACAGATTATTATAATAAAAATGTATTATTTGATCTGGGAAATAAAGTAATGTACAACTCCTAAAAAGCAAATTTTTTTCTACAATTTTGCATCTTTTATAAAGATATAAGAATTATGTTCCTGGTGCAAATATTTTTTTTAATGCAGTAAATATAAACTGCTAAATACCTTTTCTCATCAGCAGTTAGAGCAGTCTTGTGACTTCAGCAGAGGACTGGTTAAAGCTTGTAGGAGTTTTCTTTCTGCTCTAGTAGGATGTGAAACCTCTGACCCTCTGTCTGGACAGTGCTGATTGGCCCTGTGCTGATCACATGCACTCTCCAAAGAAAAAAAATCCTCTCTAGCAATACACACCAAGCTGAGCACGTGCATGTGACCATGGGTTCAATCTGTATCAGGTGGTCATTTCAACAAGAGGAGGGGTAGAGAAGAAAGGATCAAACAGCCTTTTTACACAATGCAGAGGATTAAGCCTTTAGGTTCCACAGTGAGTGTAAGAAGCATGCTTTACTGTATATGCAGACTGTAACATGTTAAGGGTTAACATTTCTTGCTTATTTTTTTATAAAACAGTCTTTAAATAACACTTATTTATGAATGAAGTCTACAACTGTTAGCCCTGGTTCACACTGAATGCGACTTTGAAATTGCACTTCTTCACTTGATGTAGTTCAATTTCAAAGCCGCAGGTCAGTGTGATTTCAGATGCGACTTGCCTGACATCTGTTCGACTTCACGCACAGGTGTCTAATCGGCGTAACTCCAACAGAGTCAGAGTTGCACGGATCTGAATAGATCCATTGCCAACAATAGGGTGCTGTCTAATCACATGACAAGTCGCAGCGGTGTAAACTAGGGCTTACTGCTACAAGAGAACAAACTGTCATAATTAGGACTGTGCTGTCAGTTTGCGTACAGTGCAGGACACCATTTGGTGAAACAGAAGCTCATGCCACATCTGCACCCCCTGTAAGCACAGTGTCTGAAGTAGGTGCCACTGAAGCCTTTGTTACACCTGTCCCTAAAACCAGCCTGGACAGAAGAGGCAATAAAAAGTGATATGTGAAGAAAAAAAACTATTTTATTCTGTAACTCAAAGGGGCACACATGGTTCACAGTGATGACAACCCCCCCCCCCCCCCCCCCTGCAAAACCTGCACTGTTAGGCCTTTGTCTCAGTGGTGATTTGGCTTTTGGCAACACCTCACCACCGACAGAATCTCTAAAGTTCAACTCATCATCCTATGGCATCAATATGATATTCCACCACTGCTCTTTCCTGGTTTCTGTTAATTTTTGTCAGCAGCAATGGGCCTTTTATATCTGCCTGCCTGTAGACCTGCATAGAGAGTCCAATAAGGTCTGACTGAAAAACGGACAGGTGGGACTGATCAGAAAGCCCATAAAGAATGTGGAAGCTGAACTTCAAAATCACCTATGGGCCATAGTAGAACTGAACAAACTTCTTATTTTCTGCATGCACACTGATGTGGTTGAGTAATTCTCAGTGGAAAATCAGCATTTTTTATAGAGAAATGTGGATACTTTAAGAAGTTTTTATTGCTGTTTGATTTCCTTTCCCAGTGACAGGAGTCACAGATAAGAAAATGGTTGAAAATTTCCCCAATGGAGACACAGACAGCAAAAAAAAAACACTTTTTCTTCGTAGACTGGGCAAGAGTTGAAATAAATTAAATAGTTAAAGAGTATAAAAAAAACTCTCTCTAATTTTTATTATTGTCTTTCTCTATCACAGTAACAACCATTCCTTCATTTCTTGTTCTGGTATCACAGAGACAAAAAGTGAGAAGCAAGCTCCCCAATTAAGCCAGATACATCAAAAAATATAACAGAGGTTTCAATTCTATGCATGAATACAAAAGTTTTGGGTGGATTTGGATTTTAAATTTATGACTGTATGAGAAAATTGCTTTCAACTATTGATGAAGGAAATCACTAATTTTCTGACTTTCATCCCATTGATACTTACATTTAGATCTGTCTGACCTGCGGAGATTCACGCTATTCAGAAATACAGCCAATTATGTTTCCTTAATTTAATGATATTCTGCAGGGTGGACAAGTGCATCAAAACAATTTCAGTTTACTTATTAGCTTGATTTTTAAACACAATCCATTAGAAATGTGTATAGCGGCTCCCTCTTAGATTGTTAGCTCTAACGAGCAAGGCCCTCTGAATCCTCCTGTATTGATTTGTATTGTAATTGTACTGTCTGCCCTTATGTTGTAAAGCGCTGCGTAAACTGTTGGTGCTATATAAATCGTGTACAATAAATAATAAAAATAATAATAAATATGAATACTCATATAACTGCATGTAAGGAATTTAGAGTTTTGTGGAGACTGTTGTGTTGATATGTGTGAACTGAGACTCCCTATTTTTAATACAAAATTAGATGTTTTAATCATAGAATACAGTGCATTGAGAACAATGGTCAACTGATAGTGTATATATATATATATATATATATATATATATATATATATATATACACATATATATATATATTTGTGTTTGTGAGTGTTTCTTGGTGTGCTATCTGGATGTCAGCACATTTTTAGGTTTTTCAGGTTGGTAGCCACACCTTGATTTACAGTTCTTCTACTGTTTTCTTCCATTTGAAAGAGAATCATAATCTTGTGATAAAATTGTCACCTTTAAATACCTTTATATGTGTTTTCATTTTTAAAAATAATCTTTCAATGTATGGTTTCTAATTGTAAATAGAAAGTGGTGGCCTTTTTTTTTTTTACAAAGTACAACCAAATTGTGCCTTGCTGATCCTCTTCTTTTTCACCAGTTATCTGTCAGACAAGGTCTGCCTGATTGAAAACAACAGACACAAATTATAGTCTTGGGTGACTTTCTATATATGTTATTTGGACATTAGATTACATGCACTTTCTGTTCCAATAATTTCATGCCTATAAAATGTGGAAAACACAATAAAAACTATTGAAACAGGAAACAATAGACACGTAAATTTACCTTAAACACCAATAATGCTTCTGGTAGCCAGGGACCATGAGATCTTGAGTGCCTGGGCATTAGGTCATATAGAAGTGTAAGTTTTTTCATTTTAAGATAAAAAATATTTTTTTTTTCATTACAAATTATCATCCAGTAATGCTTACAACTGTGCAGCTTCTGTGTGCCTAGAAAAATAAAGCATGAAGCATAAAACATTGAAATCCTGCCCCACAGTGCCTCATACATACCATATAGAAAACAACAGGGAATGCTCTACCTAAGGCAGAAAGAGATGCATTCCTGCTCGGAATTTGCCAAAAGATACAGGTGAAAAGTAAACAATTTTGACACGTCTTTTTAGAGGAAGGAGGCCAGATTTTTTTTGTGCACTTTTCACCTGCATTATGTGAAATCAATAAACAGGAATGCTCTCCATTTGAACTACAGATGGAGCTTCACTGTTGTTTTCTCTATTGAATGTTTCTATGTGCCCTATTGATTTATTTTAAATATAAATTTTACAGTTAATTCCAGATCCAAGTGTAGTACTACGTGTAGAGTTAAATAATATAATTGCATATTCAGGGCAAATATTTTGTATTTTATAACTAGTGTAGAGACTGTAGAGACGCAGGACCACTTTGACTCAAGTGACCTATAATATGAATTGTTTGCAAGCCAAAAATTTCATCTTTTTTCATACAGAGTTAGAGAAATAGGTATAATATGGTGTAATGGGGAGTACAGATGATGATTTAAGGGTATGAATAAGGTTTAGGGGTATTTTCAGTTTGAAGCTGATTTCAAGAACACAGGAACATGACCTCAAACTAGAAGGAGGAAAGATGAAGAGTAATGTTAAAAAATATTGTTTTACTGAAAGAGTGGTGAATGTTGTGGAGAAGAAATGTTAATTTTTTTGTAAAATAAAGCAAAATTACATTGAAGTAAAACATACTGAGACAGTGTATAATTTGTCTTTAATAATTTATGTTGTCCATGTACAGTCACTAGATGTAAAGCTGTGTGCTATATATAAATATAGATCAAAACTGGAGAGATTCCATACCTCTCAGCACTGATCATCCTTAGGATAATTATTCAATATGGCTGCAACCTGTGTGAATTTAAACATTTAAAAAAGGAATCTGCTGATAGACTGCACAAAAAAAAATCTTTCCTCTATTCTGTGAACTTCTGCATGTCCAAGCATGGGGCAGGTTCCCAACAAAAGAAATGGCATGAAAATGGAAGGTGGGAACTTAAAGTGGAAAATAAAGAGAAGAAGAAAGACTGAGCATGAATAAGTGAATGATAAGAAGCAGAAATGTGATTCTGAAGGAGGATACATGGGGTGAGAGAAGAAGAGTTAAAATGGGAAAGGGCTGGATTTATGTAAGATAGGATGATATGCTGAAGAAAGAGAGTAAAGCCTGCTATGAAATAATGCATAGAGGCTTCAGAGGAAAGTAGACAAACATTAAATTACTGGAGCATTTCCACTGGGACTCGTTTATTACATCTAAATTAGTATCTACTGACTGTGCATCTGACATCTATTTTACATGTTAGTCTGTGATGGAAAGCTCTTCTGCAGCACTGTGTGTATTCCTGAGCTCTGTCCTCTTCTCTTCCCCAGGATTCTCTGTACCCACCACCCCTTCCCATTTCATCTTTCTCCTCTTATTTTATCTTGCTTCCCTTGCTCTCCTCAGGAGATCCCTTTATCTTCTTTTCTTCCTCATAGGACTCATCCTTCTTTATATTCCTTCATCCTTTCCCACTATCTCACATTCAATTCTTCCCCAACTAATGTATCTTCTCCTACTATCTTATCTCACCTCTCTCCCTTTTTTGTCTGTCCTCCTGCTCCAAATCCTTCTGTCTGTCCTTCCAATCCAAATCCTTCTGTTCTCTCCTCATTACTGTGTATTGACTTTAGTACTTTTCTCTCTTTTTTCTTTTCTGTCTTTCACTAACTCAATACTAATGCTCTCTCTTTTCTTTACTAAATTTGCCCTTCTTTCTTTCTTTCTTTCTTTCTTTCTTTCTTTCTTTCTTTCTTTCTTTCTTTCTTTCTTTTCTTCTCCATTTATTTCCTTCCTTCTTATCTTTTCTCCTTTCTTTTTTCCTTTCCATCTTCTTATATTCTTTCATTCCCATTTGTCTTCCTTTAATTACTCCTTTTTTTCTTCTTTTTTTTCTTTCTTTTGTATATCTTCCCTTCTGTCCTTCCAGCTTATTCCTTTTTTTCTTCCTTCCTTTCTTTCTTCCTTCCTTCCTTCCTTCCCTCCTTTCTGTTCTCACCCTGATCTATAATTACCAATCTCCTTTTTTTATGGCTAGTGCCTCTCTCTTTTTCATTCTTTCTTTCTTTCTTTCTTTTTTTCTTTCTTCTCCCTGTCTCTGCTTACTTCCTTTCTCCTGTCATTTAGTCTCCTGTCTGATTTTAGTCTCTGGCCTGTGGACTGGTCTTTCCTTTCTTTCTTCTTTTCCTCTTCTGTCTATTCTTCCTTCTGTCCTTTCAGCCTAGCCATTTTTCCTTCCTTCCTTCCTTCCTTCCTTCCTTCCTTCCTTCCTTCCTATTTGTCTTCTCTTTGATCTATAATTGCAAATCTAATTTTCTATGGCCAGTACATCTTTCTTTCTTTCTTTCTTTCTTTTCATTTATTTTCTTCCTTTTTTCCATCCTTCCTTCTTTGAATAAAATAAATACTGCATTCTTTAGCTCAGTTGCTTTCAGTCTCTGACCTGTGGACTGCTCCCAGTATCACTGTAGTTACACCATATTTGAAAACAAAGAGGGGGAGAGTTGCTTACTTTTTCTCTTGAGACCGTCTTATGTTTGATCTGACAAATATCTGTCTGCATCCCAGAGGGAGAGGAGAGCTCCATGATGTGTAGAGTGACAGGGCTGAGCACATAGTAGTGGCCAGGTATGTGGATGTCTGTGCCCCCGGCTAGGGGATCAGCTTTCACACTGTAACGTGCCTGACATGTACAAATGGAGCGGAAGGGAAGAGTCTGAACTGCCTCCTATTTACTAACAGTGTTCCCAGTCTTCTGCACTGACAGACGTCAGGGGGGAAAGTGCTGATTCAGCACCCCCCACCTCCAATCACGTGATTCTCATTCTCATTCTACTCCACCATCGTATGAATTACTGATCTCAACTTGTTGTGCTAATATCAGCTTCTCTGAAAGATCTCCAGTCTCCTGCCCGAGATCCCTACACTGGGACTTTCTACAAAGAAAGTGAGAACACAAGTACAATCATGTCATTATTCTAGAATAACACGAATACAGACAATATTGGCAATATTACTTCTAGATATGCACCCAGATGTCTAGTTCCACGCTTACATTTGCGGAGAAAGTTACACAGATCAAAAATCCGCAATCATCTCCAACCCGACTTGTATCGCATTGTATATGTACTCTGACATCTGTTCACGATCTCTTCCTTTTCCCTGACACCTGAATAGAGAGCTACATACACACCCAGGAGCTGGAGAGATATACAGGGGATTTACTAAAGGAGTCCACAATTTTCACAACACCCTTTGTGTCAAATATTCACTACAATTATCCAATCCGGTCAACAGAAAATTCCTTTTTACTGATATGATTGGATAAAAAAATGAATATTTACAGTTTTTGACTTAAGATTCTTAAATCCTTTAGTAAATCAATTGTTGGACTCAATTATATGTCTATATAAAATGCATAGATAACTATTTTATATCTATATATATTCTGTATATGGTGCTATCCACCCTCCAAGGTATAAATACGTACACACACACACACATATATATATTTAAATATATAAAATAAATTAAGTTTGGTACACACACAGACACACTGTACGGTATTTAAAGGGCATCACCCTGCAATCCATCTCCCATGTATTCTTAAATTATGTTGGTTGTTACTTTCTTTTATCAGGAATTGTACAGGAAAGGCAGAGAGGGTGAGCGATAGACAGACACATGCATTCACTCATTCATAAGGAAGGATAACACAGCTAAACTAAAATAAAATAAATGATAATTTAGAGGTTATCCAGAGAAGATCCAGTAAGACAAAACCAAAGTGATGAATGGAAGTCATAGCAATGAAAGGAGTGTCCAGGCAGCTCATGTGCTTAATGATTCTATTGCCAGAAAGAGTCAGTTGCAGATAAACAGGTTTGACATGATTCAGTTATTCCCTCTAGGGAATTTTCTCAAGCACATCAAACATATAATGTTCACTTCATTTACTTGTCCTGTAACTCTCTTAATTCCTGCCTTAGCAAAAAAGTTTTAAAAAATTTGTGAAAAAAGTGTGTGTACAATATAATATATAGTGATAATGTGTGTTGTGTGCAAATATATATATATATATATATATATATATATATATATATATATATATATATATATATGTTTATATATCAAGACACAATAATAGGATTTTAACTATTCCCTCATCCATATAATAAAATGCAAAACTGTAAAAATGCAAATAAACGGATTTCCTCCATGATAACAATTTAGGTTGCACATAATACACACACACACACAGCATGCCTCATCCCTGTCCATTGTACAATCTAATTGTCTACCACAATACACACTATTTTTTTTTACTACAATTTCATTGGATTGGCACAACAACCAAAACTGCATTTTAAGTACAGATATGTATCCCCCAACTCTCATATCTCCTATTTCATATATGGCGACTGTGTAAATTGTATAAAGTGATTTCTAAAATTTGATAATGCCATTGAAAATTTCAAACACATACATAACTTGCAGTATGAACTCAATTTGAAGTCAGTCTGAACTAAGTTTACTGTACACACACACACACACACACACACACATATATATATATATATATATATATATATATATATATATATATATATATATATATATATATATTGTGTGTACGACATGTATTCTTATATGTGTGTGTGTGTGTTGCATACAGACACATGTAAAGACATACAGACACATACAGACACACACCAAGAAAACCCCAGCACATTTATATATATATATATATATATATATACACACACACACACACATATATATAAATTGTATGCGTGTGGTGGTGTCTTTGTGCGTCAGTGTGTATGTATCTTACACACACTTACACACAAATATACAAAGTGAAGACACCAGACAGAAATTGAAGCCAATGTGAAGTGTGCGGAGCCTCCTGCTTGACACACACAAGGGGCTTCTCATCATGGACCTTCATGGACCAGAGCTGGTGCTGAAGTTGGGAGCGCCTGCAAAGATTACAATTTATTTACAAAGTAATTATATAATGGTTAAAGCAATCTTGAAAACAGGCCCTATCCCCATAAATCACCTATAGGATAACACAGCCCAGCAGTACAAATCGCTAAGTACAGATAGAGCCAGTACAAGGCAGTGATCCATTAACTGCCATTTAGGCTGATAATGGCAGTCAGTGATGGTCGCCTGTTGCTAGTGTCGCTGACAGCTGCTGTCGCTTAGGGTTAAGTCAGCAAACACTTGTCTTTTTCTAAGCTGTCATCGTGCCTGTTAAATGTATAGGGACACAATAGGGTCAAGCTGGACACTTGCCCTTAGTGTCTAGAAGCCTTTAGTCCCTCCTCGCCCCCCTTCTGGATTTGTTTGGAGATGTTAAGGGTCTCCCATTCAGTATGATCCCCAATGAAGCCTCATTCATCGTGGCTCACCTCTGGCTTTTTATCGTCCTCCATCCTGATTTTATTAATATAGCTATTATAGTGGCCAGACCCCTCCAGAGCTGAGTGTGGCTTTTAATTGTAGCCCTGCCATCTCCGCTCACCAACATAAGTGCCCAGCATCATGTATCATTTACCCGTTCCGGGGGCAGCAGATGGAGAACAGCCACAGTCTAATGAAAATCCTCTCCTCACAAAGGACCCATAATGAATTTATTCCAAGGACTCCTCATGCTAATTGTTTGACACGAAATGCTAATCTTCTTCTCATATTGAAGGATAAATCAGCTGAGCACCTAACATTGTGTCATTTCAGCACGGCGGCCCTTCTGGACCCGGAGCAGCAGCTATGGGAGAAAGTCAGCTTTACATCCTATAAGCCATGCACGGCTGTCTACTAACCTGGGATGTATGGCTCAGCCCAGCATGGATTAGTCAATCAAATCCCACCAATTTAGATGTGATATGCATTAGATGGAAGCAGGGCCATCAATTAGAAAGTTCTGGAAGGAAAAGAAAGAAAGAAAGAAGAAAGAAAGAAAGAAAGAAAGAAAGAAAGAAAGAAAGAAAGAAAGAAAGAAAGAAAGAAAGAAAGAAAGAAAGAGAAAGAAGGCAGAAAGCAAAAATAAAAAGAAGAAAAGGAAGAAAGAAAGAAAGAAAGAAAGAAAGAAAGAAAGAAAGAAAGAAAGAGAAAGAAGGCAGAAAGCAAAAATAAAAAGAAGAAAAGGAAGAAAGAAAGAAAGAAAGAAAGAAAGAAAGAAAGAAAGAAAGAAAGAAAGAAAGAAAGAAAGGCACTGACCATAAAAAGGGAGATTTGTAATTATAGATCAGAGAGAGGACAAATAGGCAGGAAGGAAGAAAGGAAGGAAAAAAGAATCGACTGAAAGGACAGAAGGAAGGATAGACAGAAGAAATAAAAGAAGAAAGAAAGGAAAGACCAGCTCACAGGTCAGAGAAGAAAAGCAACTGGCTAATGTATGCAGGATTTCCTTTCTTCTAGAACTAAATGACAAAAGAAATAAGAAAGAAAGGAGAAAAAGAAAAGATTAATTAAAAGGAAGAAGAGGAGTAAAGAAAGGAAGTAAGAAAGGAAAATGAACATGAATAGGAAAAGAAAGAAAGAAAGAAAGAAAGAAAGAAAGAAAGAAAGAAAGAAAGAAAGAAAGAAAGAAAGAAAGAAAGAAAGAAAGAAAGAAAGAAAGAAAGAAAAAGAAAGCTAAAAGGAGAACAGGAAGAAGAAGAAAGAAAGGATAAAAATAAAGAGAGGAAAGAAAAAGGAAAAAAGGGAGGAATATAAGAAAGAATGAAAGAGTTATGGCTGAGATGTGGCATTTTTTTTATACAAAACTACAAATTTCTAATTTATCAAGTAGGTCAAAGTTAATACATTTCAAATGGACTTGCATCTGCACTGAAAGCAGTTTTCATAAAGCACATCACTTATTTCCAGGGTATATATATATATATATATATATATATATATATATATATATATATATATGTATATAGTTAGGGTTAGGGCATTGACATGGCACCTTTTAAGCAGCCCATGACTTTACCATTTATCTGCACCCATCTGTAACGCACATCGCACACCTTTAACGTTTTTAATGACAAGATTGTCTTTATTCAAAAGATTGTTGTCCGACAAAAAAGAACATGGTTTGATAGATAAAGGGAGATAAGTGTGTACAATCATTCCTTTAGTACATGAAGCCTGTCAGTCACATTTCCCGTGAATCCATCACACTCCTTACACTAAACAATCCCTAGGAAATATCGGATTATTTTATGATTATTATTTGTCTTTACAAAAGAAGTTTTCGTTTGGGGGGGGGGGGGTAAATATAGGGACACATTGACAGATTCTTAGATTCTTCCTTTAGCAATAGAGCGCTGAGCGCTAAACTCTCCAGAAAGAAAACAATGCAAATTTCGGGGCGACATATCTAACACAGATCCCACTCAGCCGACAGCAAATGAAAGTGTGCAAAACAGGTCAGGATGGCAATAATACTAATAATTATTCTTATTTTCTGAAATAATTTAATATCAGTTCCTTCAAAATTCGAGGTCAGAATCACATAGAGAAATAAAAGGCAAACTCAAATAGACATAAAAATTCAATAAATTATAAATTACTGTCCAAACTGGGTAATCGCTAAAAATAAAAAAAGGATGAACTTGTACAATTCTTACAATTTGTCCTGACAATAAACTTCCAGCTTATCCGCATGGCTTGAGGGTGACAAGGACAGGACTGTTCCTTTCATAAATAGTAAGTGCATCGTTGTGCCGGGAGCTTACAGGTGAGTTGGTCCAAGCCTCCAGCATCCCTCTCCCATCACTGTTCTAGGACCTACCCATGGCAGTCCACCTCTACATGCACCATTGCAGTTCCCAATTCCTCTAGAAGTCCTTTTTACATGGCTGCGGTGTGTGCAGAGGAATAAGGGTCTATACCAGCTTTAGTCATGCCAGGGAACAATATATAGGCAACTGGAGGCTGCAAGTTAGATGCAGACCATGCTGTACAGTTACAGGGCACCACATAGCCGGGGTTGGTGGGAGAAGGGTGTGTGTGTGTGTGCTGGCTGGGACAGCTTAAGCCCCCAAAGGCTCCATTTTGGTATCCCAAGGTGGAGGCGTAAGGGAGGGTACTTGTGGTCAAGGTATGTGGCATCTCGGTCATCTTCTGGATGGTGGCGGAGCTAAACTGGCTTGGGTCTAGCAAAGAGTAAGGTGCTGATGTAGGTGGCAAGAATGCCCTTGCCTTTTCTGAGGCCCCCAAAAGGGACTCAGCGGCACTCATGGGAAGTCCTGTTTTAAGTGGGTCATGGTCTCCAAGGTAGGGCAGTGGAAAGACGTACCTGTCCTTCTTTAAAAGGTTCTTGGGCTTGCGCCTTGGTCTATACTTATAGTCGGGGTGTTCCTTCATGTGTTGAGCCCTCAACCTTTTGGCTTCGTCAATGTAAGGTCTTTTCTCGGCTTCAGACAGAAGTTTCCACTCGGCCCCAAGTCTTTTACTGATCTCCGAGTTATGCATCTTGGGATTGTCCTGGGCCATCTTCCTCCTCTGCCCTCTGGACCACACCATGAAGGCATTCATGGGTCTCTTGATATGGTCAACAGGCTTAGACATGGTACCGTTCAATCTCAGCGACCAGCTACAGCCAACTCCAACTCCCCCCCTCTTCTCCGTCCTTTTGGAAATGAAGAATGGAGTCTTAACTAATCATGCCAGATATTCAGAGAAGGAACAAAAAAAAGATCTTAAAGTCAGCTGCGGACCTTCCCACCGAGCGATGACCTGGGGCTTTCCTGGTGGAGTTGCAGCTTTGAAACATGGAAGATCCAGGAGATGTCCTCCAGGTCCACCAGCAGTTCTGGAGGTCCAAGGTGTGAGTGTATGGCTTGTTGTCTGCGATGAAAGACACAGTGGACAGAAGAATGGAGGAGAATGGCTCTCATACAGATGACTTCCTCACTTCGTCCTGAAGGTGTCTTGTTTAGCAAAGCACCTTGCTGGGAATGAGGAACAGCGCATTGAAAAAAAAATACACTGAGCCAAAAGTGGAGAAGTTCAAAGCCTTTTCCTGCTTAGTACAGCATGCAATCTAATAATCAAAAGGGTGGACACCCCTAGCCGGGACAGCCAATCAGCGTGCAGCTCAGGCTGAATACCTTCCACACCAAGGCACCATCCGCACACAACACTGAGGAACAGGAGGCAGAGAAAGGGAAAACACTAAATAGAGCAGATTATGGAGGCAGCTTTTGTTAGTTAATCCACTAATAGAAGCAGCCAAAACTCCTCAGCTCCTCCTGCTTTTATGTGAAGGGTGTTAGGTGAGGAGTTTAATGTCAGGGGGGAGCTGGGGCACCTCTGATGGCTTCACAGAGGTATGAGTGCAAGCCAGGTGTGGGAGAGAGTGTGCTGCAATGTACCTGGACACACACACACATACATACACCAAACATTGCAGCATCTGTGTGAGAGCAACATCAGCCTTGTGCTGTCAGTGCTTAGAGACAGCTCTACAGATACATCGTATTTGCTCAACTACCTTAGGCATGTATACCATACAAGTGTGTGTGTGTGTGTGTGTGTGTGTGTACGATTGTGTGACAGACCTCCAGAAATGGTTGTGTATTTGTACATTGGCAGATTGGTTTTTTTTCAGCTGACACTTTGTGGCATGTATACACACACGAAATGACACTTCAATATTTTCATCATATTTGCCAGGTACACTAACTGAAATTAAATGCTATGCAAATGTATATTGTTTTATCACTGTATTTTAAATTTAGAATGGGTCACACACACACTATAGATTGGGCACTCTTACATATATTAATTGCTTTGTAATTGCATACATGCTGATTTCTTCAGCTGGAATGTTTTGTTTTATATATATATATATATATATATATATATATATATATATATATATGTACACACAAACATATACATACACACACACACGTATATATATATATATATATATATATATATATATATATACAGACACACACACATGGAAATCCACACACGTCTGTATATACAGATACAAATATTCTCATATATGACATGCTTACAGAAATTGATGCTTCATAATTATATATGATGATTTAAATAAAAATAAATAAATAAATATACACACACACACACACACACATATATATGTGTGTGTATTTATTTATTTTTATTTAAATCATCATATATAATTATGAAGCATCAATTTCTATAGGTGTGTCATATATGACAATATTTGTATGTGTATATACAGACGTGTGTTGTGGATTTCTATGTGTATACACACACACACACACACACACACACACACACACACATATATATATATATGTCCACACATAGAGACACACACACATGCACACGAAAATATACACAATATTACGATTATATGTGCGTATATATATATATATATATATATACAATTATTATTATTGTATCGTTGTATCGTCACACACAGTCTTCCACAAATATTCTCATCAAATGTGAGAGTAGAAATAAATTCTGCAATTTTTTTTAATGAAGAATCGTTAAACAAATAGTCGGATCATGTCCACACATACACACATAAAACATGGTCATTCAATGTGTCTTATTTCTGTGTCTTGTATTTTTTGTGTGTTTTGTATGTTTGTGCTTTGCATTCATCATTCATACACTAATATACAAACATTGTGTTTCTATTTCCTATCGTGTCTATTTTCTCCGTCTTTTGTTTTAATAATAAGAGTACTTTTGTTTCTAGGTTTCTTCTATCGTTCCAGCTGGATGTCTCCCCTCGCACCCCATCCTCCAATTGTCAGAGCCCTCCATACACACTCCATGCATCATCCAGCCAAGCACACAACTGCTGTTCTGCTCCTTCCACTCAATACACTAACAATCTCGTTCCACTTTTTTTTGTCTCTCCTAATAGATTTAAAATTACAAGTCAGCGCATTATTCAAGCAGCTTGTTTGGGGTGTGTAAGCGTATCTTTAATTGAAAATGCCCTTGGGAAGCATATTTGTTAAAGGGAAACAATTATGGTCCTCTCCACTGGGATCTTCATGGTGCTCTCAGAGAGTCTGCACCTGCCTAGTTAAAAGATCTGTCCTCCTCTGCTTCTAAAATCACGAGAAAAATTAAATTGACCTTCTGATATTGTTCAATCGCCCAGTGTCCTTCAATAAACATTCTTCTGGAAATTGCTCAGCACTGCTTAAAAAACACAGAGCCCCGCTCCTCGTGACAAGTAATTAATCTATTAGAAGAAAATAAAAACATCTTTACAACCTTCTGCTTTTTTTCCATTCTCTTTCCTTGTGTGCGGGTACAATGCAGCAGATAGGACTTGGATCTCAGGCGAGGCTATAGGCACAAGGATAATGGCAAGAAGACTGCAACTAGAAATGAACACATCACACTCACCTCCTATGATTAATGTTCTTATTAATGCTGGTATTAATATTTCACTTGTTTTATAAGCCCAGCTGACAAATAACACTGGGATCATGTCTGCTCTTATGGAAAGGTAACTATACATACTACAAATATCAGAGAAAAAAAAGAGTACACCAAACTGTCTACAAATACAATAAGGGCAAAATGATACATACATATACATGAAATCTAAAAAAATTAATGTAAATAATGGTGTATAATAAATGTCTAACCATGTATTAATAATGCATAAATATGTATGTTGTAAGCTATATATGTATATATGTGTGTGTCTATATATATATATATATATATATATATATATATATATATATATATATATATGTTTATGTGTTTGTGGAGCTCAATACATAATATTTAGACATACACACATACACACACACACACACACACACACACACATATATATATATATATATATATATGTATATATATATGGGTCCCCAGCACACATTCAAGCTGGGCAGCAAACCAAATAAATTATATTTTACTATATAAAACTCTTTTACTATACACAACTCTTAATATTTTTCTTTTTCTTTATTTTTGCTGGCTAACTTGAAAACTTGAAAGTAAACACACACACACACACGCACACATTCACACACACGGATCTATAGATATTAAAAATCATTAAAATATAAATATGTACTTTCAAGTTAGCCAGCTTGAAAGTGTGCTGGGGATATATATATATATATATATACACACACACACACACACACACACATAATATGTATATATACACATATTTTATATATATATATATATATATATATATATATATATATATATATATATATACACACACACAGATACACATATACATAAACACTTATATGGCTATAAATGTACAGTATATGCATGTACTGTGCATATATATATATATATATATATATATATATATATATATATATATATATATATATATATAGCTCTGTCTATCTATCTATCTATCTATCTATCTATCTATCTATCTATCTACCTGTCTATCTATAATAAAATACATACATGTATGTGTGTAGATATCCATCCACATATTTGGTTGTATGTTGCCATAAACATTGTATATATGTACCCTAGTGTAGTCATTTCAATCCACACACGTGTACATATCATTAGCTGCAGTATATTACCAGAACTTTATCTCCATCAGTTAGTACACCTATCAAAAGCCGACTTTAATTACAGCTGTGCCGAGAATTACTAACCCACCTTTGACGGGCATAAATGAAGCTATTCACTAAAGTGACAGACAATTAGCAAATATTGTTTGTTAATCTCAAACAGCACTGTGAATCCCGAGGCAGATTATACTGAAATCCCCTTTTATCAGGTCGTTGTGTTAATAAGCTTATTGTGAATGAAATGTTTCAGAGTGGATGACCTTGTTGTCACAAGCCAAGTTTGCTTGGGTTTTAGATTTCAGGTGAACATTGCTGGTTCTGTTTGTATGTCTGCCAGCTAATGTTCCTGTTTCCTCCCAAGTCAATATGAAGGGATGTTGCAAGCATTGTACTGTATACTCTAATATACAGTAGGATCATGTGTCATCTTTATCTCAGAATGCTTGCTTAATTGCTGTGTATATTGAATAGTATTTGCTCAGTGTATCTAATGGCTGTTATTGTGTTGCATTGGGTAACTTTTCTAGATTGTCTCAGTTGATATACAATGATCACACCTGGTTGGAGTGGAAGGAGTCCATCACTGGTTTAGCCAGCAGGTAGTGCTGTGTATCACTTCTTCATCAGTAAAGGAGTACCACTTCCTACAGATTGCTGGAATGATAAGGGGACATGTTAATAATGCTCTAGCCAGCATATTGTTTGCTACATAGAGATATGAAGACATGCACTTTTATACAAACTTCAATAACCTTTGTGTTCTAGCTGCTGTAAAATGACAGTAGCCATCAGTCACTGTACCCCCTACATCACACTTGTTCCTATAGTCTGATCCAGGATTTGTAGTTCCATTTTTTTAAAATATTGTTTAACTATCTTATCAACTTATTTAACTATCACTAAATGATATTTTTCATTCTTCTGCCTATTCTCACTGTGACCCTCTTTATAATTTTTTTTTCTTCTCTTTTGATGATGCCTGTAACTGCAAGGGTATAAAACTAGCAGTGCTAAGCTGTAGGTTGGTGCACACTGGTGGCTGGAATGTGTTTGTGGTGGGCCTGCATTTGGGAACACTTGCTGTGGGTCACTTTGGAGTGTCTCTTCGACAAAAGTCCAGCACACTCTATGGTGCTGATTTAGTGAAGGCAAACAGGCTGTTCAGTTTGCAAGGGAATTTTCTCTTAGCTTTTAGATTGTTAGCTCTAATGAGCAGGGCCCTCCGATTCCTCCTGTATTGAACCATATTGTAACTGTACTGTCTGCCCTCATGTTGTAAAGCACTGTGCAAACTGTTTACGCTATATAAATCTTGTATACTAATAAAAATAATAACAACAATATTAATGTCAATAACAGATTATTTAATGAGGTGAAGTTCTGCTGACTTCCAACATCCAGTCATGTGCAGGCAAGAATACTATTTTTTAATTGTCTGCATGTGATTGAGTATTCTTTGCGTTGTGTTTTACCAAATTCACTAGACTAAGCCTGGATTCACATTGATGCAGTGCGGAATTTGCATCGGTTTCTGTGCAAATTCTGCACCGCAGCATAATCACACCCAGTTCACCGCTGTGGGTGTGTATGTTAAGTTAACAACGCCCCAAAATCGGTTTGCAAAATGCAGTGCGATGTGCAGAATCGGATCACATGGGTGTGAATACCCATGCTATCCGATTCTAGTGCAGCCAAAAAAAAAGGGTCATGCACCTTTTTGGTTTAGATGCGGTGCTATTTTAGCCATACAAAATGTATGGCTCAAATTACACCACACAGAATTTGCACAGGAATGCAGTGTGGTTCCTGTGCAAATTTATTTATTTTGGGTACTTATATAGTTTATGCAGCACTTTTACATATATATTATATATTAACATCAGTCCCTAACCATCAAGGGGTGTACAAGGTCCCTAACTCACATTCATACATACACATACTAGGGACAATTTAGACAGGAGCCAATTCACCTACTAGCATGTCTTTTGAGTGTGGGAGGAAACCAGATGAAACCCACGCAGGCACAGGGAGAACATGCAAACACCAGGCAGGTGGTGCTGTGGCTGGGATTCGAACCAACGACCCCAGTACTGCCAGGCAGAAGTGCTAACCATTTAGCCACTGTGCTGCCCAAATCACATGCCGCACTGCAGAAGTGTGAACCCAGGCTAAGACAAAAGTCTCTTGAAAAGTGAAAATTCCCTTGCAAAGTGAACACCCTATTTGCCTTTAGTAAATCAACTCCAATGCATGCTGCCTTTAATAAATTATTCCTGATAATCTATACTGCACCTAAGCTCACAATGCAGACAAGTTAAAAAGAAATAGATTAATAAAACACTTGGTTTCACATTTTTTAAAAACCTTTGTTAAAGTTATTCAGTGAAGCCTCTTGGCAGCTATTTCCTGACTACATGCACTTCAGAAATGGCTGCAAGCATTTCTCAGGGTGGGTTTTCGGAACTTGAGCATGGCTGCTGGATCTTGATGGGGCTCAGGTTAGTACTTGGGGGTAGCTGGGGGGCTGCTGCACACAGAAGGCTTTTTACCTTCATGCATAGAATGAGTGAAGCTAAAAAAAACTTGAGCCTTTACAACCACTTTAATAATGCTTAAAGTGAAACATGAAATATGCCCAATTCCTTTAAAGAGACATGCTTGGGAGATGCTCTAAACCTGCCTGTAAAGTGGCACACCTGTACAACGTATACAACCTACCACCTAAAGTAACATTTACAATTTAAAAATGTCATTTTAATTGCTAGTAAATTTCATTTCCCTGCCAGTCTGCTGTTCTTTGTAAAAAATGGCATGGGGACCAACCCAAAACACATACTAGACCTTTAATCCTTTTTTGGAGCATTTTTTTTGTTTTTTGTTTACATAATTAAAAAATAATTTTAGGCCTGAAGATTACGTAAAAACCCCAAACATTCTATATTTTCTGAGAGGAGACACCCTATAGAATAAAATAGTGGTAGTATCAATGTTTTATGTCACATGATATTAGATCAACAGCTTAGGAAACACAAACTTTCAATAATAAAATACACAAAAGTTAATTTTAGGGCACACAAACACAGTATATTAATTGTTTCAGAAAATATAAAATATGAGGATACACTAAGTAAATAGACGCCCAGAATGTTGAATCTTAAAATTGTGTGCACCTGTGAAACAGCAACAAACTTCGGTAACCCATATTTACCATAGGCAACGCTTTCAAAGTCCCTACAGGTCAAGTTAGAGTTAGCCATTAACAATGGGGCTAGAATTATTTCTCTCACTCTGGCATGTGCAGTGATATGTAGCACAAGTTTTTATGTGTAGGCACCCCCAACACATGTAAATCAATTCATATGTGCATGTATATAAGGGGGGGGGTTAAACATGTTTTTGTAGGGGATTTTAAGTGCTTGGTGGAACTTAATTTTTTACACTTTAAAAAAAAAATGTATTAAACTTATTTTATCTTCACATCACATCACAAAAAGTCCCCTATGTTATGACGTCAGGGCTAAAAGACCCCTGATGTCTCACCTTTCCCCCAATGGAGCAAATGGAATGCAAATCACATTCAATCAGTTTCTTTCCCAGCTGGCTGGAGAAAGTGTCACAGGGACCCGGAAGTAAAGTTTTACACATAGCTTCTGAGTCAGTAAGAAGAAGTCCACTGGTGGATATGCAGAGCCTGGGAAGTGTGGTGGGGGCACATGCAGGCAAAGGGGAGTTGGCTGTTTCCAAGGTGTGTGGAAGGAATCACCACCTGATCACTTCCATCTGATAGTTGCAAGTTGACTTTTCAGATATACAAACACTCCCAATGGCTGCAGCCTCTGGGAGAGTGTGTAAGACACCTCGCTACCGCCAACGTAGTTTCTATGTCAGAGGCAGCAAAAGGGTTAAGGGTCTGGTATGAATTTTTGGAGATATTTGCGGGCTTCTCCATGGTGATTTTTATAAAATCAGGAAGCTGGCAGTGAATTTTCTTTTATGTCATCCTACAGAAAGAATGAAAAAAAATTTGTGAGGTCTCTTCACAATACATGTCTGGCCCCGTATCCTTGATGAAAGTCTTTTATAGATTTTAAAAGTAAACCTCAAGCAGAAAAAAAAAGAAAAAAACAATGGCATGGGGTCACCCTCAAAATCGAAACCAGACCATTCTTGTTTGATATGAATTTTAATGGGGGTACCCCACGCAGGAAAAAAAATGAAATAGGGTCCCACTCAACAGTAAATAAACACACCACAAGCCATAAGTCCTTTATTAAACAAAAAAAAGTCCCACAATGTAAATCAATTGTCAACCATTTCATTTAGCAAAACAGATCCTCGCTAATCATGATGAATGACACCTGACGACCACGTCAGCTCCCATCGCTATTCCTCGGTGAATGACAGATTCATGGCAGATAAAAACAAAGGGGCAGGAATGGTGGCTGATGTGTTTGATTAAATATGGCCATGGCCATATTATGTGGTCAGTCATGTCAGCCACCTTCCTCGATCTTTGTTTATAATCAGCTGTTAGCTGGAAATACAGGGTTATGTCACTAGTTACCAGGAAACCAGCAACTGCCACATTTAGCAGCGTAAGTAATACTGGGCAGTATGTGCAGAATAGTATGGAGGCTACAACAGACAGCAGTATGTGTATGTAGTACCCTCTAGTGTGCTACTAGAATAGTGTATGCAAATATATTGTGTATGACTCATGGTAACTGTGAGAGTCTTTGATTAAGGTCGAGTTACTGCAGGTCAAGCTGGATGACTTAATAGGTTGGGATTTTATTGCCTCCACCTGGCTCTGGAGGACCATTGGAACTTTCTAGAAGACATGGAAATGGAGACCTAATCTGCATGTTAGTGAGAGTCTAACCAATCCTAGGTTTGGTGGGCCTAGTAGAGTGGTGGACAAACCCATAAATATGGGATAGTCAGGCCGGCTGGGGAGTCGGGTGGAAGATAGAGTGCTGAGGAGACTGTCGGTGGCCTGGGAGAGGTCCTCTAGGTCTGGTGGGGCTGGCCTTCAGGCTGGGCTTGGGCTGGCCAAGAAGGATCCATTCAGCAGTACGGCATGAACAGGATCAAGGCCTGGGAGCAGTGGGAGCAAAGAGGACAGAGTGAGTACATTAGCACACCCTGGGATTCACAAAGGGTGAGATTGCCATGTGTAACACGCTTTCTAAGGACAGCACTGTGCTTACTCCTTTATCCTTGTGCTGGGAGATCTTCAGAGCAGCCAGGAGGGCTGGTAGTGTCTGCAGTCTGTGGAGCTGGGAGCAGTTCTACGAGTAAGAGTAAGAGGAGACATCTCTCCATAAAGTTTACAAGAATCTAAGTTGATTTCAGGGGAGCTGCAAATTTCTCACCCGTAAGCGGCTGTTTCTACTGATTTGCAATGACTGATGGCTTTCAAGGAAAGAAACAGTATAAGATCTGTTTCTCTAAATAGAAAGGAAGTTGTCCCCATGCTTTGATTCAATTAAATTGGGTATCCCATAATCCCTATTACCCTATCCAAGTTATATTCCCCTAATAAAATAACAAAAACCAATTTAAGGACTGTTCACTGACTATGGATGAAAGTGTGGAAAATGTGTGTTGCCTGGCTGTGCAAAGTTTAGGAGTACCAAGAAACACAGCAGCCATCACGGGGGTAGCGCTACATGCTGTAGGAGTGTGGAGGGTATGACAGCAGATAGTATGTGCAGAAGAGCAGTATGGAGGGTATGACAGAGGACAGTATTTTGTACAGAAGAGGATTATGCATTGTATCGTGAGAAGAATGCAGAGGGTATTTCAGGGGGCGATATATGCAGGAGGAGGAAATCTATGGCAGCAGACAGTATGTGTAATAGAGATTATTGCATGTGTGTGTGGTGGTGGGGGGATTATGTGCAGGAGAAGAGTGCATTGTATCGGATCGGATGTTGGCGGGTATAAACGGACACATGTCCATTTACACCCGTCGCTCCATAGAGGAGAATTGAGGTTCCGATCGAGTCCACCTGAAAAACGGCAGGCGGACCAGATGGGAATGTTCATGTGAAAGAGCCCATACATTGCTTACTGGTAGCTGACTGATTAAGCAGAAGATGTAAATAAAGTAATAGGTGCTGAAAAGTTGACCATTTGAAGGTCAAGCCTATTCTGACATTTCTCTCATACATGTAAAAACCATTATTCACATTATAAACATTATATATGTTTTTTAACCACTTGCCCTCCTGAGGATTTACCCTCCTTCGGATTTACCCTCCTTCCTGACCAGGCCATTTTTTGTGTTACGGCACTGTGTTATTTTAACTGACAATTGCGCGGTCATGCAACGCTGCACCCAAATTAAATTTACGACTTTTTTTTCCCATGAATTGAGCTTTCTTTCAGTGGTATTTGATTGCCTGTGCGTTTATTTTTTGCGCTATGAAAAAAGAAAGACCCAAAATTTAGAGAAAAAAACAATATTTTTGAGTTTTTGCTATTAAACATGTCTAATAAAAAAAAGTTTAAAAATCAAATTTCGGCATAAATTTAAACTAAAATCTATTCTGCTACATGTCTTTGCTAAAAAAAATCCCATTATGTGTAAATTAATTGGTTTACATGAAAGGTATAGCTTTTACAAATGACAGTATAGATACTGGATTTTTAAAATATTTTTTTATTTTCACTAGTAATGGTGGCGATCAGTGACTTATAGTGGGACTGCGGTGGGCTTTCTGACACTGGGGGGGGGGAACTGACTTGGTGTTACTGAAATCCCCAGTGACACCAATACAGTGATCAGTGCTAAAAAAAAGCACTGACACTTTACTAATGGCACTAGGCAGGAAGGGGTTAACATGAGGGGCAATCACACGGTTAACTATGTGCTGTGTGCTGTTTCATTATAAGCTGTGGCCGTGTGTTTCACTGTAATCACACTGCTTTGCAGTGTGCATGAGCTGACAGGGAGGAGAACTGTTTTGTTTACTTACGTTTTCCTCCCCATCAGAGATGCTCGGCAGTCACCAGGCGCCTGTGAGTAATCACTGGCTGGGACCCATGATTGACAGCCATGGCCGCAAATGGCGGCGTGGGTAGAGCATACGCACGCCTCACGTGCACCCCCTACCTGGGAATACAAAATCACATATATACGTGATTTCGTGCACCCGTGCCACCCTATAGCAGTATGGGTTAAGCAGAAGACCTAGAGAACAAAATGGTGGGTATTGCAATTTTTTGTGTCAAACTGTATTTGCGCAGGGGTTTTGGGGTAAAAAACACTTCAATGAATTTAACGCACAAAACACAAGACAATAGCCAATTTTTTGGTAAAATATAAAATATCATGCTTTAAAGCTGTGCACTGGAATGGTGCCAAAATACGGTACTTAAAAATCTCTGTAGGTAATGCTTTATAAGCCTCTACAGGTTACCAGTTTAGAGTTACACAGGAGGTCTGGTGCTAGAATTTTTGCTCTCACTATAACGTTCGCTGTGATATCTCACATGTATGAGCAAACGCTGTTTACATATGCGTGCATGACCTACTTATGCTTTCACCTTTGCTTGCAAGTATAGGGGGCACGGGGGCACTTTTTTTTTTTTTTTTTTTAATTATTTATTTTATTAATTGAAAACATCCCTTGTGATAGCAATAAGCATGACAAGTCCTCTTTACTGAGAAATCTGGGGTCTATTAGACCCCAGATCTCTCCTCTACCCTTAAAAGCATCTGATCACACCAAGATTGGTTTGACCAGATGCTTCCACAAGCCAAAAATGGTTTGGTTATATTCTGGAGAAACTGGAATTGACAAAATACTCTTCTTTTTGGTTTCTACTGCCATAGAAGTTATCCTGAAAGATCCGGTCCTCGTTCAGATCTATGGTAAGCCAACAAAACGGCTAATTTCAGTGCCAGAATCCCTGGTGATGTGGGGGAGTCTGGAGAGGCACTGGAGAGTGGTAGGAGAGAAGGATCCCCTTCAACTGCCTGTAAAACTGCCCCTCCTGGAGAAGGGGTACAGGGGAAAGTCCAATGTGTGTGTGCTGGAGGAAGGATAACAGGGAAGAACCACTGTGTGTGTGTGCTGGAGTAGGGATACAGGGGAAAATCCAATGTATGTGTGCTGGAGGAGGGATAACAGGGAAGAACCACTGTGTGTGTGCTGGAAGAGGGGTACAGGCTAAAGACCACTTTGTGTGTGCTGGAGGAGGGGTACAGGCTAAAAACCAATGTGTGTGTGCTGGAGGAAGGGTACAGGCTAAAGACCAATGTGTGTGTGCTGGAGGAGGGGTACAGGCTAAAGACCAATGTGTGTGTGCTGGAGGAGGGGTACAGGGGAAAGGCCAATGTGTGTGTGCTGGAGGAAGGGTACAGGGGAAAGGCCGATGTGTGTGTGCTGGAGGAGGGGTACAGGGGAAAGGCCAATGTGCGCATGCTTGAAGAGGGGTACAGAGGAAAGACCAATGTGTGTGTGCTGGAGGAGGGGTACAGGGGAAAGGCCAATGTGTGTGTGCTGGAGGAGGGGTACAGGGGAAAGACCAATGTGTGTGTGCTAGAGGAGGGGTACAGGGGAAAGGCCAATGTGTGTGTGCTGGAGGAGGGGTACAGGGGAAAGACCAATGTGTGTGTGCTGGAGGAGGGATAACAGAGAAGAACCACTGTGTGTGCTGGAGGAGGGATACAGGGGAAAGGTCAACGTGTGTGCGCTGGAGGAGGGATAATGGAAGAACCACTGTGTGTATGTGCTGGAGGAGGGAGGAGGGTTACATGGGAAAGGCCAATGTGTGCGTGCTGGAGGAGGGATAGCAGGGAAAGACAATTGCGTATGTGTGTTAGAGGAGGGGTTCTGGGGAAGGAGCAATGTGTGTGCGCCGGAGGAGGGATACCAGGTAAAGACTAGTGTGTGTGTGTGTCAAGCGTCTCTGTGGTAGTGAGCCCTTGTAGATCGCCAACTCTGGGTTCCCTAGTGTGCGGAGTCTAAGCCCTAGCCTGCTTCTTCACCAGAGCCCCTGCTGGTGAGGATGGACTTGCAGCAAACTGGAACGGGGCCCCCCGTACGCCCAGCTGAGGATCGCGTGAGCAGAGTACTATAGCAGGAGACAACAGGAACTCTGATAGACAAGCCAAGGTCAGAACAGGTGGAAAACAAGCACAGTCAGTGGATGAAGCTGGGGTTGGTAGATAGGTAGTCAGACTGAGGATACAGGAGTAGCAACAAACGGGAGCTCAGAGAACTAAGAAGTTGCTCAGGCACAGTGGTCTAGACTGAGCATGTCTTATATAGACAATTAAACTAGGAGGTGGGCCAGGAAGTGAAGGAAGGGAAGGAAGTAACACCCATAAACAGCAGGCAATGCCCATAGGTGAGCACAGACAAACCACATATGTGAAAGGAATCAGGGCAGGAAAAGCACTGCAGCAAGGAGGGAAGAATACACAAACAAGAAACTGTAGGCTAACTTGTGACAGTGTGTGTGTGTCATAGAAGGGGTTCTAGGGAAGGAGCAATGTGTGTATGTGTTGGAGGAGGGATACTGGGGAAAGACTATTGAGTCTGTGTGTTGGAGAAGGAGTTCTAGGAGAGGAGCAACATGTGTGTCAGAGGAGGGGTACTTGGAAAAAATCAATGTGTGTGTGTTGTAACAGAGATACAGGGGAACAACCAATTTGTGTATGTGTGTGTGCCGGAGGAGGAAGGCCAAGCTGGAAGAAACAATGTGTGTATTGGAGGAGAGATACAGGAAAGACCCATGTCTGTGTGCTGGATGAGGGATACAGGAAAGACCTACAAGTGAAACTCAAAAAATTAGAATATCGTGCAAAAGTTCATTTATTTCAGTAATGCAACTTAAAAGGTGAAACTAATATATGAGATAGACTCATTACATGCAAAGCAAGATAGTTCAAGCCGTGATTTGTCATAATTGTGATGATTATGACTTACAGCTCATGAAAACCCCAAATCCAGTCTCAGAAAATTAGAATATTGTGAAAAGGTGCAATATTCTAGGCTCAAAGTGTCCCACTCTAATCATCTAATTAAGCCATAACACCTGCAAAGAGTTCCTGAGCCTTTAAATGGTCTCTCAGTCTGGTTCAGTAGGAATCATAATCATGGGAAAGACTGCTGACCTGACAGTTGTGCAGAAAACCATCATTGACTCCCTCCATAAGGAGGGAAAGCCTCAAAAGGTAATTGCAAAAGAAGTTGGATGTTCCAAAAGTGCTGTATCAAAGCACATTAATAGAAAGTTATGTGGAAGGGAAAAGTGTGGAAGAAAAAGGTGCACAAGCAGCAGGGATGACTGCAGGCTGGAGAGGATTGTCAGGAAAAGGCCATTCAAAAGTGTTGGGGACTTTCACAAGGAGTGGACTGAGGCTGGAGTCAGTGCATCAAGAGCCACCACACACAGACGGACCCTGGACATGTGTTTCAAATGTCATATTCCTCTTGTCAAGCCACTCCTGAACAACAAACAATGTAGAGATGCGTCTTACCTGAGCTAAAGAAAAACAGACCTGGTCTGTTGCTCAGTGGTCCAAAGTCCTCTTTTCTGATGAGAGCAACTTTTGCATCTCATTTGGAAACCAAGGACCCAGAGTATGGAGGAAGAATGGAGAGGCACCCACTGCAAAATGCTTGAAGTCCAGTGTGAAGTTTCCACAGTCTGTGTTGATTTGGGGAGCCATGTCATCTGCTGGTGTTGGTCCACTCTGCTTCATTAAGTCCAGGGTCAACGCAACCATCTACCAGGAGATTTTGGAGCACTTCATGCTTCCATCCACAGACAAGCTTTATGGGGATGCTGACTTCATTTTCCAGCAGGACTTGGCACCTGCCCACACTGCCAAAAGCACCAAAACCTGGTTCAATGACCGTGGGATTACTGTGCTTGATTGGCCAGCAAACTCGCCTGACCTGAACCCTATAAAAAATCTATGGAGCATTGCCAAGAGAAAGATGAGAGACATGAGACCGAACAGTGCAGAAGAGCTGAAGGCCGCTATTGAAGCATCCTGGTCTTCCATAACACCTCAGCAGTGCCACAGGCTGATAGCTTCCATGCCACGCCGCATTAAGGCAGTAATTGCTGCAAAAGGGGCCCAAACCAAGTACTGAGTACATATGCATGCTTATACTTTTCAGAGGTCTGATATTGTTCTATGTACAATCCTTGTTTTATTGATTGCATGTAATATTCTAATTTTCTGAGATTGTGGATTTGGGGTTTTCATGAACTGTAAGCCATAATCATCACAATTATGACAAATCACGGCTTGAACTATCTTGCTTTGCATGTAATGAGTCTAGCTCATATATTAGTTTCACCTTTTAAGTTGCATTACTGAAATAAATGAACTTTTGCACGATATTCTAATTTTTCGAGTTTCACCTGTATGTCTGTGTGCTGGAAGAGAGATACAAGAAAGACCAATGTATGTGTGCTGATGGAGGGATACAGGAAAGACCTATGTCTGTGTGCTGGTGGAGGGGTACTAGAAAAGGAGCAATGTGTGAGTTCTGCAGGGCTTCTGGGGAAAGACTATTGCGTGTGTGTTCTGGAGGAAAGATAGAGGGGAAAAGACCAATGTCTGTGTGCTAGTGGAGAGATACAAGGGAAAGACCAATGTCTGGAGGAGGGGTACCGGAGAAAGACTATTGAGTGTTTGTGCTGGAGGAGGAGTATTATGAAAGGATCAATGTGTGTGCTTGAGGAGGGATACAGGAAAGACCCATATTTCTGTATGCTGATGGAGGGGTACAGGGGAATGACCAATGTCTGTGTGCTGAAGGAAGGGTACCAGGGAAAGACTATTGAGTGTGTGTACGCTGGGGGAGGGGTACTAGGGAAGCACCATTGTATGTGTTGGAGGATGGATACAGGAAAGACTCATGTCTTTGTGTTGGTGGAGGGATACAAGGAAGACCAATATCTGTGTGCTGGAGGAAGGGTATAGGAGAAAGACCACTGTGTATGTGCTAATGGAGGGCTACTAGGAAAGGACCAATGTGTGTGTTCTGCAGGAGGGGTGCTGGGGAAAGACTATTGAGCGTGTGTTTTGAAGGAAACATACATGTGTGCTGGAGGAGAGATACAAAAAAGACCCATGTATGTGTGCTGTTGGTGGGTACAGGGGAAAGACCAATATATGTATGCTGGAGGAAGGCAGGACTTCTTTTAGAAACCACAGGGCCCCATACAGCCAACCTGACAGGGCCCCCACCCCTCCCAAATAAGTACAGTTTGCTATGCTTCAGTTATGAATGAACATAGCGAGTGACTGATACCGATTACTCATTCTGTTCATTCAGGAAAGGAAGGGGCTGGTAAATGTGACATATTTACAGACCCTTCCCCCACTCTCCATCCTGAAGGACCCTTTTGTGTGCTGGCAGCTGCCAGTGGGAAGGAGAGGAGGGAAGTCGGCAGCACTCTGGGGATGGGGGCACACAGGGGATGTGGGCAACAGGGGGGAAATGTATGGTGCACAGGGAGGGTGATGGGTACAGCTGGAGGGCAATTACTGAAGCTGAAAGCTATCGGGATTCAGAGGAGAAGAAGCCAGCTTTCAGCTGCTGCCGAGAGAGCCATACAGGGGATCTGTTCCAGTAATTGCCCCCCCCTTCCTCCAATGCCTTGCTGATCACCTTCCCTGCCCATATCCGATTCACCCAGCTGCCTGGGCCCCCCTGCTGGCCTGGACCCTGTAGAGGAGGACCAGCGGTACCCCTTATCCACGACCCTGGAGGAGGGTACAAGGGAAGGAGCAATGTGTGTGTACTGGAGGAGGGATCTCACTGCAGAAAGGTAAGCCTGTGTGCTGGGTGAGGGTTTCCACTGAGGAAGGACCAGTAGCAAAGTGAAAGTAAAACTTAGAAATTATATAATATATCCGATGAAAGCTGCAGATTTTTAAAAAGATTAAATATTATTTTCAAAGATACAGTACATTAAAACAACTTCTGAAAAGTAGTGAATATATTCTTACCTTTCCCACTGCACACACACCAAACACTGCTTTGATGAATAAAAATCATAACCTACATTTCTTTCTGAAACTGACAGTTCCAGGAGTGTTGGACGTCTGGTCTCTTGCTGTGTTCATGGGTCCACTACTCAACTCCCACATCAATGTCTTGTCCTGTAGTGATGAAAGCGCTGGTAGATGGAATCACAGGTGACAGGCTGCCTTATTGCAGCACACATAGCATAATGTGTTAACACGTGATTGGGCCTTAAAGTCAAAAAATAAACTCAACTTTTAACTATGTCTCTGTCTTTGTATGCAGTCAGATTCATCTTGATTTTTCCAATGTCATTTGTACAGGTAAACAATGGAATGGTCTGCCACATGAACCAGCAATGGGTCAGTAAAACAATTTAAATTGGTAATAATTTTCATACAACCAATGGAATATGGTTATAAGTAGAGATGAGCGAATCGAACATGGCGAAGTGGAATTCGTTTCGAAGATCAGGAAAAATTCGATTCGCGCCGAATCCGAAAATTAGCAAACTTCGGATGCACGAATCGAATTTTCCAAAAAATGGCGGCGACATGTGTGGCGACGGAGCGGGGATCTCTGGGAAGGCGCGCAGACAAGGCGCGCTGACCCATAATGCATTCATTCATGACATGTGATCGCATTAGCCAATCAGCAGCCAGCCAGCCAGCACTGTGTAATGGTGGAGCTATAAATTGCGGCCATCTTAGAATTCTCCATTAGCCTCCGGTCATTCAAGAGAGACAGACCTGTATGTATTAGGGACAGAGTTAGGGCCACAGAGACTTTATGGCCACAGAATCGTTACTCAGGGACACAGAATCGTTACTCAGGGACACAGAATTGTTACTCAGGGACACAGAATTGTTACTCAGGGACACAGAATCGTTACTCAGGGACAGACACAGAATTGTTACTCAGGGACACAGAATTGTTACTCAGGGACACAGAATCGTTACTCAGGGACACAGAATTGTTACTCAGGGACACAGAATCGTTACTGAGGGACACAGAATTGTTACTGAGGGACACAGAATTGTTACTGAGGGACACAGAATCGTTACTCAGGGACACAGAATTGTTACTCAGGGACACAGAATTGTTACTCAGGGACACAGAATTGTTACTGAGGGACACAGAATCGTTACTCAGGGACACAGAATCGTTACTCAGGGACACAGAATCGTTACTCAGGGACACAGAATCGTTACTCAGGGACACAGAATCGTTACTGAGGGACACAGAATCGTTACTCAGGGACACAGAATCGTTACTCAGGGACACAGAATTGTTACTCAGGGACACAGAATCGTTACTCAGGGACACAGAATCGTTACTGAGGGACACAGAATTGTTACTCAGGGACACAGAATCGTTACTCAGGGACACAGAATCGTTACTCAGGGACACAGAATCGTTACTCAGGGACACAGAATTGTTACTCAGGGATACAGAATCGTTACTCAGGGACAGACACAGAATTGTTACTCAGGGACACAGAATCGTTACTCAGGGACACAGAATTGTTACTCAGGGACACAGAATCGTTACTGAGGGACACAGAATTGTTACTCAGGGACACAGAATTGTTACTCAGGGACACAGAATCGTTACTGAAGTGACACAGAATCGTTACTCAGGGACACAGAATTGTTACTCAGGGACACAGAATCGTTACTGAGGGACACAGAATTGTTACTCAGGGACACAGAATCGTTACTTTCTGCTTCACAACCACTATTGAATTAAAGAGTATGTCAGACAACACGCAGAGGAGTGGCAGAGGAGGCAATGTTTCAGGAGCGAGCAGACGTGGCAGCAGAGGAAGGGGTCGAGGCAGCACTAGTCGCAGCCAGAGGCCAGTGCTCCCGGTGTCATCCAGCGGTCGTGTCTCCACCGACAACCCTGCCGTCATCGATTGGTTGACTCGGTCGTCTTCCTCTTCCCAGGTCACCTCTGACACCTACAGCCAACGGTCGGTGGGTACGTCAGACACAACCGTTAGTTGGCATGGCCCGGGAGCAAGCCCACTGAAATCACGTGTCCTCTACCTGCCCCTGTCCTTTGGTGTTCCCTCACCAAGCGAAGTATCGCATGCTGTGGGCTCAGCCCCACTGTACAGTGAGGAAGAGCTAACAGAGGGCGGTCAGGAACGGGGGGAGACATCCGCCTCTTCAGCAGCCAGGCGAAGAAGTACTGGCGAGGAGAGTGGCTCGGTAGCCGGTCTAGAGACAGGTCTGTCTCCTGACCCACATGCAGCCGAGGGGGCTAGTAGTGACGCGGAGACCCTAATTGATGATGATGAGGCTGATCGCACTTGGCAGCCTCGTCGTCATCAGGCTATTGCTTCCGCATCATCAGGAGAAGAGGGTGCCAGCTTGCCAGCGAGCAAAACAGTCGGTGGGTTGCCCAGGAGGCAGCAGGGTCGCAGCAGTGTCAGTGGAGGCAAACGGCCACGGAGTAGAGCACCAGCTCCACTGCAGCCTACCACCACGGCCAGTAGTAGTGCCGGTGTGCACGGAGGAAGTAGCAGTCAGCCAGTGAGGAGTAGCGGGGGCAAAGTTTCCTACTCGGCGGTGTGGCAATTTTTCGTCAAGCCGCCCGAGGAAGTAAACATAGCCGTATGTCGACTATGTGGCCAGAAAGTCAAGCGTGGCCAGGGGGCCCATGTTGGGACTACAACGTTGCGCCAGCATATGCAGCGTCGCCATTTGGTGGCCTGGGAAAACCGTGATAAAGATACGGCGGTTCTGCCTGCCCCAGCCCCCGCTCCATCACCCGCTCCGTTACTTGCTCCGTCACCCGACGTCAATCGCCCTCTATCAGCCAGTCAAGGCTCCAACACCTCTGCTGAGGGGAGTTGTCGCTCGTTGCCATCTTCCGCTCGTTCAGATGCTCCTTCTCCTGCTACTCCTCTTCACGGATTCCGTCAGCAGTCTTTCTTGGAATCTGTTTCCAAGAGACAACAGTTTGCGAGCACGCACCCGACGGTGCAGAAGCTGAACGTCCTCCTGTCCAAGTTGCTGGTGCTGCAGTCCCTCCCTTTCCAAGTGGTGGACTCAGCACCTTTCCGAGAAATGATGGCTTGTGCCGAGCCGCGGTGGAGAGTGCCAAGCCGGCATTTCTTCGCCAAAAAGGCAGTGCCAGCCCTGCATTCACATGTAGAAGAGATGGTGGGCCAGTCTTTGAGCATGTCGGTCTCTGCCAAAGTGCACGGCAGCGCCGACGTGTGGAGCTGTAACTACGGTCAGGGACAGTACATGTCATTTACGGCCCACTGGGTGAACGTGGTGCCGGCACAGCCGCACCAGCAACTTGGACAGGTCACGCCGCTTTTGCCTCCACGTTTGCACGTCCTTGGTCCGGCAAAGATGTCCGCCTCTACCACCTCTTCTTCCGCCGTGTCCTCAGCCGCCACCCCCGTGCCAAGTCCCATTACCCGACCGGCATATCACATGTGCAGGGCGCAACGGTGTCACGCTGTGCTGCACCTGGTATGCCTTGGCGAACGTAGTCACACAGGGGAGGAACTTCTGAGTGTAATGAACAGAGAAATCGACAGATGGCTGTCTCCGCGCAAACTGAAAATCGGAACCATGTTGACCGACAACGGAAAGAACATGGTGTCTGCTCTGCGTCAAGGAAGGTTGTGCCATGCGCCATGCATGGCTCACGTGTTCAATCTGGTTGTCAAGCGGTTCCTAAAATCCACCATCCCACTGCAAGACATCCTTAAAATGTCACGTAAACTTTGCATGCATTTCAGCCATTCCTACACCGCAAAGCACACCCTCCTTGAGCTGCAGCGGCAGAACGGAATTCCACAGCATCGCCTTGATCTGCGATGTTGCAACAAGGTGGAATTCAACCCTACATATGTTAGACCGCCTTTACGAACAGCGAAAGGCCATCACCGATTTCCTGATGTTACAAGCGGATAAAGGTACTCCCCTGTGTAACTTAGATGTCAGCCATTGGCAGCTCATGCGTGACACCTGCCGCTTGCTCAGGCCCTTTGAGGAGGCCACGCTATTCGTGAGTCGGCAGGACTATGGAATGAACGACGTCATTCCTCTGTTGCACGTCCTGGAACAAATGCTGTTAACAATGGCTGGTCAGGGTGCGGTAGACGTGGCGCACAGATCTCAACGCCACATGACCCCTGTGGGGGCAGGACAGGAAGAAGAGGAGGAGGTAGAGGAGGACATTGGTGCTCAGGAATTATTGAGTGAAATGGGTGGTTTTTCCACTCAGCGGACAGGAGTGGAGGAGCAGGAGCATCTGGTAGAGGAGGAGGAGGAGGAGACAGAGGACCCAGACGCACCGTGGCAGTATGCTGTGGAGATGGAGGCAGGGAGTCCCTCGCATTCCTTGGCACAAATGGCCCATAGCATGCTCGGTTGCTTGCGTAGCGACAGCCGAATAATAACCATCAGACAGAGGGATGACTTTTGGCTGTCCACCTTGTTGGACCCTCGCTACCGTTCAAAAATGGTGGCCTTTTTCACACCTGCTGAGAGGGAGGCCAAAATAAAGTACTATAAAAACCACCTATGTAGTCAGTTGGTCTCTGCCTTTCTGCGCCAACGTCCATCCTCAGACACTGTGGGCCCTGTGCGCTCGCGTTCCGCTGCCATGGCAGCAGGGGAGGGGTGGGGTGGTAGGAGCAGTGGCAGCTCCACCAGCAGCGGCTGCCTCAGTCTGCAGTCGATGATGAGTAGCTTTCTTCACCAGCGCAGTGAGGAAACTACTAACCAGCCGCAGCAGCAGCAGCATCAGGTGGACCTGGAGCAGGACCTCAAACAACAGGCTCGGGCCTACTTGGACAGCACCCTGCCAACCGAGGTAGACAATCCCCTTGACTACTGGGCAACGAAACTTGACCTTTGGCCCCAACTAGCTGAATTTGCCCTTGAAAGGCTGTCATGCCCGGCCAGTAGCGTGGCATCGGAGCGCGTGTTTAGTGCGGCAGGAGGTATTGTAACTCCGCGGAGGACACGACTGTCCACCCAAAGTGTGGAGAGACTCATGTTTGTGAAAATGAATCAGGCGTGGATTAGTCTGGATTTCAAACCACCAGTTCCTGACACAACTGACTAAATCCGCCATGAATCATGCCCCAAACATGTTATTATTTTTAACATAGGCCTCTGTATGGCCTTCAATTTAAGCTGCTTACGCTTCGCCACTCTGCCATGGGCCCCTGTACCGCCTCCTCTTGCTGCTGCCAGGTTCAGAGTGTGTCATGGGTCCCTGTATGGCCTCCCATTGCTGCTGACTTCATCGCCAGACTCTGCCATGTGCCACTTTCAGGTCTCCTTACACTGTTGGAGGGTTCCATTTTGTGATAGGGTGCTGTATGGCCTTCCATTGCTGCTGCCTCCACCGCCACCCTGCGCCATGTGCCTCTGTCGTCTGCTCACGCTGCTGACGGCTTCCGCTTTTTAACCGAGGCCTGTGTTTGGCTTCCGAATACTGCTGCATCCACCGCCACCCTGCGCCATGTGTCTCTGTCGTCTGCTCACGCTGCTGACGGCTTCCGCTTTTAACCTAGGCCTGTGTATGGCTTCAGAATAATGCTGCCTACACCGCCACCCTGCGCCATGTGCCTCTGTCGTCTGCTCACGCTGCTGCCAGGTCCATACTGATTCATGGCCCCCTGTACCGGCTCCTCATGAACGTGGTTCAGCGGGTTTGCATCACTTAACGGCAAATCGTTGACAAACGCTGGGACGTTCAGTGTTGTGCGCATTAAGCCAGACACCAAAGGGCAGCACAGACCTGTTATTACTCGCTCAAGCATGGCTGAACAAAACCAGTCTCTACCACAAATTGGACCCAGACCTGCCCAGGGTCTCGTAAGTAGATTGCACGGAGGAGTAGAGTTCGTTATTGGAATTAACTGTGAGAGACGTTTAAACCTAGGCCTGTGTATGGCCTTCAATTGAAGCTGCTTCTGCTCCGCCACTCTGCCATTGGACTCTTGATAGTCGACGACTACCATACTACCTGTACCGCCTCCTCATGCTGCTGCCAGGCCCGTAATCTGCCATGGGCCCCCGTACCGACTCCTCATGCTGCTGCCAGGCCCGTAATCTGTCATGGGCCCCTGTACCGCCTCCTCATGCTGCTGCCAGGTCCAGAGTGTGTCATGGGTCCCTGTACGGCCTCCCATTGCTGCTGTCTCCATCGCCACACTCTGCCATGTGCCACTTTCAGGTCTCCTCACACTGCTGGTGGGTTCCATTTTGTCATAGGGTGCTGTATGGCCTCCCATTGCTGCTGCCAGGCCCGTAATCTGCCATGGGCCCCCGTACCGACTCCTCATGCTGCTGCCAGGCCCGTAATCTGTCATGGGCCCCTGTACCGCCTCCTCATGCTGCTGCCAGGTCCAGAGTGTGTCATGGGTCCCTGTACGGCCTCCCATTGCTGCTGTCTCCATCGCCACACTCTGCCATGTGCCACTTTCAGGTCTCCTCACACTGCTGGTGGGTTCCATTTTGTCATAGGGTGCTGTATGGCCTCCCATTGCTGCTGCCAGGCCCGTAATCTGCCATGGGCCCCCGTACCGACTCCTCATGCTGCTGCCAGGCCCGTAATCTGTCATGGGCCCCTGTACCGCCTCCTCATGCTGCTGCCAGGTCCAGAGTGTGTCATGGGTCCCTGTACGGCCTCCCATTGCTGCTGTCTCCATCGCCACACTCTGCCATGTGCCACTTTCAGGTCTCCTCACACTGCTGGTGGGTTCCATTTTGTCATAGGGTGCTGTATGGCCTCCCATTGCTGCTGCCAGGCCCGTAATCTGCCATGGGCCCCCGTACCGACTCCTCATGCTGCTGCCAGGCCCGTAATCTGTCATGGGCCCCTGTACCGCCTCCTCATGCTGCTGCCAGGTCCAGAGTGTGTCATGGGTCCCTGTACGGCCTCCCATTGCTGCTGTCTCCATCGCCACACTCTGCCATGTGCCACTTTCAGGTCTCCTCACACTGCTGGTGGGTTCCATTTTGTCATAGGGTGTTGTATGGCCTCCCATTGCTGCTGCCAGGCCCGTAATCTGCCATGGGCCCCCGTACCGACTCCTCATGCTGCTGCCAGGCCCGTAATCTGTCATGGGCCCCTGTACCGCCTCCTCATGCTGCTGCCAGGTCCAGAGTGTGTCATGGGTCCCTGTACGGCCTCCCATTGCTGCTGTCTCCATCGCCACACTCTGCCATGTGCCACTTTCAGGTCTCCTCACACTGCTGGTGGGTTCCATTTTGTCATAGGGTGCTGTATGGCCTCCCATTGCTGCTGCCAGGCCCGTAATCTGCCATGGGCCCCCATACCGACTCCTCATGCTGCTGCCAGGCCCGTAATCTGTCATGGGCCCCTGTACCGCCTCCTCATGCTGTTGCCAGGTCCAGAGTGTGTCATGGGTCCCTGTACGGCCTCCCATTGCTGCTGTCTCCATTGCCACACTCTGCCATGTGCCACTTTCAGGTCTCCTCACACTGCTGGTGGGTTCCATTTTGTCATAGGGTGCTGTATGGCCTCCCATTGCTGCTGCCAGGCCCGTAATCTGCCATGGGCCACCGTACCGACTCCTCATGCTGCTGCCAGGCCCGTAATCTGTCATGGGCCCCTGTACCGCCTCCTCATGCTGCTGCCAGGTCCAGAGTGTGTCATGGGTCCCTGTACGGCCTCCCATTGCTGCTGTCTCCATCTCCACACTCTGCCATGTGCCACTTTCAGGTCTCCTCACACTGCTGGTGGGTTCCATTTTGTCATAGGGTGCTGTATGGCCTCCCATTGCTGCTGCCAGGCCCATAATCTGCCATGGGCCCCCGTACCGACTCCTCATGCTGCTGCCAGGCCCATAATCTGTCATGGGCCCCTGTACCGCCTCCTCATGCTGCTGCCAGGTCCAGAGTGTGTCATGGGTCCCTGTTCGGCCTCCCATTGCTGCTGTCTCCATCGCCACACTCTGCCATGTGCCACTTTCAGGTCTCCTCACACTGCTGGTGGGTTCCATTTTGTCATAGGGTGCTGTATGGCCTCCCATTGCTGCTGCCTCCACCGCCACACTGTGGCTCCACACTCTGGTTTTGGCCCCGTGACTGCCCAAATGAGTGAAGTGTGCGGTGATTCTAAGATCGACGGCACTCATCTGCATGTCATACTGACTGACAGTATTATTTCTCTTCCCCAGCAGACTCCAAGGGCATTTAAATTAAAGGTACAGTGTTCTGCACTAATATAAAGGCTCTCTGAAGCCTAGAAACACCCTTTTTACACGTTAAATTCGCAGCGAATATATTCGCCTCGAATCGAATTTATTCTGCGAATTCGGCAAATCAGCCGAATCGAATTTTTTAATAATTCGCTCATCTCTAGTTATAAGGAACAGTAAGGGCATACATATTCAGATCTAGAGAACGTTATGGGTATAGCTAACTATAGTAAGAAAATTTGTTCCTCAATTAGCATGTGTGTAGTGCTACCCACATAGGGGTCGCTGGTAACAGCTAAATCTTTCCTAACAGTACAGAGGCTACCAGTCCATTCACTCTGGCTCCAATGAATCAGTCTAGGGGGTTGTCTTTTTTTGTAGTTTATTGCTTGAGGAAATTTAACAGGAGAGGGAGGCTAGGGCATGGGATACTCCAAAATGCTCAGCACTTAGAGATCAGGGGAAAATCTTCTTCTAGAATAATAGTGGGTGTTGAACAGTTTAAGGCCTCACAGGTGAAGACCATGGGGCAAATCCTTTTTTGGGACCTGGTTACTTTGCAATGATGCACAACTGTTAATACCTAGTGCAGCTTCCTGAACACTACACAGTCACAGAGATCAGTCCAGGGTCTTTACTCATAAGTCCCCAGGACAGCTGTCACCTTCAGACTATTTATCACCATTCCAACTCCCTTGTGCACACTCCTTTGTGGATTGGCTGGACCTGATAAATATCCAAGGTGGTTATTTAAATTCTTCTGGAGGCAGGGAGAAGCAATCAAACTCCCAGGCCAGGCTGAACAATTACTGCTCCCTAGATTACAAGAGTAGTCAAAACTAAATTTACCTAGGATCCTAAACTATGAGGGTGCTACATGTGATTTTTTTTTTTTATTTCTAAGCATTCTCTTGTTTCAGTGTATATTGGTTCAGAGAGAAGGGGATGCTGAAACCAGTGAAGACACTGCTTTACTTATCCCATTATCAGATTAAGAGCTATGTAGAATATAAGTAACAAATTATGTCTTCAGCATGCCTTCTCCATAAAGTATGTCTGTTATCGAAGCATAATGGAAATCACAATGCAATATTTCAGAGTTATGCGGAACTCCTCCCACAAGGAGATTTGTGGCACATAAATTGATATTCTACTATAAGTAAATAAATTGTAATATAGAATAATGTAATGCATTTCTGACACATACCACGTAAGTCAGATGACCACATACAGTAGCATGTCATTTTATACAGGTCACAGATTTGGCCTAGTGACCTCAAATATCATTATATTTTACCAATCATTACAGTGTCCTTTATACTATGAAGAATGTGTCCCTAAAGAACACTGACATGTTATGTTTTCCAACGCTCTGAAACAAACTTGTAAAGGTTTTGAAAGAGACTTACCAAAATACAAATGAACTATCTCAAACTCATGTTTTATTAGTTATGAGCAAAATTCACAAAACTCACTTTTCTTGTAATTGGGCAGATTGGATTCTGAATGTTGGCATCTTGTGCAAATTACTAGTTCATTGAGTGAAGCCTCTCAGAATCCCCTAGTGTGTGTGGGCAGTACCTGCTAAGGAAGTATAGTGCTTCTAAATTGTCCTATCAATTACAGCAGGCTCCGAATGCTCTTCTTCCAAAAAGAACAGTGATTATCACTTGATCCAGTTCATTCATGCATAGATTGTGGAACAGAAGATGATGAGGCTGATTTATATTGGGATGCTTCATACAATAAATTGTAGATATATCTTTTTTTTTTTTATTTGCAGTTACATTTTTAAGGCAAGTTTTCTGGATATATTTACTGATTTAATGTGCAGCACCATGGCAAATGTAGATCAAACAGAGGCTAAGATGGCAGCTTCTTTGCTGTAGAGGATAAGAGGTTTTAGTTCCACTTTAACCATTTTTTGCTATTTAGCACTGTGCTACTTTAACTGGCAATTGCTCGGTCATGCAACACTGTACCCAAATTATATTTTTATCATTTGTTTTCACACAGAGCTTTCATTTGTTAGTATTTCATCATCTTTGTTTTTACTATTATATAAATGAAAAAAGACAGAAAATTTAGGGGAAAATGTTTTTTTATAGTTTCTAATATAAAATACAGGCATTTTTTTCAGCGGGAACACAGGAGAATGCAGTTCTGGCACCTCCAACACTGATTGTATGTATGTAATGGCCAGGGGTGTTGGGAGTATGTTGGGGGATCTATTGTTGCTGGCTGCTGGGGGGTTTATTGTCACTGAATGGAATCTATTTTTGTGTGGCAGTTTATTGTTGCTGGGGAGGTCTATTGTTGCTGGTGGGGGATCTATTGTTGATGGGGGTCAATTGTTGCTGGAAGGGATTTACTGTTGAGGAAGGGATCTATTGTTTATTGTTCCTAGTTGCTGGAGAGTATATTGATGCTGGCTGCTGGGAGATCTGTTGTAGCTGCTGTGGGTCTATTGTGGCTGGGTGGTATTTTGTTTTGGGGACCCATTGTTGCTGGAGAAATCTATTGTTGCCACAGGTGATCTATTGCTGTTGGCTGCAGGGGATCTTTTGTTTTGCTTTTCTTGTTATCATTAACAAATTTCATGCAAATTATTTAGCACTACAAAATGATACTTGGCTCTGTATTTTCTAAAAGGAGAGGTACTGGGAGGTGGGTAGGAGGTGGTACCAAGTGACGGTTCTTGGAGGCGGGTAGAGGGTGGAGAAAAGAAGTGACTCAGAGTGGAGGAGTTCCTGCACCTATTTTTTGAGAAAAAAAGCCCTGATAAAACATATCCAATAAAAAAGTTAAAAAATGTTTTCATAAATTTACACCAAAATGTATTCTGCTACATGTCTTTGGTTCAAAAAATGCCAAAAAGTGTATATTGATTGGTTTGTGTGAAAGTTATAGCGTCTAAAAATGGTATATGGTATATATACTGAAATTTATGCAACTGTGACGCTATTCTGGTAATGGCTGTGATCAGCAATTTATAGTGGGACTGTGATAGTGTAGTGGTCAATCTGGTGCTAACAGGTACACTAACTGACACTTACATCACTATTGACACTAAGGCAGGCCATAGACGGGCCGTTTATCGGCCAAATTTTTGGCCGACAAACGAAAAATCACTCATTGCTGGCAGTGATGCTGCCACCAATGTCCATGAAAAATGGCTGTTTTTCGTGGATTTTCCAGCATGACCGATAAAAGTAGACAAGAAGATCCGCGAAAATCGGCCGACGGTATTGCCCCACTAACGGTGTGAATATTGGCCGATTTCGCATTTCCGGGTAGGAGGAGCGTGCACACTGCCCTACCTGTGTCGCCATTGGCGACTACAGCTGTCAATCACCGAGTCCTGGTCAGAGATTTCCCACCAGCACCTGGAGATGGTCAAGGAACAGTGAAAGGGGAGGGGTCTGTGTGTAAACAACACAGATCTCTCCCCTGTCAGCACTGACATGCTGCTTTGTATTGCTCAGCTAAAGCAGTATGTTTTCATAGTAAAACAGCACCCCTTCCTGCCCAGTGCCATTAGTACAGTGTCAGTGCTTTTTATTAGCACTGAACACTGTATTAGTGTAACTGGGGATGCCAGTGGCAGTTAGTCAGTTCCTCCCGAGTGTCAGAATGCCCGCCACAGTCCTGCTATAAGTCACTCATCGCCGCCATTACTAGTATATAAAAAAAATTAGTCATTTGTCATCCGCCATTCGTAGATGCTATAATTTCACATAAACCAATTAATTTGTATTGGGATTTTTTTTATCAAAGGCATGTATCAGAATACATTTTTCCCTAAATTTATGACATAAATTTGACTTTTAAATTTTTTTTATTGGATATGTTTTATAGCAAAAAGTCAAAAATATTGTGGTTTTTTTTCAAAATTGGCAATCTTTTTTATAGCGCAAAAAATAAAAAACGCACAGGCAATCAAATACCACCAAAAGAAAACACTATTTGTGGAAAAAAAAGACATAAATGTAATTTGCGTGCAGAGTTGCATGATCGTGCAATTGTCAGTAAACATAATGCAGCTCTGTATCGCAAAAAATGGCCTGGTCAGGAAGGAGGGTAAATCCTCAGGAGGGCAAGTGGTTAAGTATTGTAATTATCCAATCACATGAAAAGTACATTCCTGTTCACTTATGTTATCTGCACATGATTGGATTGTTGAAACAAATTCCCAAGTCCTTTAATAAATCCGTCTTTCTGTATAAAGCACACACATATGAATTAGAGGTTGGCAAGACCACAGAGAAGATGGATTTAACCACCTTGGTTTACCTTGAATTCAAATTCTGGTGAACTGATTGGCTCATTATTTTATGCTCCCCTACGTTTCACCTTTTTTTCAACACTAATCAGTTTTATGTCATGACAAACTGAGTCCTTTTTCTTCATTTCTAGAGGAGACTAAAGATTTTTGCCGGTATAGCGTCTTCCTCTCTTTTTATTTACCTTGGAATCTCGTTCTTCCTAACAAAACTGATTCCCATGTGTTTCCAGTTCTCTTGTTACATTTTGTATATCATCTACATGCAACTGCCAGTGCAGTTGGGGGAATGTAAGAACTCAATGAAGACACGTAAGTATGGTTAGGTGAATGTACCCTCTAGCACCTGCCAAAAACTGACATATCTGGTTTGAGTGGACTGACGGTTTAACAATTCTAGGTGTTACACCTGAGTGAATGTGACAGGTTAGACCATATAAATTCAATTACTTCTTATGAGTGTTCTGATGGTTTCTGGAGTTCTGTACTTTTTGCTAGTTTTAGTCCACATGCACACTGGATGTTTTCACTGCTGCTGTTTTTGGTCTTTGGCATTTTTTTCTACAACGAGTAAACTCCCTAGCATGTTATCCTATGTGTTCATACACACATAGGCTTTAACACTTTCCTGCCACCCTATAGCAGATATACTGCTACAGGGTTGGCAAGGGTGCACAAAATCAAGAATGATTTTGCATTTCTGGGTAGGGGGGGCACACGAGCCGCGTGCACGCCCTAACTGTGCCGCTAATCGCGACCTTGGCTTTTAGTCACCGAGTCCCGGACGGTGATTACTCGTTGGCACTTGGTGATTGCCGAGTAATACCGACAGAGGGAGAGAACTGTATGTAAACAATACAGTTCTCTCCCCTGTCAGCTCCAGCACACTGCTTTGTATGGCTCTGCATAGCAGAACCATACAAAGCAGTGTGCTTACAGTGTAAAGCACACACACAGCTTACAGTAAAACAGCACACAGTTAACCCTTTGATCACCCCATATGTTAACCCCTTTCTGGCCAGTGCCATTGTGTCAGTGCTTTTTATTAGCACTGATCACTGTATTGGTGTCACTGGCGATGTCAGTGACACCGAATCAGTTCCCCTGGTGTCAGAATGCCCACCAAATTCCAGTATATATGCCGCCATTTGTAAAAGCTATAACTTTTATGTAAACCAATTAATTTACTCATATTAGGATTTTTTTTTAGCAAAGACGTGTAGCAAAATACATTTTGGCTTAAATTTATGATGAAATTTGATTTTTTAATTTTTTTTTTACTGGACATGTTTAATAGCAAAATGTCAAAAATATATTTTTTTTTCAAAATTGTTGCTTTTTTTTATAGTGCAAAAATAAAAAACACAGAGGCAATCAAATACCACTGAAAGAAAGCTCTACTAGTGGGAAAAAAAGGACGTAAATTTAATTTGGGTGCAGCATTGCATGACCGCGCAATTGTCAAAGTAACACAGTGCTCTAACGCAAAAGATGACCTGGTCAAGAAGGGGGGTAAATCCTCTGGAGGGAAAGTGGTTAATCAGTGTTTTTTGGCAGGGGTGTTTCTTGGCTGGAAAAAAAAACAGAACTAGTGGGTTTCTAGGGGAGTTTTTTAGCTGTAAAAACGCTCTAACATTGGTAAACATGGCAAAACATGGTAAAACACGGTAAATGAGCATTTTTGGCTTTTTTGAGCAAATATGTTATTTTATTTAGCTAAAAAACGCTAAAACTGCGGCTAAACACTAATGCAAAAACGCTAAAAAATGCAGAAAAACTTTTAACTTTTTTAATGTGATTTTATACAGCTAACGCTACTGATGTTTTTAAAATGCAGAGGGTGCATGAGGACTTACTCTTAGTAAACATTTCAGTGCAGTAATTATTTTTCTGTTACCACTGTACCATTATTTTGCTAATTTCTTTAACATTTACTTATTCTACATTATTATACTATAACAATTACGTACCTTCTTTTTTTTAAAGGAGAAAACTCTATATATGAACTTGATCATGGACAAAAAGGAAAGTCTGTAGCAATGATGGTGTATGTTCACTAATAGCAGTCTCTGAAGGTCACAGTGTTTAACCCGAATGACACCTTTCTGATCATATGTCATAGCTAAAATACTTCAAGTTATTATTTGAGGTGTGACTAGGAGTAAACAAAGTAGGAATGACGTTTTTAGTTGCCATAAGGAGATTCTATCAATCAATCTATAATAAAGTGATTGACATATTCAGTTTGTAATACTTTCATTGATACCAAGGAGCATATTTATAAAGCAGTAAATGTAACAGTCACCAAATATTCACTGAAAGTGAATCTTCCTGGAGCATGCGCTTTAAATGAATTACCACCTGTAAATGTTTGGTGAATGTCACAGTCACTGCTTTATACAGTTGTGACCAAAATTATTCAACCCCCAATGCTGTAAAGGGGTTTAGGGACTATAGTGTACATTTGGAATTGTATTCAGAATCAAATCCTACAAGGACGTTGTAACTACCCAAATGCAACTAAAATGACATCAATTGTTTATGTAATACAGTAGTAAATGGTTCTTATGTGGTTTCTTCATTGCCACAATTATTCAACCCCTTAAAGACTACCACTCTGAAGAACAGAGGTTCATACAGGTGCTTTCCATCAGGTATTGAAAACACCTGTGGATGTCACCGAGCAGCAATAAAGCATAATAAGCACCAATTAGGCAGCTTTAAAATGACTGTGATACTCAGCTCCTTCTAGACATTTACTGGTGTGGTTACAAACATGGTGAAGGCAAGAGAATGGTCCAGGAAGACAAGAGAAGAGGTGATTTCTCTTCACAGGAAGGGCAATGGCTATAAGAAGATTGCAAAGATGTTAAACATACCAAGAGACACCTTAGGAAGCATCATTCGCAAATTCAAGGCAAAGGGCACTGTTGAAACGCTACCTGGTCGTGGCAGAAAGAAGATGCTGACTTCGACTGCTGTGCGCTACCTGAAGCGTAGAGTGGAGAGAAGTCCCCGTGTGACTGCTGAGGAACTGAGAAAAGATTTGTCAGATGTGGGTACAGAAGTTTCAGCCCAGACAATAAGACGCACACTGCGTAATGAAGGCCTCCGTGCCAGAACTCCCAGGCGTACCCCCTTGCTGTCTCCAAAGAATAAGAAGAGTCGACTGCAGTATGCCAAAAGCCATGTGGACAAACCACAAAAGTTGTGGGATAGTGTTCTGTGGACTGATGAAACAAAATTAGAACTGTTTGGGCCCATGGATCAACGCTATGTTTGGAGGAGGAAGAACAAGGCCTATGATGAAAAGAACACCTTGCCTACTGTGAAGCATGGTGGAGGGTCAATCATGCTTTGGGGCTGTTTTGCTTCTGCAGGTACAGGGAAGCTTCAGCGTGTGCAAGGTACCATGAATTCTCTTCAGTACCAGGAGATATTGGATGGAAACGTGATGCAGTCCGTCACACACCTGAGGCTTGGGAGACGTTGGACCTTTCAACAGGACAATGATCCCAAGCATACCTCCAAGTCCACTAGAGCATGGTTGCAGAGGAAAGGCTGGAACATTTTGGAGTGGCCATCGCAGTCACCAGACTTAAATCCGATTGAGAACCTCTGGTGGGACTTAAAGAAAGCAGTTGCAGTGCGCAAGCCTAAGAATGTGACTGAACTGGAGGCCTTTGCCCATGAAGAATGGGCGAAGATACCCGTAGATCGCTGCAAGACACTTGTGTCAAGCTATGCTTCACGTTTAAAAGCTGTTATAACTGTAAAAGGATGCTGTACTAAGTACTAAGATTGAATGTCACTTGGGGGTTGAATAAAACTGATAATGCTGTGAGCACAGAAAAGACATTTGTGGTTATTTCATTATAACTGTTATGTTATATTTGTCTGACCTACAAGTGCCTCTTTAATGTAAATGTAAGCAAGATGACTGAATGATCAAAAGCAATGTCAAACTGGCCAAAACACTCAATTTCAGTGGGGGTTGAATAATTTTGGTCACAACTGTAAATATGTCTCTAACAATTATCAAGACTGATCTATATGACTACAACACAAGTCACAATACTGTAAGGCTGCATGTTTGTTTTTTTTTTTTTGCGTGTGTTTGAGCTTTTTGTACAGTGTATTCCAAGTGGTTTGGAGCTTTTGTGCTTTTGTACTAGCCAATAGAGAAAACTATAACCTGTTACCTAATTTGTTGCTGTGTGTTTCTCCTTTCAGCTGCTTCAAAAAACACACCAATCTGCCTGAATTTAGCTACAAAAGTAGCTCCCAAATTTTTTTTGAGCTTCATGGCTCTTTCACATGGACGTTCCGATCAGGTCCGCCTGCCGATTTTTAATTCTCCTCTATGGAGCGGCAGGTGTAAACGGACATGTGTCTGTTTATACCAGCCGACATCCAATCTGACCCGTCCAGTCAAAAAGGGATGGATGGGTGTCCAATTCCCCTTCCGTCTGTCGGATCGGATCAGATGAAAACGGACAGGCGGTCTGTTTTCATTCAACCACCATTGACGAGAGCAAGCAGCTCTGTGTCTGATCTGCAGCAGCAGAATGAACACAGAGCTGTCATCTGCTAGCTCAACGGGGATCAGCAGAGCGATCCACCGCAGAGCAAGCGGGGATCAGCGGAGCGATCCACCGCAGAGCAAGCAGATCCGCTAAACGGGTCCGCTCCATGTGACAGGACCCTTAGGCATTATGGAGTGGAGATGTGAACCAGCAACATAGAAAATCATTGATTTTTTTTCTACCTGAGTGTTTTGGAGCTTCGAGCTAAAAAACGCTCAGGTGCAAATGAGCCTTACGTGATGTTATTCCAGAGCTACAGATATATGTCTTATTTATATCAGAATTTTCTACATGTAAACTATATTTTATTTTTTTTTTCCCTAAGAAAATAATGGCTAGTATTCCAGTCTTTGATAACAGCTATCATTTCCTGTATCTCCATTTAGGTTTTGCCAGATATAGAATTACAAATATTTATACACAATCTAAAGATGGAAAAAAACTATAATACTGTGGGGTGACTACATCCCATCACAGTATACAATTATACAAAAAGTCCCTAGACTAGATCTAAGCTTTCCACCCTTCTTATAGTGAGTCTCTCAGGTGTGACAAAAGGTTGTGTCATTGTAAATTTGACAGACATTTCAGATATTGTTTTATTTTATACATTTGTACTGCCATTGTTAACCATTTCCCTCCTGAGGATTTACCCCCTTAATGACCAGGTCTTTTTTTGCTATTCTTTGCTGCACTATTTTACTGGTAATTGCACGGTCATGCAATGCTGTACCCAGATGAAATGTACTTCCTTTTATTCACACAAATAGAGCTTTCTTTTGGTGGTATTTGATCACCTGTGCACTTTTTATTTTTTTGTGCTATAAATAAAAAAAGATGAAAATTTTGAAAAAAAAATATTTTTTACTTTCAGCTATAAAAAATATATAGTAAACTCAAAGTTGGTCATAAATGTAGGCCAAAATGTATTCTGCTACATGTTTGTGGTAAACAAATCCCAATAAGTGTATATTGATTGCTTTGTGTGAATGTTATAGCGTCTACAAACTATGGTATAGATAATAGAATTTGCATAGCTTTTACTTTCTGACTGCCTATCACATTCCTTTAGGTGCTAAAATACCAGGATAGTACAAACACCCCCAAATGACCCCTTTTTCAGAAAGTAGACACCCTAAGCTATCTGCTGAGAGGCATATTAAGTCCATGGAAAATTTATTATATTTGCACATTTTTAGAAAATGACAAAAACATTTTTTTTTTCATACAAAGTTGTCACTTAAATTATATATTTCTCACAAAAGCCATGGGTATATGTGGAATTACACCCCAAAATACATTCTGCTACTTCTACTGAGTATGGGGATACCACATGTGTGAGACTGGCCACATTCAGGAGCCTGAAAACCAATTACCACTTTGAAAGCCTGCAAAGGTGCATAACTTCCTCATTTCACTTCCTCACTACCTATCACAGTTTCGGAGGCCCTGAAATGCCAGGATAGCACCAAACCCCCCCCCCCCCCCAAATGACCCATTTTTGGAAAGTAAGCACCCCATGGAATTTAAAAAGAGGCATGGTGAGTATTTTTCAGATCTCATTTTATCTTGCAAGGTTTAGAAATATAAAATAAAGAAAAGGAAAAACATGCTTTTGCTTTCTTTCTTCATTTTCCAAAAACTTGCGGCAATAAACGAGATCTGCAAAATACTCATCATGCTTCTTATCAAATTCCTTGGGGTGTCTACTTTCCAAAAAGGGGTCATTTGGGGGGGGGGGGGGGGGTTGTTGCTATCCTGGCATTTCAGGGCCTCCAAAACTGTGATAGGTAGTCAGGAAGTGTAATGAGGAAATAAAGCCCTTTAAAAGCCTGAAGATGCTTATTGGATTTTGGGGTCCTTTACTTGGCTAGACTGCCAAAAAGTCACTCACATGTGGTACCCCCATACTCGGGAGAAGTAGCAGAATGTATTTTGGGGAGTAATTCCACATATACCCATGGCATGTGTGAGCGATAAATCATTTAAGTGACAATTCTGTATTAAAAAAATTTTTTTTTGTCATTTTCCAAAAACTTGTGGTAAAAAATATATTTTTCTTAAGTTATTTTGATTTTTTAAACTATTTTTACACTTTCCCTTTCATTTTTTTTATTTGATAACTTTTAATGCTATCAGAAGGAATGCAAATATCCCCTATAACTTCAATGGGCATTGTTGTATATGCTTTTTTGAGAAATCTGGGGTCTATCAGACTCTAGATATCTCTTCTGCCCTTACATTATTTAATATCACCAAGATCGGTGTGATCAGATGCTTTCCCAATTTACAAATGGCGCTGTTTATATCCTGTGAAACTGAAAAAATTAAATGCTTGTAGCTTCCAATTTCTTATACTATAGAGATGATTGGCACCATTCTGGTCTCCAATCAGCTCTATGGTCATCTGGCAAAAACACCGACTGCATTCTCAGGTTCCCCTGATGGCACGGGACTGCTCGAGAAGGCCGTGGAAGGCAGCGGGGGAGGGGGCATCGTCTCCCACTGCTTGTAAAAGCAATCCTAAAGCTAATTAGCCACTAAGATTGCTTTTACATGAAAGCCGATCGCCAGCTGAAAAACACCATACCAGGATGATGCTTGCAGCTGCATCAAAGTTCAGTGATGTACCAGTACGTCTCTGGTCCTTGTTGGGTGTATATGCTATGTTCTTTTTTTTTTATGCAGCCTGTAGGCTGAATGAAAATCAATCAATCAAGGGGTTAAATGTGATTACTGGTGTACTGACGGGCAATCTAGGAGGGGCACAATAACTGCGGGAGCACGAATCACGTATATTTACATGATTTTGTGCAGCTGTGCCGCCCTGTAACAGTATTGCTACTATAAGATGGCGCGGAAGCAATTAAACATGTCCAGTCAGAAAATTTAAAAAATCAAATTTCGTCTAAAAGTTAGTGTTTACAAATGGCGGTATAGTGTTTTACTAGGGGGCGGGGTGTGCTTCACTGTAAGCACACTGCTCTGGATGGCTGTGCTCGGCCATCCAGAGCAGTGTGCCTGAGCCAACAGGGAGGAGGACTATTAGTAAATGAATCAGCCCTCCTCCCCGTGAAGCCTGAATGGAATCCTCTCAGGACATTGCTAAGTGAGGCCTAGTCATTACTGCTCTCCACCATCACAGGAGTGAGCTCTCAGACATTGAGCTTAGAGCTATTACATCAGGGGAAATAAAGAGCATGTTAGGGGGTCTGTATCAAAGAAAAAGCTCACTCCTGTGATGGTGGGGGTGAGCAGTAATGACTAGGCCTCACTTAGCAATGTCCTAGCAATGTGCTGGAAGTATTCCAGTCAGGCTTCATGAAGTACGTAAATGGCCTATACCTATAGCAAAGGCATTATTCAACTTTAGTCAGAGACACACAGTTTGTTTTTATCCACAGACACCCCTTAGCTGCATAGCAGTTCTTTGGTGAAGGTGAACTATCCCTTTAAGTAATTAGCAAGAGTATATGTTGTTTCAATGCCTTTTATTTAACTCCTTTACACTTTTTTCCAAGAGCTGCTGAAGTCAGAATGATCAAACTGCTCAATACTCCCTACCTGTAATAATTCAACATGGCCTCACTCCTCATTCATTTTCCTACTAAAAATCTTAGTTGACTTTCATGTTGATTTTCCAGCTGCACCCAGCTAACTCCCTGATATTTATTTACTAAGGAAGTACAGAATGTTCATAGAGCCTTGTTAACTTTAACCCCCTTCCTGCCCAGGCCAATTTTCAGCTTTCAGTGCTGTCACATTTTGAATGACAATTGCGCGGTCATGCAACACTGTACCCAAACAAAATTTTTATAATTTTGTTGAGACAGATATAGCTTTCTTTTGGTAGTATCTAATCACCACTGGGGTTTTTAATTTTTTGCTAAACAAACTAAAAATTAGTTTCTGTTATAAATTTTGTAAATAAGTAATTTTTCTCCTTCACTGATGTGCGCTAATGAGGCTGCAGTGATGGGCACTGATAGGCTGCACTGATGGCCACTGATAGGCGGCACTGATGAGGAGGCATTGACAGGCATCACTGTTGGGCATTGACAGGCAGCACTGATGGGCACTGAAAGGCAGCACTCATATATGACACTGATAGGCGGCACTGATTGGAACTGTTAGGCGGCACTGATGGGCACTGATTGGCAGCACTGATGTGCACTGATAGGTGCCACTGATAGGCGACCCTGACTGGCATTGATAGGCCGCCCTGACTGACAGCACTGACTGGCACTGAAAGGCAGCTCTGATGGGCACTGATATGTGGCATTGATGTGACTGATGGGCACTTGTATGTGGCATTGATGGGCACTGACAGGTAAAATTATGGGTACTGATAGGCGGCACTGATGAGGAGGCATTGATGGGCATTGACAGGCATCACTGGTGGGCATTAACAGGCATCACTGGTGGGCACTGAAAGGAAGCACTTATATATGACACTGATAGTTGGCACTGATGGGCACTGATAGGCGGCACTGACTGGCACTGATTGGTGGCACTGACTGGCACTGATAGGCGGCCCTAACTGGCAGCACTGACTGGCACTGAAAGGCAGCTTTGATGGGCACTGATATGTGGCATTGATGTGAAAGATGGGTACTGCTATGTGGCATTGATGGGCACTGACAGGTGGAAATTATGGGCACTGACAGGTGGCACTGATGGGGTTACACTCATCATCAGGGCACTGATGATCAGTGCCCTGATGATCAGTGTACATTTCCCCAATGCCGCTTACCGGCTCTCCTCAGGACTGCCGATAACTGGCATTTCCTATTTACATGTGATCAGCTGTGATTGGACACAGCTGATCACATGATAGAGCCTATATCATCGGCCCTTTACTGCGATCCCCTGGGGGCGTGCATACCCAGCTGGAGTGGGAGGACGTAATTTCCTTATATGGAGGGCGGGAAGCAGTTATTACCCAATATGAGCAGGGGATGTTAGAAAATAAAGTTTACTCTATACATGATTAGATGCTTAAAGTGAACCAAGCTTTACTTTATTTTGCTAAATGAATATTCTATACTTCTTTGGTAAATTATACCCCTTTGGAACATGTATACAGGTAATAGGTTCAGACTTTACTAGCTTTCAAGTGGTTTTAAACGCAGAAGGTTTTTTCCCCATAATGCATTCTATCCATTTAGGGCCCGTTCACACTATAGCAGAGAGCCGCCTTTTCCTGCGTTTGAAAAATGCTGCTCTCTGTAAGGGCACACAGAAAAGAATGCTTTTCTATGTGCCCAATTCACACTTTTCCAGCAGCTGTCACCTGCATAGCGGTGCAGAAATCTGCAAGACTGCTTCAGTTTTCCGCACCGTTCCACAAGTGAATTGTGCAAAAAAAAACACACACACAAAACATCCACAGAAGGGGGAATCTGATAGTCGGGGGTGATTGGTGAGGCAGGAGGAAGCAAGAACAAGAACCAATCTTCCTGTATGGCTCTGTGCAGCAGCTGAAAGGTGCTTCTTCTTTCAGCAGCTCCATGGAAAGCAATACAGCAAGATCAGTTTTTGTAATTCCCCCCCCCCCACTGCACCGATCACCCTCGACTAATCAGATTCCCCCCTGCTTCCCCAACCCATTGTGTGCTCCCCTGGCCTCTTCCCCTCTGTCTGATTGAACAGAGTGAGTGATCTGTACTGATCACTTGCTCTGTTCATTCAGAACTGAAGCATAGTAAATTATGATTGCTATGCTTCAGTTTGTTAATGAACAGGAATCTCTGTCTGTTCATTCTTCTGCAGTGCAGGTGAGGCTACAGAGGAAAGGACAGGGAATGCTTCCTTAAAGTGAGACTTCAGGGATCTGTTTAGACTCCTTTTATCTCACCAAAGCCCCCCAAAAGGGCAGTTTAAAAAATTGTAAAAATTAGATTAAAAAAATAGTAGAAAAATATAAAACAAAATTGTAAAAAATAATACAAAATAAAATAATAAAGATACAAAATAAATAATAAAAATAAACTACTGACACTGTCCGCTGCTCTACTGACATCATCCACTGCTGTAACACCATCCACTGCCCTCCAGCCCCCTATACCAAAAGTATTGTGAAAAAAAGCTTAAAAAATAAAAAAAGGAACAAATAATTATAAATATTTTTAAAATACTTAAAAAAATGAAGGGCTCATTCATATGGATTCTTTTGCACCTAGTGTGAATGAGTGGTTTGTTTGTGCATCTGGAGCCACCTGATACTCTATGGGGACTCAGAGGTGAAAAAAACAGCCTGAGTTCCTAATTTGACAAGTGTGTGGATGCAGGTGAGTGGTCCCAAATGCACACTGTCTGTGTTTGAGGGCATACACCTGCAACCACATGCCTGTCAAATTAGGACATACACCTGTGTTCGCACAGTTGCTGCATCCCCATAGCATAACACAGGCTCCCAGCATTCAGCTTCAGCCACATTAAGAGCCCATTCACACTTGTATGACTTGTCATGCAACTTTGGGGTCCAAAGTCGTATGACAAGTCGCACCACATATTTCCCAATGAGTACCACTCATATATGTGCGACATAACTTGCAGTGACTTAGAAGACTTTATTGTAAACCCTCCAAAGTCACATGAAATTTGCACCTGAATGATATACATGCGACTTGTGTGTGACTTTGTACAGCACAAACAATCATCCTTGGTCAAAGCCAAAGTTGCACCAAAGGCGCAATCATCCAAAGTCGCATCAAAGTTGCACTGTAAAGTCGCAATGTAAATCGTGTGATTTTGAAGTCGCACAAGCGGGAATGGAGCCTAGAAAAAAATTCTGGTTCACACTTTTTAGGCCAAAGTGCCCATATGCGTTAGCCCAAGACATCCTTCAGACAGAGATTTTTTTATTAACGCAATACAGTTTTACTTTTTAGATTTAGCTGGAATGTTGTAAGATATATTGTGATTGTGTTGTGTCCACTAATACTGATTGTATTTTTTTGTGAAAAGGAAATGATGACACAGGAAATAATCAGAGAACTCACAGAAAAAATGTAGCTAAACGCAATATGAGTTTAAAAAATGTGCATAAAAACTCTGGTGAACACTCATGAGAATGCAGGTAAATACAAATGTTTCCATATGAATTTTTACCCACATTTTTTTATTTGCACAAGTGTGAACCAGCCCTAAGGGTAAAAAGCCTTCTACATGCAGCTTCTCCCACCCAGCACTTATATTTCCCTGAGTCCAAACTTAATCCAACGAAAGCAGTGGTTTTCTCACTTCTCATTGGCTAAGAGGCAGCAGCAGGAGCCATTGGTATTTATTTATTTCAGGTGCTTATATAGCACCGTCAATTTATGCTTTGCTTTACATATATACATATATATATATATATATATATATATATATATATTACATTCACATCAGTCCCTAGCCCTCAATGGGCATACAATCTAAGGTCCCTAATTCACTTTAAAACATGCACATACTAGGGCCAATGTAGACAGGAGCCAATTAACTTACCAGCATGTCTTTAGAGCTTTAGAGTTTTGGGAGGAATACGGAGAAACCCACACAAGCACAAGGAGAACATGCAAACTCCAGCTAGGTGGTGCCGTGGTTGGGTTTCAGACCAAAGACCCTAGTGCTGCCAGGTAGGGGGACAATTATTTAGCCAATGTGCTGTATTCAGAGGTAGCAGTATATGAAATTGTGTATGCACTCTTGCAATGACTGTCGGATGCACTTCTGCGCATGGACTATAACATTTTTGTTTTCAGTGTTTTTACAGTCACCTTTAGAGATATGAGTGCACACTTCATGCTAAATAGCATGCAAAAAACATGCAAAAACGACTGACCAATGTCAGATAGTCCCAAAAAATTACAGAAAATACATTTTTTATTATAAGTACCACTTAGCTGATGAATGATGGGACACAAACGAGTATGCTACTTAGCAAACCATATTTGTTACCAAATTATCCTTACATATGCAGCCAGTCATAGCTGTGTGGATCTGCATTGTGTTCATCTTGGCTTGTGGCCCCATTGATGCGACAGGGTATGTGCATGCATAAAAATTAGGCCCAATGTATAGAAAATGTGGAGGATCAGAAGGGCAACCAGACACCTATGATCCAATAAAAGGCTCATTCATATTTCTCTTTTAACAGGGATCCAACAGGTATGGTATTTGTATAGTTACATTGGCCCTAGCTGGACCAATTTAGTTATATAAAAATATCCATACCTGGAATTCTTTAAATATACTAACCTTCCCCTCGGCTTCTGTTATGGCACTATTCGAGGGTGACATCATGTTCCTTCCAAAACGGTCCCAGGGTAGCCCAAATCTGGTTAAAACACTGCATTTGAGCATCATCTTGCATGTTTTAGACTACTCGGTATTCCCTGGGATCTTGTCAGAAGAAAAATAATGTCAAAGTTATGTATATTTATATTTGAGAAGGAGGAGGGAGCAAAGATAATAAGTGGACCTTGATTGTAAGTCAAGGTCTGCTTTAAGGTGAACCTTTTAAGAGCCCAAAACATATGTAACCATAAACCAGAAAATAGAATTTCATGTTTAGGAAACCCAAATAGCAGCCCAAATGACAGGCTGAATACTGGAGAAAAAATGGATACTTGCCCCATATGTGAGCAGGAGAATTGATCCACTCCATTATGGCTGACAGTGTATAGAAATAATATATTATAATGCATATCTAACAACATCTATTTAGAGTGCATTTCTGCAGTTGCATGTGTAATCCCAAGTGTTCCTCTGGGGTTTATATCATCATGGATGTACTAGATGGGTGCTATCTTCTGTTGAACCAATCAAAGTGCTTCCTGGTCTTGTTTAAACAGTGACAGCTAAAACAAAAGAGTATGACAAGAGCTCTTTGATATTTGTTTTCTAGCAGAAGATAACACTAAGACCTACGCTGGACTTGAACCTGGCACCCTGACTACCTTTCTACATTTGTTTCTCACCTTCTGTCATAGCATGAACAACATAAACACATTTTTTAATGACCCAATGTTTAGCCTCCTTACAGAAGTGGACTGTAGACTGGAAATGAAAAAAAAAATAAAGGCTGAATGAATCCACAAAATGTACATTTTGCCACATAACAGACAAAATTGTATAAAATTTATATTATACATTGTATAAAAATAAGAAAGGAGAAAGCAGCTTTGATAACAGACACCGAGCAAGAACTTCACAGCAGAGGGCCTAACTCATTTTTTAACTAGATCCAGAACAAAATGATTCCTTTTAGCGTTTTTGCAGCTGTCTGTCAAACAGATTAGTACATAGAACTAATTACTATTCATTTAATTGTTAAAAAGTCCCTTTTTTGCCTTAAAATTAGAGTTCTTTAACCCCACCCTTCCTCCAAAGAGACTTCTTGCAAATCTTTTTCATGCAAACTATTTGAAAAGTGTCGTATCAATTCCTTTGACACTTCAATGATATTGCTACATCAAACAGTACAAACACATGATCGAGTGCAGAAAGCAAATGGAAACATCTTCAAAATGAAGTTCCTAACACATTCTCCTGCTGGCTTTTCTTCCTCATACACTGTGAAGATCTGATGTTCAGGTCGCTCGAATAGAAAATCATTAACAAAGATTTGAGAGGAAGAGAAGAGAGGAGCACATCAATGTGGCCAGTAAGTTGAAAGCTGACAAGTTAACTATTTTAAACATGCGTACTTGTTCTGGGAAGAACAAAGTAATATGTATCAATATGTGTTGGAATTAAGTAAATTATTTCTAAAGCATGACAATACATCTAGGGGGAGTGAGATGAATACAAAGGAGTAATTTAAGGTTTAAAAAAATATAAGAAAATATTTGAAAGAACAATTATTGCTGTAGTACTTGCAGAAGAAAATAAATATACCCAAAAGGCAGCTATAAATATTAGAAGTTCATTGTCTGATATTCATTAATTTCAAAAAGCTTGAAAGCAATTAATGTGCCCGTAGGGTGATGTTTAGAACCCCGCATGGAGGACAAATGGCAATAAAATGGATTGCTAGTAGGCTAAGAATGGACTGAGAATGCTAGGATGGTAGACAACTGGTCAAAGGGTCATTGCACCAAAACCAGTATATAATTTATAGCTTGACACTGCTGAACTAAAAACATCAAGGAAAGTCAAATTCCTTTCCAAGACCCTTGGCAGAAGAGAGGTGTTCAGAGCTTTTGGTTGAGCAAATTGGATATATCTTTTTCTTTAGCCTACTTGGTTTGGGCAGCCTTCCTCTAACAACAGTGGGAAATCCCTGCTTCCTCAGTTTTCTCTGTATTTGTAGAGACTTCTGATGGCCTGATGCATGGGCAAGGTGTCAACATGTGCCTTCCCATGTGTGAAGGCTACCTACATATAATAATGATATTGCTATAGTCACAAAGAGACACATTTATCATACTATGCCTACTATGATATGATCTTGAACTTTTGCCCAGTCTCTAAAACATGCTTTCAGGCAGCCACATGTTGAACATCCCTGGCTACAAACCCAGACCCAAACCCAGCCTGTTCATAATTATGTGAACAGGCGATCAAACCGACCAGACTAGTTTGCCCACCCATCTGAACTTCTGGATGATGCAGCTGAATGTCTGTCCATTAGTGGCAATATCACTACAACCTCTTAAATGTCAGATTCCATGGGTGGTTTTAGGTTTTAATCAAGCTGGCTTGGATTGTGGATGTTGTCATTGACCAAGTATGATATCACCCAAGATCAGTGCTGGGACGAGGTCATCTAGCCCCCAAGGCAAAGATTCCAAACTGCCAAAATGGATTCTGAATACAGGAGCGCAGGAGAGAGAATACTGCCTGCATCGCCCCCTGGTTCTCTCCTCCACTCCTCAATGCCCCCAGCGCTGGGCTGACAGGAGTAGTGATGCTGCTGTCCCTACTCCTGTCAGCTTTAAAACAGAAGGAAGATGCCCCCATCCATACTGTAAATCATTGCACCCAGGGCTGGTCTTTGTCCCCATCAACATGAAGAAAAAATGCCTTGTGTGGGGAGTGGGGTGAGAAGACTTTTGCAAAGAACCAGCAAACACAAATGCTCCTGCGCTTAGGGATGGACTTGATGCAGGCTACAACCACATTAACATGCACACCTTGCTGCCCTCAATAGACCAGGGAAATCCAAATATACTGAATGAGGAAAGAACAAACAGAGGGCGCACAGGCCTAGTGCATTACCATAAAAAATTTTAATAAGAAATAAAGTAGGTGTTGTATTCACAAACGACAATAAAGTCAACGGCTTTGAGGAAGAGGCAAGTCCTTGAAACGCGTTAACCTATTGGATGTCTACACTCCCTATCATCGCAGTGTTGACTAAGCTGTTCTTTTATGACGTGCTTTGACTTTATTGTCATTTGTGAGTACAACACCTACTTTATATCTTATTAAACATTTTTTTATGGTAATGCACGAGAAGACTTTTGCACCTCCCTTGCAAGCTAACCTCCCAGTATTGACAGTATATGGCCTTGTCTGTGGCATTCTTGCTGCCTGCTTTCCTAGCCAACCAAACTACAAGCCTGGATATGGGTATTGTTTGAATTTTCAGAAGGACTGCACATCATTTTTTTCTTTTAAAGGGCCTGCACGCCATTAAAAAATAGAGAGGCGTCCTTCTTAAAATCACAATGAGTGTTGCTCATTGACCCGCTCGCATGAAGATCTTTTACCAACACCACTCTTTTTGCAAATGGCAGGTCCCCACTGACCGCTTTGTGTTAACAAATTGACCTGGAAACCTGGGTGTCATCATTAGCCAAATATGGTCATGACCTGGGATACCCCAGCAACTTTTTTTGCAAAGAGAAGCAGGCAATGGATAAGGAGTGTCATTTAGCAGCAATAGTCATTATTTTTAATTGTCAATTTTAAAGCAGTACATAATATCGGTGCACAACTTCATGTTCAGGTTTAAATCAGCCGTCAAACATGTTATTTAAATATTTTAATTTTGGCAGTACCCAGCTTTTCAGACTCCTTTTTAACCAAAGCTTTCAAATTGGCCTTGAAGAAGGCTAAAAAAAAAAAGATTTGGCTCCCATATACTTCAATGGAATTCAGGCACTATGATTGGGATTTGTGGAATTTCCACTGGGTTGGGATATACACAGGGTTGGGCAGTGATTTTCCCTCTCTATTTACTCCACAGAGCCTTAGTGGTTCAGACGACTGCCTTGTGACTAGACTACATTTCACCTCCAAACTCTTCAGGTCAAATTTAGGCTTAAATCTAATTTTCCAGAAAATCTTCCCCTCAAACCTGTTCATCATGTCACATCTTTACCAGTGAACGGTTACCAAAAGAGCAGCTGTCCAGGAGCTTTACAAAAAACAGTGCACAATTTCACATTAGGTCCCAATCAAAAGAAACCAACAATGCAGTGTCCTTACAGCGAAAAGACAGCCCTACAACATTTCTTACTGCAGGAGGAAGACAAAAATGTACCAGGAGTAAATAAAATGTTTAATGCATAACCCAAGGTGACCTAATGGTTTGATATATTCTTTATATTCTTCCTATGTTTGTGTGGGTTTCCTTTAGGATATTCTGCTGGATCCCCTAAGCAGGGGCGGAATGACAACTCATGGGGCCCCCGGGCAATAGATGATCATGGGGCCCCTGTGTCCTTGCCCAAACTCAAAAAAGCCTATGAAAAAGGTACCAGGGGCATCTAATGGGGCCCCCTACTGAGCCCAGGCCCTCGGGCAGTGCCCGAGTTTCCAAATGGCCAGTCTGCCCCTGCCCCTAAGGTAATTGTATACTCTATGGATCAACAATCTACAGTGTTATCTTTAAGCAGTTATATTTTGTGCTTTTAGAATGAAACTTTTTTTTGCAGCAATCTACATCATTGACTAGAACTAGCTCCTGTGAAAATCTACTCTATGATTTCTCAGCTCTTATGAAGTATCTCTGCTTGCAGAAGTTATTATGGAGAAACTTATTTTTCTCCATGTGCAAGGAGTGCCACCTTGTCATTGCAATGAAGTTTATTATACGGACCATTTATTTAGTTGTACAAGATGATCATATCCGCCAGTCTCCTCCCGAAACCCGAAATCATAATAGTCTTGACCTGTGTCTGTATGACTGTGGTGGGGCTATTAGACTGAAAGGTCCTTTGGGCAGGTTCCAATGTGAGTGGTCTACAAAGAACTGTGTTCATAGATGCTATATAAATCAATTAAATAAAATACAACATAAATTCAGACCCAAATGATACAAGACACCAGTGATATCAGCTATAGCCATTGAGCAATGATATTGTCAATGCATTACAGTGCACAATTATTTTCTGCACCATTCTGTTAACAAAAGTTCCATACTGCTTTATCTGCAGATACTGAAAGAATAACAAAATTAGTCAATAAATTCCAACCAAAGAGTTTTATTGTTAGTAAAAAAAAAAAGAAGAAGAACAAACTAGCATGTTATATTTAGGCATCTCACATAAAAGAATTAAAAAGTATTCTAAAAGTTATTAATCTTGCATTATAAACATATTTTCTATCAAAAGACATCAGCAACATTCTTTTTCTATACAAGTTAAATTTTTAATACCCACAAAAATATTTGCTTTATTGTTTTTTGAGTTTCTGTGAAGAGAGAACAATAAGAAAATGATAAGACAGCATACTATGGAAAAGACAAATAGCTTTAAAGTGTGCAGTTTTGGCTTATATTTTCTTCACAATAGAGAAATTTGCAGTTGTTCCGGATAACAAGTAAAACAATTACAAAACTGGCTCCCTCTTCCCAATAATATTCTTATTTTCTCTTTGAGAAATTAATCGTGAGATGTTTAACACAAAGAAAAAGCTGTATATAATGAAAGAGACAATGGGGAAAATTAACATATGGGGAGAGCTCAATAAAGAGGATTAGTGACATTGTCAAGACTGTGCAACAAGATGCAGCTATGTGTGTCAAAAATGATCATTGTCGGAGCTAATGTTTGTGTGATGTACTACACATCACACGGTGAAAAGCATTAAAATCTCACAGTGCCTGTTATTTTATCCAACAGCATATATTACAAAGTTAAATACCTGTCACTTGAGCTTAATCCATTTATTTCAAGTTGTTCTAATGATTACAGCATCCAAGTATGGAAAATATCTATTCTGAAGTGGGCCATAGACAAATGTCATGCATTTAAAGCTGAAGTTTAGCTAAAAAGCATTTTATTTCATCTATAAAATTAGTTACATTACTTACTGGTAATGAAGCATGTCCCACAATGTGCAGGCTGTTGGATTCTGTAGACATATTCACTGCAGGGCTGTCCTGACCTCTTCCTGCCACTAAACTTTCAGGGCTTTGAGGGTTAACAGCTTTGCATCTCTGAGCTAAAGATGATCTGATGAGGACATGCCTCCTCCTGCCCTCTACTCCATTGAGTTCTTTCACTGATTACACTGCCTGTAACACAATCTATGAATGGAGCAGAGACGTCTGTGACTGATCAGATTGCCCTATATCCAGATTCTGATAAATGAGGAAGTCCACCTGCTTGGGATATGGATGGTGGATAGGGCAGAATGTGCAGTTCTGCCCAAGAGAGGATCACCTTTGCTTCCTTTAGAGTGCCTTGACTTCTGGTGGCCCCTTGGTGATTGATGTAGCTATGGCTGTGGCATTGTCTGACTGTCTCTTTCAGTGCCCTTGCATTTGAGGGGTACGTGAAAGAACTGAATCGCCCTGAGTTCTGGGATGTTGATGGGAGATAGGATTTCTCTGATGACAATTTCCCCTGTACAAAGAGGGCATTTGGGACCCCTCCTCATGGTTTGGGCATCACAAACAGGTCCAATTAAACACCTCAAAAACATTCCTCATTTAGTACCGAGATAAAGAATGTCTAAGACATCAGCTACTTAATGGCAGCAAGAAGAGCCACCTGTCTCTGTGGGGAGGGAAGCAAGCCTGAAAGCATGAAGCAGGAAGGAGGCAGAATTAAAAGCTACAGTTTGTAGCCTTTAGAAATAGCAATATGGACTTGGGTCATTTGAGGTCTCCTGGGACCCAAAGGGCAAGAAGGCTGACAAAGATCCCTCCACTCTAGCAAATGGAGGTGCCCCATCCCTGAGGAGAAGGCTTGAAACCATTCATATCCAGTTTGAATGGCACATCTTTCTAAAAAACAATGTTCCTAGCTTAAATTTGGAACTAGAGGCCTGGGAGGGAAGAAAAGCGCTTTTCATAACCTCTGGAATAGAAGACCAGAAGGCAGAGTACAATACACTTTTATGATATCCTTAACCACTCGAGCTCCTGAGGATTTACCCCCCTTAATGACCAGGCCTCTTTTTGCTACTCGGCGCTGCACTAATTCAACTGATAATTGCGCGGTCATGCAATGCTGCACCCAAACGAAATTAACGTCCTTTTTTTCACACAAATAGAGCTTTCTTTTGGTGTAATTTGATCACCTGTGCGCTTTTTATTTTTCACCCTATAAACAAAAAAAGGCCAAAAATTTTGAAGAAAAACAATATTTTTTATTTTCAGCTATAAAAAATATATAGTAAACTCAAAGTTGGTTATAAATTTAGGCCAAAATGTATTCTGCTCCATGTTTTTGGTAAAAAAAATCCCAATAAGTGTATATTGATTGCTTTTTGTGGAAGTTATAGCGTCTACAAACTATGGTATAAATACTGCAATTTACGCCATTTTTTTGCTATACAGTGCTGCGCTAGTTTAATGGACAATTGCGCGGTCATGCAATATGGTACATAAATGAAATTTACATCCTTTTTTCCCCACAAATTGAGCTTTCTTTTGGTGGTATTTGATCGCCTGTGCGGTTTTTAATTTTTGCGCTATAAAAAAAAAGCCTGACAATTTTGAGGGAAAAAAACAATATTTTGGACTTTTTGCTATAAAACATGTCCAGTAAAAAAAAATGCAAAAATCAAATTTAGTCATAAATTTCTGCCAAATGGCATTCTGCGACATGTCCTTGCTAAAAAAAAACCCCAATACGTGTAAATTAATTGGTTTACGTGAAAGTTATAGCTTTTACAAATGGCGGGAAAGATACTGGGATTTTTAGGGGTTTTTTTTATACTAATAATGGCGGCGATCAGCGAATTATGGCGGGACTGCGGCGGACATTTTGACATTGGGGGGTACTGACTTAGGGTCACTGACATCCCCAAAAACACTAATACAGTGATCAGTGCAAAAAAAAAAAACTGACACTGTACTAATGGCAATGGGGAGGAAGGGGTTAACTTTATTTTGCAGGGAAGGGTTATAGGAGTGAGGGGAGTGTTTTACTAGGGGGCGGGGGTGTGTACTGGGAGGGACAAGGCTGATCGAGAAAGAGAAACTGTTCTTTCTCGATCAGCTCATCCTCGAGCTGAGAAGGAAGTGACAGACAGCACAGCTACTGCAGCTGTGCTCTCTGTCACTGTTTGCCGCCGATTGCCGGGATATAGCCGCTAAGGACATCTGCGGCGGTGATCCGCGGGACAAATAGGGCGGCGGCGCGCCTCGCGCGCGCCCCCTATTTGTTTACAAAACACACATCGTAAAACTTGGTTTTGCCTGTGAGTGCCGCCCTGCCGCCGTATATGTACAGTGGCTGGGTGGCATGCGGTTAATATACTTTTCCAAGGGCCAAGAGCAAAACAATAGATTTTTATAACCCTGTATTTCAATTAATGGCTAAAAACATCAAATTCTTGTCAAAACGTAATTGAACAAGCTGAAGTTAGAAGCTGATTGGCTATGCACTGCTGCGACAGATTCTGAGTGCACTTGTTTTAGTAAATCTCCTCCACATATTCTTCCTGTGTTTATGTGGGTTTATTTGAAGATATGCTTCCTGCTCCCCAAAGTCAAATGTATGCTCTCTGAATCAGCCGTCTAGAGTGTTATTTTTAGGAGGTTATATTTTATGCTTTTTGAAAGAAACTTTTTGGAGCAATCTACAACATTGGCTAGAACTAGCTTCTGTGGAAATCTAGTTCACAACTTCTCAGCTCTTACTGCCATGAAGCCTCTCTGTTTGTAGAGGTTAAACGTAATTTATTCCAGGTGTAAAGAGTACCCCCTAGACATTGCAATGACTTTCAAGTTAACAACTTTAAACTAAGTTTATTATATGGACCATTATTTAGTTGTACAAGGTGATCATAACCAGTCTCCTCCCACAACCCAAAATCAAAATAGTCTTAACCTGTGTTTATATGACTCTTATGGGGCCATTAGACTGAAAGGTCCTTTGGGCAGGTTCCAATGTGAGTGGTCTATAAACAACTGTATTAATAGATGCTGTATACATCAACAATATGAAATACAAAATAAATCCAGACCACCAGAAAATACAGTGATATCAGTGGTATCCCTTGAGCAACAGCATTTTCAATGCATTTCTAAGAAATAATGTTCCTGGCTTAGATTTGGAACTAGAGGGATGGAAGAAAGTCACTTTTCCTAACCTCAGGAATAGAAGACCTACTAGTAGAAGGATGAGCCTTTTTTTTCTTGGGGGGGAGGGAGTACAATACACTTACATTAAATTACCTGAATGTATCTGGCAGTAGAATAAAGCCACTGGTAAGAGGTCTAGCTGTCTGTGGACTGAAGCATCTGTTTGGATGAAACTAGGATCCCCGGTCATGTGCTTTGTTCAAACAGCGATGATCTGGCAAACTTTCATAAAAGCAACTGCAGGTTGAATGGCAGGCCTGCTAAGGAGAAGAGGCCATAAAGTGTTACTAAATCCACAACAGTAAAATCAGTCTGTATATGCAGAAAAGCATGCTTGTTATACTCGCTGTGGAACATAAGGGGTTATTATTATGTAAAAAAGGCTGTTTGATCCAGTCTTCACTGATCCACCCCTTCTTTTACTGCTACAATTTCATCTGCTGATAGAACAGAGCCTTGGGGGCAAGCTGCACATACCCAGTGTGGTGTGTATTGCTAGAAAGTTTTTTTTTTTTCTTGTGAGGGTGCAAGTGATCAGCACAGGGCCAATCAACACTGTCCAGACAGAGAGTTAGGGGTTATGCAGCCTCAAAGGACAATCAGAGGAGAATGAAACCTCCCCATACAAGCTTTAACCAGTGCTATGCTGGACACTGATAGAAGTCACAAGACTGCTCTATTTGCTGATGAGAAAAGGTATTTACCAGTTTATATTTACTAAAATAATTGCATTTCCATGTTCTGTGTACTGTGGGAGACCAGAAAAAGGGAATGCAGGGTCCTGGGTTTAGTAACACTTTAAAGAGAACCTCTAACCTCTTGTCCACTGGATTCTACAATGGGATTACTCTCTAAAGGGGACGTGTGGATCTTCTTAAGTAGGGTCAACTACAGGAACTGTCTATTTTTGCTGGAAACTTTCTTCAATAGGATATTGCTGTGGAAAGTGTTTAGGAGCAACAATTTTCTCCAGGTGAGGTCAGATCCACAGTTCACAGTATGGAGATCACCGTGTGTTTTCTACAAGCCACCACAGGAAGAAGGTGAGAGTCTCTCAGTAGAGAGAAAGGGCTTATCACTAAAAGAAACTTGCTATCTGAGAGTGTGAGGGGTTATACATGTGTGTCCCAGCAGATTTTTTGTGTCCAATCAACTGAAAGTAGCTGCATATAATCCATGGTAAACACTAAAACTCATGTACAATAGGGTTGCAGTATAGGAATCTTATACCCCCATTTCCAAGCCCCTTTGCCTAGGCAAGGTTGACATCACTCGGCCTCATCATGGGATTCTGGGACAGCTGGGGAGCAAGAGGTTCATTTCTTGTAAGATCTGGGACCATTTAATTCATGTCAGAATCACTGCAGAACTCCCCTGCATTAGCTTCTGGCTCGCTAGATTAACCAGCACATATAAAAAGTCACAATTCTTATTGCAGAGAGTAAAAATAAGGTACTTTCCCACATATCCCAGATCACCAACTTAAATTAATCTTAAGCTAACCTTAGCACTTAAAGCATACCTAAACCTCAAAACACAAAATTATATTTCAACTTGCCAATTCGTATATGTGGTGTCTGCATTGGTTTTCTTTTTGGGGGCTTTATTCCCATTGTTTTCTCCTGGGCATCCTGTCAAAACCCAGCTCCTGTCTTACAGTGGCTATACTCACACTTCCATTCCATCAATGGAGGAGCAATATAGACACCTTTGGACAGCAGCATTTTCCCCCTATGGAGAGGGTAATGTTAGATGGAATAGAATATTTGGATTGACTTTATATTAGTGACTAACAAGTTAAAGCCTAACTTCAGCTAACTTTTTAAACAGACACAAAAAAGTTTTTTCTCGTTTTGAGAGAAAAGCTTAGGTATACCAATAACAGGTGACCCTTGTAAGCACCCTGTTAGTGGTAAACCCAGACGATCCTCCGCAAGTTCTACCGTGATGTTTCTGATACTTGCTTGAGTCATAATGCTGCCAAGGGCTAATTTTAGGACAGGATTCTAGGAGAGGATTGCAGCTAAAAGTGGCTGAGAGAGAACTTTTCCAAGTTGGATAGTGAGTGCTGAAATGGTCCCTGGACATTGCTTAGTGTTTTGACTAAAACATTTTTTATTTAGTTTTGGACAGAGTAGCAAAATACTTTGCATTCATGTCATGTTTTTAATGTTGCCACTGTCCCTGTTAAGGAGATTTATCTGTCAATTTTAAATCCTGTCTAAGTGTCCATGAGGAGATTTATCTACTCTTTTCTGTCCCGGGCAGTGAGGTGTATCTCCCTCATGCAGACACAGACAACAATAGAATCCAAGAGGTACAAGATAAAAACAAAAGTGCCAGACCAAATGTTGAGAGACCATGTAAGTTTATTTCTTCATAAAACATCGAAAGGAAAAGAATATATCTTAGGGATTCTAACAGGCTATGTTCTTTAGGATGTACAGATTCTGTTATAAATCTGGATAGTCTTAGGTTTTAATCATTTAAAATTAGCAACATGAAATCTCTTTAATTGCTTTACAGTCAGCTCCTGGAGCCTGCCTTAATAATTTTGATGATTGAAACTTAAGACAGTCACTAGCAAAGTACAGACTATCTATGGAAAGGAAAATGGCCATGACTCACATATGCACTATAGGCAGAGGACCTTGCCAGTGTGTTTTAGATACTAAGGATGTATGGGGCCAAACAGGCACACACAGTTACATTGCAAAGGTAAGTATTCATCTATTTGAGCTACATTCCATGGGGTTTATTTATCTCCTATCTCTTAACCTAATCTCTAAAGTCCCTAAACCCCAAACGTAGACCTAAACCAATCAACCCCCAGAACTGTCTGAAACATGCACACACTTTACTGTTCGGAGATCTTGCAAACTGCTATTGGAAATCTATGAAAAGCTACAGACCTTGTGCATGAATCTTGAAGTTGTAGTACAATATAGTACAAGCTTAACATTCCAAAAATGCAAAAATAAATGACAAAGAAGGATAGGTTTGTTTTGGTCGTGTTTTTATTTCCATTGATTCATTTTTTTATAATAAGCGTACACACAAATAACTCAAGGTTTTACCATTTCTGGACCTGCTTCTTTGGTGTGTCGTAGGGACGAATCTCCATGGAGCCCAAGGGCAGAACTCTGGAGGCCTGTGAGTAACCATGAAATGAATAAAAGCTTCTTGATATTGAAGCAATTACTAATTGCAAAGACATTTCAATTTCACAAATGAATTAAAGACTCAGTTATTAACCCATTCTTTCTACAGTCTCAAGGTTTTCACTATTATCTTATGAAAGAAGCATACAAGCTTTGTGGAGCTGATAGGTCTGTATTAGTAGTGAGCTGGAAGCTAAAGGTTATTATTTTCCTTCAAAGGCAAACAATCATATTTCTGAGCTCAGACAAGTAAAGAAGGAGTTATATTTTTCTTAGTTTCTTAGGTTTGTGTTCCTTCTCTTTTTAGTTGCAAAGCTACTGGCCACACTGTATTGTACAGTACATAGCCAGGAAAAAAGGTAAAGTGTATGTGAACACAAAATTCCGAAAAAGTTGATTGTAAACTTACCTCACCTTATTTTTTGTGGGGCATTCTTTTTTGATTGCAGTCTTTTCTTTCTTTATTTTGAACTTGTGATCCTGCCAGTATCTGCTCACCTTGACACTTCCTGTTCTTGGGTGGGAACCCTGCTTTATGCAGGGCCAGTATTGTCCCCTTAAAACACATGATCCTGTTGTTGCCCACAAGTGTATGTGCAGATGCACAATGCACTTTTACCTACAGCTACCCTTTACACTACACCTACATGTTAAGTTAAATAGCCTACTGTAAAGGGAGCAAGGTACAACCCAACTGGCCATGTCAATCTGTCGACTTCAAGAAGTGAGCCCAAAGCTCATACATGAAGGAAAATACGATGGAAAGTTGTGCCTTACACAAAAAGAAGGGGGATAGAGCAGGGCACCCTTCAAGTGGGAGTCTGGAAACTACACGATGGCATAGGTGTCTGCAGCCAAAAGCACTTTGCTTTGCTCTGAAAATGTGAAATCAATCCAGCACAACCAGGTTATTCTGTATATATCATGTCTTTTTTGGAAAGGGGAAAGGTCTTCCATTTGCCTATTATCCTCCACCCTATATAACCATAAAGATATCGAGGAAGGGGCGGGGTGATCTCAATTACAGGGAATGCAGGGATTAGCTACATTCAAGAGATAGCACTGGATGGATTTATGTATGTTTTTGTGAGGATGGTAGAATGGTGCAGCAGGAAGAAGGCTGGGTATGCAAAGGTCAGTGAATTTATGAGAAATTTTTATGACTATGACATTAGTCCAACAGTGCTTCAGTTTTGGTCAGGATCAAAATATATGCAGGGTAAAGCCTTTGTCAGTGTTACAAGTCCAGCAAGTATTGGAGACATCAGGGTGGAACTTGATCCATAGAGGACCTCTTAATGGAAAACAATAGTGGAGATAACTGCACTTGTATTCCATTGACACTTCCTCTAGCTCTCCAACTGAAAGCCCATACCTTGGAATCGACAAGGAAATTGAGGAAGAGTGTGCACAGGCTCATTTGCAAAAAATAATGAATACATATTTTTTCTGCAAATATAATTGCATTTATGATTTTTTGCAAACTGTGGACTTAGCTTTTAAAACTAACACTCCAGGTAACAGCTGTAAGTACTTATAGCAACAATGTTTTTTTTATTTTGGGATAAAGCTTTTACATGATTTTAAATGGCTTATCACCTTGGTCTGTTAACGGAAGTTAAAAAATAACAGACACAGACCTCATTTACATTTGTGGTGAGAGAAATAAAAGATGTTGCTCAACCTACCCACCGCTCCCTTTTAAGCTACAAAGACAACAAATGGGGGTGTTCATACAGTATGCCATGGCTGCAATGCTTTGCATTGTGGGGTGGCAAAGCCTATCCTTACGGTCCTTGGTGAGAGGCACTGAATAGGCCATGCTGCAACTACCCTACAATGCTGATTTTTAGGAGTTAAAAATCAGATTGCTTTTCAGAGGGCAACACAAATGGTAATCAAGCGCTTACAGGCCTGATCACCAGGATGAAATAGTTGAAAAATGACTACAAGACGAAAATGAATGCAGCCATCACATCCAAGAATCGGTAAACTGCAATATTATACATTTTTGTTTTTGGTTTAATATCATTTTAAATACACAGTATTATTCCAATAATGTTCTCTCCAAATTATATCAAAGTCAGAGAGATGATTGAACTTGATATAACTTTTCCTCTTTGCACAATTTAGCATAACTGTATGAGTTTGTAGATGTCTCATTACAATTCTGACCTCCAAATTTGCCACTTCTTCTAACCCAAGACATCCAAGGGGATAACCACAGGGGCACGGTGTCCATCTCCAAACATGGCAACCATAAAAACGTGTAATAATTTATCTATTGTTACCTTTGCTAACAGATGTAACAAATCTCATGGAGAATTCCATCAATTTTTGTCACCATTCAGCTTAGAAAAACGACCCCTAACAGTATTTCCACAATTCTGCTGGCATTCAAGTTATACAGCATATTTTCCTTGCCTCTTTTATGTGTTAATTTTATCTTTGCATGTTCTGGTATAAATAACAGAATGAATGGAATGTCAGATAGATTCAGAAATAACTAACCAGAGAACAACTTTTGTATATGTGTATGGAACCTTACTTCAATATGTGGTCCTGTACAAAAACCTGTAAACACAAGTATAACAATTGTTATTGAGGTGACTACATTTACTATACAAGGGGTCAAGGAAACATTTGTGGTAGAGAAGGACATGAGTGGGGGACAGATAGTTTATGCTAGATGCATTCAGAAAATAACTAGCCAGATGAGAACACCTTTTGTGTGTATAGAACCTTGCCCTGTGTACACTATGAATATAGATCAAGACCTTGCTTGATTACACACTGTTCTTTGTGATGTTGTAAAACATTACTTGAATATGTGGTTCCATACAGAAACTTGTGAAGACAAGTGCAAAAATTGTCATTGAAATGGCTGAATTTACCATACAAAGGGACAAGGAAATACTTGTGGTAGAGATGGATATGAGTGAGGGCAGATTGTTTATGCTATTCTTTAAACCCTGTTTACATGTACATTGCTTATACAAAATTATTTATCCCACACATTCCATTCACTACTCATACTTGACCCTAGCAAAGCAGTGGGTCACTGACTGGAATTCAGTGGTATCCAAATAATAACAATATTTGCCCACCATATTAGAAATGGTTGAGTCATATTACCATGATATCAAGAAATTAACAGATGTTAAGAGTATTAAGATACAGGAAACCATGAGACATAGTAGCAATGGAACCAATAAGGGTGACATTCTGTCCCTTATGAGCAAGGATGGCTCTTATTTTCAGTACAAAGCTATTGTCCCATTTGCACATTTCACTCAGTTTGCAGTCTCATAGTGGTAGGAGACCCTGTATCCAGCATAGACTGTTGATACTCAACATAGGTTTTTGCCAATTTTCTTTATGCCTTGATCCAGTAAATCAGCACCACCAACCCTGTCCCTTATTTGGAAGTATAAATGTTAGCATGGCAGAAATTATAACATTATTGATTGGTCTTTCCAAAGTTCTCCAGAATAGACCGCAATTAGGAGGTCTGAATGTGTCCGAAAAAGTAAAGATCTAATGTCTACTAGGCAACCACATACACCATCAGCTAAAGCTTCTGGAGGGGCATTCAGATTAGACAATTTTGTACCATACTGGGAGTGTGCCATCCTGGCTAAACATAACTGGTTGTGTTTTGGGACCTGGAAGCAGATACACATGCCTGCTGTTCCAAATACCCTCTTCTGTCTATGACCAGCCTAAATGATAACACCGTCTGTTGCATATACCCTTAGTGTACATTTGTCTGGGAAAAGTCCATTGACTATATTCATATGATTCATCTTTTTGCTTACATTGCTGAGATATCAGATGAGCGTTTATGTTTCTAGTGAACAACAGTCATCTTACATTGCTTTTTCCAAATTTTAATAGATGGAAGTTTATCCCATTTTCTTTAGAGAACTGATGATAATCTACGTTTAGCATATTTTATCCACCAATTTGGAATAAGTAGAGAGAATTAGGCAAAACTGATTTTATTTAATAATTAATTACAATGTAATTGATAATTCTTTATTTAGAGGTTGTGGTGCTGTTTGTATGTGTGTGTGTGTGCGTGTGTGTGTCCCTTTAGGGTAATTTATTTCAAATAGTGTTTGTTGTGCTTGTTTCATTTTTTTCTTCTTTTGTGTGTATTTGATTATTATTTTTATTTGTTTGTATTTTATCATTTTAATTTTTTAAAGTTTACTTTTATTCACAGTTTTTTTGTGTAGGATTGATGCTGCTCTGTGCAAAACCATTGCACAGAGCAGGTAAGCTTAACATGTTTGTTATTTTTTCTTTCAAATTGTCTTTTAATATCACTTTAATTTCATGCATCTTTACTACCAACCACTGTCCAATTTCTATAGCGGTTGGCGTATTAGGGGACAGTCTGACTAGAGAAATATCATCTACCAGGCCAATACTAATAAATGTGAGAGTGAAAAGTGCAGCGCTAGGCAAATATGAAACTAATATAATTATAATAATAATATGCAGTGTTCAAAAATAAAAGTCCATGAAACCAAATGAAAAAAGTGTTAAATAAATGTCTATCCGACAACATATACAGGTGCTCTTGATTGTAGAAAAAACAATTTTGATTAAATGTGCCACCACCGTCTACCAGTGAAATTCAAACTCAACAGAGATGCTGGCTGCCATTACAGCAGCATACACGCTCTTATAATCAAGCAGAATGCATGTATCTTGTCATAGATGAATATATGCCATTTTTTCTGCCCAGACTCCAGAGGAGTTTTTAGTGCTGACGTCACGCAGCTGCGCGATCCTGGGTCGGCAGCAGCAGCTTATGTAAGCTGGCTTTTTCTCTGTTTGCTTGTCATTTGCTTTTACGCATTAATTATACAACAAACACCACACTATTGGAAGTACACTTTTCGCTCCTGGTGAGCTTTATTTTTACCAGTGTCCGGGCAGAAAAAATGTCGTATATTCATCGATATCTATGACAAGATACATACGTTTCTGCACTTTTCACTCTCACATATTATTAGGTTGTATACTACCTATTTGTGCCAGCTGCTTGGTATTAACAGTCATCGCGGATATACGCTTTTTCATTTTTGGTGGATACTAATAAATATCCAGGTTCCTATCCTTTCACTAATATAAATGGATAGGTGCCATCATAACATGTCGGGGTAACCTTATAACAAGCTCTCAGACTCACCAAAATTTAGGTGTGGGTGTTAACCTAAAAATAGCATAAAGAAACAAAAAGCAGCTGCAGATAGCAGATTACCAAAACAATCCGGATCCATTGGCGCTTTACAATCCAGATTGTGTTTGTTTTAATGGTGTTTTTAGGTGATTGTGTTAGGTTATTCGCTGTTTGAAGATATTACCCAATTTTTATCAGGATATCAATAAAATAATGTTTTTTACATGTGATGCTACCCTGCTTGGGTGTGTTATTACCTACTTTGGTAGATTCCTATCATTTCAAGCATTTCAACAGAATAAAAACAGTTGTTTCTATATTAGGAGAGCAACCATATGTCAATTGCCTGTAAGTACTGATTTATCTATACTTGTTTTTGTTTTAATTGTGTTTTTAGGTGTTCGGTTATTCACTGTTTAAAGATATCACCCAATTTTTATCAGGATAGTTTCATATCCTTTCACCCATGTCAACAGAATAAAAACAGTTGTTTCTATATTAGGAGAGCAACCATATGTCAATTGTCTGTAAGTACTGATTTATCTATACTAAAGCACATTTCCTAATCATTGCTACACTTTTTCCAAATTACCTTATGTAAACCTTTCTTGAGAGAAATAAGAAAGCTGTTTACCTCCTTATGAAAATGTTTGACTTGCTATTATCCTGACCCACCATCTTCAGCATTTTCTGAGTATCTGACTTGGAGCAAATATGCAAACAAGGAAAGTCAGAATCTCAGAAGGATTTATCTGCTTGCTTACTAGCTTTAAATGCTAAGTGATATGTCAGGTTATTTAAAGAGATGCTGTCACCTGTAAATTAAGGGTAAAGTAACAGGTTCACTTACCAATCTACACTCCTTCTCCACTGGAGTCCACCTCATGTGAGCTCTGGTGTTGGAACCTTATACAGAAAACAATGAAATCACTAGGAGCCAGGAAAAGGTTTTTTTTTGTTTTGCCAAAAGAGACACTCTATGGCCCCTCTGCCAAAAAACTCTAACTTCTAGTGATTATTTTTTGATCTAAACTCTAACTGGATTATATTTCAGTTTCTGAGGCACTATATAGCATTAACTATTGCTATATTTTTTTAAATACTACCGCTAAATATCACCTCTATGTATCTCCTGTAGCCTATAGCAACATTAATATGCAGAAACCCCAGCAGTGTCCAGTGCATCAGAATGCTGCAATATCTGTTACTATGGTTGCTTGTAGTCTCCATTGAAAACTTGTGTCACATGGTGAAAACACAGTAGCATAATTAGAAGTCAACTGCCACTCCATCTGAATAGAAGAGTTGTTTAAGGCAATATCTCCAAGTATTGTTTTAATTAAATTTTAAAGAATTTTTGAAAATACACTGCTCAAAACATTAAAGAAACACTTGTTAATCAGAATATAGCATCAAGTCAATTTAACTCTTTGGATATTGATCTAGTCAGTTAAGTAGCACAGGGGGTTGCTAATCAGTTTCAGCTGCTTTGGTGTTATTGAAATTAACAGGTGCACTAGATAGGCAACTGACATTTTTTCCCTTCTCATCTTTTCAGACTGTTTTTCACTAGTTTTGCATTTGGCTATGGTCAGTGTCACTATGAAGCAGCACGAGGCAATTAGAGATGAGCGAATCGAACCAGGCAAAGTGGAATTCGATTCGAATTTCAGGAAAAATTCAATTCGCGTCGAATCCGAATATTAGCCTACTTCGGGTGCGCAAATCGGATATTTCCCGATCAGCCGGCAAAAGTGTCCCTGCAGAGAACTCCGCTATTTCTGACAGTTCTCTGACAGTTCCTTCACATGTACAGCAGTTGAAACATTGTATCTATTTGTTTCCATTTAGGATACAGATATTTTTATTCGGAAACAGATACAATGTTTCAACCGCTGTAAATGTGAAAGTCAGAGAACTGTCAGAAATAGAGGAACTCTGCAGATACACTTTTTGCCGGTTTGGAATTATTCTTATTTTCATCCTACTTCTTCTTCTTCTTCTTCTTCATCCTCATCCTCAGAAGAAGAAGAAGAGGATGAGGATGAAGAAGAAGAAGAAGAAGTAGGATGAAAATAAGAAGAATTCCAAGCCGGCAAAAAGTGTATCTGCAGAGCTCCTCTAAGTGTATCTGCAGAATAGAGGAGCTCTGCAGATACACTTTTTGCCGGCTTGGAATTCTTCTTATTTTCATCCTACTTCTTCTTCTTCTTCTTCTTCTTCTTCTTCCTCTTCATCCTCATCCTCTTCTTCTTCTTCTGAGGATGAGGATGAAGAAGAAGAAGAAGTAGGATGAAAATAAGAAGAATTCCAAGCCGGCAAAAAGTGTATCTGCAGAGCTCCTCTAAGTGTATCTGCAGAATAGAGGAGCTCTGCAGATACACTTTTTGCCGGCTTGGAATTCTTCTTATTTTCATCCTACTTCTTCTTCTTCTTCCTCTTCATCCTCATCCTCATCCTCTTCTTCTTCTTCTGAGGATGAGGATGAAGAAGAAGAAGAAGAAGTAGGATGAAAATAAGAAGAATTCCAAGCCGGCAAAAAGTGTATCTGCAGAGCTCCTCTAAGTGTATCTGCAGAATAGAGGAGCTCTGCAGATACACTTTTTGCCGGCTTGGAATTCTTCTTATTTTCATCCTACTTCTTCTTCTTCTTCTTCCTCTTCATCCTCATCCTCATCCTCTTCTTCTTCTTCTGAGGATGAGGATGAAGAAGAAGAAGAAGAAGTAGGATGAAAATAAGAAGAATTCCAAGCCGGCAAAAAGTGTATCTGCAGAGCTCCTCTATTCTGCAGATACACTTAGAGGAGCTCTGCAGATACACTTTTTGCCGGCTTGGAATTCTTCTTATTTTCATCCTACTTCTTCTTCTTCTTCTTCTTCCTCTTCATCCTCATCCTCATCCTCTTCTCCTTCTTCTGAGGATGAGGATGAAGAAGAAGAAGAAGAAGAAGTAGGATGAAAATAAGAAGAATTCCAAGCCGGCAAAAAGTGTATCTGCAGAGCTCCTCTAAGTGTATCTGCAGAATAGAGGAGCTCTGCAGATACACTTTTTGCCGGCTTGGAATTCTTCTTATTTTCATCCTACTTCTTCTTCTTCTTCTTCTTCCTCTTCATCCTCATCCTCATCCTCTTCTTCTGAGGATGAGGATGAAGAAGAAGAAGAAGAAGAAGAAGTAGGATGAAAATAAGAAGAATTCCAAGCCGGCAAAAAGTGTATCTGCAGAGCTCCTCTAAGTGTATCTGCAGAATAGAGGAGCTCTGCAGATACACTTTTTGCCGGCTTGGAATTCTTCTTATTTTCATCCTACTTCTTCTTCTTCCTCTTCATCCTCATCCTCATCCTCTTCTTCTTCTTCTGAGGATGAGGATGAAGAAGAAGAAGAAGAAGAAGTAGGATGAAAATAAGAAGAATTCCAAGCCGGCAAAAAGTGTATCTGCAGAGCTCCTCTAAGTGTATCTGCAGAATAGAGGAGCTCTGCAGATACACTTTTTGCCGGCTTGGAATTCTTCTTATTTTCATCCTACTTCTTCTTCTTCCTCTTCATCCTCATCCTCTTCTTCTTCTTCTGAGGATGAGGATGAAGAAGAAGAAGAAGAAGAAGTAGGATGAAAATAAGAATTCCAAGCCGGCAAAAAGTGTATCTGCAGAGCTCCTCTATTCTGCAGATACACTTAGAGGAGCTCTGCAGATACACTTTTTGCCGGCTTGGAATTCTTCTTATTTTCATCCTACTTCTTCTTCTTCTTCTTCTTCCTCTTCATCCTCATCCTCATCCTCTTCTTCTTCTTCTGAGGATGAAGAAGAAGAAGAAGTAGGATGAAAATAAGAAGAATTCCAAGCCGGCAAAAAGTGTATCTGCAGAGCTCCTCTAAGTGTATCTGCAGAATAGAGGAGCTCTGCAGATACACTTTTTGCCGGCTTGGAATTCTTCTTATTTTCATCCTACTTCTTCTTCTTCTTCTTCTTCTTCATCCTCATCCTCTTCTTCTTCTTCTGAGGATGAGGATGAAGAAGAAGAAGAAGAAGAAGTAGGATGAAAATAAGAAGAATTCCAAGCCGGCAAAAAGTGTATCTGCAGAGCTCCTCTATTCTGCAGATACACTTAGAGGAGCTCTGCAGATACACTTTTTGCCGGCTTGGAATTCTTCTTATTTTCATCCTACTTCTTCTTCTTCTTCTTCTTCTTCTTCATCCTCATCCTCATCCTCAGAAGAAGAAGAAGAGGATGAGGATGAAGAAGAAGAAGTAGGATGAAAATAAGAAGAATTCCAAGCCGGCAAAAAGTGTATCTGCAGAGCTCCGCTAAGTGTATCTGCAGAGCTCCGCTATTTCTGACAGTTCTGTGACATTCCCTCCATACAGCGGTTGAAACATTGTATCTATTTGTTTCCATTTATGGAAACAAATAGATACAATGTTTCAACCGCTGTATGGAGTGAATGTCACAGAACTGTCAGAAATAGGCTATTTCTGACAGTTCTGTGACATTCACTCCATACAGCGGTTGAAACATTGTATCTATTTGTTTCCTTCTCCTTCTTCTCATCCTTCTCCTTCTCCTTCTTCTCATCCTTCTCCTTCTCCTTCTCCTTCTTCTCATCCTTCTTCTCATCCTTCTCCTTCTTCTCATCCTTCTCCTTCTTCTCATCCTTCTCCTTCTCCTTCTTCTCATCCTTCTCCTTCTTCTCATCCTTCTCCTTCTCCTTCTTCTCATCCTCCTCCTTCTCCTTCTTCTCATCCTTCTCCTTCTCCTTCTTCTCATCCTTCTCCTTCTTCTCATCCTTCTCCTTCTTCTCATCCTTCTCCTTCTTCTCATCCTTCTCCTTCTCCTTCTTCTCATCCTTCTCCATCTTCTCATCCTTCTCCTTCTTCTCATCCTTCTCCTTCTCCTTCTTCTCATCCTTCTCCTTCTTCTCATCCTTCTTCTCATCCTTCTTCTCATCCTTCTCCTTCTTCTCATCCTTCTTCTTCTTCTCATCCTTCTTCTTCTCATCCTTCTCCTTCTTCTCATCCTTCTCCTTCTTCTCATCCTTCTCCTTCTTCTCATCCTTCTTCTCATCCTTCTCCTTCTTCTCATCCTTCTCCTTCTCCTTCTTCTCATCCTTCTCCTTCTTCTCATCCTTCTCCTTCTCCTTCTTCTCATCCTTCTCCTTCTCCATCTTCTCATCCTTCTTCTTCTCATCCTTCTTCTTCTTCTCATCCTTCTCCTTCTTCTCATCCTTCTTCTTCTTCTCATCCTTCTTCTTCTTCTCATCCTTCTCCTTCTTCTCATCCTTCTTCTTCTTCTCATCCTTCTTCTTCTCATCCTTCTCCTTCTTCTCATCCTTCTCCTTCTTCTCATCCTTCTCCTTCTTCTCATCCTTCTCCTTCTTCTCATCCTTCTCCTTCTCCTTCTTCTCATCCTTCTCCTTCTCCATCTTCTCATCCTCCTCCTTCTCCTTCTTCTCATCCTTCTCCTTCTCCTTCTTCTCATCCTTCTCCTTCTTCTCATCCTTCTCCTTCTCCTTCTTCTCATCCTTCTCCTTCTTCTCATCCTTCTCCTTCTCCTTCTTCTCATCCTTCTCCTTCTCCATCTTCTCATCCTTCTCCTTCTCCATCTTCTCATCCTTCTCCTTCTCCTTCTTCCCATCCTTCTCCTTCTCCTTCTCCTTCTTCTCATCCTTCTCCTTCTTCTCATCCTTCTCCTTCTTCTAATCCTTCTCCTTCTTCTCATCCTTCTCCTTCTCCTTCTTCTCATCCTTCTCCTTCTCCTTCCTCATCTCCAAGGGCATTTAAATTAAAGGTACAGTGTTCTGCACTAATTTAAAGGCTCTCTGAAGCCTAGAAACCCTTTTAATAAGTTAAATTCGTAGCGAATTAATTCGCATCGAATCAAATTTCTTCCTCAAATTCGGCGAATCAGCCGAATCGAATTTTTGAATAATTCGCTCATCTCTAGAGGCAATACTTGGACCCTATATAGGTTGCACAGGCAGTACAACAGGATGGCACATCAATACATGCCATTGTCAGAAGGTTTGCTGTGTCTCCCAGCAGTCTCAAGAGCATGGAGAAGATTCCAGGAGACAGACAGTTACTCTAGGAGAGCTGGACAGGGCCAAAGATGGTCTTTAACCCATCAGCAGGACTGATATCTCTCCTTTGTGCAAGGAGGAACAGGATGAGCACTGGCAGAGCCCTACAAAATGACCTCCAGCAGGCCACTGGTGTGAATGTCTGACCAAACAATCAGAAACAGACTTCATGAAGGTGGCCTGAGGGCCCGACATCCTCTAGTGGGCCCTGTGCTCTCTGCCCGGCACCATAGAGCTCGATTGGCATATGCCATTGAACACTAGAATTGACAGGTCTGCCACTGGTGCCCTGTGTTTTTCACAGATGAGAGCAGTTTCACCCTGAGCACATGTGACAGACATGAAAGGGTCTGGAGAGGCCATATAGAATGTTATGCTGCCTGTAAAATCGTCAAGCATGACTGTTTTGTTGGTGGGTCAGTGATGGTCTGGGGAGGCATATCCATGGAGGGACGCATAGACCTTTACAGGCTAGACAATGGCTCTCTGACTGCCATTAGGTATCAGGATGAAATCCTTGGATCTATTGTCAGACCCTACAGTGGGTCCTGGGTTCTTCCTGGTGTACGGCAATGCCCAGCCTCATGTGATGAGAGTATGCAGGTAGTTCCTGGAGGATGAAGAAATTGATACCATTGAATGGCCCCCACACTCGCCTGACCTAAATCCAATAGAACACCTCTGGGATATCAGGTTTCGGTCCATCCGACACCGCCAGGTTGCACCTCAGGCTCTCCAGAAGCTCAGTGATGCCCTGGTCAGGATCTGGGAGGAAATACCCCAGGACACCATCTGTCATCTCATGAGGAGCATGCCTCGACATTGTCAGGCATGCATACAAGCATGTGGGGGCCATAAAAACTCTTGAGTACAATTTTGAGCTGCTGCAATGAAATTTCAGCAAAATGGACTAGCCTGCTGCATAATGTTTTCACTTTGATAATTTTAATTTCCATCAAACGATAGGGCATCCTTATGTTCCTAACACATTACCCAGTCCATATCAGTATAGATATCCAGCGTTATATTTTTCCTCATTGAGATCTGATGTGTTTTCAAAGTGTCCCTTTAATTTTTTTGAGTAGTTTACATTAACATACAGTAGCATAATAAGATTTTAGTAAGTAGGTTTTGATCAACTTTGAAATAATAATAATAAAGTAAATACAGTATGCATAAAAAACAGTTCATGTTTGTTATTTTTGATTATGTAATGGCAGAGTTTTTTTTACCTCAAAATAGGCAAAATCAAACAGGTCTGCCATCTGAAACATATTTTTTTTTTCTTTAAACTGAAGTTCTTTACTGCCTAATTCCACAGGTTTGCTGATTTAGAGAATCATTTTAACGTGGGGTGTTTTCCACTGGTGGAACTGTCATGGATGCCTGCTCTTACCAGGCTTGTAACATTGGACGATGTTGAGTTGCATCTCTCCGTACAACACATTATGAAATTGGGGGATCTGTTCTTTTACTTTCCTGTGTCACTAACTTACAATGCCTTCACTTTGAACAGAGGCTATAAAATGCCTTCAGCAGACAAGAATATCATGTCAAAGCCCTCACATCAGGTGCAAAAGTCTAGTGAAAAAAAAGGATGAGACTTGATGGTGCCATTGCATGGCACACATTTGGATTTGCAACTCAATTCTAGGGTTTTCCCATTTTTGCAATCAATAAGAAAAGCAGAAAAGACCTTTTGGTGCATGCAAAAATGAAAGAGTTAAAGGGTCAGGTAATAAAAAACTATAAGGTGGAACGTGATCTCTCGTCACCATTGGGAAGGAGAAATCAAAAAATGAAGTGTGGCTTCAACTCTCGGCGGAGTGATTCACTTGCTATTGTCCAGCCAAACAATAGCCTTTTCATCTGAGCTTCTTCAATGCATTTTTAGATTCTCTTTCATTCCTCCATGAATTAAACCGGGCAACAATTAATTTCAGAGAGAGAGAGAGGAAGAAAAAAAAAAGAATTCAACAAGGATCTATTACCCCTCTCAGCTTCTGTTTCTGCAATGAAAATCTATTTCCTTTCTCTATTATGTCTTCTATAATTTAATGCCCATTTTATTAATGGTCTGAAATAATTACGGAACCTTTTGTAATTCTCAAGTATGTTTTATTTAATTGTGCAATAAATGTATAATCGCTGCTTTCCATCTCGGTCTATTATGGTGGTAAAATTAACAATTATGCAGCAATGGGTTTAGGTCTCCTGAAAATCACTTCAGATAACGAGACGTGTATAAATCATTCATGAGGGCGATTTTATGAAAAGAAGAAAAAAAAAGAGAAGGAAGGGAGGGAGGGCATCACAGAAAGAGGAAACTGATGACATTGGGAAACCAAAGACTTGGCTTCTGTGAGATCACAGAGATATATTAGCATGTGTCTGTATGAAAACAATTTATAGGACTCATGCTTGTACATGTCAATGACGTAGAATGGGTCTCCTAGAAGACCACTGACAAAAAACATGGGTGCCACATAGAGGCTAAGTTGACCCCCTCTAATCATTGCCTTCAACTGTAAAATAGCAAAAATAGGGTCATGTGCACAACTGCTGAATGCTGTGGTGGTGAATCTACTCCTTTGCTCCCCAGTATGTGATAAAGACCGTAACAGCCCCAAAAATCCATATTTAGCATTCTGTGGCTTCTGCAAATATATACTGTGCTTGCAGTTGCTTTCTCAGCAACATATTTTATGTGGAGCCTTACCATGACTGTAAGAAATAGTACAATTTTGACAGGGTGTAATTTCTGTTATGTAGGCCATGATCACCTCTGCAGTGGTCCACATACTGTAGCTGCCTTGTCATGTTACTACATGACTACATAGGTAGGCTAAACGTTACCTTTGCTTCCAAACAATTCTCAGAGGGAATCATCTAGTGCACGGGTGTCAAACTGGCGGCCCTCCAGCTGTTGCCAAACTACAAGTCCCATGAGGCATTTGCAAGATTGGCAGTTACAAGTATGACTTCCAAGGGCAGTGGCATGATGGGACTTGTAGTTTTGCAACAGCTGGAGGACCACCAGTTTGACACCCCTGATCTAGTGTGTACTCATACTGGTATTTTCATTCATGTGGTGTGAGTGCTCCAAACTGTGCCTTGGCATCGTTAAATGTATCCTGCCCTGGGACAGATAGAAAGAGATCATCTGGGGCACAGTTCTCTTGGAGTCCGGTACAGTTTTCATTAGTGTGAGTGCAAACCATACCTAAGCACAAACAAAGATATAAAACTTTTCCCTTTCACAAAGAAATGACAAAATTATAAAAATACAAATAAAATAAAAAATAGTCCAAAATATCAAAATATCCAAAATTCAAAATAATAAAATTCAAAAATAATCAAAAATAATATCCAAAATTCAAAAATAATCCCCACAGGTGTAAATAATTCTCTTTCTTCTTTCAAAAACACCTTCTCAATACCCGCAAATCCTGATGACAGTACACCTCAAAAAGAAAAAACTTGACATAGTGTCATACCTTTTAGATAATAAATCACACGTGCCACTCGCTGTGCAGCATGCAAAAACTGTATATGTGTATACTCTATACACGAGTATCTATACACATGCATATCTTTTATAGTGAATAGATATATGTGAAACGCTCTCACATATACTGATGGGTAATTACCCTATATAAGAAACATCAAGGCATAACACCACTCAGGGTTAGATTTCTCCTCATAGCGATTTCATCCAATACTAGGGTTTTCCTTCCATTATCCTCAAAAAAATCCACAATCCCAGATATGTGTATACTCTATACACGAGTATCTAAACACATGCATATCTTTTATAGTGAATAGATATATGTGAAACGCTCTCACATAGCATAGTGTCCTAAACCCAAAGTGTAAAACAACTCCAAAATATCACTGCAAGTGTGTATCACCACACCCTGTATACATCAGTGATCACCTAAACCCAAAACGAAACTCTCCAACACATATACTGATGGGTAATTACCCTATATAAGAAACATCAAGGCATAACACCACTCAGGGTTAGATTTCTCCTCATAGCGATTTCATCCAATACTAGGGTTTTCCTTCCATTATCCTCAAAAAAATCCACAATCCCAGATAATGTATAAAATATCCTCCTTTATTTGGTAACTCACATAAAATTTCAGTGAAAACAGCTCCTCCTCACATGGGAATCCAAGTGTAGACAGAATCAGGGAAACATTGGCCACATGTTCCCACTTCCAAGATGGCCGCGATCGCACTTCCGGTCAGCGTCAATACGTCTGACGTCACTTGTCACGTGTTTAGGGACACGTGACGTCAGACGTATCGACGCTGACCGGAAGTGCGATCGCGGCCATCTTGGAAGTGGGAACATGTGGCCAATGTTTCCCTGATTCTGTCTACACTTGGATTCCCTGTGAGGAGGAGCTGTTTTCACTGAAATTTTATGTGAGTTACCAAATAAAGGAGGATATTTTATACATTATCTGGGATTGTGGATTTTTTTGTGGATAATGGAAGGAAAACCCTAGTATTGGATGAAATCGCTATGAGGAGAAATCTAACCCTGAGTGGTGTTATGCCTTGATGTTTCTTATATAGGGTAATTACCCATCAGTATATGTGTTGGAGAGTGTTGTTTTGGGTTTAGGTGATCACTGATGTATACAGGGTGTGGTGATACACACTTGCAGTGATATTTTGGAGTTGTTTTACACTTTGGGTTTAGGACACTATGCTATGTGAGAGTGTTTCACATATATCTATTCACTATAAATATATGCATGTGTATAGATACTCGTGTATAGAGTATACACATATATAGTTTTTGCATGCTGCACAGTGAGTGGCACGTGTGATTTATTATCTAAAAGGTATGACACTATGTCAAGTTTTTTCTTTTTGAGGTGTACTGTCATCAGGATTTGCGGGTGTTGAGAAGGAGTTTTTGAAAGAAGAAAGAGAATTATTTACACCTGTGGGGATTATTTTTGAATTTTGGATATTATTTTTGATTATTTTTTAATTTTATTATTTTGAATTTTGGCAATTTTGATATTTTGGACTATTTTTTATTTTATTTGTATTTTTATTATTTTGTCATTTATTTGTGAAAGGGAAAAGTTTTATATCTTTGTTTAATTAACCTTCAAGGGTGGCGGTGGACAACTTTTCTGGGATATTATAAGGTGATTTGTTGCTGTGCATAAATATAAGCATACCTAAGCACAGAGTTCTCCACAGATCACAGTGCACTGGAATAGAGATCACTGTGGTTCGACTGTTGGAGGTAATGATGTTAGCATGCCTTGCAACACTTCATTCAAATCACATTGGAGTTTATTTACTAAATTTGGAGAGTGCAAAATCAGGCTCACATCTGCATAGAAACCAATCAGCTTCTAACCTCAGCTTGTTCAGTTAAGCTTTGGCAATTAAACCTGGAAGCTGATTAGTTTCTATGCAGAAGTGAGCCTGATTTGCACTCTCCAACTTTAATAAATAAACACCAGTGCGACTGAACACAAGTGGAGGAGTGGGGAAGAAGGGCAATTGTACTTGCGAAAGGTTCCTAAACCAGACCTAAAATACACCTATGCCCAGGCTCTGCGCATTAAAGTATTTGTATATGTTTAAAGAGCAGTAAAAATAATTTTGAAAACAAACCCTCACTGTCATTAGTAGCTGTAGGCATTGTGGAGAAATTAATCTACAACGTTTACAACATAGGCAGTGCAATTACAGTTACTTTTTTTCTTTGATAGCAGATTCTTGACAGCCTGCAAGCTTTCTAATGTAAACAAACAGCGAGTGCTGTAAATTGTTAGAATGCGACTGACACCAGCCTTCTGAATATCTGTTGTGACTTCCATGTTATGCGCACAGCTGGACTTTCTTTCCTATCATCAGCAGATAGCTACAGTATGTGAATAGATATCCCCTAACACCATTTTTATCTCAAAAGCAAAAATCTCAGAAATGAAAGACACTGCCTTGGCTCAACAAAGTGAGAAACATCCCTTTTTTGAGGAGCATGATCAATTAGGAAAAGTTATCTGTGACATCTGTGATGCTAGACATACATTCAATTATTACTCAACTTTCACAGTAAGGATAATTTTTAAAGGGTATGAAAACCCTAACAACGAACCTCTCTTTTATGTTGTGCTGTATATAAATAAATAACCAATATAATGAACAATAGACTAAATGTGATTACTTCTAAATAACATATAAACCAAAGTCCTTGTCAAATTCATTCTCCCATGAAGAAAGTGTCCATCATCAACAGAATCTTGTGAAAAGTGTATCCACTACCACCAAAAGCAGCCTCTTACCAGATTCCTAGACCTCAAATTATAGGTGGTCCATATGGACCCCATTGACCTGTTAAAATTGATCTCCATGTTTCATTTAACTTTGGACGTCACTAACAGTTGCAGTGGCTGTGTACACTGTATAAACTGTATGCAGCCTCAGCTACATACATACAGTATGCAGTGCTGTGTTTTGGTAGCAGAATGGGGAAATCCTGTCCAAGTTTCAGAAAAAAAATCAAGTCAGGCTGAGCCCTTCAGAAGAAGCTTTGTATTATATGAATGAATAAAAAGCCTCCTCGATTTGCTGATGTAGAGTTTGTGACATCATGAACATGCCTTTCCACGTCAGCCAATCAGAAGAAGCCTTGTATTCATTCATAAAATGCAAAGCTTCTTCTGAGTGGCTGAGCAACACTCATCCCAACTTGATTTTGTTCATGGAGTGGCGCAGGAAGTTCTCATCCCGCTGCCGAAACACAGCGTTGTATACTGTATACAGTTTATACAGTGTACACAGTCACTGCAACTGTTAGTGAAGTCCAAAGTTAAATGAAACATGGAGATCAAATTTAACAGGTCAATGGGGTCCATATAGACCACCTATAATTTGGGGTCTATGAATCTGGTTTATACAGTGCACACAGCTGCTGCATCTTCTAATTAAGTAAATATGGTTGTTCATTTGGACCAGCTCGGTCCAAACTAACTATTTAAATGTAAATTAAACATGGAGATCAACCTTTAAATATAACATTGAGGCATTTGTTGTATTTTTTTATTGAATGAAAAAATTACCCGTTGTTCATACTAGACATTCAACCCTGTTTTGTGTCCCATGCAATCTGCAGTGTTATCTCAGACATCATCAGCCTTACCGGAGTTCTCCTCTATTAAAGTGATTGTAAACCATCAACTTGTAAAACAACCCATTTAGTTTAAAATAGAAATGAAAGGCAAGCATAAGAGCTGGGGGAGTAGAAACAGCAGAACACAGAGCTTCCCAGTGAAACGCTGTGCGTGAAGGAGGGGAGTTGTCATGATAAGTCTGATCAGTAGAGGAGAACAGGCTGAGTTCCCAGCTCAGCTAGAGAACTGACCACGGTGTGCTCTCATGCCTAGTGTAGTCAGTTTTTAATAGGAAAGCAGAGACTGGCAGAAACACCAGGGATTTCACACAAAGGAAGCAATGAAAAGACAACAGGATATTTTTTCATGCAAGTACATGGTACAGCAGGCACATATCAGGAATATGAAGTGTTGGTTTTATATATTCTTTAACACCTTCCCACCCGGCCTATAGCAGATTGACGGGGGGACACTTACCATTGTGACTGGGTGTCATATGATGTCCTGTCAAAATGAACCACTCGTGGGGCTACGCTGTGGCGCGATCTGTCACCAGCTGTGTCGCGTTGCCAGTGTCATGTGACCGCTGTGACCAATCACAGCAGGTCACATGTCAATTGAATACAATGGATGGCTTCCTGTCATGCCATCCATTGTATACAATTATGTTGTTAGCTGTGACTGGTCAAAGCAGTCACATGATACAGACAGGGCCAATTACAGCCCATCTGTATCATGTGATCAGCTTTGCTCAATCACAGCTAATCACAACAAAAGACTGAATGAATAAGATTCATTCAGTAACAATGATTGCACGTATCAATGAAATACATTGGTATTAGCAATCATAATGTGTTAAACAAAAAAAATCCTGATCACTTGCCCAGAGTAGTTCAATGTTACTATGGTAACACTGTATTGCTTTGGTCACAGTGTGCTAAAAAATAAAATAGTAAAATAAATAAAAAATGTAATAAAAAAAAAAATAATACAAACATTTGAAAAAAAAATACAAATTCAATTATTATTATTATTTTCACAAAAGAAATGTAGCAGAATACATTTTTACCTAAATCTATGAAGAAATTTTCTTTATTTGCAAAATGTTATAACAGAAACGAAGAAAAGTGTGTTTTTTTTTCAAAAGTTTCAGGTGTTTTTTGTTTTATTTCGCAAAAAATAAAAAATTAAGTGGTGATTAAATACCTCCAAAAGAAAGCTCTATTTGTGTGAAAAAAATGATAAAAATTTCATATGGGTACAGTGTTGCATGACCGCGCAATTGTCATTCACAGTGCGACAGCGCTGAAAGCTGAAAATTGGCCTGGACAGGAAGGGGTTTAAGTGCCTTCACCACCTCATCCTTTTTGGCCTGCACATTTAAAGTGTTACTAAACCCAGGACCCTGCATTCACTATATCTGGTCTCCCACAGCACACAGAACATGGAAATGCAATTAATTTAGTAAATATAAACTGCTAAATTCCTTTTCTCATCAGCAATATATAGCAATCTTGTGACTTCTATCAGTGTTCAGCAGAGCACTGGTTACAGCTTGTAGGAGGAGTTTTCTCTAGGAGGATGTAGAACCCCTGACCTCTGTCTGGACAGTGCTGATTGGCCCTGTACTGATCACATGCACTCTCGCAAGAAAAAAAAAAAACCTCTCTAGCAATACACACCAAACAGAGCATGTGCATGTCTCTACACAATATGTCTTATCAGGAGATAAGAGGGAGAAACTGGAAGAAAGGGAAGATCAGAGAAGACAGGATCAAACATCCTTTTTACACAATGGAGAGGATTAACCCCTTAGGTTCCACAGTGAGTATAACAAGCATGCTTTACTGCATATACAGACTGATTTTACTGTTGTGGGTTTAGTAACACTTTAATGTATCGCATGCATCATTACCAAGCTCTATGTTTTAAACCCCCCAATTCCAGCATTCCGTTCCAAAGAATTGTACAAAAAAAATTAGATAACCATGTGATGTCTACATTACAAAAGGGTTTACATATTCTTTAATGGCAATACACCTTCCCAGTAATTTATGGGGAGGGGAGGTGTTCTGTAGTCCTATAACACTTCTTTTCCTAATTTGGCAATGCTGCTTCTTCATAGATATAGTACAGTCTGTGAGAATTGCCACCCTAGGATAGAAAGAGTATTACTGGCAGGATCACAAGTGAAATTAAAGGAAAACAAGCCTGGAAAAATGAAACTAATGCAGCCACCACATAGAAGGACTGAAAAGCTGCAACATATTCCATTTTCTTTGGTTTAGATACACCATAGGCTGCTAATTAGCACTAGATGGTGATTTCATGTGCAGACATGTTCAGGCACTTGTGTGTGGTAGGGGGACCGAACATGACCATTAATGACCAATGAATGGTCTTGTTAAAGGAGATTATATCAGACACCTTTCAGAGCTGGTTTAGTCACATAGTCAGTCTGGCTGAAAAAAGACAAAAGTCCATCCAGTTCAACCATAGAATAAAAAAAAAAAAGTTATAATCCTATACCCACAGTTGATCCAGAGGAAGGCAAAAAAACCCCAGCAAAGCATGATCCAATTTGCTCCTGCTGGGAAAAAAATTCCTTCCTGATCCCCCCGAGAGGCAATCGGATATTCCCTGGATCAACTTTACCTATAAATGTTAGTATCCAGTTATATTCTGTGTATCTAAGAAATAATCCAGGCCTTTTTTGAAGCAATCCACTGAGCTGGCCAGAACCAACTCTTGAGGGAGTCTATTCCACATTTTCACAGATCTCACTGTGAAGAAACCTTTCCGTGTTTGGAAATTAAATCTCTTTTCCTCCAGACGTAAAGAGTGCCCCCTTGTCCTCTGTGATGACCTCAGGGTGAATAACTACACCGAGTTCACTATATGAACCACTGATGTATTTATACATGTTGATCATATTCCCCCTTAATCTCCTCTTCTCAAGAGAGAATACATTCAGTTCCTCTAATCTTTCCTCATAGCTGAGCTCCTCCATGCCTCTTATCAGTTTGGTTGCCCTTCTCTGTACTTTCTCCAGTTCCCCAATGATCTTTTTGTGAATTGGTGCCCAAAACTGAACTGCATATTCCAGATGAGGTGTTACTAATGATTGGTACAGGGGTAATATATCTCTCTCTCTGGAGTCTATACCTCTTTTAATACAAGAGAGGATTTTGCTCGCTTTTGAAACCACAGCTTGGCATTGCATGCCATTATTAAGCTTGTGATCTACCAGAACCCTCAGATCCTTCACCATTGATTCCCCCAATTGTACCCCCTCCCCCAGTATGTAGGATGCATGCATATTCTTAGCCCCAAGTGCATAACCTTACCTTTATCAACATTAAATCTCATTTTCTACATAGTTGCCCAATTAAACAGAGCATTGAGGTCGGCTTGTAAATTGGAGACATCCTGTAAGGACGTTATTCCACTGCACAGCTTGGTGTCATCTGCAAAGACTGAAATTGGATTTTTAATCTCAGATAAAAATAAGAAAAGATTGCCATACTAATATATACAAAACTGTATCCTTGTAATATCTCAGACTCACTTACACTAAAGTGTGGATTGTAAACCCAGTAATGCTTGGAAGAACACAATGGCAGTTGACTAGTGCAAAGCCGCCTGAAAGATGGTTAATTAAATCCTATGCGGAGTAATATATCACTACATAAGTGAATGCAATAACGATTTTATTAGATCACATGGATCATGAAAAAGGTAGACATAGACATGGTGAACATGTTGCAATCATGTTTAAAATCAAAGAATTAAAATAAAAAAACATTCGGCGTCTTCAAAATGGCTGTATGGGCAAAAGTGATCAATGCAAGGCTGTAAAAGTTCCTTCTGTATTCATCTGATGAAAAGTTCCATACTGGATGACCTAGTAAATTTGTTTTCTTCTTTAACTGTTCCTTCATGAACATCAAAATATGTATGGATGGAATCCTAGGAATTAAATAGTGGATTATCATGAATTCAGGAGAATCAAAGGCTTGTCATCTTCATATCAGCCTAGTAGGATGCACATATACAGGTTAGTTAGATTATTGATATACATCTCATTACCTTCTTTGTGGGTGTGCCATATCAAATAAATTGTGGGTATAAATCTTCTTGAGTAACCAGCATAAATGGAAATGAATCCAAAATATTAAATGGTTCTAAAAGAAGAATGAATAAAAAATATAATGTAAAGGATGTATAAAATGGTGCATGAGTATCATTCATATATGACTAATGTGAATTACCAATAGGGAAACCAGAAAAAATTCCCACTGATGAAGTGAAAAAAATGGATATGTTGATAATGGTGTTGGAGTCCAGAGTTGTAAATATAAAGGTCTCAATGGATTGCATTCAGACATTCATGGTTCCTTTAGATGTGCCCCTTTAGGGGTTCCAAAAATTCCTCTTATGTAAGAGCTGATGCAGTTCCTATAGGGATACGTGAGACTAATATCCCTTACCACTTGGCTGTATAACACACGGTATAAATATACCTATTGAGTAAAAAAATTCCCTTCAATATAGGGCTCAAATAACTCTATAATTGCAATGGGTATAAATCTTGTTTCAAAAAATTGCGGTCTATTGTGACTCAGCTTAACACTCTAGTACTTGCCACCTTTGGAAGTAAACTGGGTCACTTAAAATCGCCTATAAAGCTCCTCAGAGTGGTTGCCTTGTAGTTGATCGTTTTGCCACGTCCACCGCCACCCCTCTCTCCAAGATATTGCTCACCCCCTCATCAAAAGAAATCAGATTTGTTTGACAACTTCTGTCTTTCATGAATCCATGCTGTCTGTTGCTTAAAATATGTTTTTCCAGCAAGAACTCATCTATGTGCTCTTTTATTAAACTCTCCAGCATCTTCCCAACTATAGAAGTTAAACTAACAGGTCTGTAATTACTTGATAAAGGTTTTGACCCCTTTTTAAATATTGGCACCCAGGGGTGGACTGACCATTTGGAAACTCGGGCACTGCCAAAAGGCCCGAGGTCAGTAGGGGGTCCCATGAGATGCCCCTGGTACCTTTTCATAGGGTTTTTGGAGTTTGGGCAAGGACATAGGGGCCCCATGATCCCCTATTGCCCGGGGGCCCCATGAGTTGCCAGTCCGCCCCTGTTGGCACCACATTGGCCTTACGCAGGGGCAGACTGGCCATTTGGAAACTCGGGCACTGCCCGAGGGCCTGGGGTCAGTAGTGGGCCCCATGAGATGCCCCTGGTACCTTTTTCATAGGCTTTTTTGAGTTTGGGCAAGGACACAGGGGCCCCATGATCCCCTATTGCCCAGGGGCCCCATGAGTTGTCAGTCCACCCCTAGCCTTACGCCAATCCAGTGCTACTATGCCAGTCATTAAAGAGTCCCTAAAAATTAGAAACAATGGCTTTGAAATGACAGAGCTAAATTCTTTAAGGACCCGTGGGTGTATGCCATCTGGTCCAGGTGCTTTATTCACCTTTATTCAGTCTAAATATTTTTGTATCATATCAGTTGTGAGCCAGTGTGGATCATCTGGAGCTGTGTGAATACCATGTTCATTATGGACAAGAGCTCCCCCATGCTCCTTTGTATACACAGAGCTGAAGAAGGTATTAAATACATTTGCCTTCTCTTTGTCCCCAGTCACCCAGTCAAAAGATTATTTTGTTTATTTGTTATTTTGTTTACAATGACAAAACAAATACTGATGATTTCTACTTATCCCTGACGGTTGACGGCTGGTGGTGTCTTTAAGTATCTAATACTTCTTGATTTATTGGTTCTCCGGGACCCAGATATGGGCCTGCTGACCAACCCATTTCCTACTGCTTTAGATGATGAACTAGCATAGAGAAATGCAAACTTTTTCACATACCCTTTTTATTTCCATCTGTTTAAAAGGGAAAATTTGTATCTGGAAACCATGTTAAATTTTCAGGTCATTCATGGCCAACCAAAGACACTTTCTTTTTTGAGCAGTCTACATATGCACAGAGAAACCTTGGAGAATTTTTTCTTTAGTTAAACAGAACAACTATTTACACCTCATCAACGATTTTTGACTTGTTCAAGAGGTTACCAAATGAGAGGACAAATCTCTCAGCACTCAAAGCTTCTATAGAGGGCAGAACCATTGTCTCGGAGCCTCATGTTCCTCTGTATGAAATCTCTTCTGTACATAGAGAGGAACAGTTTTTAATTCTGAGAGTAAACACCACTTAGTATACAGACAAAGGAAATGATCATTAATTTTCCCAATTACCATCAGCACAAATGTCACTAATGGCTCGTTATCACCACCTCTCAGTGAGGGGAAGTCTTTGTTGCACAGTTCATTACAAATGGCTTTCCTCCTGGTTATCATTAATAAATCCTAGGTGTGCATTTTCCATTGCAATAGAAAAGCTCCGTTATTGTAAATGGGGATCTAACCTTTTCATGGGCTGCTTTCTTGTGTTTAGCAAAGGATTCACAAATCAGTTATTTATTCATGGTATAGAATATCATCTGATTCTCAAGCAGTCATAAAACAAATTGACCAAGTGTAGAGATTAACAACCCAGACTTTTTTTTTTCAGATAGAGTTAGGGAGGTTTTTTTTGTGTCATCTGTGTCCAATTGGGACGATTTGCTGTACCATAGCCCAACAGGAAGTGAGAAGAAATCCCTCCAAAGTGAAGGAAATCCCTGGTTGTCACCAGGGTCACTAGAACAAGTGTCATCAATGGAACATTTCCCCATTATTCTTGTTCTGGTGACAATTCAAAATGAGGGATTTTACTTCTTTCTCACTCTCAGTGATAACGGTCACCAGGACAACTATCTCTCTAATAGGGACACTGACAGCAATAGTCATTTGCAAATGGTGAATAAGACAACAGCAGAAGATGTTTAGGTATGTCATAATTATTGCCCCAACCTGATGAAACTTAAAATGTTATTAAACCCACAACAGTAAAATCAATGTGTATATGCAGTCAAGCATGCTTGTTATACTCACTGTGGAATCTAAGGGGTTAATCCTCTGCATTGTGTAAAAAGGATGTTTGATCCTCTCTTCTCTGATCCTCCCCTTCTTCCAGTTTCTCCCTCTTATCTCCTGATAAGACATATTGTGTTAGACACTGCACATGCTCAGTATGGTGTGTATTGTTGGAAAGGTTTTTTATTTTTCTTGGGAGAGTGCATGTGATAAGCACAGGGCCAATCAGCACTGTCCAGACAGAGGGTCAGGGGTTATGCAATCTCATAGGGCAGTGAGAGAATGAAAACTCCTCCTACCAGCTTTAACCAGTGCTCAGCTGGACACAGATAGAAGTCACAAGACTGGTCTAACTGCTGATGAGAAAAGGTATTTAGCAGTTTATATTTACTAAAATAATTTTATTTCCATGTTCTGTGTACTGTGGGAGATCAGATAATGTGAATGCAGGGTCCTGGGTTTATAGGATAAATGTAATCAGTGAGCGCTTCAGATAATAGCAGCTATAGCACGTAAGGCAACCAAAACATAAACCTCATAAATATAGATACAGTGGGGATCGAAAGTTTGGGCACCCCAGCTAAAAATTTGTATTAATGTGCATAAAGAAGCCAAGGAAAGATGGAAATATCTCCAAAAGGCATCAAATTACAGATTAGACATTCTTATAATATGTCAACAAAAGTTAGATTTTATTCCATCATTTACACTTTCAAAATAACAGAAAACAAAAAAATGGCGTCTGCAAAAGTTTAAGCACCCTGCAGAATTTATAGCATGCACTGCCGCCTTTGCAAAGCTGAGACCTGCCAGTGTCATGGATTGTTCTCAATCATCATCTGGGAAGACCAGGTGATGTCAATCTCAAAGGTTTTAAATGCCCAGACTCATCTGACCTTGCCCCAACAATCCGCACCATGGGTTCTTCTAAGCAGTTGTCTAGAAAACTGAAACTGAAAAGAGTTGACGCTCACAAAGCTGGAGAAGGCTATAAGAAGATAGCAAAGCGTTTTCAGATATCAATATCCTCTGTTCGGAATGTAATTAAGAAATGGCAGTCATCACGAACAGTGGAAGTTAAAGCAACATCTGGAAGACCAAGAAAAATATCAGACAGAACAGCTCGCAGGATTGTGAGAAAAACAATTCAAAACCCACGTTTGACTGCACGATCCCTCCAGAAAGATCTGGCAGACACTGGAGTTGTGGTACACTATTCCTTTATAAAGAGATACTTGTACAAATATGGTCTTCATGGAAGAGTCATCAGAAGAAAACCTCTTCTATGTCCTCACCACAAAAATCATCGTTTGAACTTTGCAAATTAACATATAGACAAGCCTGATGCATTTTGGAAACAAGTTCTGTGGACCGATGAGGTTAAAATTGAACTTTTTGGCCGGAATGAGCAAAGGTACGTTTGGAGAAGGGGCACAGAATTTAATGAAAAGAACCTCTGTCCAACTGTTAAGCATGGGGTTGGATCAATCATGCTTTGGGGTTGTGTTGCAGCCAGTGGCACAGGGAACATCTCACGAGTAGAAGGAAAAATGGATTCAATAAAATTTCAGCAAATTTTGGATGGTAACTTGATGCCATCTGTGAAAAAGCTGAAGTTAAAGAGAGGATGGTTTCTACAAATGGATAATGATCCTCAACACACCTCGAAATCCACGGGGGATTACATCAAGAGGCGTAAACTGAAGGTTTTGTCATGGCCTTCACAATCTCCTGACCTCAACATAATCGAAAATCTATTGATAGACCTTAAAAGAGCAGTGCGTGACAGACAGCCCAGAAATCTCAAAGAACTGGAAGACTTTTGTAAGGAAGAATGGGCAAAGATACCTCAAACAAGAATTGAAAGACTCTTGGCTGGCTACAAAAAGCGTTTACAAGCTGTGATACTTGCCAAAGGGGGCAGTACAAGATATTAACTCTGCAGGGTGCCCAAACTTTTGCAGATGCCATTTTTTTGTTTTCTGTTATTTTGAAAGTGTAAATGATGGAAATAAAATCTAACTTTTGTTGACATATTATAAGAATGTCTAATCTGTAATTTGATGCCTTTTGGAGATTCTTCCATCTTTCCTTGGCTTCTTTATGCACATTAATACAAATTTTTAGCTGGGGTGCCCAAACTTTCGATCCCCACTGTATATATAAAAAGTGCAGCGCTAAAAGGTATATACTCCAATGAAAGTACTCCAATAAAATATTCCAATAAAATCCAATAAAGTACTCTAATATATTATAATCAATGTATACTCCAGTCCGGATAAAAGTGGTATAAGTAAAATTGATGCATTAATAAAATGGTGACAATTTGTGACTCAATACAGGAGTTGTTTCTGACTTCTTGATCCAGTGGTCTGGTGATAAATAGAAGAAATACGCACTCACCAGATGCGTATTTATAATATGCATGTAATAAATAAACCAGAGGTCCCCCTCATGGGATGGGATGGATGAGCTGGACCATCTTAGCGGACTCTCCTTCCTCTGGTTATAGGGCAGCCACAACGTTGTCTCCCTCTGGGAACTGGACAAGGTACTGGGTAGCTTACATCAGGGTGTGCGTCATCCTTAGGAATGGTGTCACGTATCACAGACTCCTGATGCTTGGGCTCTGGAACAGATGTTTGGCTCACCAAGGAGCCAGCAAGAAATAGACCACAGTGTAGTAGTTTTTTTAAAAAATTAGCGTTTATTAATCCACGTGGTATTCAATAGATAAAAGCAAATAAAAACAATTACTGACCAATTTGCAATGTGCAATGGACGTCACGGCGTGCAGGCCCCTTTAGTAACACTTTAAGGAGGCCATGCATAGATCAAAATCCAGCTGAACCAGCTGAAATTCAATCCATGTGTGGGCAGGCTGGTTGTATAGAAGTTGATCTACCAATAAATCAGTTCCACCAGCTATAGCTGGCTACACTGATCAGTGTACACTGATGTTGGGGTAGTCTCCCCGCTGTCAGAATACAATAACTCAGCGGAACTGATTCCTCCATTCACCTCAAGAGTGTAGATGAGGGAATCATGTATTTTTTTAAAAAATGAGTTAGCTATGGGCTGCCTAAGACAGCACACAGCCGATTAATTTCTTTCATCAGAGTACACTGATCAGTGTTGCTGACTATAGACAACGACACTGATGGAGTGGAAATTTTCCAACAGGGCAGTTGTACAGAAGTAGTTCAAATTAAAATGAACCACTAGTCCCATTCAAGAGCGCCCATAGATGGACAACATCCCTGCTGAACTGGGCGAATGTCGATCCATCTATGGCCAGCTTAAGAGAGTTTAATAAATTGATCCTGTGTGCCTATTTCTTGCACCCTGTCAATGCCTCGTTTTCATGTCTGTCAGTGCATCCTTTTTGTACCAGAGGCAGTTATTATAGACAGTAGTCTGCCTTATCTGGGGATCTGCGATGTATGATGCTATTAAATACCAAATAGAAATTCATCTTAGTACATTTTATATCCTGACTGCTATTCTAAATAAATCACAGCTAGTTCTCTGGTTGGTTGCAGTTGCTTTTTTGTCACTTATCTTTTGTATTTGTTGCAACTCTGTCTAAATGGTACCTGCCTCAAACCTCTGTGTGTATCATGACATAAGGGAACACAGCTTAACCTGACCTTTGCTTATTGATAGACTTTGTTCATGTCTGAAGATTCAGTACTCACATGGGATAGTTGTCCAGTTGTCATTTGTTGCCAGTGGTGCAAACCCAAGGTCTGCAATTTAATAGTGTCATCCAACCAATACAAATTTCTCTGCTAGGCTCCCTGGCAGAGATCATCCACGAATATATATTGCATGTAAACCTAGTAATCACTAAAATCTCAAAATCTCTTAATGTGTTACTGTAATTTTAAAAGCAATTTTTCAATAAAATGACAATGGTGATCCTGTCTTTGCTATCACACTTCCTGTTTTAAAGTTACAATGCTTTATCCCTGTCTTCCAGTTGCCCTTCTGCATTGTTTCCAGATTTAAATTGTGGGACTTTTTTTGGTTAGCTTTTTTGTTATTATAGGACTGTGTGTGTTTATTTACTTTTCACTTTTTGTGTGTGAATGAGCAGGGATAATTTTTTCCCCTTACTCATTCCCATGGTGGTCCGGTACACTTTATTATTAAAGGGGCTTCTAAATTATAAGTCCCTGCCTGCAGACCTCCACAACCACCCAGATAGCGGTGTATTTTGCTTTTGTGCTGCCCCAGGCAAGACTAAAATAGAGCACCCCTCCCCCATCTAAAGTTCTCCTACCCCTTCCTGTTTAAGATCCACCCCTTCAGGACAGGAGGGGAGCAGCGTGACGGGGGAACAGCATGACAGGAGGGGGGCAGCATGACAGGGGAGCTTGGGACAGGAGAGGGTCTGGGGGGCAGGTGGGGGGCACTGGGACAGGAGGGGGCAGCATAATGGAGGGCATGGGACAGGAGGGGGGCAGCGGGAAAGGAGAGGGACAATACAGGAGGGGGCAGTGGGAGAGGAGGGGGGCAGCATGACCAGGGAGCACGGGACAGGAGGGGGCAGTGGAACAGGTGGGGGGCACTGGGACAGGAGGGGGCAGCATAATGGAGGGCATGGGACAGGAGGGGGGCAGCGGGAAAGGAGAGGGACAATACAGGAGGGGGCAGTGGGAGAGGAGGGGGGCAGCATGACCAGGGAGCACGGGACAGGAGGGGGCAGTGGAACAGGTGGGGGGCAGTGGGACAGGATGGGGCAGCAGGACAAGTGAGGGGGCAGCAGGACAAGAAGGGGGCAGTGGAACGTTGGGGGCAGTGGGAGAGGAGGGGGGTAGTGGGATGGGTTGGGGACAGTGTGATGGGGGGCACCATGGCAGGTGGGAGGGCAGCGTGATGGGGGGCAGTGTGATGGGGGCCATGGAACAGGAGGGGGCAGCAGGACAGGAGGGGTGCAATGGGACAGGTGGGAGGCAGTGGGACAGGAGGGGCAGCCAACACAGGTAGGGGAAGCTGGAAAGGAGGGGGGCAGTGGGACAGTTGGGGGGCAGAGTGATGGAGGGGCAGCATGACAGATGGGGGCAGTGTAACAAGGGGCAGCATAACAGGGGGCAACATTACAGGTGAGGGGGCAGCATGATGGGGGCATCGGGATAGATGGGGTAATGTAATGGGGACATTGTGACAGTGCGACAGGAGTGGAGAAGCACCAGACCTCCAAGCTCTTACCTGTTCAGTTACAGCTTCTCCAGATGGTGCCAGGATTGCTAGCTGAGCCTGTGTCCCATCTTCACCAAGACCTCTGGCGGCAGCTGCAACAAAGAGGGGGTCTCCTCCACCCTGACCTTGTCCTCTTCTTCTTCCTCCACAGGCCCTCCGCCGGCACTTCCTGGCCACACCCACTCCACACAGCCTGCACAGCACAGGTGCACACTGATAGTGGGCCCCAGCCCTCAAGTGCTCCCTGGATCTGCCCACCATCCACCCTCTTCTGCAGCTGGTCCCCTGACCCCTGTGTGTTGGGTTGGCTGTCCCCCCCGATGGCGGCCCTGCTGCTGACACCCGCGGTGTCTCTTCTGCATTGGGGTGGTGCCACTCCCCTGTAAACAAGGTAAAAGCCTTGTTTGCCTCACAGCAGATACATCCCTACTCCCAGACAGGGGTTTTGGAGAAGAAGCCCTTGTCTACATCAACATGGGGACAAGGTGGTTTTCCAGCAGGATATCCCCCAGCAAGGTATCCCCCATGTTGAAGGCATGTGGCCTGGTATAGTTCAGGAAGGGGGGTGGGGTGGATGCTTGATCACCTTCCCCTTTCCTGGCCTGTCAGATTGCATCCTTGAATAAGGGTCTGCTATAGATGTCTGGGGGGGACCCACAACCCTTTTTGTCTTGTTTTTGTGTGGGGTTACCCATTAAAATTAATTCCAAACCTGAAGGGTCTGTTATGGAATTTTGTTTTTTTTCGGGGGGGAGGGGAGAGGGTCCCTTTAACATTTTATTTATTTATTTCAGGTACTTATATAGCGCCGTCAATTTATGCAGCGCTTTACATATATATATTATACATTCACATCAGTTCCTAACCCTCAAGGAGCGTACAGTCTAAAGTAACTAACTCACATTCATATATATACATACTAGGGACAATTTAGACAGGAGCCAATTAACCTACCAGCATGTCTTTGGAGTGTGGGAGGAAACCGGAGTACCCAGAGGAAACCCACGCAGTCACAAGGAGAACATGCAAACTCCAGGCAGGATTCGAACCTGCGACCCTAGTACTGCCAGGCGGAAGTGCTAACCATTTAGCCACTGTGCTGCCCATACATCCATACTGAACACTTATCAAGGAGAAAAGTTTGGTATGTATTTTTAGGGGAACCCAATTTTTTTTACATATACATGAATAAGGGTCTGATAAAGAGGAAGATAATCCCCAGCTATTTGTTTTCAAACCGAACTATATGGACGGAAGCGGTCAATCAAGCAATTTAAATGATATTTTTTCTTTGTAAATATCAGTTTTGCTGAAGTAGGATGTAGACCACTTCACAGGCAGATTAAGGGCATCTCCCAGGTATGTTATTTATTTTTAATATTGCCCTTCTAGCATTATTTAAATTGCTGCTCCTTGCCAAACAGAATATTGAACAAAAATGCCTGGGTATATGTTCACCAGGGCAGTGCCCAGCCCCCATACCATTTGTTTGACAATCCCTTGTCTATTATCCTAAAAAATGTTCATTACTGTTTTTTTTTAATTCAGCTCTAATTGACTTCAATGTGGTTCAGATTTGACACCCCTGTTTACCCATGCTCTGTGAATCTGCCATGAACCAAACCCAGGTAAAATATATTTGGTTCATAACTAATAAAGATGACTCTAGTAATTGTTAGCATATTATATCAAGGTGGGGAATATTTAAAAAATATCCTATCTGAAGAATTCCATACACTGGAAACATGAGCCCATATCTCTGATGTGCTCTTTTAGTATAATTTAGGGCAACCTTTTTTTAGGACGTAAGGCACCAGTGCTAATAATTATATATATTTTGAGTTCTATAAATTATAAACAGGTTATAGCTCCTTTTTTTGGCGACCAGTGGAAAAGTTCTATTTTACTTTGGTGTTCAAAGTAAACAGTGCCCCAGAAATCACTTGTAGACAGCTATAAAGTTCTCAGTGTGTCAATGGTTACTTACCTGAGAGAAAATAGAAAGCAATTAACATGGCTATGTTGAATAATGTTTGTGCTGGAACTATGCAGGCTCTATCAGGTAAAAGAAAAATCTTCCTGTCTTCCTGCATATGATAAGATTTTTCCATTCTGCTAATCTGGTTTACCCTATTGATCCAATCCTCCTCCGTTGGTACCTCTGTCTTCCGCCAAAACTTGGTGATCAACCCTTTTGCTGCACTTAAGTAGTACCATACACCTGATTCTTTATATTTATTTACTGTTGTCTCAACACTATGTAGGAGACACATGGTTGGGTCTAATCCTATGTTATTTCCAGTTATTATTTCTATTAATTTGACTATTGTCTTCCAGAAAACCTGAATTTTTGGACATTGCCACCATATGTGAAACACCGTGCCCTCTTCCCCACATCCTCTCCAACACATTTTTGAATTCTCCCCCCTCATCCTGTGCTCAGTGCTCGGTGTAATATGCCATTGTGTCAAACATTTATAGTTAATCTCAACGTCTCTCATACTAACACTCTCGTGAACTAATCTAAATATCTTATTCTGTTGATCTTCATCTATCCCCACCCCCATATCTCTTTCCCAATTTGTTATGAAAATTAACTTTGTGTCTGTGTCTAGTTCTGTAAGTATTCTATACATTTTTGTAACACCGTGTTTCCCATCTCGCCGTGTTTCTAATAGCCTTTCAAACATATTCCACTCCTTTTTTAATCTCAAGGGTTTTGGGAGAGTTCCTATAAAACATTTTAATTGATGATATTTCCACTCATCTATTTTAGTAAACATATCTCCTCCCATCTCTTTTAATTCTTTAAATGTTCTCAATTCCCCCTCTACCAATATGTCTCTCAATTGGATATCTTCCTTTTTAAACCATCTCCCTGATATCTCATCTTTTCCTGGGGGGAAAAACTCCGTGTTTGCAAGAGGCATTAATATAGAGTTGAATTCCCATTTCATGTGTTTATGTAAATTATCCCATATCCTTAAGACAATTAAGGTGTAAGTGCTTGTGCCCTCTTTACTTCTTCTATAATGTGCTGGAACCCATATCATCCTACTCAAATTAATTCCACTCATTTTCCATTTTTACCCAACTTTTCCCCTTGTGATTAAAAGTCCAGTCATAAATTCTTGCTAACATTACTGCTTTGTAATATCTCTTGACATCAGGTAGTCCCATCCCCCCTTTCTCTTTAGTCCTACTTAGTGTTTCATATGATACTCTTGGTTTTTTATTCCTCCATATATATCTTGTTAACATTCTCATTATCTTAAAAAACGCCTCTGGGAGTTTGATCGGGATCATTTGAAATCTATAGAGTATTTTAGGTATAATTACCATTTTAATTAGGTTATCATATGCAGGAAGACAGGATGAAAATATACTATTCACGATGGGAAAAATGGGAAAAATCAGGATTGAAAGAGAAATATAGAAAACTCTAAACTAGGAAGCTATTCGAAGTTACTGGGCCTAGAGAGACTGGAGATCTTGCAGAGGGGAGGGAGGGGGGGAAGGGGGGAAATGGTGGGTTGGGAGGAAAGGGAAATAAAAGAGGTAAATAGAAGGGACAGAGTAGAAATGTATTGATATTTATATGTATTGTGTCTCTTCTTATGGAAATTTTGTAATAATGTGAAAAATTAATAAATATTTAAATTAAAAAAAAAAAAAAAAAAAAAGGTAAAAGAAAAATCTGCCACTGCCTAAGGGCCCACTAGCAAGCTTTGGAGAAACAGGGTTCCAGGGAACCCTGGCTGGGGAACACTTATTTAAGGTGTTGAAAAGATGCGTTTTTTGTTTTATTGACTTCAGAAAAACATCTTTAGACTTCGTTAGACTGGCAACTGGAAATGTACATGATCTTCCATGAATCTTAAACCTCTTAGGGGATTGATTTGGTCATCTGTAAACTGTGCACTACCATTGATTTGGTACTCCATAGTGTACAAAATACCCTGATCCTAATTTGAACTTCTCGACACGTTTCTTGGCTTATGGTAATAAATAGGTCTCATTGTCAAGCATCATTATTCTAATGTTCTCATTATGCTGTGTTTGCAAACTGCTGCCTGATCCATTAGCAAATCTCTTCCTCATCTAATAGGAGTGCAGTTTTCTTGCAGAGAGAAGTAGATCAGGGAGTGAGCAAATGGCCTGTCTGTGAGCATTGATCAGCTGTGAGATCTTTATCAGCCGCTGGTAGAGTCAGGAGTCGGGAGAGCAAGCAGCACCAATTAGAAACTAATCAGACAAAACTGGCTAATGGGTGACAAAGCTGTGACCTATTTAATGGCCCGTGATGAAATCATGTCCCTTTTCATCAGCTGTGAAGCCTTTAGAATTAATCACAGATCATTCATCACCTTGTAAAATGCTTCTTTTTCAAGCGGTGTCGTAAATACTCAGCTATTAGAAGTAATTAGAGAGACAGTTAAACTCCTGCAGGTTGATCTATGGGCATTAAATGGTTAATGGTGTTAAATACCTAATAACATAGGTTTGTTTAAAGGAACAATATTGCTGGCTTGTGCATACATTTTCTAGGAAAGGATTCTACAAATCACAATATGCAATACTACAAAATTAATTAATTGCTATGCATTTGTTTCTAGATATCCTCTTTAGAAGCAAAAGTGATGTCATTAAAACTTTGAGCCCATTGCAGGAAATAAACATTGTCTGACAGCAATCCACTTCTGTGGATTATGGACACCAACTATAACATGCAGAAAATGACACCCTCCCTCACTCTAGCCAATGTACTAACTGGAAATTTGAGGACCACCTACCGAGTGGAATGTAAAATTCAAGGAAGGAATTTTGCAGCTCACAACCTAAAAATGAATTCCAAGAGTTTATAAAGTTCATCGGGTTTAAATGGGGCTAGACTCATTTGATCCAGACATATATTCAGATTTGATTTGCCTTGATCCAGCTTGGCTTGACTTTGCCTTTACACCAAGGGCTATGCCAGAGTCCTAAAATACCAAGCACAACCGGATCATTGTGGGGCTCAAACCATACCGTGATAAAAGGTAGGTGAAGCTGTTTGTCCAGTATCTCATCTTTTCCCTCTCACATCTCCTATCTAAATCAACAAAAATCAGCGAGCACTTAGGAAAACAATTGCGCAAGCCACATATGCACTGAAAAAAGGAACTCTAAAGCCTTGTAAATAATCTGAAAAAAAAAAACAGTGCAGCACTATAATATTATAAGTAACTATTACAATAGATGTAGAATATAATCAATGATATTACCAGATCAATAAAACATAATTAAATAGTGATAAAAATATAAGTGAATGAAGCGGTGTGACGTCACAGTGTATGGCTCCTCCTTGACGCATTTCATGCACACGCACGTTCTCAAAAGGGGTGTGCTTAAGAAGTTGAGAACATGCGTGTGCATGAAACGCATCAAGGAGGAGCCGTACGCCGTGACGTCACACCGGAGGAGCCGCACGAAGGTCTTAGAGAGTGGCTGTTCAGCCACATTGTCTTTTATGCTGTTTTTATGCTGGTATTTTCAAGCATTTCCACGTGGAAGATTTATAAACTTATTTTTTACATAATAAAGTGGCAAAATTACTACACTATGAGCATTTTTGTTATTGGCTCTGGTTTGAGCTAATGATTCCCAGGACCGCAGGGAAAGCGTGGTTGCAGAGGAGGCTTGTGTCCAGAGGAGGAATCCTGGTACCATGCTGTCTGGCAGGTCCATGTAAAGGGGGCTTCCTACAGATTCTTGTACAACATATTGTGCATTAATCATGTGCATCTGGTGAGTGCGCATTTTTTACAATCTTTCGCACGGATTAAGCCACACGCATTTATTGGATATCACTTATTTGGAGCACTGTATGCTGACCTGATTTCGTCAAGCCTTCACCATTTTATGAACACTCTTTTGTTTTAAGACTTTTCACAGTTTCACAGAATTTTTTGCGCCCATCGTAGCGCTTCATTCACTTATATTGTTTATCACTATTTAATTATGTTTTATTGATCTAGTAATATCATTGATTATATTCTACATCTCCTATCTATTTGCTCTCTCCTCTCTCTTTCCCTCCTTCCCATTTCCTACTGCATTCCCTTAGAGATCAGCTGTTAGTGCTTTGGCACTACAGTATATATACAGTGCCCCTGACCTAGGCTGGATAAATTTAGTTTTTGGCTCTGCTGTATTCAGCTGACCAGCAATTTATTTTCTAAGTTTGGCCAAGTCTATACCTAAGCCTGGTGGTTGATTGCTCCTGCCTGCCTCTGGAAGAAACTTTCATAAATAGAGTAGGAGAGTAAGCCACTGGGTTATGAATATTAATCTGATCTCAGCCAATCCCTGGGAGGCTGGTCCAGAAGGTGTGGCTGGGGAGAAGATATGTGTTTGGGAGGGTCTTTTCAGAGCTCTCTTACCTTTGTCCCTGGGAGGCAGCCAGCATTACTGAAGAGCTGTTTTTATTGGGCCCCAGCATGTGCTTTAGCTGAGGGCTTGAAATAACTGGATTTAATAACATTTGCTGGAGTGTTGCAGGGAGGCTGGGTGGGGAGCTGTCTCCAGACATTGTGAGTAGGACCTTTTGCCTAGAGCTGCAGGCGTGCCTGTGCTTTGAAGGTTAGATGCCAGAAGTTGCTAAAAGGACTGTAACTGCTCTTTCAGAGTCTCATCTTAGCTGTCTGTCTCCTTTACCTCCAGCAACACTTCAGGTTGCTTCTGAAGGACTCTGCTTGAGAGATTGTCCTCTTATGCCTGCTTCTGTTTTTGGAGTATCCTGTACCCTCTCTGTACCCTGTACTCTGCTGTTTGAGTACTGCAATAAAACTTCAAAAAGACAACCCCTATACTGAGTCCGTGTTTGTCGATGTTCTGTGGAACTGGTAATGTGATTCATTTTAGCGGCCCTTCCAGAGGTGAGCCCTACATATACAGTATATATACTGTGTATAGATGGTATATACTATATATATATATATATATATATATATATATATATATATATATATATACATACACTGTATATATATACAGTGTATATTTACATGACTATAACCAAAAATCAAATGTACCGCTGCTTAAAGAAATAATGCAAAATTAGATAAACCACACTAAGTTATAAAAAAAGTACACAATGCATACAATGGATATACTAAACACAACCAAACTTCAACACAGACTGAAGTGTGTTTCTCTACAGAATATTTCATGGTAAAATGGCAAAAATTATTGAAAAGAAGACACAGAGCACATAATAGAAGATGCCAGTTCATGTGCCCTGAATGCCAGGGTCTAGTAAAACCCCATTTATACACAGAAAGCAAGTCCATAAAGCTACACAGACAATTTTGTATGAACATATGAAGTGATTGCTCCTTATACTCATCAACATTCTCAGAGTCCTCCACAACAGTGCTGCTGCTGATAGGACTGATGTTAAGCCTTGCTTTTTCACCTAAATTGTTATTATCTGAGATGAATCTATTGCAGCCCTTCTGAAAGGAGCTTACCAAGCTGCTGACATTGTTTGTATCCTCATCCACCTCAGACCTGTGCAGTTCTGCAATATATTGTGACTGTTATGTCACAGAAACACCAGTAAGATCAGTAAGAGGAAATTATTATCATTATATCGATAATACCCCAAAACCAAAAATGTATTATATTGAAACTTATCAATGATTAGATTTGATGGCTGCATCAGTTTTCCTTTCTTTGGTGTTTTCCCTCTATTTTCACCTGGTGATCTGCACAGTAACTAGAATTTTTGAGACACAATTCTGGATGAATGAGCACATGAGGCACAGTAGACAGCTGCATTGTCAGTCTGGGAGGGGAGTGTTAGATGTACTAGCATATTTAAATATACTAACAAAATGTAGCCAAGCTCCAGCTCACACTTTATAGTCAGTTACAGCAAACTATTTTTTTTCCTTTTGAGATAAAGGTTTTATATGAATAAATAAAAACTCACCATTTTAATCACCCCTGACAGTGTTAAATGGTTTGTCTCATCCATGCAAACTGATACATTCTGATGGAGAGCTTGTGCTTTTGAAAAATAACAGACTTGCTAGCTGGATCACCAGTTGAAATGAGAAAAAAGGAAGCCTAAAAAAGGAAATGAATGCAGCTATCACATCTCAGAATTGGTAACCTGCAATGTAATAAATGTTTACTTTTGGGTTTAATATTGCTTTAATGCTGCCAATAATATTGTTATGGATGTGGTATAATTGTTTCTTAATCCATTATGTTTCAGCCACATTGGGTGATAATCATCATGTACTGCGTGGTCATCTTCAGACCCCAGGGCACACCTTTATCTGCTATCATTTGAAATAGTGATTGGCGGTGTTCACTGATCCCTTTTATTTTCCCTTGAGACAAGCTGGAGCTAGACATGTTTAGGCACACTCTCTCCTCCTCCATAGGCATAAACACTTGTTTCAAAGCAAACTTTGTGATGCCTATTGCACTTACTGTGACAAAGTGACAAAGTATTTGGAGAATGGTTAGCCATTCAGGCTCACCAAGGATGAAATCCATGATGCTTTCCTGTGGTATTTCCCATAGACATGGTTTAGGCAAGCAGAAATAATGAGATACATAATAAAAGGTAAACTTTCAATAGAGCGTTGGGCCTAAAAACAAAATCTTTCTATTTTTATATTTCGGAAATATTTATTTAAAGAAGACGTAGAGCCAAACCTAAAAGCCATCACGGTGTCCAGATGGCATACTCCATACACAAGATGCCAGCAATTTATAGGAACACAGACAGTAAATACCTTTCTTTTTGCAGTGGTCATGTGACAAATGTCTTTTTTTGGGGGGATGGGCAAGGATCAGATTTCTTGGTTAATTTTTCTAAGAGGTCAAAGGAGAACATTAATTTGACTCTATGGCCAACATCTTAGCTTTTGTGTTCATTTTGTTTTTTATTGCTAAGCTCCAGTTTATGTTTCAATAATGAGCTTTACTAGGCTGGTGATTCATGGTAGCTTTTACAGCTTCTAAACCACTTTGAAATGATAGCATGTATACTTTTACTCTCACACTACATTGGCTACATTAATATGTCTTATATTTCTTTATAACATATTTAACCCAAACATATAATAATAGTAATAATTCTAATAATAAAAAGAAGAAGAGGAATATAAAGCATTCAAATCAAGACTACTTCCTCTGGTACCACAATTTAATATCATTCTCAGAATAAAAAGGTTAAGTACCACTGACACAGGAGCTCAATACTGGTAATGATGATGGAGGCTAAAGGTCAGAGTGATAGGAATGACATCTTGGGTAATCAACAAATCTTACACATTTCAATTATTATTGCAAATATTGATACTTGAACACAAATAGTTTACCATTGTGCTTTGTGGTCTCTCACTTCAAATTCCCATTAGTATACTTTTCAATTAAAATTGGTAAATAATATGTTTTTCAGTCTGAATGTCTGTAGGACCATAGTACCATAGACAGCCAAAAAGGAAGGTCAAAGATAGGCAACCAACAAAACCATATTACTGCCTTATTTATAAAATGTTTGAGGGTAGATTTGACAGAAATATAAATAGTATTGAAGGCAATATAATTACTATGCATGCAAAGGGGGATATGATCACCATGTATAAATATATACCGTAGGTGGTCCATATAATGAACTTAGTTTTATTCACTTTCAGGTCATTGCAGAAGACAAGGGGCACTCTTTACGTCTGGAGGAAAAGAGATTTAACCTCAATGTATGGAAAGGCTTCTTCACAGTAAAAACTGTGAAAATATGGAACTAGTTCTGGCCAGCTCACTAGATTGTTTTAAAATAGAGCTGGATACATTCCTAAATGTACAAAATATAAGTGGATACCAACATTTATAGGTAATAAAACGAGAGATTGTTGATTTAGGGAATATCCAGTGGCTTTCAGGAAGGATTTTGTTCCCCTGCTGTAGCAAATTAGATCATGTTTCATAGGGTTTTTTTTACTTCCTCTGGATCAACTTTGAGTATAGGATGGTGTATATGGAGGTTTTTCTATTGATTTATTTTTTTATTGGTTGAACAAGATAATGTTTTTTCAACCTCACTAATTATGTAAGTAACTATGTAAGTATGGATGCCCATTTTGCTTCTGCTTCTTGTTACATATTACTAGCCAAAACTACTTTTAATCTATTGTTGGCAATACTAGTATCACCAACACTACTGGTATTACTTCCTATGGTTTTGCTCTCACAAATTAACGAAATCACACATGGCATCCCATAATTAGTTAAACATTCTTCGCTAGTCATGGCCCTCTAAAGAAGCCTCCCAAAAATCAGAAGTGGAAGGAAAGGAGCATGGATAACATCTGATTTACTTCTGATGTACTGAGTTCACAGTGGAATAATTTGGTGGAGGTTTTTTTCATCTCAGCTTCAACATATACGCAAGACTACAGTTCCTTTGTAGTTTCCCTTATCATTTTCACCCTCTATAAAATTTTATTTTTACTGTTTGAGGGTTCAATGAATGACTGTCCATGACCACCAAACTGGCTGATATCAGATTTTTTTTTGTTCCACAGAAGCTATCTCTAATCCCTCAAACTGCTCAGTGAAAAGTGTAATTAGGAAAAAAGTTAATTTTGTTTGTGGACAATATGGCGGAGAGGGATATACATTCTCCAGTCTTCTTATGATCTACTTTTGTCCAATTTTATCTGTGTCTGGAACAGAGGCGGACTGACAACTCATGGGGCCCCTGGGCAATAGGGGATCATGAGGCCCCTGTGTCCTTGCCCAAACTCAAAAAAGCCTATGAAAAAGGTACCAGGGGCATCTCAGGGGGCCCCCTACTGACCCCGAGCCCTCGGACAGTGCCCGAGTTTCCAAATGGTCAGTCTGCCCCTGGTCTGGAACAGTCTCATATGCACACTGGTAATTAACATGGAACCTATTCCAGAGAAAATGACATGAAAAGATGTCACATATGTGTGCTCAAAAATATGTATCATGACTTCCCAACTGGTGTGTGCAGCCTCTGTACAATACATTTTAATCTTTCTGGCATGCAATACTAAGTTTCACTATGGTATACTATTTGCATACTTCTTGACAGATCATAGTAAAGAACTCACCTCACTTGTTCCTCCCATCTACTCAATGGCATGTTTGGGTCGGTATTGACAACCCTATTACGATGTGTTACTTGCCATGAGACAGCAGAGGTGGAGGTGTCCATGTTGACTCCACTTCACTATACAGTTTCCTGCTGTATATTCAACCCACTGTCAAAATTTCAGCTAATTCCTTTGAATCAGAAGCAATTTCAACAGTCGGTGGCATTGCTGGGTCACCAACAGTGAATTATTCAATTGATTTTTGTCAAAGGAGCCAGGCCAAACAAAAATTGTCTGCGAATAACACCTGCAGCCCAATAAGTGTAGGCGCTGCTTGGTTATTTTGCCAACCAGTGCTAAAAAACAATGTGGCGCAAGATAAAACCTTAGGGTTTTAGAAACAGTTCATAAAAGTACTTCAAAAGTCCATTTTGTCCATAAAAAAAACAACACTTCTGCTGTCGGAAGACTCACATCTGTCTCCCGTGCTGTACCCGGAAGGCTTTAGTTCCCTGCGGGGGACACTCCATAGGAACCCATGGTGCTTTTTCTATCCATCACAGAAACAAATTGGACATCTGGTAGCAGAGAACAGATGAGCTGTATCCTTGTACTCTTTCTGTAAGTTGCCTAGTTTTAGCGCAATAAATTTTGCTTTATATAACTACTACACTTAGATGGCACTTGTGTTTCTTTCTTGTTATTGTATGACAACCAATGCTAGCAGCTGTCAAAATACAATAACCTGGCAGGGTTATTCAATCATGCCTTTTGTGTGGATGGAAGAATCTGTTAGATTTCTTAAGCCTTACTAGTTTTTTCAACCCGCTAGGTTGAACGAAAAAAGCTTGACAGCTCTGGAGGAGCGGCTGTACTAACTATCTGATATCAGTACAGCGAACTCCCCCACTGTGCTATTGTGTCTTGACAAAGGAGAACCCCCCCCCCCCCCCCCCCGCGCCAGAACACTTTGGTCAGCACTCTCAGCCTGATTGTGAATCTATTGACTGTCAGCCTAACGGATCGCTTGCCATACACACAGGCCGAATATCAGCCGGTTTCTATTGAACCAGCTGATGTTGTCCAAAATTTGGCCCATGTGTACTAGGTAAGATACTTAAATCAAAACTATAATGTGTCTTGGTCAATTTTATTTTAGCTACCTTTGTTTTATTTATGTAAGTTGCTTTACTGTATGTCTGCTTTTTACTGTGTGTATAAAATACATGTTCTACAAATAAGCAGTTAATAGATAACACGTTTCCCAAAGCACTATGAGTTAGTTAAAGAGACAACAAAACAGCAATATTTTTTTTACCTTAAGCCATGGATCTCTGTGGACACAAGACTTTTTTCAACAGAGGGGTAAATGGATATTTTTTCCTATGACAAATTAAATAGCCTCAAAATGTAAATATGATCCACCAATAACGTGTGCTTCCATCAATACAATAATCATAATATATGATAATGTTCACAATAATAAACAGTGAAAAATATATACTAGTGAAAAATATGAAGGTGAATAAAAGTCCATAACCACTTGCCCTCCAGAGGATTTACCCCCTTCCTGACCAGGCCATTTTGTGTGATACAGAGCTGCGATACTTTAACTGACAATTGCGCGTGTGTGCAACACTGCACCCAAATGAAATTTATATCCTTTTTTTCCCACAAATAGAGATTTCTTTTGGTGGTATTTGATCACCTCTGCATTTTTTTTTTTGCGCTATAAACAAAAAAAGACAGACAATTTTGAAAAAAAAACCTATATTTTTGACTGTTTGCTAGTAAACATGTCCAGTAAAAAAATGTAAAAAATCAAATGTTGTCATAAATTTAGGCCCAAATGTATTCTTCTACATGTCTTTGTTAAAAAAAAATCCCAATATGTGTAAATTAAATTGTTTACACATGAAAGTTATAGCGTTTACAAATGGCGGTATAGATACTGGAATTTTATTTTTTTTTTACTAGTAATGGTGATGATCAATGACTTAAAGCAGGACTGCGGCAGGCATTCTGACACTGGGGGGAACTGACTTGGTGTCACTGACATCCCCAGTGACACCAATACAGTGATCAGTGCTAATAAAAAGCACTGACACTGTACTAATGGCAATGGGCAGGAAGGAGTTACCATCTGGGGCAATCAAAGGGTTAACTGTGTGCTGTGTGCTGTTTCACTATGTTGACTGTGTGTGTGCTTTACTGTAAGCACACTGCTTTGCATGGCTCTGCTATACAGAGCCATACAAAGATGTGTGCATGAGCTGACAGGGGAGAGATCTGTGTTGTTTATACACAGGAGATACTTGGCGATCACCGGGTGCCGTCAAGTAATCACCGACTGGGACCCGGTGATTGACAGCCGAGGCCACGAACGCGCCCCTAACCGGAACTGCAAAATCATGTATGTATATATATATATATGTAATTTTGCGCACCCATGCCGCCCTGTAGCAGTATTTCTGCTATAGGGATGGCATGGAACCAGTTAAAGGAAAGCCCAAATATGTGATGAATATCACCGCTGAGAAGTGTCTTCCATCTACTACTGAAATTGCTTTCCACTACACGTGAGTGACAGAACTAGAATGCATTCACTGAAATTAAAACTGCCAAAGGAAAGAAGCAACATGTACATTTGTATCAATAGGATCCCTCACACATGGTCAAACAGCTCCATCATTACAATGGGGACACTTCTCACCACTGGGAAATGTCAGAAGGTTTGCATGCTACTGCCTGGGAAAAAAGTGTGGAGCCACAAACAAGGGGCTGGAATATGTTTGGTTCTAGGGAAAATGACAGTCGTGACTACAACAAAATGGCGGCCAAATTTTAGCTGGTTCTCTAATGTTTTTTATACATTAGCAAGCAATATGTTTGGAAATAATATTTCAGTGATAACCTACTACTGAAAAGGCAGAGACACTAGAGGACCAGGTAAAACAAATATAAGATTGATTGATTGATTGATTGATTGATTATGACAAGATCTCCATTTTTGCTTTGCACTTTAAAATGTACAATAGTAACAGCAACATATTTTTTTTTCTATCAAAAAGCAACATAAATATGCTATGCATGTAATTAGTGAAATTACACAAATTAGATCTAGAAGGTGGACAGTTTTGTAAAGAAGTACAAATATATTTGGGCCCAAAAAGGGACAGTCTCGCCAAAACAGTAACAGTTATTATTATTATTATGCAGTATTTATATAACGCCAGAAGGTTTGCTCAGCGCTGTACATTATAGTGGGGGACAGAACATGAGACAATACAGTAACAAAACAATACACGAGGGGTTCAAGAGCCCTGCTCTTTCGAGTTTACAATCTAGGAGATAGAGAACATTTAAAGAGAATCTCTAGGCAAAAAACACAAAAATCATTGATAAATAAGCCATTGGAATTATTATCAGGGTCTGAATTTTCATTTTGCCAGAAAAGGCACTAATCCACTTTGTCTTTTTACTTTACATTATCACACCAAAGGTGTTTCTTTAACCTTACTTCTATGTGGATTTTGGACAATGATGACAGTTGCAGACTATAATCTAATTAGTAAACACACCCAGATATAATCACTGGAAATCAGTACAAGTGATGGAAAGTGACTGCTGTACTTTAGCACATGTACATTTAGAGCAAAAACTGATGAAGTATCAAGTGGATATAACCTATTAACCTAATAAATTTATTGATCGTTTAATAATGGTTAGTCTGACTGGAGTTCTCATTTAAACTAAACTCAAAAATAAACACCAAACAAACCTTGTTGGAAATAAATGTCTTTTGATGCATAAGGGGAAAGTGGGCCTTCCTGCATCCCAACATAAAGTATGGGGTTGATCTGCATGTGAAGTGCTGAATAGAGGTGCAGTGGTGTGTGAATTGCTGGCCTTTGCGTTTAAATGGATTTTTTAGTACTGAAAAGAGCATCGGGGAGATAGACGGAACTCACCATCTCCTCGCCTTGTGATAACTCAGCCTGAGCCCTTTCACAATAGGATTCCCATTAGTCCAAGTGGACCTTGGGAGGCAAATTTAATTTTAGGCACAGTGAAAAGACTTTTTGACTTCTGTGGATGGAGGTAAACAAGTTAAATGCCATGGGCTTTACAGTACACACATTCTTTATCGATGCAATAAATGCACACATAAATTTACCAAAATTAAAAATATATAGATAAAACTACACACAATCTAATTCTATTCTAATAAGGCAATTTTATTCTTTGCAGTCAGGAATCAGAGATTTTCACTTCTCTGCTGTACAGAATATACTATATACATATATATATATATATATATATACATACATACATACATATAGTATATTCTGTACAGCAGAGAAGTCAGCCATAACTTTATGACCACCAACCTAATACTACTGAGTAGGTCCCCCTTTTGCCACAAATCAGCCCTGACCCGACGAGACATTGCTAGACTTCTAAAGGTACGCTGTGGTATCTGGCGCCAAGCTGTCAGTAGAAGATTCTTTATAGTATAACTCAAAGCAAATCTTTTTTTTAGTTTTGGATAAAGTGGAGAAGAATTGGAACACCTGTTAGTTTTTTTTTTTTTTTTAAATCAAGTAGTTTTTTTGAGGTATTTTTGCAAGTCATACAACGTAGCAACAAGCAAGAATCCTAACTCTGACATGGAACAAAAATATGGTAGCACTTGCAAACGCCAAGCCGAACGTCATATGAACATTCCAAACAAAAAAAAAAGAAAAGAAAAGAAAAAAAAAATACAATAACTGAGGTTATAGGCCATATAAACCAAAAAATAAAGTAAACAGAGATCGTGCAAAATCGCAGTACACATATATAAGATACTCAGAACCAGTATGGTCAGAATCACCAGAAAAACTCATATCCTAGCACATCATAACCTAAGTATCCCTCAACAGCAGTAACATTGCACCCACCACAGCAGAATTCTAACCTTCATCCGTTCCCATGGATAGTGATGAAAGTGTTAAATCACTAGACTCCAGCCACAGTGACCATATTTTCCTAAATTTTTTAGGGCAGTTCCTATGCTTGTAAGTCAACTCCTGCCTTCTCAAAGTAGCATGTATAATGTTACGCCACTAATAGTAAAAAGTGTAGCTATGAAGATATATGTACATAAGCAGCTGAACACTAAAAGGTACACCATAAGCCTTCAATAAAATCTCAGTATAAAAAGTGCAGTGATAAAAAAGACAGTAAAAGCAATCAAGGCAAACAATGAATAAATAAATACGTATTATCTTAAAATACCAAAAATTAGCAAGGGATTATGATTCTTTACATCAAATCGCACATACACCTCTGATGCGTTTTGAAACGTAAAATGTCATTGAAATCTCTGTAAAGTCTTCTCAATAATATTCAGGGTGATCGCCAGGTGATGAAATAAAATCCCAGTGTATAAATCCTCAGGTGGGTGTACTAATAAATGTAAGAAATGCACACTCACCAGAAGCGCTTAGGTATAGCGCGTTGTTTCATATACTGTCAATAACAGTCAGGGATCCCTTTTTAGGGTGGTCCAGGATGAAGCCTGGGGGTGGATGGTCTTTTTTTGGTTACAGGATACAGCCAGGGTAAATAAATCAACCTCGTCTAGGATCTGGGATGTTCACTGGGGATTGCTGGGAAGTTAAAATGCTTGGTGCAGAGCAAAGAAAAGGGGTACTTCCATAGTGTAGTATTTCAAATATTATTTAATGGTATTAAATGTAAAAAGTATAAAACCAAACACGTACACTATGTGGTGAAATAGATGAAGCAATAAAATGACAATTGCATGTATAAAACACTGACCAGCCGGTTAAATGAGGTGGCCGCCGGACCTCTGTGATCCGGCGGCTTGACGTCACGGCTAGCAAGGCTACTCCTTGACGTACTACAAGTACATTGTCAAAAGGGGTATGCCAATTTTTACGCCACTGACTATAAGTTGGTGGCAAATGGGAAATCCATTTTTGAAGGCTAAGTTTACGGCTATATACAGAGATCTACTCCATAACAAGTGCATCTCTACAGGAAGGATATCCTCAGAAATGATACCCAATAGCGCAGCTTTGGGATCAAGATTTTAATGCTATATTTGCCCCGTTATGGAGATTCATCCTCTGTATTTGTCCTGTTTAGCATTATCATCAAAAGTGAAAGCAAAAGAAAATCCCAAATTTTGGGTTGTCCCCAAAATAGTAATAGAGGGGAAATCTTCCAATGGGGGCACTAGTTGTGGTAACGTGAGGGGATCCCAATGGATTGTCCTATACAGTTGCAAGAAAAAGTATGTGAACCCCTTGGGATTACGTGGAGTTTTGCATGAATTGGGCATAAAATGTGCTCTGAACGTCATCTAAGTCACAACAATAGAAGAACACAGTCTGCGAACATAATACTACACAAACATTAGATGTTGCCATGGTTTAATTGCACATAGCATGTAAAGATTCACAATGCAGGGAGGAAAAAGTATGTGAGGCCCTAGCTTAATGACTTCTCCCAGAGCTAATTGGAGCCAGGAGTGAGCCAACCTTGACTCCAATCAGTGTGATGATATTGGATGTGTTGCTGACAGCTGTCCTGCCCTTAAAAAACACACACCTGTTTTGGGTTTACTGGTTTCAAGAAGCACTGTCTGATGTGAACCATGCCTCGCAGAAAAGAGCTCTCAGAAGACCTACGATCAAGAATTGTTGACTTGCATGAAGCTGGAAAGGGTTACAAAAGTATCTCCAAAAGCCTTGATGTTCATGTGTCCACGGTAAGACAGACTATCTACAAATGGAGAAAGTTTAGCACTGTTGCTACTCTCCCTAGGCGTGGTCGTCCTGTAAAAATGACTGCAAGAGCACAGCGCAGAATGCTGCATGAGGTAAAGAAGAATCCAGATTTGATGAAAGACATTAAAGTCAATGGGCAAGGCAAAATTAAGGTGGTTTAGGTGGATTTTAAAGGTGTAGTGGGATTTGAATGGCTTCTGATGGTTAAAAAAGCTCCTTTTAACTATTCTGGACCTGGCCTTGGACCAAAATATTTCTCCTCATTAGCTTCATTATATAATATTTTTTACAGAAAAAAAACACAGATAATAAAATAATCAAATAAACTAAAAAAAATTACTTTTAAAGCAGTAAACACATATAAAACACAAATACAATGTGCACTAAAAGAAATAAGATGAACTACCCTCAGGCTCCATTCACACCTAAGCGTTTTGTAGTAGCTCCAAAAAGCTCAGGGGGAAATGATCAATATTAATCTATGGTTCACATCTCCACTCCAAGTCACCTGAAGCAGAATGCCTGAAGTTCAAAAAAGTTTTGGAGCTACTTTTGTAGCTCCATTTGCTCAGATTGAAGCATTTTTGGCACGTTTTTATTCTTATAGAAATACATAAAAATGCACGAATCGCTTGTTTTTATGAGCTTTAGCGTGTTTTGTCGCATGATTAAGAGCATTTTTCTGCCCAAATGAAAAGTTACCTCCCAAAAGAAAATGACAAAATTTTAACAGGAAATTACAAAGCAGCCATATTAACTAGAAAATATGGATGACATACTGACTTTATTTGATCTTGTGGGGTTTATCCACTTAGTGAGAAGATTACCCTGCCTATATAAATCCCAGGATGCACAATAGAAGAGCCATGCAAGGAAGAGGAGGTCCTGGGAGGATATCTGCCACCACATTTTCCTTGACTGGGACAGGTATGCAGGAGATGTTAAAGATTTGGTGTACCCCATACATGCTATGTATCAACCTGTTTCACTGTTTCAACCTGTTTATTGTGTAGCATACAGGGCTGCTTGTAGAAATCTTTTCATCCATGCAGCTTACCTGACCCCCCCCCCATGAAAAATAACAAAAAATATGTATTTTTTATTTTAATAATCATAACAATCACTATATTTTACATAAATACATATTTGGCAGCTCCACAACCCAGTCCTCCTAGGCCCCGTAGCAGCTACTGATTGCAGAAAGTATCCAGTCCCTGTATGGGAAGGGGGGATGTCAGGTTGTAAATTACACCCATGAGTACACCTTGTAGGAGAGCCCTTGGTTGTGATATTGTGCATTTATGACAATGCAAAGTTAGCAAGACATTCAATTAATTTTTTATTAAAAAGTACAATTTGATTATCGAAAAAAGAACACTCACAAATAAATAATATTGCCAATTTATTATTCAACTCCATATACACAGCAGATACATGTCTTAACAATAATTCAGGGTTACAACTGAAAACTAATTTTACAATGCAAATTAATTGATTGCCTCAAGCTGCTATGGGACCTGTCCTGCTGGAGTCACACAATAGGATGCAAATTTATCCCTAACATGTGCTCCTTGCCTGTTTCACCGACTCCCAGACCACTGGGCCCTTTTCATGTTGTGCATAATAGAGTCCTCAAAAAGGAAACCATTGCGCCGAGGAATAAAGTTGTGCAGGACACATGCGGCTTTAACAGCAGTGATAGCATTTTGCATGTTTCAAACAATGAGAGTGTGCAAAAAACACCATTTATTTGAAAGTATGCCAAAATCATACTCTACAACCATGTGTGCTCTGGTGAGGCAATAATTAAACACCCTTTTCTGTACAGTTAGGTTGTGACCTGAATAGGGTCTTAGCAGATGTTCACCCAGAGCAAATGCCTCATCTCCCACAAAAACACTTGGTAGATCCGGGCCATTTGTTCCTGGAAGTGGAATGTTTTAGGAAGGTCAAGCTTGTCTGTACGCAGCATCTGTCCAAATAAAGAGTGTATAAAAATACTGGAGTCGGAGCTGCTGCCATATGACATGATATCAATATAGTGAAAGCAGTAATTTGCATCAGCCACCGCAAGTAGAACAAATGAAAAATATTTTTTATAATTAAAGTATTTGCTTCCACTGCCAACTGGCTCAATGGTCTGGATATGTTTGCCATCAATAGCTCCCATACAGTTTGGAAAATTGCTGAAAATGTCAGATATCTGTGACCATTCTTCTGTTGTTTTTTTCATAACAACATATTTCAGTACATCACATATGACTGAGCATGTGTCACGTACTATGTAGCTTGCCCTTGAGTTTCTATTCAAAAATGAGTAGTGAAGACTAACCAATGACTGTCCTGTAGATAGGTACCTGAAAAAAAAATGTTTTTTTCCTTTACAGTTAAAGTACTAAAGACAAAGTATAAAAGTTTAAGGGATGCGTATGCTCCTCACTTAAGATTACAGCGAGAATTCTACTGCATGCCAACCTGCTGTCTACCTTCATGCCAAGGAGCTGGAATTCCTCAGGCCAATTTTGGCTATGGCAAAGTAAGCCAGCATCTGCAATCATGTATCCTCACAGAAATATTTGCTTGGGGTGACCTAACATTGAATTTCTATTTACAGCACAGAAACAACCTGGGAGGATTCTGCTACACAGAAAACAGAAAGAGCAGAAAACATTTTGGATGACAGCACACCAGCAGAAGCCACTGAACCATCAATATCATCATCAGTGACATCTATTCCTGATGAGGACTCAAATCATAATATTACGACCCCATCTCCATGACCACATGCAAGCACAGTTGTTTTGGCCATGCCTAATGTTTTTGCTATCTCTCTGATGGGTTTGTTTTGTTTTTTCAGTCTAATGATGGCTTGCTTCACTGATAGTGACAGCTCTTTGGATCTCATCTTGAGAGTTGACAGCAACAGATTCCAAATGCAAATAGCACACTTGAAATTAACTCTGGACCTTTTATCTGCTCATTGTAATTGGGATAATGAGGGAATAACACACACCTGGCCATGGAACAGCTGAGAAGCCAATTGTCCCATTACTTTTGGTCCCTTAACAAGTGGGAGGCACATATACAAACTGTTGTAATTCCTACACCGTTCACCTGATTTGGATATAAATACCCTCAAACTAAAGCTGACTGTCTGCAGTTAAAGCACATCTTGTTTGTTTCATTTCAAATCCATTGTGGTGGTGTATAGAGCCAAAAATGTTAGAATTGTGTCGATGTCCCAATATTTATGGACCTGACTGTACATGTAAACAATTCTTACTATTAAATAGTCGGAGCTCTTATGACTAAAAACAGCATATACATAGGGAGAGATTTAGCTGGTGCACTCATAATCTTGTGGACATGTGCATAGTAACCAATCAGCTTCAAAACTCAGCTTGTGCAATTAAACTTTGGAAATAAAATCTGGTAGACGATTGATTTTTGTGCAGAGCGTTGCCAGATTTTGCACCCTCCAGTTTAGTATATGAACCCCACAGATTGTATATTTGCAATACTCAAAAATCAGAGTATAACCAATAATAACATCAATAATATTATTTACTTGATTCTTTGGTGTTCAAGCACAACTTACTTCAGTATGATGAGTAACCTTTTGACAGAAGGTATGCTGTTTGTGAAGTACGTGTCTATTCGCTGCAAATGACTACTGAGCAAACCCAACAACTCATGAAAACTATGGAATAAAATAAATATAAAACCTGCTAAGAAAACACACAAGAGGAAAAGTACAAGAGAAATGACTACAATACTTACCTTTTAGCTGACATCCGTGTATACTCAAAAATGTTTTCCTTGTGTGAACGTAGGTCATTGTACAGGACCCAGAACTGACCTCTTTGTTCTCACTCAGAAATGACAGGATGGACCCAGTATCTGCATCTCCTCCTCTCTCTCTCTTTTTCATGAAGAAAATATGAAGTTACAGCAGCTGTTGCCATGAAGCACACCATTTCGACATCCATGCTTACAGAGGACAAAGCAAGGCTGGAATGCTGACATAAACAGGAAACAAATGACATTGACCTAGGAAGAGAAAAAAAGGTAAACATGGCAACAAATAATGTCATAAATGTAAAAAAAAAAACGGAAAATGCCTAAACAAAACGTGCGCATAAAAATGTGCAAAAAAAAACGCAAAACTGCTACACTCAGATATGAATGGAGCCTCAATTTAAGAGGTCAGAGAGGGTGTGTGCATTTGTTCCAGGTTTACAATTTTGGGGTTTCAAGGAGTCTTAGCAGCATGTTATGTGGAAATAAGTAACAAAGTAAAGATAAGCTGAGGTACTTTATGGTGCATTCTCTTTAATAGAGATGTGCATGATGGAAAAATGTGTTTTGTTTCAGATTAATTTGTTAAGTACATCATTTTGTTTCAATAATTTGTTGTTGGAATTTGTTTCGCATATGTGAATTCATTTTGTATATTTGTTTTTCCGAATCGATTTCTATTTTCAGAAGTTATTTTGGGGGATTGATTATATTCATTTTAATGTGTTAATTCATTATTTGGGGAGATTAGTTATATACTCTGACACATCCCTGCTAGTCCAACCGACAAAGAGAAATGGATTGAGGTGATTGGATGATATTGACTGGAGTAACAAAAGTAATGAATGGAGCAAAATTAATTTTGGATTCATTCGTTATGTTATAATTCAGACATTCTGATGGATTCACCTCCATCCAACCCAAACACAATAAATAGGAATTATCTTATTTCATTTTTATACCTTTTTGTATTTATTCCAATATGTTTCCATTTCATATGCAGTGCATTTTTTATAATAGTGAAAAATGTTAATGCAAAAAGGAGCGGCTGATTATCCATGAGTCAAAGACTACAGGGTCACTGTCATCCGAATAAAACAAAACAAAACAAAATCAATTTGGATTATTTGTTATGTTATTACGTTTATTCGGATGCTTCACACATTAACAAAAGGCCCAGACTATCTCATTATGTCATCGGAAAGGAATGAATGCAAATTAATTTGTTGTTTTTGTTATAGTTTATTTTGGATTTGTTGAAATGCATGATGATTGTGATTAAGATAGTCATGTACATCTGAATCTCCAGGTAGTTAAAATTTGAGTAGACACATGTCTACTCTTCTTTTTTTGTTTATAATTTTTATTTAGTAGTATGCAACAGTAACAATGAAATGCCATTAAAAAGTGGCTTCACCAACCATATAAAATAAACAGAACAACTGTGTAACATCCAAAAAGTAAATACTGAGACATCTGTACATAGAGAGAACACCTAACATGCCCCACCATACAGTGTCTGCAGAGTCAAAACTAGAGGGTCAAGAAAGAGGGAAGACCACAACATGTCTACTCTTTAATACCATATTTCCTTTGTATTGTCTGTGTCCATTAAAAGATTTTTTCAAAGGGGTTAACTTAATTTCACTTTAGGCTTTTGGAATAAAAATGATCCTTCAGATTGTGCGTGAGGCTATGGAATCATGAGAAATGGGCAATTTCTAGACTGTTTACTGAAGACATATTAGCCAACTGAGTAGCCAAATGAAGTGGGTGTTGGGGCCAATGTGTTCACCATTTATTGCATAGCATACCATAAAGATTTTGTTAGATGATACTACATGCTAGAAATCCCTTTCGATATGTTAAAATTGTTTTACAAGCTCCACTTAAGAACAATTGGCATGCTTTTGTCCTACCCTCCAAGCTTTAATAAACTACACTTAGAGCATTTTAATATATTTGATTTATTTGAGCTACTTTGAGCAATATCTTTATCTTGAGGAGAGCCTGGGATTAGGAATCCATCCAACATCTGTGTACCCAGAGTGTCGCGACCACTTATCTGGGGGCAGCCATCTTTGGTCCTCTTGATCCACATTCCATACTAGGAGACCAGGAAGCCCGATCCATGAGAGCTTGCTGATGGTTGTCAACATTTTATGATCACAAAGCACTTTTTGACCACCTTAACTAGGGTCAATAACTTCTGGTGAGTGAGGAATTCATTTATTTACATGTGGTGAAAAAAAAATCCTTTGACCTACAGGATTGTATCTTTATGAGACTGTCACTCATTATATGTCCAATATTTATTTGATCCTGTTTGGGACTATTAGGTATTTTATGTTGTTGATAGATTATTTTATATGATATATTTGATTTGATGAATTAGCGCCTACCTATTCACGAATTTACTATTTATAAGTGTATTTCACTATTAAGGGGCAGCTGTTAATATTGCTGGCTTAGTTCTTGTATAATCCATACATTTTTGATTCATTCACTCATTTAGGCGCCACAATATCGCTTTTTTTCACAGACAAGCAAGTTATGTTGAGAATAAATTTAATTTCATCCTTAGGCCTGCAGATGTCTTCTGAATTTATATACAGCTGTGAATGAAATTAAAACTTGCAAGACAACTGCATTATACATTCTACTACATGTATGCAGGAAACATATGGTATATAGGAAACATATACAGGGTTATAAAATAAGCAGTGCAAAGAACAAAGCACACTAATGCATAGATTTTATTTACTGGAAGTACAAAATTGATTCTGGTTGGGTATCATTCATACTCTTTCCCAGTGCAGTTTGTTCCTTACATTGTTATGTATGCTAATTAAATTCCTGGTGCTAATGTTGTCAAAGGGGTTTGTTTACTGAAACTGGAGAGTGCAAAATCTGATGCAGCTGTGCACGGTAGCCAATCAGCTTCTAACTTCAGTTTGTTCAGTTAAGCTTTGACAAATAAACCTGGAATCTGATTGGTTTCTATGTAGAGCTGCAGCAAATTTGCACTCTCCAGTTTTAGTAAATCCACCCCAGGGTTACTTTGGAATATTTTCACTTCATCTGTCAGATGTCACCTGTAGCAAAGGGCTGATGGTTTTATCATAGGGATATGGGGACTCCTTGGAAGAAGACATATGATGAGATGGTTATAGTAGAAATTCTGGGAAGAGCAGGTACATAAATCTGAGCCAGGGGCAGACTGACCATTTGGAAACTCTGGCACTGCCCGAGGGCCTGGGGTCAGTAGGGGGCCCCATGAGATGCCCCTGGTACCTTTTTCATAGGCTTTTTTGAGTTTGGGCAAGGACACAGGGGCCCCATGATCCCCTATTGCCCGGGGGCCCCGTGAGTTGTCAGTCCGCCCCTGATCTGAGTACACTGCAGACACACAGGAAAGCAGGAACAAAATGCAGGAACCTGAACAACTACTAGTATGCAGCAGACAGATGGACAGGGAAAATTCAGAGATAGTTCAGCAAAGAACAAGGCTTGTAGCCAAAGCCAGTACTGCTCTGATCACAAAAACCGGCTACATAGCCCAAATACTAAACTGATGAACATACGTGATAGAAGGGCAGAAACACAAGCTGAGAGAACGGCCTTGACATAGAACACAACAGGTTTCGAAATGACAGTCTAAGCATGTACCAAATCAAGTTACTATGTGATGCACAAGCCATATAAATAAAAAAAACTCTTTTTATTCTTCTGACAAATCATTTGTGTTTCACATGCTAACCCTCCCAGACACTGCAGCTCTCAGTGGGAGACTGTCAGCAAGAGAGGCAGTGCTGTCAATCCAGAAAGCAATTGGCAGGACTAGGTGTCGCCAAGTGCAGGCCATATGCTTGTGAATCTGTTGATAGCCAGAACCCTTGCATATTTTTTTTCATCTCATTATAGTACAAGCAGGCGAAGGCTTGTGAAATACATTTTAAACTCTGTATAAAATATATTATATTTTGTATGCTTTCCTTATGTATTGCACACTACACTCATATTTTTCACACAGTACTAATGATATTTTGATTATGTATTCACATTCTTTAGACTGATAAAAAAAAACTATAGAAATTAACCAGAAGTGGTAATCAGGGACAAATGCCAAAGAAAAACAGAGTAGCTAAGTTGATGTCAAAAACTAGAAAACTATGGCTTAAATGTTTCCTAATATTTTGTATTAAGTTAGAATAGACCTTAAAGTGTTACTAAACCCTTAACAGTAAAGTCAGTCTGTATATGCAGTAAAGCATGCTTGTTACTGTGGAACCTGAGGGGTTAATCCTCTGCATTGTGTAAAAAGGCTTTTTGAACCTGTCTTCTCTGATCCTCTGATCCTCCCTTTCTCCTACTGTCCCCAATTCATCTGCTGATAGTACAGAGCCCTAGGAGACATTCTGCACATGCTCTGTTTGGCGCGTATTGCTAGAGAGTTTTTTGTTGGTGGGGGGGGTGCATATGTTCAGCACAGGGCCATTCAGTGCTGTCCAGACAGAGGGACAGGGGTCATGCAGCCTCACAGGATAGTCAGAGGAGAACGAAAACTCCTACAAGCTTTAACCTGTGCTTGGCTGGACACTGATAGAAGCCACAAGACTGTTATATACTGCTGATGAGAAAAGGTATTTAGCAGTTTATATTTACTAAAATAATTGCGTTTCCATGTTTTGTGTACTGTGGAAGACCAGATATAGTGAATGCAGGGTCCTGGGTTTAGTAACACTTTAAAGAAAATACAGGTTTTTCTCCCTATGAAATCCACTTGCTTATGTTTTTCTCAGCAGCTGAAGGCCTCCACTTAGATCTCATAGAGAATATTGCTGATCTCCATATGTTTTTGAGAAACTCATTTATGTATTTTCTCACCAATTCTAGATCCTAACAGATTGGAAGGGTCCTGTAAACTAAAGCCAGGTGAATAGGCAGATTATTAAGAGATATGTAAGGAAATGTTTGGAGACAATTGAAAGACTATTTCACATACATCTGACAAAACGTGAAGCAAAAGGTCCATGCTAGACACTGCAAAAAGTTTTTAAATTAAAGAATCTCAGTGTTACGCAAGTGCTTTAACTGTAGGAGATAAAACAAAAAAAAAATATATATATATATTTATTTATTTGTAATGTGATTTAAATATAGCTCAGCCATGCTAAAGTCAAGTTGTCTTTTATTTGGCTCCCATTTTATGTTGAATTGTCTGTTTCAACTATGTCAGGCAGATTCTAATTAGAAATGGTTATTTATTGTATAGATGAGTCTCTGTTAAGTTTGTTAGCCTACATTTTAAGTGGCTGTAAAGGCTCAAGGTTTTTTACCTTCATGTATTTTATGCATGAAGGTAAAAAAAACCTGCTGTGTGCAGAAGCCCCTCCATCCTTACCTGAGCCCCCTCTGATCCAGTGACTTTCTCGACAGCTTCTGCTGTCTGGGGACTCTTCCTCCACATAGGCTGAGACAGCCAATGGCTGGGACACCCTATTGGCTCCCGCTGCTGCCAATGAGCCAATGAGGAGAGTGTGGGGGCAGGGCCGAGCCGCGGCTCTCTGTGTATTATGGATGCATAGAGCAGCAGCTCAGGGATAAGCACGCAGCGGTGCCCCAGGATGAGCGGCTTTCTCTGGGGGCACTCCTAAAGGAAGAAGAGCCAGGAGCACTGGTGGGGACCCAAGGATCGGGGCTGCTCTGTGCTAAACCACTGCACAGAGCAGGTAAGTATAGACTTGTTTGTTATTTAAAAAAATAATAAACAAAAAAACAAAGCTTTAGTGTCACTTTAACCACTGACCCTCTGGAAGATCTACCCCCCTTCTTGACCAGGCTATTTTTTGCTACTCAGCACTGTGCTACTTCAACTGGTAAGTGCACAGTCACGCAACGCAATACCAAAATTACATTAATGTGCTTTTTTCACCTTTTATGTCCTTTTGGTGGTATTTGATCACCACTGGGTTTTTAATTTTTTTTTCTATAAATGAAAAAAGACCGAACATTTTGAAAAAACAGATATTTTCTACTTTCAGTTCTAAAAAATATCCAATAAACTCAAAGTTAGTAATACATTTAGGACAAATTGTATTCTGCTACATGTCTTTGGTGAAAAAAAAAATTCCAATACGTGTATATTAATTAGTTTGTGTGAAAGTTATAATGTCTACAAACTATGGTATATATACTGGAATTTACGCAGCTTTTACTTTCTGACTGCCTATCACATTTCTTGAGGTGCTAAAATGCCAGGGCAGTACTCCCCCCAAAAAACAAACCTAAATGACCCCTTTTTGTAAAGTAGACACCCCAAGGAATTTGCTGAGAGGCATGTTGAGTGGATGGAAGATTTTATTTTTTTTGCCACATTTTTTTTGAAAATGAAATTTTTTTCTCTTTTTCACACAGAGTTGTCACCTAAATTATATATTGCTCACGTATGCCATGGCTATATGTGGAATAACACCCCAAAACACATTCTGCCACTTCCCCCAAGTATGGGGTTACCGCATGTGACAGACTTTTTGTCAGCCTAGCCACATACAGGCCCCCAAAATCCAATGACCACCTTCAGGCTTTCAAAGGGCATATTTCCTCATATCACTTCCCCACTACCTACTACAGTGTCGGAGGCTCTAAAATGCCAGGATAGTACAAACAACCCCCCCCAAATGACCCCTTTTTGGGAAGTGTACAACCCAATTTAATTTGATAAGAGGCATGGTGAGTATTTTGCAGATATCATTTTTGTCACAGGGTTTTGAAAAAGAAAAGAAAAAATAAATTTTTGTTTTCTTTCTTCATTTAAATAAAATGGTGGGTGTTGCAATTTTTTAGGTCACACAGTAGTTGTGCGGAGATTTTTCAAATGCTATTTTTTTGGAAAACATACACTTTTTTGAATCTTTGAAATGTAAATACACCCTGTGATAGCAATAGGCAATGACAGGGACTCTTTTCTGAGCAATCTGGGGTCTATTAGACTTAAGATTTCTCCTCCACCCAAGATTGGTGTGGCTAGATGCTTTCCCAATTTAAAAATGGTGCTGTTAATAGCCGGGGAAATGGAAATGATGAAATGCTTGTAGCTTCCGGTTTCCTAGACCATAGAGATGATTGGAGCTTTGGAGCTCTGTTCAGCTCTGTGGTCAGCCAGCTGCATTCTCTGATTCCTCTGTGGGATAGGAGAGCCCAAGAATACCATGAAAGGAAGCCGGAGGGGGGGGGGGGGTGTTCCTTTCCTCTGCTTGTAAATACAATCCAGCAGGTCTGTGGACCAATATGACCGCAATTCATTCTTTTTTGTAATGCCCATGTTGAGAGTTAGGCCCAAAAATGTTTTAAGTTCAGAAACTGTGATAGGTTTCCATGCAAATTGTCTGGCAAGAGCTGAATTTAGGTGGGCGGCAATGTATTGTTGTGCATATAAATTGCTTTGGCTCACAATCAATTGATACAAATCTTCTGTGAAAAACAGCAGAGGGGCTAAACGCTAGTACTGGCAGCAAACAAGGCTGATCCTTCTAACTCTGCATTTTTGGGGACACTGTATAAAAGAGGCACTAGTAAAGTTCTGTTCATGATCAATATATTGATCAATACAAACACTAAACTACTACTAAACACTAAACTAGTGGTGATCAGTGACCTATACCGTGAGTTCGATAGTGTGTGGGCAATCTAACGCTAGCTGACCCTGGCTGGGAGGGGCGCTTACAGACCCTGACGCTATCTGATGTTGCTAGTGGCAGGAATACAATGATCAGTGAAAAATTCTATATACTGACATTGTACTAATGGCACTTGCTGTGTTATGGGGTGATCAAAGGGTTAATAAGGATGATCAAAGGGTTAAATGTGCTAATCTAACCTGTGTGTGTAAAATGTAGAGCTTTTACTCACAGTGCGGTGTTCTCTTTTCTCTCCCTGAGCCGACAGTAGGGGCAACGGTGGGCCCTGGCGCGTTCACAGTCCGAAATAGAAAGTGATGTAAGGGTAAGTCGATTTGCCCAGAAGCGGCGCTATTTTCATCAGAGTAGTACAATGTTACCATAATAAATATTATAGCTCCTGCAATGCAAAGATTGCTTTGAACTGAATGAGCATGGTTATAAAAAAAAACTTTGAATGTGCCAAATAAATAGAACAGATATTTGGAAAGATGCTGGGCGTATCTTTTTGTGGCTGTTCCCTCCTGCAATAGTTATTATTAATTTGGGACCACTGATCAATATGAGGATAGGAGCATACATGAGAGTGGCAACTCTGTTTTGAATTCAGGAACAGTGCAGCATCATTGTTGCATCTGCCTTAGATGGGTTTCACCGGCGAGCTCAACAGGTATTTGTGAGAATTTGCATGGGGGCTAAGAGAAAACTGTAATTCTGGATGCATTTATAAATAAGGTGGTTCTAAAGGCTGAAGGTTTTTTACCTTAAAGTGGTTGTAAAGCCTGAAGGTAAAAACCTTCTGTGTGCAGTAGGGCCCCCAGCCCTCTTAATATTTACCTGAGCCTTATCGCGATCCAGCAATATGAATGACAGCCTCAGCTGTCATGGGTCTCTGCCTCCTCATTGGCTGAGACAGCAAGCTGAAGCCATTGGCTGGGCCAAGCCGCGGGTGCCCCTATAGCAAGCTGTTTGCTGTGGGGGCATCCAACAGACAGGAGGAGGCAGGAGAGCCGGCAGGGGACCTGAGAAGAGGAGGATCCAGGCTGCTCTGTGCAAAACCACTGCACACAGCAGGTAAGTATAGACATGTTTGTTACATAGTTACATAGTTAGTCTAGCTGAAAAAAAGACAAAAGTCCATCCAGTTCAACCAAAAAAAAAAAAAACCCCCAAAGAAAACAAGTTATAATCCTGCACCCACAGATATTCCCTGGATCAACTTTACCTGTAAATGTTAGTATCCATTTATTTTATGTGTATCTAAGAAATAATCCAGGCCTTTTTTAAAGCAATCCACTGAGGTGGCCAGAACCAACTGTTGAGGGAGTCTATACCACATTTTCACAGCTCTTACTGTGAAGAAACCTTTCCATATTTGGAGATTACATCTTTTTTCCTCCAGACGTAAAGAGTGCCCCCTTGTCCTCTGTGATGACCTCAGGGTGAATAACTCTACACTTAGTTTACTATATGAGCCACTGATGTATTTATACATGTTGATCATATCCCCCCTTAATCTCCTCTTCTCAAGAGAGAATACATTCAGTTCCTCTAATCTTTCCTCATAGCTGAGCTCCTCCGTGTCTCTTATTAGTTTGGTTGCCCTTCTCTGTACTTTCTCCAGTTGCCCCGTGTTCTTTATGTGAATTGGTGCCCAAAACTGAGCTGCATATTCCAGATGAGGTGTTAGGGACCAGCCGGTGGTAGCCTCTAGCGTTCCACAGACCAGAATTCCCCAGGGCGCGGAATCTAAGTTCCGGCCTGCTTGTTCACCAGACAGAGCCCCTGATGGTGGGGATGGACTTGGAGCCAGCCGAGACCAGGTCGCAGCCCCTGGGTGCAACCAGCTGTGGTAGAGGCACCTGTCGGCGGTACGCAGCAGGTGAGAGTCTGATGTGAGGAGGTAGAGTAAGCGAGGTCAGACAGGCCGGGTCGGTAACAGCGGAGCAGGTCGGTACAAAACGGCAGGCAGAAGAATAAACGGGTCACGGTCCGGGTTTGGCAATAGGAGATCAAAAGTGCAGGAGCAGGCAGGAGAATGGTCAGGCAAACCAGGGGTCAGAGCAGGAGAAGTCAGCAGATCAGGATAAGGCAGGATCAGTAGCAAAGTAAACTCACAGGAAGACAGGAAAGACCATACGGCACTTGAGCATTGCAAGAGCTGGGTTTAAATAGCCCGCCTGACTCCTGACAGGTGCTCCTGGGTCCTAGTGCTTGCCCAGCGCCGTCATTGGTGACAGGTGCGCCTGGGTCCTAGTGCCTGCCTGTACGTTTTGTCAGGATTCTACGCATGTGCGGATTCGATCGCCGCAGCGATCTTCCCATTCCCTGACATGAGGTATTACTAAAGATTTGTACAGGGGTAAAATGATAATCTCTCTCTCTGGAGTCTATACCTCTTAATACAAGAGAGGATTTTGCTCGCTTTAGAAACAGCAGCTTGGCATTGCATGCCATTATTAAGCTTGTGATCTACCAGAACCCCCAGATCCTTCTCCACCATTGATTCCCCCAGTTGTACCCCCCTAGTATGTATGATGCATGCATATTCTTAGCCCCCAAGTGCATAACCTTACATTTATCAACATTATCAACATTAAATCTCATTTGCCACATAGTTGCCCAATTAAACAGTGCATTGAGGTCAGCTTGTAAATTGAAGACATCCTGTAAGGACGTTATTTCACTGCACAGCTTGGTGTCATCTGCAAAAACTGAAATGGGATTTTCAATCTCAGACCCTATATCGTTTATAAATATATTAAAAAGTAAGGGTCCCAACACTGAACACTGAACCTTGGGGTACACCACTGACAACCCTAGACCATGCAGAGTATGAATCATTTACCACTACTCTCTGAATACGATCTTTTAGCCAGTTTTCCATCCATTTACATACCAATTTTTCCAAGCCTTTATTTAAAAAAAAAAGAAAAAAAAGAACAAATAGAATCGCTGAATCGCTACAATGCATTCTGTGCATTAAGTTAAAAAAACCTTCTAAGTGCAGCCCCCCCCCCAGTGTCTTTTTATACTTACCTGAGCCTGATCGTAATCCAGTGCTGTCAGAGCAGCTAAATATGACATGTTTGTTAATAAAAAAAATATTATGGGTTTACAATCACTTTAAGTTCAACATCAATCCTACATTAAGACTGTGGAAACGGTTTAATTTCCTTTGCCTGGCCACAGGATCACTTTAACCACTTGCCCTCCAGAGGATTTACCCCCCTTCCTGACCAGGCCATTTTTTGCGATATGGCACTGCGTTACTTTAACTGATATTTGCGTGGTCAAATTCTGTACATAAATGAAACTTATGTTATTTTTTTTCCCACAAATTGAGCTTTCTTTAGGTGGTATTTGATCACCTCTTTTATTTTTTGCGCTATAAACAAAATAGAGACAATTTTGAAAAAAAACAAACAATATTTTTGACTTTTTTGCTATAAAACATATTCAATAAAAAAATTAAAAAAATAAAATTTCTTCATAAATTTAGGACAAAATGTATTCTGCTACATGTCTTTGCTAAAAAAATCCCAGTAATTGTATATTAATTGGTTTACATGAAAGTTATAGCATCTACAAATGGCGATATATATACTGGAATGTTTTGGTTTTTTTTAATAATAATGGCAGCGATCAGCGACTTACAGCGGAACAGCGGTGGGCATTCTGACACTGGGTGGGAGCTGACTAACTGCCATTGACAACCCCAAGGACACTGTAACAGTGATCAGTGCTAATAAAAAGCACTGTCACTGTAAAAATGACACTAGGCAGGAAGGGGTTAACATCTGGGGAGATCAAAGGGTTAACTGTGTGCTATGTGTGTTTTACATTCTGTGCTGTGTGCTGTTTTACCTAGTAGACATGCTGCTTTGTATCTCTCTGCTATGCAGAGAGATACAAAGCAGCATGTCTATGCTGACAGGAGACACCTGTGCTGTTTACACACAGGTCTCTTCCCTGCTTTGTTGATGATCACTGAGTGCCGGCTGGCATCCCCAGCCACCAATAGCGGCACAGGTACAGCGGCACATGCATGAGTGCTCACCCCCTACCCAAAAATGCAAATCACGTAAATATACGTGATTTTGTGCAGCCAAGCTGCCTTGTAGCAGTACTTCTGCAATAGGGCAGATTGGATCAGTTTTTTAGGAAAACAGTTTGTTTTGTACATATTGATATAGAAACATTTTGGAAAAAAATAAATATTGCATTATTTTCTGTAAAATAAGTGACCTGAAAAAGTAATCTACAAGTAAATGGTACACTGAACAGAAACTTGGTAAAAAACACAATGTTTTTTTTTCTATTATTAACGATATCAATCAGAGAGTTGTGTGGAGAGGCTGCAATGATTTATGGGTAAGGGGAGCACTGATAAGAAGGGTGTCCTTTATCTTCATCAAGCTAACCAGAAAAGAAAAGCTACAATTTGTATTTTTCTTCATTTCCCACATGAGGTTAATCCTTATAGACCCCAAACTTAATACTAATGTTAAAAGGCCATCTGCTAAGGCTTCTCAGCGGAGAAGAGATGGCGATAACTAATAAGGATATGTCAAGAAGAAAACAGGTTGAACTGCTTATACTTCCCACTGTCGCTTTGTCAGCTCTGCTGAATCAAGCCAGTGAGATTGTGTCACAGCTTCTGCCGTGGAGATTTCAGAGTTTGTTTTGGCCTGCTGCTAAAGTCAACCTGTGGTTGCTTCTTTGTAATCCTTTTATAGACATTCAATTAATGGATCGATTAGCTCAGTACTATATTTTAGACAAGCATTGCATTTCCAAACATGTAGTCTAAGCCTCCTAGATTGTAAACTCCAAGGAGCAGCGCCCTCCTTTCCCTCTTGTATTGAACTGTATTGTTGCTGTATTGTCTCCCTTTATACTGTAAAGCGCTGAGCAAACTATTGGCGCTATATAAATCCTGTATAATAATAATAATAAGCATAGATCAGGAGTATACTTTCACTTTCATCTGGGCTGTTATAGAAAACAAAATTTAATTTTTCTAGGCCTACTAAAACAGGGAACCAGCTGTGAGAGCTGAAAAAAAATTACCATGAATTGTGATAATCCAAATGATAATCATATTTCAGCTGCCTAGAGGAAGCCTAGAGACCACCTGCTTTAGGCAAAAATCCATTTTTTTTAAGTTTAGTTATGTGTGCCAGGAAGCTTCCCGCTTTCGGGAAAAAACTCATAATTTCTTTAGATCAGTGTGATCCCCATTATCCTTGGGGAAATCAATATTTTAAAGTTTATCCTAAGCCATTTTTTTGCCATTTAGGATAGAGTAGGTAATGGTTAAAACCCTTGTCAGTTTTTTTTTGCCATCAGTGTACCATAACGTGTACTTTCCTTTCCTGCTCTCCAGACACAAAAGGAAGTGAGAGGAAATCTCTTAAAGAGGACCCCACATCCCTGCCCTATAAACCTGTATACCTGAATTGGGAGTAATAACCAATCATACTTACCTATATCCTTGTGACATTTCCTTCATGTTTACTAATTTTTGTCTTGCCTCTGTGCTACCTGGGTCCCCTTTGCTACATTGCCATTTTTAAAATGTCTGTGATGTTGCACATGGGTGAGATTGAAGCTCATGACATCATGACCTGCATGTCGTACATGCACCATACAACACTACTGGCATGGGGAAAAATGCTTCTCCCCAAAATCTCCCAAGATCTCTGAGAGAATATTTTTTATCACAGTGCTCTTCATCTTCCACATGCACAGTATGACAATACTGCAAGACCTTGTGAGATCTCAAAGTTTAGGTATTGGATTTCCTTGAAAGCATCATGATGTTGCCTTCACAGAAGGCATCTGTGTGACCAGGGCTTCATGTCACCACTGCCTTCAGGGAAACCAGGAAATGCAAGAGAAAAAAGGTAAGTAAAGCAGGAAAACCGTTTTTAAAATCTGATTTCTATTCTGATGTGAACTTTAGGGAAAGGCAGAAAGCTCTGCTTTAAGTGGGACACAGAAGTGAGGCAAATACCTTTTTTGACAGTTGTCCTGTAAACAAGCATACCTGTTGGAAAGTTTCCCCTCTGTATTAGCTTTGTTGAGCATACAAAATGGTCACCAAGCAAATATAGAGGGTGAATGTCCCTAGCAGTGACATAGACATGTGCGCATGCGTGAGCCTATACTAATTTCTATTAACGATGCGCTTATGCTCATTTCTATGCGCCAGTTGCCGTACTGGAATTCCCTAACATCGTCTCACCGGAATTTCCTGACATCTGCCCAATCCCACTCATCAAATTAAATCAATGTTGCCATTTTCATAGCTGAAATATTTCTTTCCATAAAACCTAATAAGTAGCCTTTGCAAATTGTAGTTTGTTTGAACTGTGAAGATTCAATTTTTTTTTTTGCAGAGCTGTTTGGGTGATTTGTTGCCCTGACCCATTCATAGTATGTTTTAGGCCTCATGTGCACTGCTTTTTTTTGCCAAAGTCACTGAACTCAACTCAATAAAAGCCATAGGGAACAATTCACTAAACAGTATCTTACCACATTATTATTATTATTATTCTTATACAGTATTTATAAAGCGCCAATAGTTCACTCAGAGCTGTACATTACAAAGGGGGACAGAACATGTGACAGAACAAAACCAATACAATGCAAAACATGAGGGGATTGAGGGCCCTGCTCTTTCGAGTTTACAATCTAGGTATGCGGTAAGATACCATACAGTGTTTTTTAAAAAAAAGGTTAAGTCATGTGGTATTTTAGTAATAAAAACATTCAGTAATATATCCACTGTCAGTGAGTTCCCCGCTGACAGCTGAATGTAAAAAAAAAAAAATTGCTGGCAATTATAAATTAATAAAAAAAATGGTGTGCGGTCTGCCTTCCGTACCAAGCCCTTTGGGTCTGGATTTTGAAGGGTACCCCCATGCCAAAATAAGAAAAAAAATGACGTGGGGTCCCCCCCTATACCAGACCCTTACGTGAGCATGCACACCTGCAGGTCAGGAAAGGGGGAGGACGAGCGAGCCTTTCCCCCCTCCTGAACCATACCAGGCTACATGCCCTCAACATGAGGGGGGGTGCTTTGGGGCAGGGCGGGCCTCTTCCCCACAACCCTAACAGGTGGTTGTGGCAGGTTGCTTATCGGAATCTGGAAGCCCATTACCAGGCCACATGCCCTCAATATAGGGGGGAGCTTTGAGGCAGGAGGGCTGCCCACCAAAGCACCTTGTCCCCACGTTGATGGGGAGAAAGGCCTCTTCCGCACAACCCTGGCCGGTGGTTGTGGGGGTCTGTGGGCAGGCGGCTTATCGGAATCTAAAAGCCCCCTTTAACAAGGGGGCCCCCAGATTCTTCCCCACCGTGTGAACAAGTATGGGGTACATGGTACTGCTACTCATTCACCAAAAAAAAGTGCAGCATAAAAAATCACAGGAGGGATTTTGTCAAATCCTTTAATAAAAACAAAAATAAAAAAAAAAGTCCCCCAGTGTAGATCCATCATCAATCACAATACCCACCACCAACCTGAAAAAAAAAAAGGCTCTCGATGAAGGCTGCCACTGTCTGACCCTAGGAGCTTGGTATGGATAGGGGGTAACCCCAAGCCATTTTTTGGCTTAATTTTTATTTGCCGGAAATTATTTTTTTTCACATTCAGCTGTCAGCGGGTAATCCTGCTGACAGCTGATGACTCTTAGGCTGTAAAGGATGCAGCGGCCACTCACTCCTTAACAACCATGACAGTTACTAACAGTTACCAGTACATACTGAATTCCTCGACCACTACTTAATTACAGCATGCATTTATTTCCTTCTGTGAATTGAATTGTCTTTTTATGTAGTATTTATCAAACGTTTTTGCTATTTGTGGTAAATACCACATACTAGCAATAGTGAATTGACATTTTCAGTATCGCATGTGATATGTGGTCACGTGACCGACATAACGCATACGATAAACTTAGTGAATTGCCCCCAATGTGTCCATGTACACATATGCTTTTACCACAGTTAAATGTTCCTCTCCTGAACGCAGAAGAATTGCATTCAGGAGAGGATCCGCTAAACGTAGCAAAAGCACTTTTAAATGGGTCTAAACGCTAGCAGCGTTTAGGGCTTGGGCATTTATTCATGTCAATGGAAAATACTCAGGCCATTCAAATGAATAAACGTGTGGCAAATGCGGCAAAATGTGGGTAAACATGGCTAAACGCGATACCACGTTTACAAGCGTTTTTGCCCTGTTTAGCATTTTTCTGCGCCCAGGAGATCTTAATGTCTAGGACAGTTCATGTGTACATGAGGCCTTTGGTAAGCTGTAATCCAAAACTGATATTTTAGTTAGAAGAGGAGCCACATGGGCTGACTCAGGACCTGGTTGTTTAAGATCTTATGTGTATTCCTGTCCAGCGGTCTAAAGCTGAAACATTTTTTTTTTATGCATTCCCCGCATTTAGATAAAAAATGTTTAGGCAGCAGTATGTCCCTTCACCCCCATATACTTTAATAAGTCCTCACTCGCTCCAGAGCTGTGTCCATCTGTAGAGACTCAGCCCCTGAGGCAGCTGGAGCCATTGGCTCTAACTGCTGTCAGTCAAATCATGTGACAAGGGAGCGGGGCCGAGCCGTGCTGCCTGTGTCTTTGGACACCTGCAGTGTGACTCAGCATTAAGTGCTCCCATAGCAAGTAGCAGGGGAGTCTGAGCCAATTGGAGCATAAGAAAGAAAACTTACTGTGTTGAGCCTCATGGGAGTAGTTCTTAAAAGGGGCATCTCTAAACTCCTAGAGCCAGGATTCCAGCAAACAGAGGAGAAACTGGGCTGATTTTCACTGGCAAAATCAGAATTCTGAAGGTCTTTGGAGAGCAGAAGCCGTGTTGAGAGAACCTGAAGCAAGATGTCCCACAGCTGAATCTGGGAGAGAGAGTATCACAGACAGACCTGCCACCTAGTCTACCAGAGCTTGCGAGAGACTGCATTTGGTGAACCAGAGTTTGGAGTCTGTGCCATGATTGCATACCGGAGCTGAGGGACTGAGCTCCTAGGACCTGATGTGTGTAACTGCCGAGCATGTGGATGGGGACCTGTTGCCTACCAGGAGTGGTGAGAGGACAGCATTTAATCCCTTGCTACATACTCACTCACTCGTTATACAGCATTTACTCTTAAAGAAAGAGACTCTTGAGCATCGCTGATAGAAAGGCCCAACTACAAGCCAGTCAACACTTGCATTAAGGCATGAGGTACTTTGCCACCATATTTAAGGGGTACCCCACTCCTGAACACTTATGGATACCCATCTGGGGGTATCCTAACAGAGTGCACTCAAGAGCCTTATCTTTGCATTTATTAAGTCTAATCTAGCTCAGTAGTAGATGTTTCTGTTAAAACTTGGTCCAACACTGCGTGGTTCAGTTAATCTTTCTGTTACAGGCCAATGTTCACTTTATTAAATTCTGCCACTTCAAAGTGTTTATTTGCTTGATACCATGTCTTATACTGTTTACCTGCTTTGATATAATACATTTACTTAACCTACTATTTGGTAGTCTGGGCCTAATTTTCTGTGCATTGTTACATAGTTGTGTATCACTAATGCTTAAGTGTAAATGGTTTTCTACCTTTAACTGGGTGTGTCAGTAGACTGAGCGTTATTAAGAGTCGTGGCAGAACCAAGGACCCATCAACAGCAGGAAGTAAGTGCTACATCTGAAATATATACAACCAATGAAGCTCTATTTCATACGAAAATAGCAATTACTGTGCATATCTAAGGAGGAAAAGTTTTTTGGTTTTTTTGCAGTATCTCAAATAACTTTAGAATGGATTTTCCTGATATCCTGTCAGCATCCAGGAGTAATATTTTAGTTTAGGTTGTCTAATTTTCAGCCCTTCTTACTTAAAACCAGAACTAAACCCTCCTCTCCTTTGTAGTCAAGGAATCTGCCATCTTAGTCTCTGATCTGCAGTTGCCATGGTGCTGCAAATGTGACCAACTTTGGCACCAACTATTTGATGGCTTTACAGTAGGGTTGAGAGCTAACATAAGTACACTAGTATTACAAAAATAAACAGTGACCTTGTGAGCTGCTATGCGTTGTTAAGCCAACAACCCTTGTTGTCCTATGAATTATATGTAAGCCTGCACCCTTCACATACTCATATATATGTGTATATACTTATAAATAAACCAACAAAAAGATCCGGGCTATGAACAAAAACTACAAATATCCACAGGAAATCAAAAAGTCCAAAATTGCAACAGTCTCTATTAGTGCTCTTGTAAAGCTTCTTTAAAGTGAATCACCCATCTATGTTAAATACTGTGTGACCAGGGGTGGACTGACCATTTGGAAACTCGGGCAGTGCCCGAGGGCCCAGGGTTAGTAGGAGGCCCCATGAGATGCCCCTGGTACCTTTTTCATAGGCTTTTTTGAGTTTGGGCAAGGACACAGGGGCCCCATGATCCCCTATTGACCAGGGGCCCCATGAGTTGTCAGTCTGCCCCTGTGTGTGACCATCACCAGATGTGCTCTCACATAGAGCCTATGACCTTATATTAATGTACGGTCATACAGCGCTTGTGTCCCCCCATGTGGACTATAACATTTCTTCTTAATGGATGGACTCTTCAATGCTCATTAATCCAGCAGTCTTATGAACTCTCACAGACTCACTCCCATATGCTCTTCCTCTCAGCAACACATAGAGAAGAAAACGGCCTTTATCCTTAAATACTGTAAATTTATTTCCCTCGAAAACCCCAGACATGCACTCACATTTAAACGGTGCTAGATCGCACCAGATATTGCCAGCATGATGCATAAACAGCAAACATGTAATCAGTCTTCCTCTGAGTAGTTGCTGAATTTCCTTGTTCACCAAGCGTCATGACGTCATCTAGCCCCTCCCTACACATTGCATCACAGGGATACGTGACTTCTCCAGGGGGAAGCACTAATAGAGACTGTTGCAATTTTGGACTTTTTGATTTACTGTGGATATAAGTACACTGGTAACTGTAACATTTATCATTCAAGGCATGCCTCAAATATAGCTGTTTCAGGAAAAAGATAGAGTTACTAAACCCACAACAGTAAAATCAGTCTGTATATGCAGTAAAGCATGCTTGTTATACTCACTGTGCAACCTAAGGGGTTAATCCTCTGCATTGTGTAAAAATGCTGTTTGATCTTGACTTCTCTGATCCTCCCCTTCTTCCAGTGTCCCCCTCTTATCTCCTGATAAGATATATCATGTGGAGTCACTCAGCACATGTTCAAACCCTTGTGTTTTCATGCAAAAATCAGCTTTAATGCGGAATCAAAGCCACTGAGTTAAAGTGTAAAGCCAGGACCCTGCATTCACTATATCTGGTCTCCCACAGTACACACAACATGGAAATGCAATTATTCTAGTAAATATAAATTGCTAAATACCTTTTCTGATCAGCAGTTAGAGCAGTCTTGTGACTTCTATCAGCGTCCAGCACACCACTAGCTAAAGCTTGTAGGAGGAGTTTTCTTTCTGCTCTAGGAGGATGGAGTACCCCTGACCTTTGTCTGGACAGTGCAGATTGGCCCTGTGCTGATCACATGCATTCTCCCAAGAAGAAAAAACCCTCTTCAGCAATACACATCAAACTGAGCATGTGCAGAAGGGCTACGGGTTCAGTGTGTATCAGGTGGTCATTTCAACAAGAGGAGTGGCAGAGAAGACAGGATCAAACAGCCTTTTTACACAATGCAGAAGATTAACCCCTTAGGTTCCACAGTGAGTATAAGCATGCTTTACTGCATATACAGACTGATTTTACTGTTGTGGGTTTAGTACCTCTTTAACTTTTTCCCGAAACAGTTATATTCGAGGCATGCCTGAATGATAAATGTTACTGTTACCACTGTACTTATCCACAGTAAATCAAAAAGTCCAAAATTGCAACAGTCTCTATTAGTGCTTCCCCCAGGAGAAGTCACGTGTCCCTGTGATGCTTTACTGCATATACAGACTGATTTTACTGTTGTGGGTTTAGTAACACTTTAATGGAGAGGGGCATGCAAAAGAATGGAAGGTCCATTTTAGGCCATTATATGTCTCCATTTGTAGCTGATAAAAGGTTAGAATAATGTTAGGGTTTTTTTAAGGATAACTAAACCCAATATATTGCACCCTAAAAAATACAGAAAATACATGTTGATCCTGCCAAAAATGCAGTGTCTTTGTCACTTCCTATGAGCTGCATGGAAGAATATCTTCCTTCCTAGCTATCTTTTGTAGATGACTAATTGCCCTGCCCTTCATGTATAGGAGATGAAGATATACGGATATGTTTGGTGCCCATATCAGAAGAGCAGTCTAAGGTGACAACCATGGCTCCCTCCATAGATACAGAGGAAAAGTGATATAGCCACCCAAGGACAGGAAATGTGTTCATTGCAGGACCACCAAATGAAAATAAAGCAAAAGAAGTTTGAAGAAAGAAAACTAATGCAACCACCACACCAAGGACTAGTAATCTGCATTATATAACATTTTTGTTTTTGGGCTTATACAGACTTTAATGTTCCCCAACATACATGATCCCTTAGTGGTTGTCTGGTTAGATTATTATTATTATTATTATTATGAGAAAAGCGGTCCCAATCCCAAAGAAGGGCAGGTCATTTAACAAATAACATCTGCTATATGATAAAAACAAAAATCAAACAACTTTTATCATTTTATTACTGTTACACTTTCATTTGGGATTTTGAAAACAAAAAGAGTTCTCATCAAAAGGTTTGATCATGATGAAAAAAAAAAGGGATGGAACAGCAATTTGTTCCAAGGAGCATAATGGGACAGGGAAAATGGATGTGCAGCTGTTATTTAGCACATGAAATATGTTTGAGTGCTGATAGGATCCTTATCTTAAAGCAGAAGGCAGCAGAATTAAAGCCTTTGCTGGACCAAGGAAAGTCTCCACACTGACAGGAGCAACAGGAGAGATGTTATCAGTTGTGTCTGGGGATGGTTCAGTTAACAGACCCCACTCTTTCTATTTAACCACAGCTCACCAAGAGCAAGACAAACAAAGCATTGTATATGACACCATAGCACACAAAATGAGATTTTACTTTTATCTGGGGGTTTTGTTAATGTACAAGTTGTTTGCATTGATATGTCTGACTTTATGGGAAGTGTGAAATCGCATCTGTGTTTGCACAATACAGATCTATGGCTCTTTTGTGTCAGCTGCAAGACAACTGCCATGTTTGTGTCAAAACCTCAAATTACTCCAAAGTGCTTTAATATGTAGGAATGGTGAATGTGTTCCTCTTTATTCAGGACATGTACACATTAATTTGGAAGTGCTTTTACTCATGTGCGTATTACCCATTGAACACATGAATACACCATAAATGCGTTTTAAGTGGAACTCAAGTTGAACATACAAATAAATGGAAAGAAACCTATTTAAAAATATACAGTAGGCGTTGTTAAAGCTTAACTCTAGGCAGATATAAAGGCATACATGAATACAGCTCCGAAGTCATTCAGCCCTGGTTCACACTGATGCTAATCTGATGCGTGTCAAGGGAGATAACATGACTTTCTATGGAGGTCATTCACACCTATGCGTTCCAAATGTGATGCGATTTCCAAAAGGGTCCTGTGCATGTTTAGTGCAAAGCGGTGAGTTTTTTTTAGCTCCATAGACTTGAATGGAAACAGTTTATACACTTTGGTGTTTAAATGCAATGTGATTTCAGTGCTAGATACACCTATATGTAATGTCACAAAATTGGCCGTTATAGGAATTGCAGCTGTGTAAAATCGTATCAAAATCACAGCAGAGTTGCTGCAGAATCACACCACAACCAGGGGCGGACTGAAAACTCATGGGGCCCCCAGGCAATAGGGGATCATGGGGCCACTATGTCCTTGCCCAAACTCAAAAAAGCCTATGAAAAAGGTACCAGGGGCATCTCTTGGGGCCCCCTACTGACCCCGGGCCCTCAGGCAGTGCCTGAGTTTCCAAATGGTCAGTCCGCCCCTGACCACAACTGCTCCTGAAATTGCACATGAAAACTTATAGAAATTGCACTGCATCAGTGTGAACTAGGAATAAAGAAGAATTCCAGGTATGGTTATTTTATATATAATTACATTGGTCCAGCTTAGACCAATGTAACTATGTATGCAGGGGCAGACTGACCATTTGGAAACCTGGGCACTGCCCGAGGGCCCAGGGTCAGTAGGGGGCCCCATGAGATGCCCCTGGTACCTTTTTCATAGGCTTTTTTGAGTTTGGGCAAGGACACAGGGGCCCCATGAGTTGTCAGTCCACCCCTGTATGTATATGACATACCTGGAAGACTGAAGCAAACACCACTATTTCAGTGATCTCCATTTGCTACCAGGTCCCATGCCGAGGGTCTACCCTGCAGCAATCTGCTGCATTCTGAACAGAGGAGGTCAGCTGCTCAGCATTTTCTGGCTGAATGTAAAGCATTCTCTGATTGGACAAGGTGGAGAGGCGAGGCAGTGACATCATGCTCTCCACCTAGTCCAATCAGAGAAAGCTTGGCAGTCATTCTGAAAATATAAAACATTCCCTAAATGGCACCTGTGCCGAGCAGCTGACCTCCTGTGTTCACAATGCATCTGGTAGCACAGGACCCAGAACCAAGTGGAGGTTACCAGACTAATGGTATATACTTCAGTGGTTTCCATCTTCCAGGGGCATCAGCCTAGTTTGTCATATATATAGTTACATTGCTCTAAGCTGGGCCAATGAAATTATGTAAAAATACATCATGCCTGGAATTCTTTGTACATTTTTGTTTTATTAAGCAATAGTCTCTTGTAATCCGCTGTACAGCATAGCTCACACACAAAGAGAAAGGATCAGCACAAGGAACCAATCAGGTATGGTGCAGTATATGAAGCATGCAGAAAAGATGAGAGGACAGAGTGACAAAGAGAGATGAGCATTTGTTCCTCAAGCTATCCTAACAGTACCCAGTTTCATAATAGATTTTGCTTATCCTCAACTGGCTGTTTTTCAGAGAATAGTATGAAATCATCTGACCAGCAGCCAAGACCTACACTATATTGTCAATAATTTTGGGACACGCCTCCAAATCATTGTATTTAGGTGTTCCAATCACCTCCATGGCCACATGTATATAAAATCAAGCATCTAGGCATTCAGACTGCTTCTACAAACATTTGTTTAAGAATGGGTAACTCTCAGGAGCTCAGTGAATTCAAACATGGTACTGTGATAGGATGCCACCTGTGCAATAAATCCATCCGTGAAATTTCCTTGTTACTAGATATTCCATGGTCAATTGTTAGTGGTATTATAACAAAGTGGAAGCAACTGGGAACAACAGCAACTCAGCCACAAAGTGGTAGGCCACATAAAATGACAGAACGGGGTCATCGCATGCTGAAGCGCACAGTGTGTAGAAGTCAACTGTCTGCAGAGTCAACTGTCTGGACTCTAGTGCAGTGGAGACATGTTCACTGGAGTGACGAATCACGCTTCTCTGTCTGGCAATCCAATGGATGTGTCTGGGTTGAAAAGGAGAACTGTATTTGCCTGATTTACAATGTGTCAAGTGTAAACTTTGGTGGAGGAGGGATTATGGTGTGAGGTTGTCTTTCAGGGGTTGGGCTTGGCCCTTTAGCAAGCCAGGCATTCTCGACCGACATCAGTGCCTGACCTCACAAATGTGTTTCTTGAAGAATGGTCAAACATTCCCATAGACACACTCCTAAACCTTGTGGACAGCCTTCCCAAAAGAGTTGAAGCTGTTATAACCGCAAAGGGTGGGCCAACTCAATATTGAACCCTACGGACTAAGACTGGGATGCTAATAACCACTTGCCGCCCTGCCACTGCATATATACGTGTGCAGGGCAGCATTGGGGAGCAAAAGCACGTTTTAAAACGGGCTCCGCGCTCCCGACGTTTTTGCGGGCAGGCGTCGCGCGCGTGCGCTCTCGCCGACCCGCGGGTGACACCATTTGATCCCGGAGGGATCAATCATTCGATTTCAGCCAGTGATGTCTGGCTGAAATCAGATGATAGGTCCCTGTCCTATCCTGTCCTGTGTTGACAGTTACACAGGACAGGATATGATGTCATTCTTCTCTGCCTGGACACATTCCGTTCCAGACAGAGAAGAAGACATACAAACAGTGAGTAAAACAGCACATACCCACAGTTAGAACACTCTAGGACACATTTAACCCCCTGATCTCCCCCCCCCAGTTAACCCCTTCACTGCCCTGTCACCAGTGTCACTGATCAGTGAACCGATTTTCACTGATCACTGTATCAGTGTCGCTGGCGACTTCCGATAGTGTTAGCGCCCCTCCCAGATAGCGCCAGGTTGCCAGCCAGTACACCAGTAATCCCGTTTAACCCCTTGATCGCCCCCCCCCCCAGTTAACCCCTTCACCGCCCTGTCACCAGTGTCACTGATCAGTGAACTGATTTTTACTGATCACTGTATCAGTGTCACTGGCAACTTCCGATAGTGTTAGCGCCCCTCCCAGATAGCGCCAGTTTGCCCGCTAGTACACTAGTAATCCCATTTAACCCCTTAATCTCCCCCCCCCCCAAGTTGACCCCTTCACTGCCCTGTCACCAGTGTCATTGATCAGTGAACAGATTTTTACTGATCACTGTATCAGTGTCGCTGGCGACTTCCAATAGTGTTAGTGCCCCTCCCAGATAGCGCCAGTTTGCCCGCCAGTACACCAGTAATCCCATTAAACCCCTTGATCGCCCCCCCCCAGTTAACCCCTTCACTGCCCTGTCACCAGTGTCATTGATTGCAGTGAACAGATTTTTACTGATCACTGTATTAGTGTCACTGGTGACTTCCGATAGTGTTAGCGCCCCTCCCAGATAGCGCCAGTTTGCCCGCTAATGCATGGGATTTTTTTTACCAAAAACATGTAGCAGAATACATTTTGGCTTAAATTTATGACTAACTTTGAGTTTACGATATATTTTTTATAGCTGAAAGTAGAAAATATTGTTTTTTTTCAAAATTTTTGTGATTGTTTTTGTTTATAGCGCAAAAAATAAAAAGCGCACAGGTGATCAAATACCACCAAAAGAAAGCTCTATATGTGTGAAAAAAAGTACGTAAATTTCGTTTGGGTACAGCATTGCATGACCGCGCAATTATCATTTAAATTAGTGCAGCGCCAAACAGCAAAAAAAGGTCTGGTCATTAAGGGGGGTAAATCCTCAGGAGCTCAAGTGGTTAAAGTTCATCTTTGAATAAAGCTTTACTTTTAAAATGCATTTTATTTATTTAGAAGGAGAACACAATATATGCAAACATTCCCACAAATGTATTTCACCAAAAGTATGTTTTTTGTACACATCCAACAGTTTCTGGGTAAAGAAAAAGAAATAATCTGTAAACATACTTGTGGTGTCACACTAATTTTTTGTATAGATTTACTTAAACTGGCCATTCATACAGTAGAATTTTGTTCAAATTTTGTGGTTTTCTGGACATTAATTCAATTTTCTAATGGTTGGTGGGGTCAAATAAAATGTTTTTGACTGTAGTGCTGAGAAACTTTGAAGGAGCAGGAAGAAGGATTTTTCTAGGAAGAAGGTTCTAGGCACAAAAGAAACCTATTTAACACATTCATTTCACATAGCAGGTCTGGACAAAATTGTTAGGGTTTTTGAGTTAAATTATTGACTCAACAGCAAGAAAGAATGCTCTGACAAAAATATTTCTGAATTTCTGTACGAACTTCTGCACAAAAGTCTGCTGGTGTATGGTCAGCATTAAAATGTATTTTCACTTTTGCAGCCAAATTGGGATAACACCTACTTTATAATTGTTACATGTTCCCATTAACATAGCATAACTGAAATATTTTTTTAAAAGTTGCTGGTTACCTTTTCAGGTGCTTATTATTTGCAAAAAGATGGTTCTGCCAGCTCAGTAGATTGTTTTTAAAAAGGCCTGGATTATTTCCTAAATGTACACAATATAACTGGATACTAATATTAATAGGTAAAGTTGATCCAGGGAATATCCGATTGCCTCTTGGGCGATCAGGAAGGAATTTTTTCCCTTGCTGGAGAAAATTGGATCACGCTTTATTGGGGTTTTTGCCTTCCTTTGGATCAACTGTGGGTATAGGATTATAACTTGTTTTCTTTGGGGGTTTTGTGTATATAAGATATAAGATTGTATAATTTTGGGGGGGGGTTATGTTTAGTTTTTTCCCTTTTAATGGCTGAACTAGATGGACATGTGTCTTTTTTTCAACCAGACTAACTATGTAATTATGTAAAAACCCTTACATGCTCTCCCTGCTTTGTAATTTTTGGAAGGGGCCTGTGGAGTAATGTTTAGCATAATTAACTCTGTACTGTGTTCACAGTTCTTCATTATCAGTTTAAACTAGATTTGAGCACTGTTTTAAAAAAGGGTTTAGAATTTAAGCTGGCTAAAAGTTACTCAGTTGTTTGCTGCCAGGCTGATCTAAAAAAAACTGAACAGATTCACATATCCACACAAGGAAGGTGGACAGAGGAATCCTCCCCCCTGTGCTATTGAATTATGACAACAGGGACTCCTCCACTGTCATAGTACACTGATCAGAACTGCAGATTGACTCCTCTTGTATGGGAATGGCCCTAGATGGATCAACATTTGGCTAGTCCATGGTAGACTAGCCAAATTTTGATCCATCTATGGCCAGCTTATGAAATCACCCTCTTGCATTGCATACTAATGAGATATACTGTAGCTCACTCTGTGTGTGGACAAAGACTGTCCAGTGATTCTTAGAATGCAGCCATAACATCTACAAGGTAAGAAATATTTTTCTAAAACATTTTATGGGAACACATCACAAACATTTAGTGGGATTTTCTCAAATTTGACTTCTAATGTGGAAATACGTTTTTAAAGCTGGCCATACATGGATCGAACTTCAGCCAGTTAAGGTGGACAAATTTCAATCCATGTTTGGGCAGGTTGATACATTAATCAACTTGGGTGCAACCAGCCTGTCAGATTTTTTTTTTTTCACAGGCGATTACTGCCAGGAGCTATAGCCACTAGCAGTAGTCATTGTGTTCTGCCAGCCAGGAATGCTTCCCGCCTTCCTCCCTACCTTTCACCCATTGTGGAAGTAAAGAAAATCAAATCATCTATGGGTTGCCAAAGTCACCTGTCTTCATGTTTCCTTTTGTCCACTAATTGCAGCTTTGGCAGTACTTAATGACAAATGGGGAGTATGTGGGTCACCAATGACCTCAAGAGATAACCTTTTATGAGACAAGCATCAAAGACTACTGCCCAGGACAGTCTTAATTATATGGAAGTGCCTGGTAGTAGAATAATATTTTAACTTGGTAACTGATATCATAGCATATACAGCAGAGCAAGTTAAAAAAATTGTTGTTAATAAAAAATAAATACTGTAGTTACTTACACAGTTCTATACACCAGGATAGACCTGGTGTTGTGCAGGTACTAAAAGAGGCAATACCTCCCTAAAAATGAATGATGATGTGCCCCTCCTACATATTTTTTATATAACACTTTCTATTATTTCTTCCATAGTAAAATTGAACACCTAATAAAGATAAATTGCCCCTTCTGCTCTGTTTTGGGGCTAACTCTGCATCAGGTCTAAAGAGAGGAATGTGTTCAGGGACAGAGGGTCCAAAGAAGAAATTGTGTATTTGGAAGAAGAGACAACAACAATGTAATTTTACAGTATTTTTGTATCTTAATTCAGTTTACAGTATATAAACGTAACTTGCACAATTTCCTAGTACAGACCTTGCTGACAGACAGAAATTTGTCTCATGGCCATGGCAGGCTGCTGGCTGATTCGTTAAGGCTCCACATTTGCTGAAATATCCTGTCCCATGCAAAAGATTATTCAGGGTCCCGAGAGTTTTTATTCAATCTGATCCTTCTTTCTATTCAGGATCTGTGGCCTTGCAGATAATGCAGGGCTGTGTCTCTCCATTAAAGGAATCCTTAAATATATACTCCAGCAAGCCATAAATCAGGGTCCTTATCAGAAACATTAATCATATCTTTAATAAGGGAAGCACTTCTATTTAATTGAACGCTGCGCTGAAATTAAATGCGAGAGACAGAGCCAGAATAGATAGGAGAGTGTTCCCTGTTCAGTCTTTAATGAATTCTAGTGACCCCCTTTTTACTGAAAGAAAGAGGAATGGCTTTTGCTTTGTCCATAAAACAATTAACAGTGCTGGGACAGAGCAGAGACTACATGTCATGTGCCTATGGGGAGGACGTTGGACATGTTGCTTGAAGTGTGCACAATTGATTTCCTTTTCTTCCTTTTTTAGTTGAAAGAGAACTTTCTGAACTTAACTTTGCCATTAAAGCTGAAGCGGGCAAGGTGTATCACTGGTGTAAATGCTGAACCTACACACTGGTAAAAAGTGAACTTTTACCATTTTAACACACAGTCTATCTGTTTACGGCTCTAACATTTATCCTGGCCTCGGGGTGTCGTTATGCCAAGGTACCAACCAAGCACCTTTTTTTTTCTGGTAGGGTGCAGCACGGAGACTAGCTAAGTATACTGCAGATGTGGTTCCATTAGAGGAGCTCATATTCACCTGACCAACTTTGCCAATAAAAAATGTAGGGGAAGTACTTTTCATATATAAAATAAAAGTCACCTGCAGCAATTTGTAGGCATGCCTGAAATGTGTGGTCTTGATGGTGTTGTTTATAGTGACCTACCTTTGTACTTATATTCTCTCTCCCTTAGTTATATCAACTCAAAGCTCAAGAACATAATATATTATATGTTTGCTGCACCCTTTTATCCCACTCTCAATCCCTTGCACCCTCACATGTGGAGTGCAGGAAATGAATGAGAAGCCATGAAAAATGACCATCTGGTGGGGAATATTGATTTTCTTCAGGGTAGAAACGCAGCAGCCTCTAATTAAAGAAGTGAGACTACAAGAGTCCCTAACAGCCTTATGTATTCTCTCAAAACCCAACAATTACCCTAACCTACCCATCCCATATTCCCTCCCTTGCTGTCTCCCTTCTTCCTCCTGCTCCAGTTTGAGTGGACTCCAGAAAGTGAAGGTCTTGTGGACCACTGACTCACGTGAGTGGTAAGTGGAAAAACCTGTCAGTGTGGAAGATGAGGTGTTAGATACCCAGGCATGTCCTGTTGCAGGCTAAGTAGGCATCCAGGACTCTAGGTACATGATCCAAGGGCAAAGAACCAGAATGGGGGAGATAGCAAAGCAAAACCTCCTGACCATTAATTGATGACACTGTGGGCATGATGGCTATGTCCCGCGCTGCTGTGCCCTTTTGATACATCTGCTGTATGACTTCACTGCTGCACCACCCCATTACACACCTACTGCCTGCTACTACCCATCTACTGCAACACTCTAAACACATACTTCCTTGCCCTACACCACCTCCCTGCTGCCCACTACCATCCCTTTTTACTCCTACGATTACATTATATACTACTGCTATCACCCTTATTACTCCAATTATGCAGCTCTACTCCTTTTTTATCCTCTCCACTACTCTTCTACTGGCTGTACTGCCAGATACCCACATCCATATATCTCCCCAATGCTTCTCTCCTTCATCTATACTATACTTATACAGCATCCCCACTGCTCCTTGACTTATTGCACTGCCAAGTACCTACCACTACTATTGCTCAATGTCGACCATCTCCTCCTATTGCTCCTCCATTGCCCTTCTACCACCCCTCTTTTGCCTACTTGTGTCTCTTTACAAGTAGTACTGCCAGACACCTGTCTCTTCTCTACTTCCTAGACTTCTCTACATCTATTGCCACCTTACATTACCGTACTGCCTCTTTACTGCTCTACTACTGCCCCTCTACCACCTCGTCATCCACCCTCTGTTGTTACCACACTGATGTTCTACTACTCCTCTTTAACCTTTCTACTGCTCCTCTACTGGCTGTACTGCCAGCTACCCCTGCCTTACTAACACCCTGCTGCCAAATATGTGCCTCTCTGCCATCTGAAGTGCCTCTCTGCTGATTCTTTTTCATGCATGCACACTGTGAACAAGTAAATTTCACTCGGTTCAGTGAAGATGCATAATTTTGCTAGTATATTGTACAAAGGGAATTGTAATGGATGGGAAGATATTGTTTACTTTATAAAAGGCACACATATCATTTAGAATAATCATGTATTGCAAAAGTTCATAGTCTCTGCATTCCTTTTCCTAAGTAAGGCAGTTATATATAAGGCTACATTCACATGGGTGATTAGCACACCTTGCAATTTCCAGGGCCAAGAATCTGTAGATTCCTGCATCTGGAATGACAGGTGTGTGTGAAAAACTGTGGTCAATCAACCCACACAATACAATGACGGACAGACACAGCCAATGATTTCCTGTGAATATTGTGGTTGGATGCACACAAAATACATCCAGCCACAATCACTGCAGTTAATCACGGACTGTACGAACAGTCACAAATAGCTGTCATCAGCCTGTTAGTGCGCAGGAGCTTCCTGTGATATAGACCAGTCACTGCTGATCTCTCTCCTTGTGCAGGGTGTCTGGTCTCACCTCCACCCCTTTCTGTAGTTTTCTGCAGGCAGCCTGAAGTGGGTGGAGCCTGCTGGGCTTGGCCCAAAGGAACTTTTTACCACTTGCCCTCCAGAGGATTTACCCACCTTCCTGACCAGGCCATTTGTTGCGTTATGGCGCTGAGTTACTTTAACTGACAATTGCACGGTCATGCAATGCTGTACCTAAATTAATATTATGTCCTTTTTGTCCCACGAATTGAGCTTTCTTTTGGTGGTATTTGACTGCCTGACATCTCAGAGCACAATTTCTCTTAGCATAGAAGATGATGAAATCATACATACAGGTAAGGGTGAAGCTGTTAATGGAATGTGGGAAGAATTACAAAAGGTGCATGAAAGTGCTAATCTCAGCAATTAACTGTATTTGATTAAAAAAAACTATATCAAACTAAGCTGATGAAAGGCCAGGATATGCAGGATTACATAAGGCATACCTTGGAAATGGTTGAAAACCTGAGCGTTATAGGAGAAGAAACAAAAGATTTTCATGTGGCAGCACTATTACTTAGTGGTTTACCAGAAAGTTATGAATTTCTGATAGCACTTGATGCATGTCCAGGTGATGAATTGACATTGAAATAATGTAATAAGGGCAAGCTTTTGGATGAAGTGTAAAACAGAAAGCACTATTAGTGACTGTGCTTCTGTAGCAGAGTCTGCTTTAAAGACAAAAAATAGAAATAAAAACAGTAACATGCAACAAGAAATACATGAATGTTTTGTCAGGGTCATTTAGAAGCAGATTGCAGAATCTGAAAAGCTACAATGCAAAAATAAACTAAACTACAAAAGGACAAAAGTGTGAAGGAAGAAACTGAATTTTCTTCATATAGTTAATATTGTTTTTCAATCCAAAAGTCACACCTCATCTTTGTAGGCATGGTGTGTATGCTACAAGTCACATGACAATTTACAGAAATTTCTTTACTCACCTTGACCAGAGTAAAACAGAAAAAAATCACAACAGCTAATAATGGAATCAGAAGGAAAAGGAGATGGTTTTCTTTACTGTCCTATTTCCCAGAGTGCCACAGATACATGTGAAGCATGTCCTTTATGTCCATGCGCTTGAAACTAATCTTTTATTAGTTTAGAAGCTCACAAAGCAAGGCAATGTAGTGACCTTCCAAGCTAACATTTGTACTATCGCAAAAGGGGATATCTTACTTGCAAAGGCTAAATTTACAGATGAACTGTATCAGCCAGAATTCAATGAAGTGGTTCATACTGCCAAAAAGGAAAAACATTCAAACTTCATTCAGACATGCACAGATGACTTGGATACAGACGTCCTGACATAAACAAATTAGCTGAGAATGACTATGCAAGTGGAATGAAAATTAGTCCATGTGATCAAACAATAAAATGCACCAGCTGTATAAAAGGAAAAATGACAAGACAAGCCTTTGCAAAGCAAAGTAACAGCAGAGCTAACAAACCTATGAACTGAATTCATTCAAATCTCTGCTTTACAATGAAAAAATTGACTCCAGCAATGAAAAGGTATTTTCCGCCTCTTACAGATGACTACTCCAGGTATACTACACTATATCTGTTACACAACAAAAGTGAAATACCAGAGAAACGTGAACAGTATTTGGCTCAAGTGAGCAACACATTTGGCAAAATGACAAGTGTGTTTGGAAGTTTTGCAAGTGTACTGCGCACAGACAATGGAACTGAATATACAGGTGATAACACACAGGCCATTCTCAGGGATCATTACATATTTCAAACTACTGTATTATACAACCCACAGCAAAATGGGGTTGCAGAAAGAATGAACTATACTCTATCTGAGAGTGGAAGAACCATGCTGTTTGATGCAGATATACCAACCACGTACCGGGAGGAGGCAATTATGACCGCATGCTATCTCCAAAATTGACTACCAAGAAAATCTACTGAGAAAACTCCATATGAACTGTAGAATGGAAAAGCGATGTAAAGGGATACCGAATTCTACCCCAAGACACAAACAAGGTAGCCATCAGTAGAAGTGTAATTATCAATGAAACTTTACTGTTTTCAAAATTTCCTGAACTAACAAAAACTATTCAAACTGAGAGAAATTCATCAGTCTCATATGAAGACAAGCAACAAAGTAGCATGGACCATCCCAATTTTGTAAAAGAAGAAACCAGGCCACAAGAAGCTTCAATCATGAAATCCACCAGAAGCAATACATGCACCCCAGCCAAACATCTGCCCTATGTTGCTCACATAGCATTAAAACCAGAGCCAGGTTCTTGGTATGAGATGCAAAAACTTCCAACCCATGAGAAACAAAAGTGAATCAGAGCTGCTAAGGAAGAGATGATATCTCTTAGTGAACTGAAACAGACTTTTAGAACTAAGATCTGAGATGGGACTGATATAAGGAGTAGTTGTTGAGTGGGGGCGTTGGAATCCAATGTTCATGTATTTTTGTACAACAACTATATCAGTAATCAGTAGAGATATATTCTTCAGTCAGTAGATGGCAGTGTTTATAAGTTTGTAGCTGCATCTATGGTGGTACAATATGTGTTTTCTCTATAATAAAGTTCCTATTTCCTGTTTGCAGAGAAGCAGCAGATAAACACATATGAACTGTGCACTCTTTTCTGTAGGGCTATATACAGAATCTCTAACAGTCTCAGCACTCTATCTGATGCATTTGCATTTTAGTTTGTTCTGTTGAAAAACAACAGGCTTACTCGCTGCATTACCAGATAAAAATAAAGGAAAGAAAGCCTAAAAAAGAAATGAATGCAGCCATCACCTCTAAGAATTTGTAAGCTGCCATATAATATTTGTTTGCTTGAGAGATGCTACAAAAATCCAGAAAGTGAAACATGCTAGGTTAGGTTCCTTGGTGAGATGTAAGGGTTTGCCATTTTTGGGAGAATGCATTATGAGAAGCAGATATTGAAGGCTATAAACCCTGGACATGGCAGCGTTGAAATGCAGTAAAACGATGATTAAAAAACACCCCTTTGAATCATGGCCTTCCAACAAATCCATTTTTTCCTGGGATGCTTAAAGTGTGCTTGTACCAAAGGTTGAGCCCTTGTTATGCAGGACTTCCTGTTTTTGGTGGAATGGCCCTTGTCACTCAAGTGAGATAGGGGGAGTGGATAGGGTGCATGAGCGAGGAGGAGAGCCTGCAAGAAGGATGTAGTACACATTATGCCAACTCTTGGTTTAACCCTTTGAGGAAATCTGAGCTCAGCCAGACCTGTAGATAGGAATAGAGTGGAGAACTACTACAGTATGTGACTAGAACTGATTTTTGAGCACCACAGCAACCATCCTGTAGCACCCAACAACCAACAATGTAATAAGTTATACTTGAACCCTAATGTCCAACTTGTACTTCACCATATTTTTTGGAAAACGATCTGTGGATCAACTGTTTATTAATGTGTTAAGGTATGCAAAAAGTTAGTAAGTCAACAGTGCCTCTGTGATGTGTGTGGTGGGGATAATTGGCACAGGTAAGCAAAGTTTGGCTTTGTAAGAATCTACATCAGGGGTCTCCAAATTATGGACCTCCAGCTGTTGAAGTACTACAAGTCCCATCATGCCTCTGCCTCTGGGAGTCTTGCCTGTGGCTGTCAGAGTATTGCAAGGCCTCAAGGGACTTGCAGTTTGGAGACCCCTGATCTACATGATGTTGTCTTATGTGCTGGACTGTTCATGTAACCTTTCTAAGAAGCTACGATGCAGAAAATACCTGGGGAGTGTAATCATTTCAATAGGTTATTGTTAGGATTGAGTGGTGGCCTAGATGAAAAGGACCCACCTTCTTGGTGCTGGCAGGAACAGTTCCCCTGGTTTCATGCGCCTGGTAACCTTAGCCCTCATTTCTCATGGGTTTTGGGTGTTCAGCAGGATAACCTGCAGAGTAGGTCTGGAACCACTGAAGAGGAGAGGTCCCTCATAAGTGTGTAAGCATATAATTTCTCACATGGCCTGAGGGCCAACTTGAGAGTGGAATCTGGACAATGCAGTGAACCAGTGGAATAATTTCTGGGGTCTCAGATCTGCCATCACTGAAACTTTAAAGTGAAATTAAAAGCTTGCATTTTTTCCCTGCAATAAAAAAAGAAGTTATACTTACCTGCTCTGTGCACGCATATTGCACAGAGTGGCCCCATACCTCTTATTCTGGAGTATCTCACAAGTACTGTCCACTCTTCCTATGGGGGCAGAATTGTAGGCGTGCTCCCGAGGGCGGGTGCATCCGCACAGTGTGGCTCAGCCAGGTCCCCAGCTCCTCACATGATTAGACTGACAGCAGCAGAAGCTGTTTGCTCTCAGTTTGTCCTGTAAGTGTTGCTGCAGATGAGCATGGGATGGGGTTGCAATCACATTGCCCCCTTTAAAGTAAACCTTTCACAAACCTGGTAAACTCTAGGCAAATTATGAAAAATGTATAAGTAGAGTGAAAACAAATATTTAGACAGACAGAAATACAGGCAGCTGAAGTTACATGCAAATCTCAACTTTCCAAAAACTGTCCTGTTGGCAACAAACCCCTGCTAGGGTACCTACACCCTGAGGAACTCATTATTTCACTTTTACCAAGAATGAAACAACCCAGCATCATTTTTATTGAGTTATTTTTGGCAAGCCTAAGGTAAACCTTTGACAATAAAGGATAACTTCATTTTTGTTGAGAAAATTCCAATCCCTATGCATAATGCAATGATTTTCACAAACTTTGTTATAGACTCCTATGTGTTTCTCCACTGAAGAAAAACCTGTTTGATTGTCTATGTCGATGTGCAAAGTGAATTTGAATAGCAGTGACTTATTATTATCACAGTAATCATTATTCATTATTAACTAATCTAAATCTTTACAAGTGATCAACCCTTTGGGTGTATCTCAACAAAACTGACATTTTTGGTGCCTAAACTCTGACTTGTTTTTTAATGCTGGGAAAATAAGTGGGACAATCACACAAGCAGGAAATGACATTTTTGGAGGCTATCCATACATCAACTTTGTACGGAAGGCCTCCAGGCTTTCTTATTGCATTGAATTTAACAGAAAATTACAGCACTGGCGATTGACATGCAAAGGTAATTTTTAATAACATTCAACTACAATATGGCTTGTGTAGCAGTTGTATGCTTTTTTTTTGTTATATCGTTTTCCCATGAAAGTGGAGTTAACCTTTAAGGCATAAGGGTCGCAAAGTACTGAATTAGGAGCCGTGTGCATAGGACTGTTTCAAAAGTAAATATGGGGGTGGGGAAATGGTAGTAAAAATAATATTTACTCTTGTTTCACCCATTTTTAGTTAAAAAATTTTTGGGGAATTTTCATTTAACATCAAAATGAACTAATTATAGATTTAAAAACATTTAATTCAAGCTCTTTCTTACCTCCTTTTGTTTTTCGACCAGGTGCACTACATCTTTCATGTAGCTCCCTGTAGCGGTCCATCTTGAGTTTGAAAGTCTAGAGGGGGTGGATACAACTTCAACAATCCACCCCCTCTCTCTGTCCCTCCTTCCCTGGGAAATATGGCACACATCCAAGCAGCAAACTAGAGCGAGCATGTTATTCACATGTCTCTTTTTCCATGGTAAATGACCTGAAAGGGTCAGGAAGGGGGGAGATGGGAGGAGCAAGGGGGGAAAGGGAGAGAAGCAGAGTGAGCTGTGTGAACTTTCGGGAGTGGGAGTAAGCAGAAAGCCAACACCAATCAAATAGAGGAGAGGGGGTGGATCCCGACAAGATTGTCCGCATAATACTCCAGAGCAGAATGTAGCCCCTCTCACAAGCAATTACGTTTGTACAGAAAGGGTGCAATCAGAGGGCTGGGAAGATTTTTAAGTATTAGCAGTTCACATAGAATAGGTGTAAGCTAAAAAACAGAAACCTGTATTTCTCTTTTAACCTCCCTAGCAGTATGATTATGTCAATGTTTCTGTGCTATTTCTGTGCTCAAAGCGGTAAATTTTTTTGCATGGAAATATGTTGTTTTTTTTATTGTAGGCCTGTAATTTTTAGGAATAACTCACTGAAATCTGTCCGAACAAGAGCCTAGTAAACATCCCGGGTATGATAAAATCTGAAACACGAAATCATAAATTATAATATAATAAATAATCATAAAAAATAATAATATAATAATAATAAATTGAATTCAATAATATAATCAAACCAAAAACACTGAAATTTGAAATATAGCGCCAAGTTCGCACATCACTGAGCAAAGTCGCAAAATCGTTTTCAGTGTCTGATGACGAATTTCCCCACAAATCATTATCACTCAATTCTGCAAGTGGTTCTAATTTATTATCGCTGTTCTCTAGCTGGTCTAAAACCACTTTTGACCTAAGGGATGCTTTTTGGAATCCATGGATGTTTCTCAGTTTCCAGGCAGAAAGAAGAGTAAAAATGCAGGCAGGGCACAGGACAAAGCACTCGGGACAAAATGTATGTGAAATGGTTTGGTACAGTAATGTTTTACCATGTGATTTTAGTGTATTGAGTGAATGTTACTTTTAAAATTTTTTAATTTCCCGCCGATTCCGTCCCCTGTACGTCCCGACGCTCGCAGAGACCGGAACCTGGAAGACAGATGCCGGCATCGGCCTGAATAGATGGCCGGGGACGCTGCAGGGGGGACATCGCTGGAGCACAGGGCAAGGTAAGTGAAACAGGGATCCCGGAGCAGCGCTGCAGGGTAATCCCAAGTGTAGCTCGGGGTTACCGTTTCTGGTACTGAAAGTTTACCCCGAGCTACACTCAGGAATACCACCAGGGAGGTTAAGGCATGATAATGTATAGAGTGAAGAGGACCTGAACATTCTTGTGAAAAAAAACAGTTGGGTTAATTGCTCAAACTCCCCTAAAATGGTTATAGTTTACCTCAACCTCTGCTATTGTCACTTATTTGCCTTTTTGGTTGCTTTTGCCATGGATTGTTGCTAAGGTTGCTAAGGTAAATGTTAACAAGTTTTTCCAAGCCTCTTTACTGTGCAATTTTGCTTAACTAAATTCCACTTATCATACAGGCTGAAGTGTTATTTACAACAGCCTAGGAGCATAACCTTGCATTTTTCAACATTCATTTTAATTTGCCATTTAAAGTTCAAGGTGAAACCGCTTTCTGAATTCACTAGGTATATTTACCCATGTAGAATGCAGAATGTGCGCTGTCTTCACAGATATCTTCATTTATAGCGGGTTCTAAAGGAATTTTTTACAATGATGTTTCACACCAAATTGCAATGACTTGGAGCTTATACACATGTGCGATTCCTTTTGTTACGAATCGATATTTGGACAAAATTCTTGATATTTAGAGATTCAGCTGTATCTGAATTTCTGAATCACAATAGTAACAAATTTCAACAAAACTAAAATAAATTCTAACGAAAACAAAGAATTAATTCATATTTATTATTTTCATTTTTTAACTTCAGAGGGTTTTGTAAGTTCAGTAAAATGTGTAACACTCTGTATTACTATGATTGGCCAAAGTCAAAGTCACAAAACATCAAAGTCACAAGCAAGTTGAATTGAAGTCACAAGCATGTTGCATCAAAGTCGCAAGCAAGTCATCAAAATAAAATGACAAAATAACGAATGTATCCAGATCTTCTGAAATAACTTCTGAAAATACGAATCAATTCAGAACAAAGAATATACAAAACGAACCCGAACATACAAAAGAATTCCGAAAATGAATCATTCTAACATAACAAATATGACAAACAAAATTATTTAGTTAATGAATGAATCCCAAACAAAACTAAACAAACTTTTTCTTCATACACAACTCTAGGAGCTAATATGATTCTCATAATGTGTGTACCTACATACTTATAAAAACAGTATTGGTAATATTCATTAATATCAATAATTGTCTAATTGACATAGTTACAGTGCACGGTTAGTTTGAAAAAGACACAAGTCTATATAGTTCAACCAATAGAAACAAAAAACAAATATAAACCTCCAAATACACAAACTTATACCCACAGTTGATCCAGAGGATGGCAAAAAAACCCCAGAAAGCATCACTGGTGGTGTTATTACCTAAAATGTTAGTATCCAGTTATAATTTGTGCATACTAAAATGCATGTATATAGTGATGTTCAAATCTGCAACATTTTCACTATGGAATATGCATCTGTCAGTGAAGGTATAACCCCTAATTAATTGGTAAACTATCAAGGAACTACCAACCATTATTGCAAAATACCAAAGATATTTTAGACTGCATCAAATGGTGGCCAGTAGATCACAAAATAGTTATGTAGCCTAAAACAGTGTAATAATACACATCAATTGGCATGCTAACCCTATTATATATAAAATGCCCAGTCTCTTTTGTTACATAGACAATGGGTGTGGCTGAAAATACTGCCTTGGCAGTCCTAATAAAAAAGGTTGGCACATACATGGTTAATGCAATCAGCACAAACATATGCAGAAAAGAGAGAGTGGGAGACTTTGAAATATTAAGAGATAGCCGGATTAGAATCCTCCCTCCTATTAATTTCAACATTATTAGAATTCTTTTTGAAGTATTTAGGCACTGACAATAGGGAAAGGCAGGGCAAATCTATTGAATATCAGTTAAACGGTAATAATTTAAGCTCTTGTGCTTCATGTATATGCATAGTTTTTTTCCCAGTAGGACAAGTGTGAAAAGCTGCCTCCCTAAAACTTATGTAATTACGATCAAGGAAGGGAAAAGTTGCTGCTTTTAATAGCCTGACAGTAAATTCACAGCTTAGCATTTCCCCGGGCTTCTGTGTTGCATTATCAGCCCTCAAACTCTGCTGATGAGGAAGGCTGGAAAAGTTTCATGCTCTGGATATATGTTTAGCTCATTAGCTTCTATGGAAGATTTTCAAAAAATTCAAATAGATAAATGATCTAGATAACTAATAATAATATGCAACCGCTATTCTATCTTTCCAGGGTTCCCAGAAAGGCCATGTAAATCTCAGTATATACTGCATGACTGACAGATACTGCATGACTGACAGATACTGCATGTCAGTTCACTATTCACTCTGTATTTCACAAAATGGTACTATAGAAGCATGAAGCATATATCAGCTATTAAATAAAAAAAATTCTGTGGCCAGAACATATAAACAACTCCCTTTATTGTACAAAAATACAGTCATACAAAATATAATAAAAACATCTCCCTGAATCTCAAATGTTCCTATAGGGGAGACCCTAGACACTATATACTGCATGTATTGTTAGACCATACAGACATTCTAGGTTGCAAATAACTGTTCAATATACCGTATGTATAGTTTACATGACTCCCAGTGTCCATTATTCATCAAATGTAGTATATTCCATAAGGAAAGTATGAATGATTTTCCTCCAAAGATATATAGTTTGTGAAAAACTGTAATCCAAGAGAAACGATGGCAATGATTAGTTTCCATAAAGAAGCCTCCATTTGCAAATACAATGCATAGTCCAGAGGAGAATACCGTACCCTCTAGTGTATCCATCTTCAAGGTGACCTCCCTCTTACACAGTATACTATTTTGAATATCCAAGAGGAGACTATATATGAAGCTTCAAACTTCAGAAATGTGATGCAATCTGCATTATATCTCAAAAGTCAGGTGTGATCCAGAGGAGGAAACCGTTAGCCTGTATATATCCCTCACCTCCCTCTTACGTCCACCAAGGACACATCATCCAGAGAAGGATAGGTGGGATTATCTTTTGATCTCCTTCACACACCTATTAATGAACATCACACACCACTGAGCAGCTGGAAACCTCAATCCAAAGGGATGTTCTCAAAGGGTGTATGAAGCACATGAGCAAGAAATATAGTGCAATGTTCATAAAAAGGAATATATCCATACAAAAATGCCATCATCATTAAGGAATCATGGAAGTCATTCAAAGCAGTTGAAAAGTGCTCTAGATGTATTCAGCCATATACTTATCGTAGCCATGCAGTAGTCAAAGAGTCATCCCAATGAGGGACAGTGGAGAACAAGGCATCCTGACTGGTTTCGCCTATCATCCGGGCATGCGTGGAGAGCAATTGGCTGCCATTTTAAAGTCCAATCTTGAAAGCATGCCAAATAAACACCAGCATACCTCTGAGGCAGCAGGGTGATCCAGCAAAACCAGTCAGGTTGGCCTGTTTTCCATTGCCCCTCATTGGTTCGACCCACTAAATCTTGCTGAGCCTATAACTAATTCTTTTTGCTTTTGGTTTAACAAGAGAAGTTTGACTCAGTTATGCCTATGGGGTCAGAGCAGAAATATGTAAGGAAGTGACCTCATAAAAATAAGAAGCCAATTTGTGATTCGACACACTAGAAGCTATGTATAACCAGTAAATCACTAGTGATTGGGGTCTTTTTGCAATCCAGCATTGGATCAGTCATCAGTATTGCCAGTGGCATGAGCTGATTTTTTTCCCCCATTACTGACTTACCATGTCTTGTTCTGCAACATCTCTCTTTTTCGTGATCGCCATCTTGGTAGAGGCAGGGCTTTGCTTTCTCATATCAGAGCCTTCACCATGCAGAACAATGAGCAGCACAAGTAACATCACCAAATCACACTCCTCATCTCATAAGACAAATAATCAGAAACAGCAGTGCCTTTAACCTCACATTGCACATCTGCAGAAATGAGACTGCAGGGACCAGAGTGCCTAGGCACTCTTACACACCACGGAGTGCACTGCTATTTTTTAGGAAGAATTCAAGACAAAATGTACATTTTTCAGGGGTCTGCTTAGGTACAAATAACATTTCTAGATGTTCCATATAACACAGGAAATGGTTTGATTTTTTAGTTCAGGTACAGTTTAAAGAAAAAGTATGATTGATTGGATGATTTTATTTAATTTTTTAGAGTATTAATTGATATGACAGAGCATTTCTAGAGCATTATGGGTTTTCTAAGAACAGAGCACAACAGAAATTGTTTGCCTTCAAGTTCCCTCTCTCTCTCTAGCTAAAACTCTGACTGAAGCTTGAGATGGGACTTGAGCTGCTGAGCTTGGTAAACAATGGGTATGACATTCCACCTGACGATAAGGATACAAAATATTCTTGTGTAAAAATCCAAACCATTATACAGTGTGTTCCCATTAAGAAGAGTCTACAGAGTATGATTACAGTGCTCCTTAATGAAGTGTTTAGATACAATTTTATTTTAATTTTCTGGTTTCAGATAACTTTTTTCATCTTTACCAGGCCATAGACATGAAGTACGAATCTCTGGATCTGACTTTATTTGGCCAGATTGGGAACAATTTCATGTCTTTTGCAGTCATCGAAATATCACCATTCTCTTCAGGGAAGTTTGAACAATGTTATGCCTTCAGCATATTTTTATGTTATGTCCATTGTTAGTTTATTATGCTATGGAATGTAAGGTAAAGTGTAATATCGTCATCTAGTGGCTCTTTTGTACCATAGTTTTATAGATTATTTTCTGTAGTTACACATTTTGTTGCTTAAAAGCCACCGTAGTTTTCCCATCATCCTATGGTCTTCACCATGAGGTCTTAGAGACATTTCCTAGCAGCCATCTTACATCTCCTCCAGAGAACTCCATACTTATTCAGCTGCATTTCTGTTGTCAGCCTATCTGAAACATTGTCGGTATGATTAAAAACCCTTTCTAGCTAGACTAGTGTGTCAGGACTGTATATATTGTAAATTGTATACACTGATTGAATGTTATTTCTTTCATTTGAAGTTTTACTCTAACTTCCCTGCAATAAAAGTTGAAAAGAGGACCTAGCGCCTGCATCAATGAGTGGTTAAGGGAGAAGGGTTATCTGTCTGTCTAATTATACCCCCACCACGTATAGTGAGGGCAGAACAAACATATTTAAATACCTTGCCTAATCACTGCAGTTATCGTCAGATAAGCTGACATTGACAGAGACTCCTTCTGGTTCAGTATAACCTTGCCTGCTGTAAGGATTTTTGTCTACACAGGCAAAGGTTCATTTTGTTACCCCTTTACAGCCATGTTGATACCTCCTTCACATTGTGCTCATAATGTTATGGGGTACAGTGTGAAGGACATCACACAGCATTAAAAATATGAGCTTTCCTGAACTGCCATATGTAATGAGGGGGTTATGCATTCCTCAATTCCCCTCACTGGCTATGGGCAGCTGGCAGGTGAGGCAAACTAAAATTTCCATACTGCCCCCGGTAGGAAAGAGGGTGCAGCATTACTGAATGAAAGACAGGTATTTTAAATATTCAAATCCATAGCAAGTGGCTGGAGATTTGGATTTTACAACCTAGTGTCGGAACAGGGTCACCCAGTGTCCAGGGTGCAAAATGCCAAACTGCGACCCCCTGGTGTGCAAGCCTGATCTTCTGACATACACATTTCATATCAAACTGGATCCTATAGATAAAGTTTGCTTTGTATTAGCATGGATAGAGTGGATATAATCTAAATGGTAGGCTTTTTGCTGATCTGACATCGAATCTAGCTAGCCAAGAACATAAAGTATATTATGTAGGGGCAGTAAGGCTAGGTTCACACTTGGACATCATCTTCATGTATTTTCTTGTGTTTTTTTAGTAAATTTTCATACATTTTTTACTAACAAAACAAAATAGAGTGACAATGTAACAGTATTACTAGGATTAAGAAAAGCCTGGGGCACCCTGGGACAAAAGAGAAAAATAAGTTCTGCTGCAGCGAATAGTATGCATGGCCAGATTTTGCCTAGTAAAATGTAAAGGGACTTAAAGGGGTGATTAACCAGAATCTGTGCCTAGTTGCTGTAGACACTGCACACATATACTCTAGTCTTTGTACCCACAAAATACTTCTAATTGTTGCACCACAACTGACAGTCTCATAGACACATATAAACCTCCAGACAAAGGATCATTTTAAAAAAAATTATATGTTTCCATTGCATCTGGTTTTATGTACACAAAAAAATACTATTTTGTCTGACTGATCCTAGGTTCATTAAAACCAACAATCGTGGACACAATGAACACTTTGGTCATAACTATATGATGTACAATAAAATGTATAGAGTGCAGGGGAGTAAGTAACAAGCAAATCAACATATAGAGTGCAATAATAAAGTGATTAACCATTTCAATACAGGGCACTTTCACCCCATTCCTGCTCAGGCCATTTTTCAGGTTTCAGCGCTCTCACACTTTGAATGACAATTGCGCGGTTATACAACATTGTACGCAAACTAAAATTTTTATAATTTTCTTCACACAACTAGAGCTTTCTTTTGGTGGTATTTAATCACCCCTGGGATTTTTATTGTTTGCTAAATTAACAAAAAAACAGAAAATTTTGAAAAAAAACACGTTTTTCTTTGTTTTTGTTATAAAAGTTTGCAAATAAATAATTGCTCTTCATAAATTTAGGCCAAGATGTATTCTGCTACATGTCTTTGGTGAAAATAACCCAAATTAGGATGTATTAGTTTGTAGGAACGTTATAGAGTTCACAAACTATGGTATAGATCTGAAAATTGATCAATCCTGAAGTACTGACGGCCAATCTAATTTCTTGAGGTCCAAGAATGTCAGAACAGTACAGATATCTTCCAAATGACCACTTTTTGCAAAGTAGACAGTCCGACGTACTTCATAAGAGGCATGACGAGTTTTTTGAAGTGGTATTTTTTGTCATAATTTTTTGGAAAATTAACAAAATTCAAAAAATTATTTTCACTATTTTTTTTTACATACTGTCACCAGTACAGTACAGTACAGCGTCTTCATATAACTGGCATGGCGGTGATCAGGGACACTGACTGGTGACAGTGTGAAAAAAAAATATATAATTTTTTTACCAAAGTAACATTGTACTACTTTGGGGAAGTGATCAGTATTTTTTTTTTTTTTAGACAATTTGCTTATAGCAAAGAATTACTTTGCTATAAGCAAGCATTTACCTGAATGACATCGATTCATTCAGGGTTTTTTTTTTTTTGTGCTTGGCCATGGCTAATCACATGACACAGCTGGGCTGTGATTGGCCCAGCAATGCATGTGATCGCTGAGACCAATCACAGCTAGACACACGAGTATACAATGGATGGCATGAATGAAGCCATACATTGTATACAGCTGTCATGTGACCTGCTGTGATTGGTCACAGCAGGTCACATGGGACCAGCAACGGGGCCGGTATTCAGATCTGTCATCGGCCGTGTCTGAGGTACACAGCCGGTGACAGATCGCACCGCTGTGTGGCTCTGCAGGTGATCAAACTGCGCATGCCCGGGAGGACGCCATATGGCGTCCACTCAGAACGCTGAGGGATTTTGCCGGCCGCCAAATGGCCATTGGCCAGGCGGCAAAAGGTTAAGTGAACATAGGGAGCATACAATATCAGTGTGATATAAACTTGATAAACATATCAAATCTTAAAAATAAAATAAAATTGTCCGTGTCAGTACAAATCTCAGCAATCATATGTGATATACATGATAAGTCCGTGGCACTACAAATCACAGAAATGCCAAGTGGTAAATAAGTGCTCTTCATCTAGTGAAGAAAATCCATGGTACTACAAGGCACAGCAATACCAAGTGGGATGATCAAAAGTGCTCATGATCCAAAGTGGAAATCCACCATCTCTTATGGGTGTGCATTCACCAGAATGCCACTGGTATAGTAGCGTTTGTGCTGATACTTGTGGGGGATCTCAGGACACCATGAGCAGGGACCAGACCTCTCTGGAATAAGGGCTTTATAAAACAGGTAAAGGGATCCTCCTGGACATGCAGTGCCCCCGGGTGGGGCAGCCCAGTGGGTGACTGTGTTGGTGCGGTAGAGGAGAGCATTGGAGAATTATTTTTTAGCACTGCACTTTTATCTGTATTTAGTATTGTGCTTTCGTTACCTTTGCCCAATTTGTGCTAGCAGCTACTTTACTTTCTGCGCCTGCCTTACATCTTCTGGTATAACATATAGAGTGCAGTAGTCAAGATGAGCCCGCTGTTCACATCAGAGTTCTCCCTTACATCAGAACTCCTCAGCATTCCCTCCTTACATCAAAGTCTGCAGAGACCCCCTTACATCAATCCCTCTTTAATTCAAAAACTCCAGCGTTCCCCCATACATCAGATACCCAGATTCCCTCGTTACAACAGAGTTCCTATAGCCTCCCTTACATCAGAGTCCCCTTTACATCATAATTCGCAGAGTTCCCCCTTTGTCACATACCTTGGTTGAAGGCCAAATTGACGAGAAGGCTTCTCTTGTGGCTCTGGTCAGAGCACCCCTGAATGCAGTGACAGAGGTACAAGGCTCAAAGAAGCTCGGTGCTGGTAGCTTGATTGCTGATGACTGCCACGGTCAGGGATCTAGTCAAAGTGAGCCAGGAAGTAAGTTGGGGTCAGTACCAGTGAAGTAGGCAGAGCAAAGTCCAGTAGCATGCTGAAGTCAGTACCAGGAAATCAGGCAGAGAATTGTCAGATGAAAGTCAGAATCCAGAATCCATAGATCAAGGTCAGGAATAAGTCGGGTCAACAACAGAAGATCAGTCAGCATAAACAGGAACACAGGCACAGGGATTGCGGGGAGCTGCAGAACATGCAGCAATTAGCATGCAGCAGAGTCTCCTTTAAATAGGCAGCATGGTGCCAATGAGGGAGGACGTGCGAGCCGATGCGCGCTGGTGCACAGAAATGCACCTGCGTGTCAGTGCATGCTGGATATCAGCCCAAGCTCATCTGTGTGCTGGTACATAGGAATGAGCATTAGTTGCACATGAATAGGCATTAGCAGTACTAGTTTCCTGACACCTTTATAACAGTTCCCCCACTTCTCCCATACATCAATGTCCCCGCCTACAACAGTGTCCCCCCTTACTTCAGTGTACCCACTCCCCCTTACATCAATGACCCCCCACAGAGTGAATGACCAACTGACTGCCCCATGGAGTAATTTACAGACTAACTGTTCCACAGAGATTGCCATTACTCCCAGAGACTGTTAAAGAGAAGGTTCCCACAGAGACTGCCCCAAGTCAGACCACAGAAGTTGCCCCAATTTCACAGACACTGCCACAGAGAACATTCCCACAGAGACAGCCCCAGAAAATGCTGCCACAGGTATTGTTCCAAAGAACTCTCCTACAGGGACTTCCCCAGAGAATGTTCCTTCAGGAACTGTCCCAGAGAATGACCCCTCCCAGGAACTGTTCCAGAGAATGCTCCCACAGGAACTGCCCCAAAAAATCCCACAGAGACAGCTTTAAAGAACACTCCCACAAGGACTGTCCCAGAGAATGCTCACGCAAGGACTGTCCAAGAGAACGCTCCCGCAGGGGCTATCCCAGATAACGTTCCCACAAGTACTGTCTCAGAGAACACTCCCACAGGGACTGTCCCAGAGAATTCTCTCACAGGAACTGTCCCAGACAATGCTCCCACAGAGACATCCCCCATGTCACAGAGGCTACTGCACAGAAAGCTGCCAGAGAAACTGACCTGATTTCATAAAGATTGACCCAATTTCACAGAGACTGGCCCTTGCAGTGCGGGTGCAGTCCCACCATACGGGAGACATTTTCCTGGAGCTGGCCTTTAAAACCATGCTGTTGTTAACAGGGTTTAAGAGTTTATTATAACATTAATGTCTTACATAGCCCAGTGGTAATTTGTAGGCAGAGGTAACCCTGATAATATAAAAATTAAAAAAAAAACAATTGAAAACTATGGAAATGAGGAACTGTCCCTCCGGCACGAAGAGCTCCAGAAACACTAAGCCTAGAATAAGGAATGTAGTCCAGCATGCCATGCCACATTCTCCTGGTGAAGAAGAATGAGAGTAGGTTCACCGTGAGCACATGTGACAGAAGTGAAAGGGTCTGGAGAAGCCATGGGGAAAGTTATGCTGCCTGTACCATCGTTCAGCATGACCATTTTGGTGGTGGGTCAATGATGGTCTGGGGAGGCATATCCATGGAGGGATGCACAGACCTCTAGAGGCTAGACCAGGGGTGGGCAAACTTTTTGACTCGAGGGCCGCAATGGGTTCATATATTGGACCCGGGGGCCGGACCAAGAGTAGATGAATGATGTGTATGTGTGAATTAATATAAATTAAATTAAAATTTGTAACATTTCATCCCCCATAGTACTATTCCCCCCCAAGTAGTAAGCCAAGTCCCCCCTGTGTCAATTTACTTACCTTTGCTCCGCGCGTTCCTCTCGCCGTGTTCCCGCGCCGTTCCGATCTTCAGGGCGGACTGTGAGAGGAGCCTAGCTCCCCTCACGTTCGTCACGCTGCCCCGCCTACACACATCCTGACAGCTAATCACTGGCTATCAGGATGTGAGTGGCAGCGAGACTGGCCAATCATTGCATTTGAGCACGCTGAATGATGCAAATGTTTGCCTGCCCTGGCTGTTTTTTTTTTGTATCACGCTCCGCGGGCCGAATTAAAAGGTCCACCGGGCCGTAGTTTGCCCATTGCTGGGCTAGACAATGGCACCATGACTGCCATTAGGTATTGGGATGAAATCCATGGACCCATTTTTGAACCCTACGCTGGTGCAGTGGGTCCTGGGTTCCTCCTGGTGCACAACAATGCCCGGCCTCATGTGGCGAGAGCATGCAAGCAGTTCCTGGAGGATGAAGGAATTGATACCATTGAATAACCCCACATTTGCCTGGCCTAAATCCAATAGAGCACCTCAGGGATATTATGTTTGGTACATCCGACGACGCCAGATTGCACCTCAGACTGTCCAGGAGCTCAGTGATGCCCTGCTCCAGATCTGGGAGGAAATACCCCAGGACACCATTTGTTGTCTCATTAGGGGCATGCCCTGATGTTGTCAGACATGCATACAAGCACCTGAGGGCCATACAAATTACTGAGTACCATTTTGAGTTGCTGCAATGAAATTTCAGCAAAATGGACTAGCTTGTGGCATAATTTTTTCACTTTGATTTTCAGGGTGTCTTTGAATTCAGTCCTCTGTAGGTTGATAATTTTCATTTCCATCAAATGATGGGGCATCTTTACGTTCCTAGCAAATTACCCAGTCCATATCAGTATAGATATTCAGCATTATATTTTTCCCCATTGAGATCTAATGTGTTTTCAAAATGTTCCTTTAATTTTTTTGAGCAGTGTATATTCTTAAAGATGCACCTAGTTGCGTATTTTTTGCCGCCATATCACGTTCCACCTACCCACACTTGGCATCAATTGATAGAATATGACCATTTTTGCACCAGAAGGAGTGGGGACCACCATGGCACCATTAGGAGCTGCCTTGGCACTGGTGCTGAAGTTTAATGGGTCTCCTTTGCTGAGTGAGAGTAGAGGATGTAGAGTGCTACACACCTGCATCAGGTTACCGCCCAGCTGATTGCATAGCTGACTATAAACTCCTTGGAGTATGGAGACTGCCGAGCAGTAATGGTGTCCCACCTGGAGAGAATGTGACAGTTCCAGAGTTAAGGCGAAGGTTCTTCGTTCATAGGAAACAGAAGGACAAAAGCCTCACCCACTTTGCAGTAGCACTCCAGAATCTGTGGAAGTGCCTAGAGAAGAAGGATGTGCATGGCTGTGCTGATATAACAGCTTTAGAAAGACTATTGAGGGATACATTTGTGGTGGGCATGAAGACTGGGCCAGTCAGGAGAACCCTGCAGGAGTGAATTTAAGCACAACCCACCCTCTCATTTAACAACACTGTAGAGGAGGCAGTTGCACGGGAATAGGAAGAGGCAGAAGCAACCATACAGACGGCCTTAAGTGAGCTTGCCCAGGACATGATGTCCAGTAAGAGATGTCCACATTCACACAGGATTTGGTCCAACCCTCTAAGGGCAAGAATCTGTTGCAGAAGGACCCAGATGAAGACTAAAATTGCTGGCGGTGTGGCCACTTTGGACATGTAGCTCGGAAATGTGGTCAGTCCGAAATCAAAAGTTACCATAGGCTGCTGCTAAACTAGTGGGAAAAGACATGACACCTGGGACTGTCAGTGCAAAGTTCCATCAGATCAGCGGCTATGGTTGCGCAAAGTTCAGTAGTGAATGCCCTTGTCAATGGGCAGGAGGTCCCTTGCCTGATTGACATAGGATCAGAGGTCACTGTCATGGAACACAAGTTCTGCGCTCAGCAGTTTGGCACATGGGACCAGCTGCACCCTTCTTGGTTGTCCATCAAAGCGGCCAACAACCTGTCAATCCTGGTGGAAGGTGTTACCTGGATAAAGATACAGATAAATGACCAGGTAGTGGAGTGAGCAGGGGTTGTGGTGACTTTCAGCCCAGTGAGCTCAGCAGTACCTATCATTCTGGGCATGAATGTTTTGAAAGACCAGGGCTTACCCCGCTTGTTGGCCAAGTTTGAGCATTCAGGCAAGCAGGTGCATAGTTGCAGTCTGTGAGCTATCTGGCGCTATGTGATCTGAGTCTATGAGGACTACCATAAGGCAGTGGAGAAGCAGCCTGACCAAGTGGGCTTGTCCGTACACCCCCCCCAAACAAAACTACTGGCACCCCTCCAAGAGGTGTGGTCTTTGCCCATCAGGGCTCACAAGACATTGTAAGGGGCCACAGTCATGGAGCCCCTTAAAAACCTAGCTATTACAGGAAATAGGTTGGTCGCTCATACCTTGTCCAGGGTCCATAAGGGGAAGGTCTCGGTTCAACATACCAATCTAGGGACGTCCCCAATCCCACTTCCTAATCATACCACCATAGCAGACCTCTACGTGGTGACTCACCACTGCATCTCGGAGGCCCAGTCCAGGGTGCAAGCTGCCTACACCCCATTACAGGCAGCAATGACCTCCTTAAATGAGCTGCAATATACTGTAAATCACTGCTGGAACAGCTGGTCATTCCTTTCCAGGACTTCACTCTACCCTAGCAGCAGCCACTCCATGAACTGTTAGAGAAACACCTTCTAGTCTTTTCAACCAGCCCTGAGGACTACGGCTGCACGGAGGCCATTGATCACCCAATTCATATGGGGAATGCTTCTCTTATCTGGGAGCAATACCATCATATTCCCCCAGCCCTGTGCAAAGAGGTCAGGGACTTGATCCACAACATGCTACAGAGTAGGGTAATTCAGGAGAGCCGTAGTCCATTGGCCACCCCCCATTGTCCTGGTGCGCAAAAAAGATGGAAGTATGCTATTCTGTGTGGACTACCACAAGCTAAATGCCTGTACCCACTAAGCTGCCTACCCATTTCCTAGGGTGGAGGAGTAGTTTATGGCTGTGGGTCAAGCCAAGTTGTTCTCTACCCTTGACCAAGCAAGCGGATACTGGCAAGTCCCAGTGAGAAGATTGTGAAAAGACTTTTTCTCATCCCTGGACTATTCGAGTTTAATTGCATGCCCATCGGACAAAGCAATGCCCCAAATACATTCCAGAATCTCATGGAGAGATGTTTCGGAGATTTAAATTTTGAGACTGTTTATCTGGACGATATTATAATTTTCTCCCAAACATTCAAGGACCATGTCCAAAACCTGGAGTGGGTGTTTACCTGTTTAACCCAGTGTGGGTTGAAACTCAAGCCCAGTGAAGATTAATGCACCAAAAATCCTGTACCTGTACACATCGTTGAAGCTGGAGGTGTCTCCCAGGCAGTGCAAAAATGGCATCCCCTAAAGACTATGAGCTGCTCTTCTTTCAGGGGATAATGGGATATTATCAGCAGTTCATCCCCAAGTTTGCACAAATCGCCACCCTTCACTCAGCTACTGAGTGGCCTTTCCACCCAACAGAAAGGGGGGCTATCACCTTCTATACAGTCTCAGTGACAAGAACCTTAACAACATTTGAAGCTCTCAAACAAAAGCTGACGATGGCCCCTCAACTGGAGTATGTGGATTACTTGAAGCCCTTCCAGATATATACAGATGGGAACTTACAAGGACTGAGGCTGTCCTGGCTTAGGAGCATAATGCGTGCAAGCATGTGATCTCCTATGCTAGCTGAAGTCTATGAACCATTGAGAGGAATCCCCATAACTATACATCCTTCAAGCTGGAGTTGTTGGCACTAGTGTGGGCCATCACTGAGAAGTTTGCTGAATACCACATGGGGACAGAGATAGAAGTTTTTACAGACAACAATTACTTTGCTTACCTTAAAACAGCCAAGCTAGGGGCCTTGGAGCAGGGGCGGACGTATATGCAAGCCAAGGTTACATGGAGGTAGCCACTGTCCTACCTGCAGCCACTTCCCCTTGTACCCTCAGGGAAGGGGCAGAAGCTCCCCAAATGGAACCCAATGAGATCCTTACCCAGGATGAGTGGGTCTAGTTTAACAAAAAGACCCCAACCTCATGCAGGTGCATGGTTTCCTGTCTTGACGGCACAAGCCATCCTCTCAAGAATGAGGGTGAGCCTGAGACAGTGGGATCTGCATGAAATTCAAGACAACGTGCTCTACCTTCAGGCACGTATTCCTACTGAACAGTCAGGCATACTGCAGGTTGTAGTCCCCCAGTCGCACATTCTTGAAATCTGTCAGGTTATGCATGCCACAAGTGGCATTTTGGGTCGACTAAACAAAGGCCCTGGTCAGCAGGTAATTCTTTTGCCTGCAACTGGCTTGCCGGTAATGTGCATCTTGCTCTTTACATAAAGCCCTGTCTGAAGAAACTACACCTTTGACCTTCACTATCTCAGAGCCCCCCAATCTCCAATTCCCTCTCAGGGTATCGATATGCTCTGGCATTTGTCGACCACTTCACCAAGCTTGCTGTGGTGGTACCCACCAAAGATCAGGCGACCAAAATGACAGCTAAACTGTTTTGGGAGCACGTGCTCCAGCCATATGGCTATCCCAAATGAATATTATTGGAACAAGACCTAAACTTTGGGTCACTAATTATGTCTCAACTATGCCATCTCAGTGGTATCCAAAAGTCACATACCATCCCTTATCACTCATAAGGCAATGGAGCTTGTGAACATATCAATCTCACGGGAATGGTACGTACTCTTGAGCAAGGACATAGGGACTGTTGACACCAGCATGTGGGGGCTGTAGTGTGGGCCTATAAGAACACAGTCCATCGTGCCATGGACCATACTCCGTTCTTCCTGATGTTTGGGCATTATGGCCACTTTCCTGTTGACCTCTTACTGGACTCCCTAGCATGTAGTACACCAAGCATACCCAGCACGTAGGTGCAAGGACACTGGTATTGGTTTCAAAAATCCAAGCAGGTGGTGCTGGACAAGCACAAGGACTTTGCCGAGGATTCTTCCCTTGAGGAACATTGCAAGTGACGGACTGCGTGTTAATGAATTACATCAGAAGTGAATTAGGCAGCAAACTGGATCCCAAGTGGGAACTCACCCCCTATTGGGTTGAGGGGCAGCCCTTCCTTTCAACTCTGGTGTATGCTTGTGTCTCGGGGGGTCCCAACCCTATTAGGAAGTGACTACTCCAGGATCTGTTTTGGCCCTGCATGTAGATGATGTGTTCCACCAAGCCTGCAAGACACGGATAGGGACATGACTATGTAGATATTCCACCAGAACAGGAAGTTCCTGACGAATGGTATCTACTCCCTCTTGGGCTAAATCTTTCAGCTTCCACTGATTCAGAAAAAGGAGGCCCCAATACAAGGTCTGTGACCAGCCAAGTAACTCCGACGGGCGCTGTTGACGTTCTGGACTCTCCGGAAGAGTCAGCTCGAGTAAAGGGGGTATGGCTGGCACTACCAACCCCCAACCATGCTATTGCCTATGCCATGTTCATTGCAGTTTTCATGTTGTTCTTTACTGTTTTGCAATGGTCAGGACAGCATCTGCCAGTCTATAGTCTACATTTTCTACTGCAAGTGAAGAGGAACCGAGTTCCTCTATGGTTTCCTTGGTCACAGGGAGGCAGCTATCCTTCGATGGCCATCTTGGGTCAGGCAGGGTCTAGTTTAGAACCTGGCTGATGGATTTGGTGTGCATTCTGCAAGTGGCTAGAGAAGGGACAAATCACCCGTCTGTCAGGGACAGTGCATAGTTTCTGGGAAAGGATCCAAAGGAATAGGCAAAGTGCAGGGACTCTCCATCCTTCCTGGAAACCTCCCCTTTGGGTGCAGACTGGCTAGGCCACATTCCACTCCTCGAGGCAGACATTATCCGAACCTCTGGTCCACCACTCTACTGTTACTTTGCTGTATAATTTGGGAGTGCTCCCAGTTGGGTTGCTTTGTTTTTAGAGGACTTTGTTATGATATATTCTTGACATTTTCCCCGGACTCTGTGTGTTTTCTGCTGCTGCAACAAACTGCGCCACCCACACATCTGTTGGCACTGCATTAGTTAAATAAGCACCAGCATTTATATATTGTATGGTGGAGCTGTTCTTTAATTACCACCTTTTGGAACAAAAGTATCATGATTTATAATGAATAGTACCTTACCAATTTCCCTTATTGACCACAGCTAGCCTAAAACTGTCCAAATTCAGCTGGTCCAGCAGGGAATTGTGATCACCGCGTAGGCCCCTGTTCAACAGCAATTGTTTGTTTAATCAGCTTCTTTAGAGGGACATGTTGGAAGATCAGACACCGATCAGCAGCTGTAATCAATAAACTGCAACCCCTGATCAGTGTATTCTGACAGCAGCGATTGCCACTGTCAGAATACAATGCCCAAAGGGGGATTCCTCCATCCACCTCAGTTACATGGAAGGAGGACTCATTTAGTTGTTTACAAGGCTAAGTGCATTACAAGGCTAAGGCAATTCCCACTCTGGCAGAATGGGTTGAAGCCCTTAACAACAATTTTGGTTTAAACTGCTGCTCCATTTTGAGCTTAGTTAAAAAGGATGGCCTTATAAGGAAAAAAAACAATTACAATAAAAAGTACACAAGATTTTTGTAAATACTGTATGTAAATAATAAAATATGTAAAACAACTTTATATAGTGGGCACAAACAGAACACAACTGGTGTCACAAACCAGACAGCTCCTCTAACTTGTTTCATCTTAAAACAAAGATATGAAGAAGGGTAGATTGCCTGTGATCTGAGGATTTGTAAACATAGAAGTGTTAAAAATGTGTAAAAAAAATAGTGTATACCCACCAGTAAACTGGGCCTAGCATTGCTATTTGAAATTGTCCCACTGGGGCCAGTTTTATACTGCTGAGTGATCTGTTTTTTTTTATTCTTGTAATAAAACATCTGCCTGTACTATTTATTTCTAGTTATTTTAGAACACTTCTGGCTATCTAGTACCTTGTTTTTTTTCATCTGTTTTGCATAAGTATTCATTATAAAATATTGATAGAAAAACAGTCAGATGACTGTCTCACTTCACTGGTGTTTTTTTTTTAAATATTTTTATTTTATGTTTATAGAAATAGATGAAGTTGAATAAAATCATTTTAGTCTCTTGTATCTAACTCTACCTGACTGACATGAAATAAAATTCCAGTTGGAGAACTGCTGGTGTTTGGTGTTCAATAAATTTGTCTAACATCCCAACTTTCTTCCTCACCACCATCGTTCACACACTACTCCTTCTCAAAACTGCCAGCAAAACAACCCTCCTCCCCCACCTTCTAACACTGTTTATCCCTAACATCAGCACCCCAATTCTCCTCATCACTGCCAGCACCCCAAGCCTTCTTCCCCCATATTCTTCCTTGCTTCTTGCAGCCTCAGTCAACATGCAGTTGGATAAAAGGATGGCCTTCTTTGCAAAATAATGACAGCTGACATATGGCCTTCCGGGAAAAATAATGGCAGCTGGGTACCTGAAACTGATGTAGCACAGCCTACAAACCTGTGTAAAGGACTGTTTTCACAAAGCTAGCATTAAGATGTTGTACATGAAGGTGACTACGGATTATTGTTTTCTTCCGCTCTGTAAAGTTAATATGTAAAAAAAAAAATTAGAGTTCTATGGACCATCCATGGAGATAGCAGTAATAAAATAATTTTGCTAATTGTTTACAAAAAAGCACAAAATGTAATAAAGGTCTATTCCAAAGAAATTGTTGAATCCAATTGGACCACACTTTGTAAGAGTTTTATTGCCTTCTTTCTGGATCAGTGGGCTTAGGTTTTCCTTTTGGGAAGGGGGTTGAACTCAATCTAACTAACTAATGTGTAAATATGCACTTATTATACCATTACACACACTTCTCAAACATATAAATTAAATGAAAGTCGCTTTTAAAAGAAACTAAAAATGTAAATATTGCATTAATGCATTACCAAGGAGGAAGTTTCCGCAGCCATAGAAAAAAAACAATCTTTTTTCCAGGTGCACACTGAAATACCTAATTCTATAGAGAGATATATTCCCCTTCATATGCAGTGAAATGAAAAAAAAGAATTGTTAGGGGAGAGGAAAGTGCTATTTTGCATGAAGTGAATGCCTGTCTCTTGGATGCATCCTATTATCCCTGGCCTGTTTCCTATTATGCTCCTTGAACCTTATCAAGCACAAATATTGCCTCAGACATAACAGCAGCCATCTTATAATTGTCCGTTATGAAGCCTGATACCACATTCAAACGGCATGCCAATATCAGAAGTGGAAATATACATTATATGTACATGCAGAGATTGTGCTCAGTTTGCCCATGGCTATCTTTTGGCTTGAAGAGTTATTATCTAAGATTGCCACAAAGACATTTAATTTTCCTTCCTTTAAAGCATCTGACCCACAAAGTAAACTAGGGACATGGATGATTACCATACAACAAAATAGAAACGAGATTTTTTTGGATGGTTGTACAAGATTGATCAGATGTCATTTGATGATAAGACTGTTGGTAATGCTCTGTACAAGAGGTGGATTGTCCTTTTTCCTGTTTGTTTGCAAAGATTTTTTGTAGAGAGTAGGAGGATTTTCTACTCAGTGTCCAGAAAGGTATTGATGTTAAATTGTAATGATATTTACACCTAGAACAAATTAATATCTGTGCTGAATGCTGTGGTGCCATGTGTTTTACCACACCCCAATTGAAACAATTGAGTACTGTCCGTGATACTTTTTTATTTGCACTAGCATACAATTTTGAGGACAAGCTTTCAGGGTATGTCCCCTTCTTCAAGGTCCAAGCAGTACTATTACAAAGTTTTAGCAGAATGTTAGAAGAGATGTGGGGGACATACCCCGAAAGCTTGTCCTCAAAATTGTATGTTAGTGCAAATAAAAAAAGTATCACGAACAGTACTCAATTGTTTCTGTCGCAAGTGCACTAATACGGCTACAATCACCTCAACCACACCCCAATGAAAGCATGTAAGTCATCTGTGCATTGTAGTATGCTGCAGGTGCATTGTGTCGCGTGTTACCGCAGCACATAGTAACAAGTAAAATGCTGCACATTAACACCTCTATGCTAGTGCACTGCAATACTTTGGAAAGGTCTAAATGGACCCGTAATAGTAGAACTTTTAAATCCATGTCTTATATGTTCATGGTGGCACTTAGATGTATAAATATAGATTAGCTCTTCAGTCTTTGAGAACTAGCTTTGCACATTAGGCCCTCCAAACATAAGCAGTCATCATAGTGTTCTCATACTAGTCACTGAACGACGTAATGAAGGGCCGCTTGAGCTATCGTGAAAGGGACCCATGACTGATGGAAACACTTGGGGTAGGTGATGCTTTCAAGCCTGTTTCTTGAATAAATTAGTGAGGAAAGTAGTATTGGCTATATTGGTTAAGGATTTTGGTGCCTTTTAGATGGGCAAGACCTAATAAGAAAATATACTACCCCCAATTGGTCAATGACAACCAAGGGGCAGGGATTCATGCCCCGTAATCCATTGCAATGCAGTATCCCATTAAGATTACTTACCAGTGAGAGGGCTTGCTGTGCTGATATAGTCATAACTTTTGGACACTCTTTGCCATTACTTATCTCTTTCAGTTCATCTAATATGCATAGAACAAAACAGATATCAAAGATCTGACTCCTGCTTTTTTTCATACCTACAGTTGATCTAAGAGGCTGCATGAAATAAAATCAAGCTGTCATGAGAGAAATGCAGAAACTGCTATTACTGACCTCATTCTAAAAGTGCAATATGCTGGGCTGTTGTGCTGACCCACTCGGTTTAATATTTTATGCGAATTACAAATAAATGTCTGCGCTTAATGGAAACCTAAATCATAATCTGGCCAAAAAAAACACCCAAAATTGTAAAAAGCTTCAAAGAGAAGTTCTTCGTACCCAGCTGCCACTCCAAAAAAGTGCCTCCCTAATTACACCTGTGTACTAACATAGTTGTGGGAGCAGCGCTGATATTTTCTAAACAACCGTGAAATAGAAAATCCGCAAATACTCCATGCTCACTGTTGTATATAAACATGCAAGATTGTAGTACATAGTGCATTTATAACCCAACCCACCTCCAGTCCATATAATATATCCACACTTCATATACACCCATGTGCCACACTAATAACTTGAATCTTCGTCTTGTGATTGCACTCCACTACATGGCTCTGAAGACATGCACATTCACCAGAAAACCTGTGACCTCTTATTCTATTCCCTATACTGCACCACACAGTCAGGATTTGCATATACATGGGTGCACCTCCTCTCCTCCACGTTTATTGAAAGCAGACATAAACCAGAGAAAAGGATTCCTATACAGGGGTACACCTTGTCTCCTTCAAGTTAACTAGGAACATACAAAAGTCAAAACAAAGTGCTTTATTGCTCAGTATTTTTATTAAAAACCCAAGATACTATAAATTATTATTACACCCACATTAAATGAGCCTTTTGCGGTACTACAAGTAGATCGCACCAAGCCTTACTTGGATACGCTGCCACTCCACTCTGCCTGGAGAGCTTGTGTTCCACTGGGTGGATATGACATCAATGAGGCCAACTGGAAGTCAGGAATCTTGCATAATTTTATGTTTACTAGAGTATATAAAACAGTGAGTGTGGGGTATTTTGGGATTGTTAATATTTTATGTATTATTTATCAAGTATGGAAATAGGAAAGGTTGTAAAAATCAGAAGTCCTTACCTGTATATTTTTTGTTGGTCAGTAATTCCACCCATTGAAGCAATTGGATCATCATGACAACCAAGAATTAATTATAATGTTTGCCTACTTACTGTATTTGGATCCAGTATACTGCACTGCAAAAAATATACAAACATGGCATCAGAAGTAGCTATCGTATGTAATAAATGAGGTTGTGGGGGGGGGGGGGGCGTCGAAACCTACGTGAAATCAGCAAAACCCGAACTTAGCAGTGATCCATATTAAAGCCTGTGAGGATAATAAATTCTGATACTAAATCCTGGCAAAGGGCATGGGGAACTGGGCACTGCCATGAAGGACATATAACAAAACAAAAAGTTATTTTAAAAAATATTGTACAGTCCTCTTAATGTAAATTTGAAAAACTTTGAATTGCATACTAGGAAGATGCCTTTACGCTGTATGTGCTAATGTGTTAATGAACAGTACAATTTTCATTGACAGCATCAGCAACACTGTATTCTTGCATCACATATTTTGGATGTGTAATTGATTTTTAATTTTTATGTTTAGCTTGGATTAAATAAAGCAACACCTCCTCAGTATGATTCAGTTCAACTTGATCATGCACATGGCCGTAATAGTACAACATCCAGAGTCTCTTGTAAAGATTTTCCCTGGACCTGCAGCTACTGCACACAGACACCAATATACAGCAAATAGTTATGACTGTATGTAGGGGTTGCTTAAAGCACTTGTATGTGTGCGGACATAAGCCCTGAACACAGACTATGCGTTCGGAGCATACGTATGAGCACATGTATTTATGAGCACGTACAGCGCTGAGCAAACTGTTGGCACTATATAAATACTGTGTAATAATATTAATAATGTGGGTGCTTTACACAACCCTCAGTGTATAACCACATACAGCCACAACCTCTTATTGCTGTCTATGGGAAGCTGAATGCAGCATCTGCGGGTCCTGGGAAAGTTTTTATGGAGGCTTTTAATGCTGTACAGCCCCATTATGGCTGTGTGAAAACAAAATGGCATTCTTTACTGCTCTTCTCACCATTTTCCTTTCCAGTAGTTTATTTCTTCATGCTGTACCCAGGGGCGGACTGACAACTCATGGGGCCCCCATACAATAGGGGATCATGGGGCCCCTGTGTCCTTGCCCAAACTAAAAAAAGCCTATGAAAAAGGTACCGGGGCATCTCATGGGGCCCCCTACTGACCCCGGGCCCTCGGACAGTGCCCAAGTTTCCAAATGGTCAGTCCGCCCCTGGCTGTACCTATGATGCATGCATAAAGTTTTGCCACCCTTATCTTTTGATTGACAAAAGGAATACATGACAATAGCAATATTGCATATACCAAGAATTGTGTGAGGAGAGTTGAAAATCTGACTCTGTGGCCCATTTTATATGAGTGTTTCTCATACGTTTTGGTAAGCACAGTATCAATAAAAAGTGGTTAGCACAGTACAAAAAATATTTCTGTGCTTTTTGGGTTTCTACAAAAAGAGAGCCATATGCAAATGTGGTGATGGGTCAAATGGGTCAATTCACTAAGCTATGTGATTCATTTTACCTTAGTTATTATTGTGTCTAACAAAGGCTAAATATCACATAGTTATTTAACTATTGCAAGAGTTACATACATAAATACATGCTGTATTTTTTTTAATGAACCGTTATTTTATTTTCACCTCCCATGGTTCCATTTTATAAAACCCAAAATAATGCCAACTGAAGCTAAAGATGTTTTGAACAGTTAACCCCTAACATAACTCCTACACTCTACTATTTAAAGTGGTTGCAAAGGCTCAAGGTTTTTTACCTTTATGCTTGATTCTATGCATGAAGGTAAAAAACCTTCAGTGTGTAGCAGCCCCCCTCAGCCCCTGCCTAATACTTTCCTGAACCCCCTCCCCATTAACAGCCTCAGCTGTCCCAAGTATCTCCCTCCTCATTGGCCGGGAGAGGAGCAGAAGCCATTGGCCATCAGTCACAGCCAGTGAGCCAATAAGGTGTGGATGAACACACAGAGCACTGGCTCGGAAGCAAGCATGCTTGTGTCCCCGTAGCAACCTGCTTGCTGTAGGGGCACTTGGCTGGAAGTAAGTGCCAGAATCACCAGAGGGGGACCCGAGAAGAGGAGATTCTGGGTTTCTCTGTTCAAAACCACTACACAGAGCAGGTAAGTATAACATGTTTGTTATTTAAAGAAAAATCTGCCTTTACAATCACTTTAACTGTCTCCATTAACCTAACCCTGACTTGCCTCTAAAATTAGATTTTGAAGTGAAATGAAGTTGGTATACAGTAGCTAACAACACGTGCTTAGGAATTCAGAGCCAGAAATGTGCTGTGTCGTCATGTCAAAGAGTGCAGTTGGAGCATGATTTCTATCTGACATATTATTAGTTTTTTTTACTGTACTTTAGTGTACAAAATATAGATTTTTTTATTTTGCCTTGACACTTGGCATTGCATTTTAAGACACAGTGGCTGAGTTGAGAAGCTGTCTCCTGACTTAATAATTTCATATGTGTGAGCAGAGGTGTTCTGTACTCCCTTCACTCTTCTGTCTGTAAGCCTGATTAAATCTCTCATTGGGAACATCCAGCGGATGCGGGGGGGGGGGGGGGGGGGTGTAGGGGTGTAGGTGTAATTCCTTTAGTAATGTAGGAGCTGCTTGGAGAAGGCATAGTATGTGGTGGGGTAGCAGATATTTGACACACCTGGAAGTGTCAGATACCAGTAGCAGCTGAAGATCAACAACACATTTGAGTTTTAAGACACAGGTTGTTGATCTTGCTAGAACTACAGTTTCCTTGTTAGTTCTTTTGAGCAGAGCAGAAAGAAAGAACAGTTTTATCTTTCTTGTGTAAATAAATCTATCACCCTTCATATAATGGAGATGAACAAAGGCAGACATGTTTGAAGTCCAGCCTGGGTGATAACTATGGTTCCTTCCATTAATACGGTAGAGTGAGACAGAGTAGCCACTCTAGAACAGGAAATGTGTTATTCACAGGATTACAAGGTAAAAAGAAAAAAGAAAAACCTGAAAAGGGAAAACAAATGCAGACACCTCATCTAGTAATTGGTAAGTTGCAATAAATATGTTTCCGTTTCAATGCACTTCAAAAGGTGACTGTATATGGAGACAGTTTTGCAATTTACCCTTTTTTAGATAAGTATCTCATGCCAGATGTCACTCTTATACCCTTAGCATGCATTATTATCTAATAGACGGAGACAGGTTAAAGACATCCTCAAAAAAATACTTTATTTTCTAGGGAAACTAAATTAATTGGACAATTCCAATCCATTTTGCCAGCAATGCTGTTGAGAATCATTGCCCATCTAAAAGGGTAGTATCTTAGTTACTGCATTGAGCAACTGAACCATCAGCCTTACTTTTGTCTACAGGTAGAAAATAAAATTGTATTGAGATTCAGGTTATGGTAAAAGAAGTCAGATATCAATCTTGCAATCCCCTCATATTATTTCCCTATAAACAGCCCCTATATGTTCATCATAAAAATACTACTAAGGCTATATGTAAACAGACAGCAAGGCCACAAACTAGGGTTGAGGAATTGTGTCTTTTTGAAAGAGGAGACTTCTTATACAGCTTCTATTTCAACAGCATGTGAAAAGTCATCACTGCCACTGAAATGAATAAAAACAGCTTGTAAGTGACTGGCGAAAGTGTTTACTCAGTGAATTAGTTAAGTTTGTATTGTGTGATGAGGATTAAGGGCCTCAGCAGTGTCTCAAGATCCATTTCAAACTGGAGTGGCTCAGTATTAGCTAGCTCCGGGGCAGGGCTAATTATCATAAGACTCAGGGCATAAAAGGCTTTTAAAAGCGCCATCTCTCATTTTCCAGGACTGGATTAACTCTTTAGCCTTAAGCTAAACTGTGCTTGGAGAATCATTCTTCCATAATAACTGCTTTGATTTTTCTTCTCCTTCAAGCTTCGGATGTAACAACTTTGCTTGATCTGATGTGGAGAAGGATTTTGGTAGCTGGTGTGAAATGCTGAGCGTTAACTATAGACATATAATGCTCTCCAGGAGTCAGGGCAAAGTTTTTAGTAGAACATGCTTAACCCCACAACAGCTGGCCTTCACATAAGGTCTTTGATTAACTGCTGTGGCCCTTTTCCCATGTCTTTGTTTATTCGTTCATTTGTTAAGGTGTGCGTCCACATTGGCCAATTATCAGGCAAGTTAGATTGGAGTTTTTGGACAAAATCTGATATTGGTAGATCCATGTAAGGGGAGAAAATAGCCTTTAGGCCTTATCAATATATTCTTGAATATGCTGTAAATCTGGAGCAAACAAAACTGCAGCTGTTAGTTCAACATGCCTATGTTTATGCAGATATATTTCTGATCATTTGTATGCAGTCAGCATCCTTGACAAATAGAGAAATAAATTGTTTAACAGAACAGGTAGTTGGCCAAATGATCAAACAGAGAGTAACTGTAACTTTGCTAATTAGGAGCAAACAATGCAAAACAGTTTCAGGATGGCAAAAAAAGGCATGCATATACTGCAGAATAATGAAAGCTTCATGAACATGGACTCTTCACAGCAATGTTTCTGTGACCCAATAACATGTGGCTGTATAACATAGTCTCTATAAGACTCTATAACAACAGTGAGTATAGCTGAGAATCACAACTTAAGTAAAAACAGTTGAGAACATGAGCTACTGCTTGCAATTATCCTCATTGTCCCTCTCAGTGAAGTCCAGGTAGCTCTAAAAACTCAGATGAACAGCTGGAGTGATCCAAGTAAAAAGCTTTGTCCCACTTGAACAGGCGTATTCTGTTTGCAGTCGGAGAGTAACCTCCTACAATAGCTGGGTCTTCTGGTTAAGCTGCATGTTTTTTGGCTCCTGCCTGGCTGCCTGCACTCTGGTTCTGGCAGTGGAGGACCGATCACCTGGCTGCAGATCACTTGCCCAGTTAACTTTATCTTATTAGCAATGGCTACTCCAAGTTTCTGAGGGAAGTAGAGAAACTTCTTCCTTAGGCATGTTCAGGAACCCAAGTGGTTGTAGAAACTAAATTGGCCTGCACTTGCCTCTGAGCAATATGAGTAAATGAGCATTCTGCTAGAGTTTCAGGATAAGCAATCTAGGGAGGTTAATATATTAAAACTGGAGGAAAAAAGTGGAGTTCTAGCTAATAACAACCAGTCAGGTTTCATCTTTTTTTGTAAAAATTAGGCTTCATGTACACGAGCAGCTCCCAAACTCGAGTTTAGGAGCTTTTGGCATTTTTTTCCAAAAGCTCCTAAACTCAACTACATACTGTAAAAGCCTATGTGTCCATGTACATGAGCCTACTCTAATCGCCAGCCGTGGGAAAACACAAATCGCGGCAAAACCGCAGCAAAACATGGCAACCACAGTATTGCGGTTTTGCTGCGTTTTGTGGTTTCCCACGGGCAAAACGTTCCTATCCTGAACGAGATTCTTCCGTCTTCAGGAGAGGGTGGTTTAACCTCACCAAGACGCAGCTGAGCCTAAACTCTGCTAAAAGCCTACGTGTACATGGACACAGGCTTTTATGGAGTTGAGTTTAGGAGCTTTGGCAAAAAAATGCCAAAAGCTCCTAAACATGAGTTTAGGAGCTGCTCGTGTACATGGGGTCTTAAACAAGAATTTCAACAATAATTTTGTTTGAATTTTCATTTCTCTTTCTTCTTATCAGTGGCATCTGAGTTATTGTCATTGAATTTTCATTTCTCTTTCTTTTTATCAGTGACATCTGAGTTATAGTCATGCAATAAGATAAGCATAGTAATATAAAAACATCATTGCAGCTATGCAGGAACTACTGTACAGCATGCATGCGTAGGAATACTTCCTGTGATGGTATGACAACAATGCTGCATTGATCCTGAATTCAGAGCAGAGTAGCCACTTTCATGTAGGTTGTGTCTGCTTGCACTTCAGTAGAACAAGAATATGTTGCAGGGGTGTGGCTATAAGCATATCCATTGTTAAATCACAAACCTGTAGCTTGTCAATCAGCACCTGGCCACACCCAGCCCTGCCTGCTGCTCTCTGGATTGACATCACTCCCTATGCTGCTGAGACCTTCCACAGTAGGCTGCAGTGTCTGGTAGGAAGCATATGTGTGATGGAAATATGAAGAAGGATTTTGCTCAGTTGAGAATAGTAAAGAAAGTTAAAGAAAGTTTTGTTTTACTTTATTAGGCTTGTGCATCACATAGCAACTGGATTTGGGACTAGTTTAGACTGTCATACAGGAGCTTTTATTTGCACTTTTACTTATTATTTCACTTTAAAATGATCACATTCACATATTTACCTTGATCATTTTAATTGTCAATAGTTTCTTTTTCAAGTACACCTGTCAGTAGATCAAATTCTGAACCAACATGCAGTCAATTAGGGTGGTCAAGGTATATAATTTGATGTTTTTAGAGTTCCCCAGAAGCAAATGTAATCATTGTAAAAAAGTAACACTTCCCAGATGTCCAGAGCAGACCTAACGTTTGTTCATTTCCTGCACCTTTTGGCCCAGCACTATAATCGGTGGTATTGGCCAACCGGAACGCGGTAGATTGAAAAGAGTATGCCAGCTCTCAATGCTAATAGAAAGTGTTGAAACTGACTTGTTAGTGTCAACCTGGAATCTAAGCTCATGGAAAATTTATGAAGACAGTTGAAGGTATGTTGGTCCTGTAAACATTACCTTTATTACAGACAGGAGTATATGAGCTGGTCAGTTGTTTTGCCAGTTGACCTAAATGCTAAGACCACTATTTATATTGGTTAGATAGGCAGACAACTCATGTATGGCTAACTTCTAAGCCTAAACTAACCAATTGCAGAGTTAGCAGCCCATACTGAACTTTATCATATAGACACAAGACAATTGTCTATGGACTTAGTGATCATGCCATTGATTACTAAGTTTATATGTCAACAGGTCAAAGGAATTTTTACATACATAACTGTATAGCATATTAGCAGCTCCTAGTCTTGATGCAAATAATGTATTTTTTTTGGCTTGGAGTAAAGTGGACCTTTACATTTCAGGTCAATATGATTTCAGTAATCTCTTTGCAGTCATAAATCTGGTGTAAAACCTAGTCTAATGATATTTTCATCAATAAATAAACATTTAAATATAATCAGACAGAAAAAATGGCATTCTTTATATCCCTTTTCAATTGTACAAGATAATGAGCATAAATGTTAATACCCAGCAGAGAAAACTGTTCTTGATTAAAACCTGTCAGTGCCAAGGAATTATATGGTGGTGCAATGCTTGGCCATCTGGCAAACAATTAGTTAATAAATCTTTTCTGCCTATTTAGTACTGTGTTTGCAGCTTCGGTTTAGTAGAAATAATATTATACATTGTCAACAGATGTGACTATCAGCAAATCAAATATACACCTAACTATTCTCCCCAACCCCCCTGAAGATTGCTGTGATATACCAGCCTCCTGGATCCATATCCCGCTTCCTGGATGACTTTTCCTCCTGGCTACCGTTCTTCCTCTCGTCTGAGCTACCCACCATCATCCTTGGGGATTTCAACATCCCTGTCAACCTCGACAACCCGACCACATGCCATCTCCTCCACTTAACCTCCTCCTTTGCACTTGCACAGTGCATACAATCCACCACCCACTCCAACGGTAATATCCTTGATTATGTCTTCTCCAACTGCTGCACTCCCCACAACCTCACTAACACCCCCTTCCCTCTCTCTGACCACAACCTGATTACCTTCTCTATCTCCTCATCCTCCAACACCTACCCCTCCAAATGTCACACTACTACCAGCCGTAATCTCCGCAACCTTAACCCTGCCCCCCTCCACTCTGAAGCTGATCAACTCCATGACAGCATCCTCCCCCTGTCCTGCCCCAACTTGGCTATGACTGCCTACAACAACGCACTGTCAACAGCCCTTGACTCACTAGCGCCTTTAACCACATGCAACTTCAGACCCGACCACTCCAGCCCTGGCAGACTGATCACACCAAAACCCTCAAACGACACAGTCGTGCCCTGGAGCGACTATGGTGCAAAACCAAATCCCAACAAGCCTTCACCCGCTACAAATCTGCCTTCCACACCTACACCTCCTCCCTCCATGCAGCCAAACAAGCCTACTTCCTGACCCTCATCAAGGCCCTCTCCTCCAATCCTCGCCGACTCTTCTCCACCTTCAACTCTCTACTCTCACCACCCCCACCTCCACCCAGCACCTCACTCACCGCCCTTGGGATTGCCAATCACTTCAAAAACAAGATTGACACAATTCGCAAGGACATCGCCGCAACTCACACGCCCTCTCAACCCGTCCCCTCTCACACAGCTACCCCTCATCCCCCCTCTTCCTCGACATAACCCGCAGAGACTTCGTCGCTGCTCAAACTCCCTCCAACCCCGTTCCCCCTCACTCAGCTACCCCCTCATCACCCCTCTCCCACGGCCCCACCACTGCTCTGACCTCCACTTCCACCCCACCCTACATTCCTCATACTGAAGCCCCCCCAACACTCCGCACCTTTGACCTTACTACCATCGAGGAAGTCTCCAAGATCCTCTCTGATGCCTGCCTCACCACCTGCCCCCTCGAACCTATCCCCTCACAACTCCTACGACCTCCCTCCCCCTCCATCCTATGCTCCCTCACCCACATCTTGAATCTCTCCCTCTCCTCTGGCACTTTCCCCTCCCCTCTGAAACATGCACACATCACCCCCCATACTTAAAAAGCCCTCCCTGGACCCCAGTGACCCGAACAACCTCAGACCCATCTCCCTGCTCCCAATTACATCCAAACTCCTCGAGCGCCTAGTCTACACCCGCCTAAGCTCTCACCTCAACGACAACAACCTCCTCGATCCCCTACAGTCCGGCGTCTGTCCCCTACACTCCACCGAAACTGTCTTACTTAAACTCTCCAACCACCAAAGCTAATGGCCACTATTCAGTGCTCCTACTCCTTGACCTCTCTGCGGCCTTCGACACAGTCGACCACCCCCTACTCCTCAAAAAACTACACTCCCTTGGCCTCAGAGATTCTGCTCTCTCCTGGCTCTCATCCTACCTGTCACAACGCTCTTTCAGCATTACCTATAGTGCTACCACCTCCCCCTCACTCCCCCTCTTTGTTGGGGTCCCTCAAGGCTCTGTCCTCGGGCCCCTTCTCTTCTCCATCTACACCTCCTCCCTTGGCCAACTCATACACTCTCACGGCTTCAACTACCACCTATATGCCGACGACACACAAATCTATCTCTCAACCCCCCACCTCACCACCTCAGTCTCCGCCCGAATCACACACCTACTGAGCGACATATCAGAATGGATGTCGCTCCACTTCCTTAAACTGAACCTCTCCAAAACCGAGTTTCTTGTCTTCCCCTCAGCCCGGACACCACCCCGCATTGACTTCTCCATCACATCCAACAACGTCACCATCAAACCTGCCCCACAGGCCAGAGTACTTGGTGTCATTCTGGACTCCAACCTATCCTTCCAGCCCCAAGTCCAATCTTTAACAAGCTCGTGCAGACTACACCTCCACAACATTGCCAAAATACGCACGTTCCTAACCCCAGAAACCACTAAACAGCTCATCCACTCCCTCATCATATCACGACTCGAATACTGCAACTTACCCCTTACTGGCCTGCCTCGCCGCTGGCTATCCAAGCTTCAGTCGATCCTGAATACGGCTGCCAGACTCATTCACCTTTCCAACCGCTCCATTTCCTCCACCCCCCTCTGCCAATCCCTCCACTGGCTTCCAATTGCGCAACGGATCAAATTCAAAATCCTAACACTGACGTACAAAGCCTTCCACCATACTGCCCGAACTACATCACTGACCTAATATCCAAGTACCACCCAGCACGCACACTCCGCTCCTCACAAGACCTCCTTCTCTCAAGTTCCCTGGTCTCCTCCTCCCATGCCCACCTCCAGGACTTCTCCAGGGTGTCACCCATCCTCTGGAACTCCCTGCCCCAACCCATCAGATTATCACCTACTCTCCTCTCCTTTAGGTGCACCCTGAAAACCCACCTCTTCAGGGAAGCCTACCCCACCCCCTGCTAACTTGCCAACCTCCTCCACTCTTCCTACCACCCCATCCCCCACAGCTATCTCCTCCTGTGCCACCATCCCCTCCCTCCTAGATTGTAAGCTCGAAAGAGCAGGGCCCTCAATCCCCTCATGTTTTGCATTGTATTGTTGTTGTTCTGTCACATGTTCTGTCCCCCTTTGTAATGTACAGCGCTGAGCGAACTATTGGCGCTTTATAAATACTGTATAATAATATAATAATAATAACCTCCTACTTGTAGAAAAAATTCCAGAGCTTAATTGAAATGTAGAATATTGTTTTAGAATAAACTGATAAAACCATTCAATATACTCTGATATACCCCAGCTGTGCTATTCTTCACTTACCATCCACTTAATTAGGTACACTTTGCTAATACCGCATTGGACCCCCTTCAGAACCTTCAGAGGCCTTCAGAACTGCCTTAGTTCTTCATGGCATAAGTTCACGAAGGTATTGAAAAGATTTTGGTCCATATCATCTTGAACCAGTCTGCCCATTCTCTTCTGACCTCTGACATCAACAAGGCTTTTTCATCCACACAACTGCAGCTCACTAGATATTTTCTCTTTTTTGGACCATTCTCTGCAAAGATGGTTGTGGGTGAAAATCCCAGTAGATCAGCAGTTTTTTAAATACTCAGACCAGCCTGTCTGGCACCAACAATCATGCCACATTCAAAGTCACTTAAATCCCCTTTCTTCCCCATTCTGGTGCTTGGTTTGAACTTCAGCAAGTTGTGTTCACCATGTCTACATGCGTAAATGCATTGAGTTGCTGCCATGTGATGGGCTGATTAGCAATTTACGTTACCAAGCAATTGAACAGGTATACCTAATAAAGTGGCCGGTGAGTGTATATGGATACATAACTAAAGGAAGGTGACAACACTTTTCAGAAGTGCAGTTCTGCAGATCATTTTTACAGTGCCCTGGCCCACTACTGCTATTAATAAATATCAGCACTTCTCTGAGCTCACCTAAGTTCCCCATCCTCCCTATTAGCTACCACAACAGTCACTACTACTCTAAACTTGATTTTAACTTTCATTTGGTGTACCCAATAGGTATCCATCATCATTAACCTTTGTATATTATTGTTATACACGACTCAGTATATGGTCTGTGAATATATGGTCTGTGAATGGGTTTTGCCTATCTGTGCATCAAAGCACAAAAATCATTGATGATTCATTTGGTTTAATTATCACTAAATTCAGTTTTCTGTTCTTCATTTTTTTCTAAGGATACATACATTTTTATGGAGTTAGCAAACACAGTATACTATTTTGATAATGTACCTTGCTGTTAGATCTTACAGGCCTACCTAAAGGGTTAGTCCACCAATTTAAAAGAATTCTGGTGCAATCAGATGGCCCTAGCATCAAAAACATTGTCCAGCTTTGAAAAATGGAGCTTAGTTTATTTAACATACCTTTAGGCCAGTCTCTGCTGAGCTCAATACAGTAGAGGGGCACATGAGTATTGTGCCAATGTATTGCACGTGTGCTGGTTTATGAACAAGAAGAGTGCTTGTTCCTTTTATGCTGGGGATGCCCTCAACTTTTATACAATGTTTGGGCGGATCAGTCAGGATAATATTTGGGGGAAGCAATGACTGTCCTTACAGGTACGTCATGTAAATCAATCTTAATTTTTCTAAGCTGGACTATGTTTTTTTTTACAGAACTGGGTCCACTTGACTGCACAGCAATTTTTTTTTTAAAGTGAATTAATCTTTCAAATAGGCCTGTAAGATCTAACAGCAAGGTTAGATCAGAATACTATGCTGTCTTTGCTAACTCCAAATAAAAATGCATGCATTCATAGAAAATGAAGAACAAAATACTGAATTCAGTAATAATTAAACCAAATATTTTAAACAATAATAAGCAAAACCAATCTATCAGTCTCTCAAATTTCAATTTAGATAAGCCACATTATTACTCCTGGTTTACTCTTTCCTTATGGAATAAGACTCGTTATCCTTTTGTCACAGTAAACAGCTACAAAATCAACCTTCAAATGTGCTTGTGTATTAAGTCATAGAACAATGGGTTAGCACAGTAGCAGTAACCCCAACCAATCAGCAATCCTATTGCATTGTTCTCACTGCTCTTGACTGATGCAAGACACATTTTCATTGGCTGCCAAGGATTTCTGCACTTTGCATATCAACAAAGTTCCTGGCACTGCTTTAATAAATAGACCTGAGTCATTGAGCCAAAAAACATTGACATCTCTATGTAATTAACATCTGGGACTTCCATGTGCCATACATAGAGACATTTATGGTCAGGCTTTGAGAAGTACCTATATAATTAATCATTCAAGGAAGATGAGATATTTCAGCATGGATAAAGCATATTCACAAAAGTGATAAGCTTGCAGCTTGAACGTCGTATTCCACTGTACCTCAGCAGAAACATCTTTAAAAGGACTGCAAAGCTTCTCCCAGCCCTTCTTTATTCTCTTTAGTGCTGATGGTAAGAAAAAAGCAAAATAGCTAAATCTTATTTATGGTGTTTATGCAAGCATTTTACTCAGTTGTTTGCTATTCCCTTAGTCTCCTATTTTTCATACCCCCCCATGCTTTCTGCCGACCCTCCCTCTGCCAACCCGTTGGTCTTATCGCTTCCTTCACTCCCCTGCTGGCTATTACCAGGGACTTGAGAAAGTCTAAGACTGAATAATCCCCTTAGTGTCAAGTTTTCCAGACTGAGAAATGAATCTGCCCAAATGCACTATCTGTGCTGAGATGGCTGTTGCAAGGAATAAAAAACACAGATAAAAAGCTATTTCTTTATGGATGAAAGAGAAAGAGTCACTGGGTGCGTGAGGTAGAAGTGTCTAGGCACAGGAGGTCATTTTTAAGTCCACTGTTTGACTTCAGGAATCACTGATGTTGTTTTAGGTTCACTTATAAAAAAATATTTATTGTCTATCATTTTGTAGAAGACAATAAGGAAGATACCAAAGAAAGACTTTGTTTTTAGTTAGGTTTTGAATTTTACTGTGTTTTGGATGGGAGATGTTAAAGTGGACCTCCATGACACAAATGTCCAAATTTGAACATCCCCACCATGGAATATAAATTAAATCCTTAATGTAGCATTAAAGCCTTGAGTTTTTATATATATATAGTGAACATCAGCACATTGAGAGAAATTATTGCCTTCAGAAAAGTCCAGAAAAATGTACTCTTAGATCATTTTGCAGGTGCATCCTTCTATTTCCCCTGTGCTGCTTCCCAAAGTTCCGGTTGGAGAACACACACAGATATTGTCATCAAGAGTCTTCTCTCATTCACTGTGCAAGGCATGTGTGCCCCTTAATTGAAAAACAATGGCTGATGTAAGAACTGGCTGTGCATGTCACAAGATGACTACAAAAAGGAAACACACCTCTGCTCCTCCTCCTGAGCTACTGTCAATCACTTCCATTGGAGTAGGAGTAGATGTGCGCTATATGTGCATTGTCCACATGTGCAGCTGTAGTCCTATCATACGAGGGCACAAGAGCAGGTGGCTCCATAGGAGCTTGCTAAAACATACTGGATATACAAATTGTGCAGGTACAGTACAAAATGCGTTTGAATAACATCCAACTGACAATTGCATAATCAAATCCACACAAAGCATGGTAAGTCAACAATGTTGAAAAAGTTCAGTTGCAGGGAGCACATGCTTGCTTTTTTGGGGACAGCTTCCACAGCTTAGATCCTTTATCAGCTTCCTATGCCTTTCTAGATAATGATCTTTTTTAACTGGTATTAACTCTGTGTACATTTTTCCTCATATGTTCAGCATTGCCAATGTTTATAACAGGTTTACCTTAAAAGCAGGCAGTGTGGATGAAACGAACTGTCCTTGGACCCCTTCTCATCTCCATCTACACCTCCTCCCTTGGTCACTTGATAAACTCCCATGGCTTTAAGTACCATCTCTATGCTGATGACACACAAATCTATCGTTCTACCCCTCACCTCACCCCTTCAGTCTCCTCTCGCATTACTAACCTACTAAGTGACATATTGGCATGGATGTCACTCCACTTCCTCAAACTCAATCTTTCCAAAACAGCTCATACTATTCCCTCCAGTCTGTGCCCCCTCCCCTGACTTCTCCATCAAGATCAATAACACAATTATCAGTCCCTCCCCTCATGCCAGGGTACTTGGTGTAATCCTAGACTCCCATCTGTCCTTTCAGCCCCAAATCCAATCGCTGTCCAAATCTTGTAGACTTCACCTCCACAACATCTCCAAGATACGCCCGTTCTTAACCTCTGAAACTACTAAGCAACTTATTCACTCCCTGGTTATCTCTCAGCTTGACTATTGTAACTCCCTCCTCATTGGCCTACCTCATTGCAGGCTATCCCCTCTTCAGTCTATCATGAATGCTGCTGCCAGACTCATCCGCCTTACTAACCGTTCCATATCTGCCATCCCTCTCTGCCAATCCCTCCACTGGCTTCCCATTGCCCAACGAATAAAATTCAAAACATTAACAATAACATATAAAGCCATTTATAACTCTGCCTCAAATTATATCACCTATCTTGTCTCCAAATATCACCCAAATCTTTATCTCTGCTCCTCGCACAACCTCCTACTATCTAGCTCCCTTCTCTCCTCCTCCCATGCTCATCTCCAGGACTTCTCCAGAGCCTCCTCCATCCTCTGGAACACTCTACCCAAATTTATCAGACTATAGCCTACTCTGATCACTTTTAGGCGATCTCTGAAAACCTATCTCTTCAGGGAAGCCTATCCTGCCTTCAGCTAATAATGGAATCTTCTATTCCTCCTACCAGTCCATCCCCCACATTAACTTTTGTACTACTAGCCCCTTCCTCTTAGATTGTAAGCTCCAAGCAGCCCTAACTCTCTTGTATTGAACTGTACTGTTGCTGTATTGTCTCCCGTTATATTGTAAAGTGCTGAGCAAACTGTTGGCGCTATATAAATCCTGTATAATAATGAAAATAATAATAACTGGGCTTGAAAATGGGTTTCCATTTTCCCAAGAGTATAATAGTACATCTCACACCTAACTGTTCCCCATCTTAACATGTCAGTGATGTCACAATAAAATGATAATCTTAACAAGATATGCTACCCCTTAGCAGCACCGTTGAACAGCGTGGGTGAAATTAGGGTACTTTAATGGGGATTAGCTGCAATAACAGAGTATGTAAAACATAATACAAACCATATTTTTCCAGCTTTCCAAGGTAACAATAATACCACTTACACCTAACTCTTCCTCAACTTAACATGCCACTGATGTCACAACAAAACACTTATCTGTACTAAATGAGCTAGGTCTTTACAGTATTATGCTTATTCTGAAAGGAACAGTATGTATGGATGCCTTATAAACACAGCCACTTACATTGTAGGTGCCCACCATCCTTTACAAATGAATATTTTTGTACTGAATAGCAAATATATCATGATCTTTTATTTTTTTTTTCATTCACTTGCGAAGCGACTACCTGACATATTGCTGACTGTAAACATTTCTATCAAGTTACTAGTTTCTTAAATTGCTATCTTGACTCAGTTCCTTCTGTTGTTTTTTTAAAATGTAATACTTCCTGACTCATAGGAAAACTGATGTTTTAGTTCAAACTCTCCAAAATATAATGCTTCATTACTCTATAGACCACAAAATGTAGACCAATGTCTTAAAGATATAATCCTTTCTGGCTCAAGACAGCACCGATGTTTTAGCCTAAATCTCCAAAACATAATGCTTATCAAAATTCTTGCCCAATATCTCTAAAATATAATGTTTCCTGGCTCAAGAAAACACCAATGTTCTAGCCCAAAATCTCCAGAAAATGTTGCATCCTGGCTCAATTGCATAACAATGTTTACTGAGTCAAGAGACTAGCAACCATTAAAGTGGTTAAACCCTTGCATATACCTAGTGCAGTGCTTGGCCTCAGGTGATACACAGAGCTGAAACAAATCCTCCTACATAAGTTGCACCTGTTTATCTGCATTATTCTTTTCTCTACATTCATTCAAAGTACTGAATTCATAAAGCTTGTCTGAGAGTTCAGAAAAAAGGTACAGAGAGCTGCAATTACACTCCGCAGAGCTCAGTGAGGAGAGCTCTGAGAGCTGGTTGGAGGGAAGAGACACACCCCCACACACAGTTCAAAGGCACATTGCTGAGGCTGTTAATGTTCTGGAGGTCCTTCCCATGTCACTATTTCTCCCTTGGTGGAAACCATGCCAGAAGTGACTCATGCAGATAGCAGAGGAAGGAGGCAGCAGACGAAAATGATACTTAGTGCTCTTAGCTGAAACAAGTACACGTTGAATACGAATATGCTTTCCTCATATTTCATGTCTGAGGTTTACAACCACTTTAAGGTAAAATATGTGCAAATAAGGTGAATAATGCTTTCTAGCTCAAGAGACCACCAAAATTCTTGCACAGCATCTGCAAAATATATTGCTTCCTGGTTCAAAAGACCAGCCCATGCTCTTATAATTTCTGGATTTGGCTGCTCTGACAACCCTCTGGCTGGCCTTCCACAAACAAGACTCCCAAGTCTGAAGTCATCATGAATGTCACTGCACCCTGTTGCAAATGTCTTTGCTGGCTTCTGATCAATTTGAAAACACATTATGCCTTACTTTGCTTTGTTTTCTGAATTCTGTCAGACAGCCCTCATCCATTGGATTTCCCTTCTTTGCCAACAAACATGCTTGAAATGTTCAAAGGATGAGTGCACCAAACCTGAACTCTACACCAGTCTAGCCAGGTGCTTGGCTAAGAATGAAGAGTGAGGGAGACTCTGTCTCCAGCTAATCTCTATCACCATCACTGCTGCATGATGGCGACCTGAACGCATTCTGAAGTGCTGAGTTTGGGAGTGCAGACAGACAGAGTCACCTGGGTGCAGGGCAGTGAGTGGACTAATCGTTGTGTGTGATCGGATGGTGAAATTAAATATCGCTGGGACTGGTGAGCTGCTGCTGTGGGGATTTATTATCTGCGGCTAGAGAGACTGAGCCCTTAAGGAACTGACCAAACAGCCATGTAGTGGCTTTATTGCTGCCTGCAGGCTTGACTGGAAAGATTCTCTTGTGCACCAGTAGTACAATTGGGCCCCAATGCTAGCTGGCTGGAGAGTAAGGACAGAGTTTACAGCTGCTCCACAGAGACCTTCACTTACTGCTTATGCTAAGAGGTACCTCTCAGGGGACATTGTGCCATATTCTAGCTATTCTTCTAGGGTTACTTTAGAGTAGTTATAGTATTATTATCTACATTGCAGTTAATGTTTATATGCACTGCTTATTGCTGATCTTGCTAAGTTGTGAGTTGATTTCAGTCTAGTGGTACAGAACTCTAACCTTAGTCACGTTTGCCTAGAGATCACATTGTTTAGCAGACTGTGTCTGAATCTTTCCTCTGTGTGCTCCTTTATGCTCAAGCCACCATTTACTTTAATTCGTACCGATACATTGAGTTTCATTTATCACTAGTAAGTCTTGTGTCTATTTCCTGATACTAATTCACAGTTGATTAAAAGGTATCTATACTTGTGTTCCTATAAGAGCATGCAGTAACTTTCACTTAATCAGTTGTGGCAGAGGGTTTAAGGTTGTTCTTGGTGTTGAGAAGTAGAACAGAGAACGTAAATTACCAAGTGGCTCTTTAAGGAGTGGTGCTACCATTAACCCCTATTTAGCTTTGCAGTGCTTACTTTTTTAGCACTACCATATCTCCTATTATACTGCATGAAGCACACTAAAGATAGTTGTTGGACAGTAATGGCAATATTTTGCATATGCATTAGGGTAAAGACCTGAAACTGGAAAGTTATGGAGAAGAAGCATTCTCCTGTAGTGAAGACAAAATCTCTTATTTTTGGAATATATTAGGGAATGAGATATGTGAATGCCCTTTGTTCTACAAAGACTCGACTGTGCTATGTGCTGAATCAGTGGTGGACTTTTTGGCTCATTTAGTCCCTTCTCATCATAACCTCTCTGGTTATGTTTTTCAATGGTCCTCAAGCCCTACACCATAGAAGTCATTATTTCCATGCACTGCACTCATAATGGTCAGCAAGCCTGAAACAGCTGAATGCAGTTTAGAATAAATGGCTCTATAATATAAAGCTGTACGCGTGCTATACAACAGAGATTCTGGATATACATTTAGTGAATGAGGTAAAAAAAAAGAATGATTTGCATAGCTCCACCATCCCTATCCTGAAATAATAAAAAATCCTTTCAGTTTTAGGACATGTGTAGCACCCTCCTAGGCAGCTAGGCTAGATCACAAATTGTTAGACAGGGGCTGAGTAGCAGCCCAGATGCAACAGTTATAGTGGGGTTAAATGGTGGTCAGAGCTGAGAGGCTGTGCAGATCAGCTCTATGGGACTTCCCCCTGCACTTGAACTTTGGAGAAAGTTCTAGAAGCAGTGGGCAAAGGTAAGGAGTGGCTGATCTGCACTTTTGAGGGATACTGGCCAATTTCCAACAAGAGATTTAGCATGGGGTCAGGACAGCCCTTAAAAGTTAAAGAGCATGCTCAGCAGCAGGGAGAGTTTGGATGGAAAATGCAGAAGTGAGGCTGGAGAGCAGGAGCCTGGAAAGGAGCCCAGATGGGAAGGGGCTCACTTACAGGTAGGAAAGCTTGGAAGGAGGAAAGCTCAGGACGTCATCGGCCCCCAGACCGAGGACCACCTGTGCAGCAGGGAAGAAGCAGCACAGTTAGAAGGCCTGGTAGTATCCCCCAGCCCACCAGCACCATAGGAGAAGGACTGAGTGAGTAGATCTGCACCCCCTGGGCCAATAAGGGGAAGGAGTACTTCAGTGGGACCTGGATTAGCTTACTACCAGGGACTGTCTTCTTTTAAAGTGGCAGATACTGGATCCCCTGCCCAGATATTCACCCAGAAAAGCTGGATTAGGAGAATCTGGGGTCTGGGGTGGTACTAGAGGCGATGCTGTCTAGCTCTCCAGAAGAGATTTTGTGCTGTAAAGACTTGTATATAGTTCCAGGAAAGTTTTCTTCTGTTGATGTTACCCTTGGTCATCCCATACACCTCTTACCCCATCCAAGTTGAATTCCTCTAATAAAATCCAAAAAAGAAAGCTCAATGACTAGTTGCTGTCTCCTGGATGCAGGTCTGTGTGGAAGGCACGTGTTGCCTGGCTGTGTAGGACTATAGGGGGACCCAAAACTCAGCAACTCCTACGGCAGTAGTGGTACACATGTAAAAAGATTGAGTCCTATGAATACCTTCTGTTCTAATATATTTCTATTATAATATATATATATATATTTATATATATATATATATATATATATATATATATATAAAATTTTTTCAATTATTTTAGTCATCCAGCTACACACCTAGTTGCCATGCACATTTTAATGTTTGCAACCAAATTGGTCAGTTTACATATTGATTTTTGATAATAAGGCAATCTACACCCCAAGGCAATCTAGGGCACTTGCAAAAAATAGAAGTGCATTTGCTGTTCACAGAGTCACATTGGAAATTTAGAAAATCTTTATAACTTTTTGCATCACATTCAGTAGAGTGATAATGTGACAGATCTAGATGGTTTAGTATCAGGGTTTGGTCTCTCATCATTCTTGGTAAGAAATTTGTCTATTTTTTAGCACTCCCCCCTTTATGATGTAAAATAAATTAAAATTCCAAAAGAGAGTAGGATCCCCCTCTGTGATGACTGCAGCAGAAAGGCTGACCTAGCAACATTAGATCAGAAATCTTGTTGTGTTCCCACATCCTAGAGAGGTACTTGATGGGTGATTCATCCTTCAGTTATTTTTTTAAAGCTAAAATATAAGTTTAGGGTGGACTGACCCTTAAAATCCAATATAAAAATCATTATTAGGGAGAAATTCCACAGTTACTGGAATGTCTTATTGTAAACCCCCATACTATTGTACATACCTCCCTGCAATAATTCTCGAATGAAAAGTTAGTTCAGTTCCCTGAAATATCACTGATAGTTTTCTCATCCGTTCTGCACCCCTCCCTGTAGGAAAATAAAGCATTTGTCCTATTATCTAGGGAGACCATATCGCATTTAAATCTGCCAAGTGCAGGTCGCATCCCTTCTCCCCTCTGCTGAATTACTTTGCTGGGGCACAATGGTTTCTTACTTTGTCATTTAAACTGCATAAAGAGGCAGAAATTGATTTTTATTGCGGATCTTTATTTCTAATAAAACTCGGAGGGCCTCTTTTCTTCCCGTCTTCAATGGCCCTTGAATGCTTTCAATCTGCAGTTCTCTGTTTCATAGGCAGAAATAAAATCAAATGAAATGGATTTTCAAAAAAGGAAAAAAAAGTCTGTATCTGAGTGGGAGGGGGATAGCATAGAGTACAGAGGTAAAGACGAGGATGACATCTTCTGTATGCAAAGGTATACATCAGTCTAGGTGTGCACTGTAATATTCAAAGCCCATGGAATTATCATACTTCTCAATAAGGATTTCTGGAAGGAATTCACTATAAGGCACACATATGTGCAAATTGCAGTGACCTACAGGAACCAATTAGAAATCATCTTTCTTTGGTCCAGCCACGTATATATAAATACAAGGTATATTCAATGCCACATCCCTGATAGAATAACTGCAAAATTTACATCATACAATAAATGGGAATATATAGGTACATGAGACATTGAATAATAATTGGATAGTGTAAAAAAACAATGTATAAAAACTTGAAATGTTATTCAAAATATGTTAAACTGTATAAAATACAATTGGATGATTTAATCACTTTTAGCATCCTTACAGAAATCATAACAAATTTACAATATACCACTCATCACTACACGGTAACAAAATTATATTAGATCTTGGATGAAATTATCCATTTGGAGACATCCATGGCGTTTCAACAAACTCTCTTCTTCAAGGTGGTGAATATCTGCATTATAATATAGATTTTCAATATATGCATATCAGTAGCATCAACAGCCCTCATTATCATTCACTATACAAGGGCACTTATATGTACCATATTAGGACATTCTAAAATATTAGCTATAAACATTAAAAACCACAGACTGACGTCTTCACCCAGTACCCCCTGGGCTCCACCATATCCAGATAGAACAACACAAGGACTGCTAAGGGCATAACAGTTGACTGTGAAATAAAACAAAACAATATATGGTATAAATCAATTTGATTGACAAAATATATAATGGACAATTGACATAGTATATATACCATTAAATACTGTATATACCTGAACAAAATGTCTTCTGCATTCTCTCAAGGTGAGAATTATAGGTGGGAAGCACATACAGGAATTGCTCAAGGTACTGACAGTGGAGCACTATGAATACTGAATAATGTAGCATGGGATCAACAAAATATAATAAATATTCATAAAAGTTGCTCATATATGTGCATCCCTATTCAGTCATACCTTGGCAGTATAACCCAGCATCAATTAGTCCAGCGATCCTAGATCATCAATATCAAAGAAGGCATAGATGTCCATTAGTTGCTTCCAACATATAAATATCCAACTGAGGAGGAGTCAAGTCATCCATGTGAGGGAGTGATCCAAGTATACAGAGTGTAATTGTACACCTGCATTGGCACCAAACTATAACCCATGGGGGGATGAAACACCCCCTTCCTGCAATGCTTGCAGCTTCCTGGAAAAGGAATTAGATCTGGAGCACAATGATGTCATCAAGACACCATGGGTATGTGTGTCTCCACATGGATAAATTCATCCAAAATCTGTTGTAATTTTGTTACCATGTGGTAATAAGAGAGGCGTATTGTGAATTTGTTATGATCTCTATAAGGATGTTAAATGTGATTAAATCAGCCACCATCCAATTATTATTTAATCTCTCATGTGCCTATAAAGTCCCATTTATTGTAAGTACATTTTGTGGTTTGGTTCAGCTACACCAAAACGACTTCCAGATGAAACTCAATTGTTTGCTATGGGTCATTGTTCTTTGAAATATGTAATTAAACAAAATTGTGCCTTATTAGTTGTTAAGTTTTTTTGTTTAAATGAAGGGCAAAGCAACTTCCAGCAACCAGTAAAATTAGTCAGTTAACTGCTATTGCATTCCATCAAACATTACAACTTTGCTAGAATTACAAAGCCCAATTTTATGTATATGTTTTATATACATCCTTCCAGAGGCAGGATAGGGCTAAAATAGGTTGTAAAGGCTGGAGTTTTGTTACCTTCATGTATTCCATGCATGAAGGTAAAAAACCTTCAGTGTGCAGCTCTCCCCAAGCCTCTCCTAAACTTACCTGAGCCCAATCCTGATCCAGCGATGTACAGGAGAGCAGCAGCTCCCCCGGGTCTCTCCCTCCCCATGGCTGAGACACAGCAGCGGGAGCCATTGGCTCCTGCTGCTGTCAATCCCAGTCAATGAGGAGGAGGGGGCAGGACCAATCCACGCTCTGTTTGTCTTATAGACACACAGAGGTAGCTTGTGAGTGAGCAGGTATGAGTGCTCCCAGAGGAAGCAACTTGATCTGGGGACACTGAGCAGCCAATAGCGCAAGCAAGGGACACGAGAAGAGGAGGATCGGGGCAGCTCTGTGCAAAACCACTGCACAGAGCAGGTAAGTATGACATGTTTGTTATTTGTTGTTTTATTAATCTGAACATGTAGTATCACTTTAAAGTGTTTGTAAAGTCACATTTTTTAGTTAGAGAATATAATGAATAGAATACCTGTTTTGTTTTTATTCCTGCCAAAATGTCTGCTAGGTAGTTTCAACCTTTGAATTAGTTTTTTTGACCATTGTCACTGAGAAATACGTGATGGGAAATCAAAAATTTAGGGTTGTCATCAGAACAAAAGGTGAGGTAAAATCTTCCAATGGGGATACCTGTTCCAATGACAACTGTTAAAAAGAGAAATTTCCCTCACTTTGCAAATATTTCCCATCACTTCCTATGGCATCTTGGGGACAGGACATGAAGGGAAATCTTGTCAATGGAGTACGGACAGCAAAAAGGAATCTGACAGGGATTGTAACCCTTCCCCATTCTATCTAAATAGATTTTTTTTGCCAATGCCTACACTTAAAAGTGGAAGTTCAATCAAACACTAGCTATACTTAAATCCACTCCCACCACTATTCTAAGTTCTAAGCCTATTCTATCTACCCTGTGAAAGGAAAGAAGTCTATACTTACCTATTCTGAGGACACTCCGTCCAGGTCACATAGTTGTTTCCCAACACCAGCTTCGCATGCTCCATAGTAAATTTATGGGAAACGTTATCGCCCAGGCTCTGCAGCCGTTGTCAGTGATCTCTCCTCTTCACTGAAGCTGACCACTGGAGAGATCATGTGTCTGGACTGGAGCACCATCAGCATACATAAATATACAGATTTTTCATATACAGGCTAGATAAAAAAAGGTTTAGAATAGGAGGGGAAGCAGATTTAAATATAGTTAGTGTTTAACCGAACTTCCACCTTACTATCCACTTGGAGTGAATTTTAGGCCCCATCTATGTTCTAGTTCACAAATTCAAAGACTTCATTGAGTCAGAAGGATTGGACATGAAGTCTAACATAAGAGCTTCAACCCTGTTGTTAACTTGAGCCCAAACTGGGACAAAAAATAGGACCAGGCATTTTAGACTGAGCAACCAATTTTTGCGGAGGGCCGGAGGGGAGGGTGTTTTTCCTGGGTGTGGTTAGTGACAGAATATTCATGGAGTCGATCTTCTGCACTGTAAAGTAAAGGGGCACTGTGATATAAAAGGGACTGCACTGGGCAAAGAGAAAGCCCAATCCAGTAAAGATATATTCCCATATAGCAATGAGACAGCCCAATCCAGCAAAGAGACATCCCCATATAGCAAAGATACAGCCCAATCCAGTAAAGATATATCCCTATATAGCAAAGAGACAGCCCAATCCAGCAAAGAAACATCCAAATCCAGCAAAGAGACATCCTATTCCAGCAAGTAGACATCCCCATATATAGCAAACAGACAGCCTAATCCAGCAAAGAGCCATCTCCATCCAGTAAAGAGACAGCCCCATCCAGCAAAGAAACATCCAAGTTCAGCAAAGAGACATCACAATCCAGCAAATAGACATCCCAATCTAGCAAAGAGACATCTAATCCAGCAAAGAGACATCCCCATACAACAAAGAGACAACCCAATCCAGAAGAGACACTTCCCCATATAACAGAGACATCCTAATCCAGCAAACAGACAACCCCATCCACCAAAGAAACATTCCCAATCCAGCAAAGAGACAGCCCAGTCCAGCAAAGAGACATCCACATCCAGCAAAAAGACAGCCCATAGAGCAAAGATACAGCCCATCTGGCAAAGAGACATCCTGTCTAACAAAGAGACAGCCCATCCAGCAAAGAGACATTCCATCCAGCAAAGATACAGCCCATCCAGCAAAGATACAGCCCATCCAGCAAAGAGACATCCTATCCAGTAAAGAGACAGCTCATCCAGCAAAGAGACATCCAGTCCAGCAAAAAGACAGCCCAATCCACTGCTGCTACAGAGCGGGACTGTTTGGCTGTCACAATGTGCCTGCAGGTGAAGGAGAGAGGCCATCGTTGTCCCTTTAATGCCGCTGTGTCTGAAGCATCTGGGTGTCTGTGTATCCCCTGCCGCGCTTTCTGCTTGTGACTGGAGCCCTCTCTCTCTCCCCTCCTGTTGGCCCTTCTTTCGTCATAGCCGCATAGTGGGAGGTGAGTGGCGGCCGTGGTCTGTGTTAGTCCCGTCCAGACCGCGGTCGCCGCTTACCTCCCACTGTGCAGCCCAGTCAAAAGGCCACTCTTCTTAGGCTTGGTGGCCCTGGCCCAGTGGCCAGAGCGGGCCTGACTTGAGCACTTTACAGGCCTTCCCTTCTGAAACTTCTAGCTACCTGGCTGTCATGCAGAATGCTTGGCTTTAACATTCTGAGAAACTGACCTAGAACAAGTATGTAGATTACTGTAGTAGTATTTAAAGTAGCAGTATAGCAGTAGTTAAAGTTGTATTAAATCCAAAAGCAAACAATTTTTAATATACTGTATTTCAGCTTACCAATGACTATATGTGGTGGCTGCATTAGGCTTCTTTTTTTAGGCTTTTTTTCTTTATGTTGACCTGGTGATCCTGCCAGTAAGTCAATTTTTTTTCACTTTCTTTAACATATCAAGTTGTCCAGCAAAATGACAGGGCTGAGGCAAACACGTTACCACTGAAAGGGGTGCTTAAAATGATCAGCGTTTACAGTGTTTATGGAAATCCTTTATCCCAAACTGATATTAAAGTCTTGTTTAAAAAAAAAAAAAAAAAAAAAATACAAACATACCTGCTATACAATACTTACGTGCTATGTGTAATGGTTTTGCATAGAGCAGCCCAGATACTCCTCTTCTCGGGTCCCCCGCCAGCGCTCCTAGCCCCTCCCTCCTGATGAGTGCCCCCAGTGCAAGCAGCTTGCTTAGGGGCACCCAAGCAGGAGCGCTCCCAAGCCGTGGCTCTGTGTGTCCATTCACACACAGAGCCGTGGCTCGACCCCACCCCCTCCATCTCCTGATTGGCTCACTGGCTGTGATTGACAGCACCTTGAGCAAATGGCTCCCACTACTGCCTCAGCCTATCAAGAGTGAGAGTCCCCAGAGAGCCAAGGATCTTTGGATCGAGAGGGGGCTCAAGTATGTATTAGGGGTCTGGGAGCGGAGAGCTGCTGCACATAGAAGGTTTATTTACCTTCATACATAGAATATATGAAGGTAAAAAAACCTTGAGCCTTTAGAACTACTTTAAAATAAAACTCTTGCTGTAACTGCTTAAAAAGTATTAGATGGAGTTCTGCTTTATTTGGTTAGTCAAGTCCATCTAAATTTGCTCGTCCATCTAACACTACCCTCTCCCCAAATTGACACTGCTGCTGTCCAAAGGTGTCTCTGTTGCTCAATCCAGACTAGAGACATTCTAAGACAGGAAGTGCGTGACCGGATCACCAGGTGTAAATAAAGAAGGAAAAGCTAAAATAAGAAAATGAATACAGCTACCACATATAAGTACTAGTAAATGGCAATATAATACATTTTTGTTTTGTTTTTTAATACTAATTTAAAGTAGTATATGAAAAATAAAGAATAAAATGCAGTAATCCATGGCAACAAATAGTTACTTATCTCTGATTAGCATGTCTTGAAGGCAATCTTTTATCTACAGGTATAACCAGGATACATGTATTAAATAAATATATTTGTTACATTTTAACTGAATACCTTTTGTCCATTATAAAAACAGGGAATGATCTGCATGTATATTAATGCATGCCAACCTGCAAATGTATAGAAACATAATATATGTTCATCATTTCATGGATGTATGTACAAATTATGAAGATAAGTCTTGTATTGGCACTTAGAAAAGCAGTGGAGTTTAAATAATAGCTAAATTATTCTAATCATATGAGAGGATGGAAGTGCGAGTTAATTACAAATGAGTACAGATTTTACTTGTGTCTTATTAAAGTAACCACATTAATCGGCCTTAGAGCAGGATGCAGGAACAGCTTCTAAGCTGGGAATGTGCATCGAATAAAGCCCAGCAAGAGCCAGTATATGGCTGACATTAAGCCTCTCAGTTTTATCTGTCCTTTTTTATTACGACCTGCGAAGATGAGCACTGCCCTACAGATAACTCAGACAGAGAACAGAAGAGAGCAGGCAATGAGAGCCGAGACAGGGGCCCTGCCGGCGGCTCCAGCTCTTTGCCGGATAGGTTACTGATTCTCTTGATTAACATATTCAGAGTTGGATTAACCAAAGCCTCCAGCAGGATTCCCAACATCTATCTAATGAGTGGAAATATTCAACCACTCTATTAACTTTATCAGATACCAAGGCTAAGTTCTAAAACCTGCAGGCATCTGCTGCCATTTTATTGTGTCTTCAACAAGCCAAAGTCTGGGATCTCATCGCTTATGGAATAATGTGAGTATGATGGACTGCATAGATTATATGGAGGGGCATGTGCCCTGTGGCATACTATAGATTAGGGCCACTTCCACATGGGTTGGAGAAGAAATCTTAGATTTATGAATTATTCAAGGTGATGGAATCAAGGAATGAACAAGTCAAAGAAAATTATAAAAGAATACATGGCTTTTGTTTACTTAAAAAAATAACCTGTAAAAGTGAGCAGATTTGTTCACTTCAGTTATTCAGATTGTTTTTATTATATCAATTGGTGGTCATTGGGAGCTATTTGTCATCTACTTTCACGTAGGAAAAATAATTTGATTATGTGGAAGTGCACAGAGTGGCTAAACATTATTTCTTTAAAAGATGCAACAGACACAATCAAGGCTTCTGATACCTGTGCCAAATAAAGGTTAAAGTGGAATTTCCTTAAACATAAAAGAACTCCAAACCTATGGTCTACATTTTCCAGCCAGCTTTGCAAAGTAAATCCAGACAAAAATGGATCAAACTTCATCTGGTTCAGTAGGAACTGGCCAAATTTCGACAGTTGACATGGACAGCCTGGTTGTACATAAGTCAATCTATCAATTGACTTGTGTACAAACGGCCTGTTGGGTTTTCCCGAATGATCAATGCTGATGGCTATACCTGGCAACACTGATCATTGTATTCTGATGGTGGACAAGTCTCAGAATACAAGAGATCATTGGCAGGGATTCCCCCATCCACATCAAATGTGTGGGGAATCAAAGCATTTTCTTTTGTTCAACCAACGGATTGAATGAAAGAAAAATGCCTAATGTATGAACTGCCTAAGTGAATGTGTAAAAACATCACCTTTATTATACTATATTCTAGTGCAGGGGTCCTCAAACTTTTTATACAGGGGGCCGGGTCACGGACCTTCACACTGTTGGGGGGCCGAACTATGGTTTGAAAAAAATATGAACAAATTCCTATGTACACCACACATATCGTATTTTTAGTGCAAAAAAAACAGGAAAAAAACAATACAATATTTAAAATGCACTGTACACTGTACCGCACTTGACAATGCAATGCACTGTACTCAGTAACGGACTGGACACCACAATGCACTGTACACTGTAACGCACTGGACACTGCAATGCACTGTACTCTGTAATGCAATGGACACCGCAGTGCACTGTACTCTGTAACGCAATGGACACCGCACTGCACTGCACTCTGTAACGCAATGGACACCAATATGCACTGTACCGCACTTGACACCGCAATGCACTGTACACTAACGCACTGGACACCAATATGCACTGTACTCTCTAACACACTGGACAACGCAATGTACTGTACTCTGTAACACACTGGACACCGCAATGCATTGTACTCTGTAACGCACTGGACACCGCAATGCACTGTAACCTAACGCACTGGACACCAATATGCACTGTACTCTGTAACGCTCTTGACACCGCAATGCATTGTACTCTGTAACACACTGGACACCGCAATGCACTGTACTCTGTAACGCACTAGACACCACAATGCACTGTACTTTGTAACACACTGGACACCGTAATGTACTGTGCACTGTAACCCACTGGACACCACAATGCACTGTACACTGTAACACACTGGACACCAATATGCACTGTACACTGTAACGCACTGGACACTGCAATGCAGTGTACTCTGTAACGCACTAGACACTGCAATGTACTGTACACTGTAACCCACTGGACACCACAATGCACTGTAACGCACTGGACACCACAATGCATTGTACACTAACGCACTGGACAGCAATATGCGCTGTACTCTGTAACGCACTTGACACCGCAATGCACTGTACTCTGTAACGCACTGGACACCACAATGCACTGTACTCTGTAACGCACGTGACACCGCAATGCACTGTACTCTGTAACACACTGGACACCACAATGCACTGTACACTGTAATGCACTGGACACTGCAATGCAGTGTACTCTGTAATGCACTAGACACTGCAATGTACTGTACACTGTAACCCACTGGACACCACAATGCACTGTAAAGCACTGGACACCACAATGCATTGTACACTAACGCACTGGACAGCAATATGCGCTGTACTCTGTAACGCACTTGACACCGCAATGCACTGTACTCTGTAACGCACTGGACACCACAATGCATTGTACACTGTAACGTACTGTACACCGCAATTCATTGTACTCTGTAATGCAATGGACACCACAATGCACTGTACACTGTAACGCACTGGACACCACAATGCACTGTACACTGTAACGCACTGGACACTGCAATGCATTGTACTCAGTAACGCACTGGACACCAATATGCACTGTACACTGTAATGCACTGGACACCAATATGCACTGTACTCTGTAATGCACGTGACACTGGAATGCACTGTACTCTGTAATGCACTGGACACTGCAATGCTCTGTACTCTGTAATGCACTGGACACCACAACGCACTGTACTCTGTAATGCAATGGACACCTAAAGATGCAGAATGGGATTGTAATTTTATCCTTCACTTGAAAAAGTGTTAAGAGGGCTGAGGAGACATCTGATGAGAATGTGGGAAAAAAGCTAGGGCAATGCACAAAAAGACTGCAATAAGGGTAAAAATGGTTCTCAAATGGGTGGCACCACCCCTGCTGTATCTCATTCTAAATTGTACCCATCCTCCTCCTCTTCATCCTACTTCTTAGAAGTCTGCATCTGACTTGACATGTCTTCCACTCAAATGCTGTGATGCCCTATTTCATTTTAGGAATCTTGGGAAAAACAGCACATGACAATGAAGCTCTGGCGCTTTATCCAGAAGTAAATTGCTTAGTGGTCTTGTCCTTCTGATACATAAGTGGGCATTGTGGCCAGCAACAGTGGTGCAATTGAGGAACCTAAGTTATGATACCTGCTTTTCCTTCATTCAACCATACAATACAATAAGTAATAGTTCTTCCTAGCAGCCTTTGCTGACTCTTTTACATATCTAAAACTGCAAAACTCCAAATAACCCTCCTAACAGGTAGAATACCCCCCCCCCCCATCCCTGCATTAAAAATTAAAGCGTGTGTCCCATATTTCTTATTTGTTAATATTAATGATGGAAATGGGGATGAAACCTTGCACTTGAGGATGCAGAATGCCATGTATATCAGCATAATGGCAGCCATTGGAGATTTCGTTTTTGAACTTTCAGAGAAGGTGTAACCTGAACTGCTAACTGCAGCAAATCTCTTTCTTTGTTGCTGCTGTATTATCATTCTGCAGTGTGGACAGGGTTAAACTGAATACTCATTAATGCAGAAGTGCAGCAGCCACCTTTTAGGAGACCACTTTCATTGCATGTCTATGGAGTGGCTCCAGTGCAGGGTCAGCCATCTTAGCTGGGTCTAGATCGATCCTGGCTGAACGGAACCCTGCTATACTTGAACATAATCTGTTGAGATCTGAGAGAATCAAATAGACTGCTTATCAAGCAGGACCTTGCCTCAGAGACTGGGAACCTACTCCCTGGGAGGGTGTGAGGTGTGATTTGGATGTCTGGGGTGTTCAGACCATAATATAGAGCACGGGTGTCAAACTGGCAGCCCTCCAGCTGTTGCCAAACTACAAGTCCCATGAGGCATTGCAAGATTGACAGTTACAAGCATGACTCCCAAAGGCAGAAGCATGATGGGACTTGTAGTTTCGCAACAGCTAGAGGGCTGTCAGTTTGACACCCCTGATATAGAGAATTCTCTCTTTTTGTAAGGAAAGTGACTGTCTCAGCAGGATCAAAAGAGAGAAGTCACAGCATCTCTTTTCATGTCTGAGGCTGTGAACTGAATCAGAGCAGTGTCCAAAAATTGAGAAGAGGGAACATTGGGTCTGGTAAGAGACCAACATTTTACAAGTCAATCTGTTGTTTTATGGGAACTGTTGCTCTTCCTTCAAGGGTCCCACCTTTGCCAGACAACCTTTTTTTTATCATCGATCGCTGTGTGACCAAACGGGGACATGTTATAGCATGTTAGGACTGTCTTTATATACTGTTGTTAGGTAAAGGCAGTGCACTTCCATTAATTGCTGCTAGTCAGAATTGTGCAGGTATCTAACCATATCTCTGCGAATAACATTATTATTATTATTATACAGGATTTATATAGCGCCAACAGTTTGTGCAGCGCTTTACAATATAAGGGAGACAGTACAGATACAAAAGGTGATAGCTGCGGGGGATGATCTGGCGGAGGTGATTCAAGTACAGTTCTTAGGTGGAGGTGGGGTAGGCTTCCCTGAAGAAGTCAGTTTTCAAAGATCACCTAAAGGCAGACAGGGTGGGGGCTGACCGGACATGCTGTGGTAGGGAGTTCCAGAGGTTGGGAGAGGCTCTGGAGAGGTCCTTGAGGCGAGCGTAATTATCATTATGATTGTTTGTATAGGTGCACTTGCTAATTCTTTCTTCTTTTAGGCTATACTTGGACTAATAAATGCTTTGAAATACCTCAAGGTGTTTCAGTAAGAGCTGGGTGAGTGAGGTGTGTCATCTTCAGGTGTGCAGGAGGATGTTCATGGTTTATCTCAACAGTTTGTCCTACTACATTTCCTCCAGCATCCTTTCCAAGAGGATATCTAGTGAGACAGGTGGCATTGGCACCAAGAAAAAAAACAGATTGTCACACACATGTCTGGGAAAGTTGACCTTTCCCAGAAAGAAATGAAAAGCCGTTGTTTTCTCCTGCCTATCCCTAATGCCACAGAATCAAGACAAACACTACCTTCACTTTTTACACACCACTAGCCTAGACCACCAATAGCTACAACAATATGACCCTCTAAAAGATGAAAACACATTCTATTTCCTTTAATTTCCACCAAGAAATCATTGGCTACAGTTATAAAAAAAAGAACATCCCCACACAAAAAAAACATATAATGCCTATTAACTAGTTTTGCAAATTGCTCAGTTTGTCTCTACAGAAAGTACTGTGGTTGCGAAACTCATAGATTACAAGCAAATGTTTCATTATTCAACTGTCTCTGCAGGAGAGCGCATCACCCAGGGCAAATAAATTACTCATCAAAGTAGCACTGCCTCTTTTTATTGCTGTATTTATTAATTATTGGGGATGTCTAACATGTATTGACTGACATAATCATACTTGTAAGTAATAGCCAGCAGTGGATTTACTTAGAATGTTATATATAAGCTACATAGGGCAAATACTGCTCTTTATATTTTGTTCAACATTTTTCTACCATTGTTGTTATTCTGTGCATAGTGAAGCAAAGGCAGATAACCATGACAATTTTATGTAATATAGAATAGTTTCCAGGGAGCTGAGATGCCAAATGCTTACTCACAGTAACATTCCTATCTCATCTACCATAAAATATATAATGTTTCAGATGGAAGAAATAGAGAAGTTATCTTGCCCAGTCAGCGCCCGATATCTGCATCTCTCTGCAAATGGCCTGAAACGTATGTGTGTGTATCTCTTGTGATATTGTACTCTTTGATGCCATATTTCTAAAGTGTCCTGCAGTGTTTGAGACAATTATTTCCAACCTCCCTATTTGAAAAGATTTAGTATTTATTGTGAAATATTACTTATAAGCTCATCTACAGCAGTAGGATTTTCATAAATCTGTGCTACACTGAGCCTTATTCTAAGAAATATTCTAAGAAATGATGATGATGATAATACAACAATGTAATAATAATGACAATAATTATTATTATTATTATTATTAATAATATTATTGGATTTCTACTATCCTGAGTTAATAAAAATACATGTTCAGTTTTCACCTTTCACAAATTCCAGTTGTTGTGTTGCACAGCTGCTGCCAGTTTCGCTTACCAGGCTTCCTGATTCCATGAGAGGCAATTGGAATAATTATGCGGGTGTAAATTGTTGCATACTATTCCTTAGTAATTATGACTATCACTACAGTTAAAAATTAAATGTATCCAGGCTATTTTAAAATTTGTAATTCATTTTGTCATTATCATTACAACCGGGGGGTACTAAAGTTTATCGAAATCGAAGAGCAATAATTTACCAGTTCTTAGATGTGGTGGCTGTATTTGTTTTCATTTGTTCAGGGTTTTTTCTCTTTTTTTTAACTTGGGGTTCCAGCCAGTAACACATTTCCTGTCCCAGATTGGCAAACTTCACTTGCCACACTGGAGGAACCGAGTTGCTACCCTAGAAGAGGAAGTGTGTTAGGACTACAGAACATCCTCCTCTTTCTTCATCTCTATAACATAAACATAAGGTGTTTTGTAATCCATAGGGGGCTGGGCAAAAAATGCTTGAGATGTCTCTACAGAGTGCACAGGAACTGTGAGCTCAATGGATTTCAAATAGCATCAATGGGTATTTTTGTTTGCACTTATTGCACAGATATGACAAATTGCTTTAATTGGTAAATTTAACAGACACATTTTACATACACTTTAACCCCTTTTACTTCCAACACCTTAAGTATTACAGGCATGGCAGAACTGACAGCTACTGGTGTCATGAGCATGCTTACATTTTACAGAACTAGCTTTGAACTTTCATATAGAGGCGATTAGAGCAGCTATAATACCATCCACCCACATCTACAACTCACAAATTGTAGGGCACCAACGGCAATCCCCCCTTCCACAAACATGTCCTGGGCTCCAGCAGCCTGGGTCATCAGCTGCCACTCTTAGGCCCTGTTCACATGGGGCAAACTCCATTTTGATCAGCAGGGAATCTGTCCGTGGATCCCTTGCTGATCAGAGCAGAGTGGGCAGATGAGCCTTTTATCTGCAGAGTGGACATGGGCAGATGAGCCTTTTATCTGCAGAGTGGACATGGACAGAGCTCGCTCTGTTCTATGAGCGTCCGGCTGTAAACGGAATCTACTGTCCCTTTACACCTGACTGCCCTACGTTCCTGTTTGCTAGACCACGTGTCAAACACAAGGCTCGTGGGCCGAATCCAGCCTGCCAAGCCATTTCATGTGGCCCTCGCACCTCTCCTGCAGCTCTGGCACCCTCCTCATCTCTGTACACACCTTGTCTCAGTAGTTGGCAGCAGAGAGGATGGCGGCTCTCATCTACCAGATCCTGTGTTGCTCCATGCAACCCCAGAGAAGCTCATCTTTAAGTCCTCCCCATCTCAGCAATCAGCAGAGAGGAGGACAGAACTCCTCCTTCAGATCCTGCGCCTCTCTGTGTAGCTGCAGCACCCCCTCATCTCCGCCTCCCCTGGTATCAGCATTTAGCAGACTCCATCACTCTTTTGGTCCTTCTCCAGATACCTCACTTTCTGCTCCCCAGCAACTTCTCAGAAGCAGCACAAAGTAAGGGGGTTGCACTCTGATGTAAGGGAGTATGGGGAGCTTTTGATATCTAATGTAAGGAGGGTGGGGTGCTCTGGACATCTAGTTTACAGATACAGCCAGCCCTTTGAGGGCAACCATAATGCTAACGTGGCCCACAATGAGATTGAGGTTGACACCTTTGGTCTTGACAGTGGAGAATGGATCCCCTTCCATCTTCTTTTTTAGTCAGACTGGAGTTAGGCACACCATCCAGTATATGGGTGAATTGACCGTTCAATCAGGTCTGCCTGAAAAACTAACAGCTGGACCTGATCGAATCCTTCAAGTGAAAGATGCCTTAGAATGAAGAGTACCATTTCTTGATCTCCCCTGTGATCATTGAATCCAAAGTGCTCAGATGCGAGCACTTCCAGGTTCAGAACTGTCAGATCCTTGCTCCTGCTGCCAGGAAAATAGCCAGTCGAACATATTCTGTACTTGATTCCTATGGGGGCACTCATGCAAGCTCGCTCCCAAGCCAGGCTATTTGTGTCTATTCAGATAAACAACCTGGACTGGCCCCAACCCCTGCTCTCTGCTCACAGATTTTGACTGACAGTAGCAGAAGCCAATGGCTTCCACTGCTGTCAGCCAAGCCTGTAATAGCCAGGAGAGGGGAGAAGAGCTGCTGCAGATGTGCCGACCTCTGGACCGAGATCAGACTCAAGTGAGTATTTGGGGGGGCGGAAGGCGGACCTGCACTTATAAGGTTTTTTACCTTAATACAGGGAATGCATTAAGGTAAAAAAAAACCTTTTACATTTTCAACCACTTTAAAAAATAACAATCTCAAATTTTGAGTTGTTTCCTGAACATTAATAGAGGGGAAATCTGGTGACTTGAGGGGGCTCCAAGGGATTCCCTTAATTTGCAGGGATTTCCTCTCACTTCCTGTTTTGGCTATGCGACAGGAAGTGAAGGGAAATCTCCCCAATGGGACAAAAATAGAGAAAAAATGAAAAAAAAATTTTGCCTACAGTTCTACTTTAGGTCTTGATATATTTAGGATCTATATACTTAACTCAGTCTCATCTTTTATAATTTACTGAAAATGTTGAGATTTTATGTAGGCATTAAAATACATTTAAATGCATTTTTCTTACTGAAAATATAGAATTGCTAATCAGAAAATACTGTATATCATGTTTTATGTGTGTTTTCCTGTAGGAAAGTGTGCATTTTAGCACGTGTTGTAAAAACCGAAATATAGGGGAAACAAATGACAGCTAAAAGGTTCAATTAAGAGGCGGGCTATGCATTTCACATCTAGACTTTCAGTGGTGTCCTACCTGAATTAATCCACCTCTTAATACCATTATTATAATGCCATGGCTATAGAAACCATCCATATTATACAGAAATGCAGTACCACAGGGTGTTGCATTATAGAAAGGTATCTCATGCAGTGCTAATGAATGCCATTGTGGCTCCAAACACCAAGTCAATCAACTGCAAATAACAGGCAATACAATCTGCAGTGCTCCTTGGATGCTGTGAGCCAAGAGTACTACTACCTTTACTGAATTAAAATTGGTGGGCAAACCCTTTTCCCAGTTGGGACAGGCTTGCTAGCTTCGGGATTGGCTAATCTTTCCTCACAATGTCCAGTTTTTCTTGAAAAGTCATCTTGAAAATGGCTTTGTATGTATTTCTGTAACCAAATCATTTGCTTCTCCTCTGTCAGCCATTGCGGTTTGAAAAAACTAAATCTACAGGAATATATTTTAACTTGTAGTTCGCTACAGATGCAGTTTGCTAGCTCTGACTAATACGCTCTCTGACCATCCAATCAAAAGAACATGAAAATACTATTATTGTATGTGTCCTGGCTAGCTTCTGTGTCATCAACTTGAAATCTGATTGGTTAAAGCAACAGTTTTGTTGCCATTTATTTTAAGCTACAGGTACCTGCACTGTTGATTCTGAAGGTCTCAAGGAAGATTTCTTTGGCCCTAGCAACACATGATGGCTGAAATATGATTGGATAAAAGCTCTAACATAAACATACACTACTAGAAGCAGCTCAACCAAGAGAAAATTTCTTTGAAGAGAATATACTATTGGAAATAATTTAATACACATTCATGGAAACAATATATTAAAATGTAAGTTAGTGATTCTGATAGTGTTTAGGCTAGCAGAGAAGGCCTTGCTGGCCCTGACCGTTCACCACTGGTTAAATCACTCTTACCACAAAGAACTGCTTTCTGAAGTAATGGCAAAACCATATGTAATGCCCTCCAGGTTAGCTGGACAGTTTTTTAGACAAAGGTTTCTGGAGCCCTCCCACCTTTCCAGAAAGTGGATAACTTTCTGGAACAGGGGTAGAGGAGGGGAGGAGGCCCAGATCTGCATGTTTGAGGGACCGTGGCAAACCCCCTGGCTGGATGCTGGGCATGGTGACCAGGGCAGCCCTCAAATATCACAGAGCCTGGGGAGAGGTGCGCAGAGTATGGTTGAATATGGAGTGAGGAGATGGGGTTTGGAGATTGGAATGGGGCCCCGGGGAGGGGGCCTACCTACGGGCATTTACTGGAAAGAAGGATCTCCTCTATCCCATCATCTCTATGGGAGGACGGCCTGTGAAGCAGGGAAGGAGTCAGCCCAGCATAAGGCCTGAAGGCAACCGCCAACCCACAAAGCAAGCAGGAAAGGATTGAGTGAGTACTCCTACACACCCTGGGCCAGATATGGGGAGAGGGTGGTCAGGTGCAATAAACAACTAGTCTTCATTCAGGACATCTAAATCTACAGCTCCTGGGCCCCCTTGTCCAGGGATACCCTCAAGCAGCTGGGTGAAGAGGAGGATTCACCTGGGGTCTGAAGATGTACACCAGAGAGCTGTTAATGCTCCTAAAGGAAAGACTGTTTCTATCTGCATTTTTTGTACATAATTGCTCAGAAGTTTTTCCTCAAGTTTACAGTCCCCTAGGTTCCATCCAAATTCATAACCCCTTAATAAAATCACAAAACCATACTCTAGGACTGTTTACTGACTACGAGTGCAAAGTGTGGAAAAATGTATGTTACCTGGCTGTGCAGAGCTTTAGGGGGACCCAAAACTCAGCGACTCTTAACCTCCTTAGCGGTATTCCTGAGTGTAGCTCGGGGTAAAATGTCAGTACCAAAAGCGGTAACCCCGAGCTACACTCGGGCTTACCATGCGGCGTTGTTCAGGGAGTCCCTGCAGCGCTTACCTTGTCCTTCGCTCCCACGATGTGTCCCCTGCAGCGTCCCCGGCCATCTCCTCCGGCCGATGCCGGCATCCGGCTTCCGTGTTCCGGTCCCTGTGACGTCGGAACGTACGTGCGGCGCAACCGGCGGCAAATTTAAAATTTTTAAAAAATGTCATTTTTTTTAAAATGATTATTACATAGTAAAACATTGCTGTTTCAATGCATTTCACATACATTTTGTCCCTACTGCTTTGTCCTGTGCCCTGCCTGCATTTTGACTGTTCTTTCTGCCTGGAAACAGAAATGTCCATGGCGTCCAAAAAGCGTCCCTTTACGTCAAAAGCGGTTTTAGACCAGCTAGAGAATAGCGATAGTAAATCAGAACCACTTGCAGAATTGAGTGATAATGATTCGTGGGGAAATTCGTCATCAGACACTGAAAACGATTTTGCAACTTTGCTCAGAGATGTGCGAATTTGCCTCTGTATTTCAAATTTCAGTGTTTTTGGTTTGATTATATTATTGTATTCAATTTATTATTATTATATTATTATTTTTTATGATTATTTATTAAATTATAATTTATGATTTCGTGTTTCAAATTTTATCATACCCGGGATGTTTACTAGACTCTTGTTCGTACAGATTTCAGTGAGTTATTCCTAAAAATTACAGCCTACAATAAAAAACTACATATTTCCATGCAAAAAAAATGGTACCGCTTTCAGCACAAAAAATCGGAAATGATCAGACCGCCGAGGAGGTTCAGGGGGTAGTGCTACACATATATATACCACACACAACTGATGGTTGCGTAGTGCTACTCCCATAGGAGCCACAAGAATACTGTCCAGGTCCTCCCTGAATACTTTGTCCCACAGCCAGGCACATAGGCTCATTCACTCGTTTCTCCAATAATCAGTCTACAGGTGTTGTTTTTGTTAGGGTTTTTTAAGAATAGAGATGGGGTTGAGGGTGATGAGCAGTATACTCAAGATTAGGAACTATGCATCTGATGTCCTAGCCCCAAAGGTGGTTAAACAGCACACAGTCTCTAAGATCCTTAGGGATGTCTATACTCATAGGGCCCATTTGTCTGTGACAGCAGACCAGATCTTCAGGAGATAGCCCCTTAATTTGCGTAGCAGAACCCGGGTCTCAGTAATTCAGGTCTTATGTTGCACACCTGATATCTCATGGCAGGAGCTGTCAGGGAGGGCAACATGTCCTCTCCCAGGCCTGGACAATCCTAGCCAGGAAAAACCCAGAGCTCCATGTGCTCCTTGAATATATACAAATACCTAGCATACCTTGGAGCCCCTCACTCTGGGATAGGCTGAGGCTGTATCAATATTCATGCTGCCATCTGCATAGCTCCACACCTATTATCCAGAAATTCTGCAGTCTCCTGGATACAGAGGAAGCTAGGCAGACTAGCAGCATCTGCACACACAGAACAGACCTCACTAAACAATCACAGTTCACTCAGTACAATGAGCTAATCATGCTTTTTCCTAACGATATTTACAGTCACTCTGACTACAGAGGGACAACTAAATTTGCCTGTTGAAAGCATAACTAATCCTATCCAATTTTATCTACCTACTTCTAGCACCTACATAGGAGGGTGCCACATTTGTTTTAACCTTGTACTGCCCCTCAATCTCCTCTTTATTGCTGCACTGTGGAGTTGATGGATGCTATTGTTAAGTCAGAAGAACATGTGAATATATGGAAGAGCATGCATGCATATATACATGTGAAGGTGCATCCAAGGGAATGTGTATCTGCAGGTGCACATGTTTGATTCCAAATTACCATAATTAAGTATGCACATGAATATGCACACAAGTAGCATGTCCACAAGCTTTGTCTGTATGCTGACACTAGACACACATTAACAACACCAGCCACACTAATGGGGTTGGAAACCAAGTGAATTAACTCATAGTTGGTAATCATTGTCACTTGAAATGATCATTTGATGAACTCTTTAGGGGGGAGAATAGATAGAACACTCTTTTGCTCCAAAGCATCATCTTGCTAACTTTTTGGCACATGTCTTAGACTGCCATCCCCAAGCTGTAATGTCCCAACATCTCTTTTCTGTTACACAGCATAAGATTTTTTTTTTTGAGAACAGTGCAGGAAAAATATTTATCTATATTTTAAGATAGAACACAGTGGGGTTTCTTTACTAAAACTGGAGAGTGCAAAACCTGGTGCAAGTCTGCATAAAACCAGTCATCTTCCAGGTTTTATTGTCAAAGCTTAATTGATTCAGATTCTGAGTGCACCAGTTTTAGTAAATCTACCCCAATGATTTTTGCCAGCAGGAGTAAATTATTCCTAAATATAATGTCTGACTGACTGAATCCTGTCAGTGGTAACTTTACAATAAAAAGGGGAAAGTTTTGAGGAATTTTAAGACATTTTGAGAGTTTTCAAAGCACACGCTGCTCAAGCAAGAAACTCTTTGTTTTTCAAACTCTGGGTCTACTGCGTTCAATTTCACCACTGTCTCTACAATGAGTCTCTGATCCTTGGTAACTAACAGAATTTCAGTCACTGCGAGAACTGACAAAAGTGTGCTGTCTACCTCTCTCTTTTTCACTTTTACTAAAGCATCAGACATGTAACAGTACTGCAGGCATTGCTCCCAGAAACAGGTGCTCATTTGCTGGGTGCTACTTATTATTACTCTAGGTATCAAGTAAAATCTGTGAGCCTGGATTCATACCAATTCCATTATCTATTTATGCATGCTAAACACGCTTGAGTTAACATGTACTGACATCCACGCTGCATTGCATTGACATGTATTTCTTAAATGCATTGCATTGATGTGGGGGGTTTTGTGTTCACAGCAGGAGCCAAAATAATTTTTTTTCCTTCCAGAATGTTATAATGTGCTGTAATGCGCTGACACATGTTGCGCTGAGATTAAATGCAGCTTGTTTTATTTTCACCAAGAACACACTACTCCTCTGCTATATTCAGAAACTGAACTGAATTTACCTTAAAGTCAAACTCCAGCCAAAAATAGCAAACTAAAATCTAACCCCAAGCCTAATAAAAAAAGCAGCAATTGTTACAATATTCCGTTTCAATCTGTAGCTTAACATTGCAGTACTTTTTTCTATCAAAAGATGCCCTCACTCTGATGGCCAATCTGCTTCCTCTGAGTCCAGGCTGTTCTGGCCCTGACCTAGTCTGTGACTGGACAGTGAAAGTACAAGCAGCCCATCTCTCTGTCCCTTTGCTTTCTCCTATCAGCATGGTTATTGTCAGCACATTAAACAATTGTCTCCTTTTGGTGCTTCCTCTACTCACATTAGAGACCTGCTGAACAGGAACCACCATGGGTTGATACCAAGTCAAATTCAGGTAGTTACCCAGGCCGCTGTCATTCTAGGTGGCATTGAATCTTCTTGTTACCTGACTGTATGAGGCCCTCTAATGTTCAATAGCATGTTAGCCAGGTTGCAGTGGGCTTAGAGAGAGGGCTGTGAATGAAAAGAGGAAATTTTGTACTGCATTTCCACAGGCTCAGATTCAGGGTCTTTTATGGAGGCCACCTGCATCCTAGCAACCAAAGACCCTGTGTGGGCCAATGTCACTGGTAACATGATGCTGACACTCGCATTGTCATTGGTTGTTATGGTTGACCATAACAACCAATGACTCATTTAAAAAAAAGGGAAAAAACATGTGGGCCCCTCAAAAAATTCATGCCAGAGCTTTGTCCTAGACATGAATTGTAAGGACATTATCCATGCAAAAAAAATGGTATGGGGTTCCTTTGGGTTTGTTATGAATTTTAAGGGATACCCCATAAAATAAAACATTAAAGCATCCAGACCCCTAAAGCAAGCAGCCTGGCTGACAAGCAAAGTGAGTGGGCACCCCACTCCTGAACCATACCAGGCCACATGGCCTTAACAAGGGGAGAGTAATTTTCCACTTGAAGCCCTTTCCCACATGCCTGGTCCAGTTGATGTAGGGGTCTTCTCAGAATCTTGAAGCTCTATATAAAGTAAAAGGGCCCCCAGATATCTGCCCACCACTTATGTGAATGAATATGGGGTAGCTTGTACCCATGGTTACTCATTAACAAAAATAAAATAAAAAGAAACATACAACCCAGTGATATTGTCCTTTATGAAAAAAGGAAAAAAAACACAAGTTAAATTCATTGTCAATCCATGTCAATCATGATGAATGATGTCTATTGACCCACTGTGGGGTACTCTGTTAAAATCTACACTAGACCCTCATCATAAATAAAGGTCTAGTATGGTTTTTGGGGGAAACTCCACGCCACATGCCATATGTCATACCAAACCTCCATCTAGCATAAGGCTCAGGTATAGATGTTGAAAGGAATGCCCAGCTGCTTTGTTTACCGAGTGAATGAAAAGGCCAGGAAATTTTATTTAGTGGAAAATTAAATGCCATTTGTTTTTTCTTTGGATTTCTGTCTTTTGCTTTAGCACATTGTACAGGTGCACTACTTCACCTGCAGGTTCAGGGCTTCACCAAAGCATATTATTTAAAGAAATCACATATTTTAAATGTTGACCTTTAAAGTTGAATTCCAGGTAAGGATTTTTTTCATAGTTACATTGATTCATGTCCCCCATGAAAGTGCCTGGCTATCCATGCCATTTTTCCCCCAAACTCTGAAATTTGCTCTTGAAAAAGGCCAGAATAAAATTACAAGATTAAACTTAAATAGGGATCACACATTTTTGCAGTTCTTGGGAACCTGTCCTGCGAACCAAACTTTGCTTGGTGCACTAACTACTACAGTTGCATGCCATGAATACCACTGAACCCAGACTCATACTCTATACTGTACACTTTGACCTAAACATATATTTAGAGTTCTGGTACACCCTGCTTTGAAAAATTTAAAAAATATAAACAGTTACCTTTAAAAAAGGTTTACAATTTGGAAGAGAAATGTGAGGATTTTAACTTAATCTTAACCCAAAAGCTGCAAATAGCATGCTGTTGAGTTCAGTTTCCCCATGGCACACAGGGGAAACTAGCAAGATAGAGAGAAAGATTCAGATTAACTAAAATTTACAGAAACTCAGAGAGGTACAATTTATTCTGAACTTTACCAATTTATGCTGAGTGCCTCCTGCTTTTCTTATGCGCTGCACAATATTTAACTATCACGTCTTGGAGCTCAAAAAGCCAACATAGTTTTTTCAACACTGAAAATACACACAGACCCTGCCAAACTTTTTCCTATTAATATAAGGTTGGAGGATCTGACAATTTCTCCTACCTGGCGGCTGCAGAGCAAGCAGCACAGAGAAGGCTCCAGATACTACCTGCAGGGTGTTTTACTCTATTTGCATTAGTATCTTTAGAATAGATATTGAGTGAAAACGCTCCAGGTTTGTTCTTGGAGCACTTGTGATAAATGCTAGCAATTCCTGGCCAGTATAATAACACCTCTCAAAAACACAGCCAGACTTCTGCTCCTGTACGCCTGACACAAAACAGCTCAGAATTAAAATGCAGAACCTATTTTGCCCTCAAGTAGATCATGTCAAAATAAAGTATTAGATTGTTGTAATGCGTAGAAGAATACAATTTCAACACAAAAATTTACATTTAAATTCCTCTTTCTGTCCGCAGGCAAAATGGAGTGGAGGATGAACAGTGATATTTAATAAGTAGGGAATGAGTATTTGTGGTGTATAATCCCTTAGCAGATTAATTAAAGGAAAGACTTATGGAATCTGTTTTTTTTTTTTTTTTTAATTCAGCAGGTTAAGTGGTTGTGTAGCTGCAGTTTAATATCTAAGTGGCTCTCATTTTGTTTTCTAACAGTTTGAGAATATTATGACTTCACTGCCTATTGTGTCTCATTTTTACTGCAGTATGTAATTTATTCCAGAGCATAGAGAATGCACTGAATGTAATAATCTGTTGAATGTGGTGCATGTGTCATACAGCTTTCTATCTAAGGAGAGCAGCTTATATGTGGCAAGAAATTAAAGCACATGTTCACCTTTATAACATTTTCTACCTATATCATATCTGCTTTGCATTCTTCATTTTCTCAGTCATGTTTCATTATCGTTCCTTACGTATAGTCATGTTACTTCTGTTTACTGTTTCTCTCTGTCCCTGTTAATTCAAACGTACCTGGCTGCCAGGAGTGATCTTTATACACATATAAGGCCACTTGTTTGTAGAACAGAATGGCTGCGGAAATTGCCTTTACCTGATTGTACCTTCAGTATTACAAAGCAGCTTCGAGAGCGAAGCATTACATGTAGGGATTTTTTTTTTACACGTTCCAAGTACTGCTTCACGCCTTGACATGCCTTCTTTAGACCTTGGTCCATCCAGCCAGTATAATCACCTGCTGAAAAAGCCTCCTCCGCAGACAGCTTAACTTTCCAATAAGACATGTCAGTCATTGGCGTCACTAGGATTGGTGTTACCTGCTGTGGTAAAAAGTGGTGTCACCCCCCCAATAATTGTATAATTTCCCTTTTATAATTGCTCCACAACACCCCCCCTCATTATAATTACCTCACATATCCTCCACTGTTACTTATAATCTCCGTGCAATACCCCCCCGATTGTAACTACCCTGCAACTTATTCTCCACCATTATAAATACCCTGGACCCCCCTCCCCAATTATAACTACCCCACACTACATCTAATTACCTCACCCTCCCAAACACACTTCATATTTCTAATTACCCCACAATCTTCTCCCCTATTTTAATTACCCCAGAGTATTTCCCCCTTTAGAAATACATATACATATTGCATACAATTCCCATGCACCCCCCTCCCCCAGAAGGGTCTCTCACCTCTCCCTTGGCTGCTATCACTCTGTCCAGTTCCGATTAGTAAACAACTGCCCATTACCAGGACAACAGGGGAGTGCATACCATGTGATGAGGTCAGGACAAAGAGTGAGCTGGACTTGCCTTGCAATGGGGGAGAAGAGGGGGGGAGGACAGAGAACCGACCATTCATGTCCTCCCTCTTCAGAGGTCACCTCCGCATTCCAGTCAAAGCCCAAAATATACCTACTTGATGGTGTCATCCCTCTGGCAGGTGTCACAGGGGTGCGGTCCACACTTCCCGCACCCCCATAGCAATGCCACTGATGGCAGTTTAATCAAACGTAGTTTTACTTGTTAAAATGCAGTACATGTAGGGATGTTCACCAGTCAAATCAAAGTGTAAAGCGTCATTGATCTTCTACACATTGTGCCAGTTATGAAGTCTGCTAACATACTAAGGGAATATGAACAAGAAGGGAAGGGGCTACCTAAGAACTAACCCAGCTAACCCAAACATGCAGGTAAACTGGAATATGCCATTTCAGAAATACAGTAATAAAAATTGTTGTTACACTGGATTGCCACTAGATTGCACAGAAACTGACTAGGTCAAATCACTAAAGACCTTCTGTTAGCTTCTGATTCCAGCTCTCTAACTATTCTTATTCTACTGGATTTTAGTTCTGCCTTTGATACTGTAGACTTTTACAATCTTTTACTCTCTCACCTTGAAACTTTATTTGGAGTCACTGTCTCAGAATTAAAATTAATTAAGTATGTCATATCTTACTGATTACTGTCACTGTTGGATTCCAGTCTGATGTTGGTCCAGCCAAGTACTTGATTCCCCAGGGCTCAATCTTGGGTTCCTTACTTTTTAGTACTTACATGTTTCCACTTGGCCAAGTGCTTAGATCTAGCCTAATATTTGATCCACATGTACAAAATGTTGTCAGAACATCTGTTTTCCACTTGAGAAACATTGCTTGGTTGTATTCCATGCTATCATACACTGTAGCTGAAAAGCTGGTCCATACATTTGTGTTCTCCCAACTTGACTACTGCAATGGTCTACTCACTGGTGTACCTAAATCCACTATTAATTTACTTCATTATGTACAAAATTCTGCAGCAGGAATCCTGACAAGGTCTGGTACAAGTTACATAGTCTGGCTGAAAGAAGACAAAAGTCCATCCAGTTCAGCCATTAAAAAAAAAAAAAAAGTTATAATCCTACACCCACAGTTGATCCAGAGGAAGGCAAAAAAACAGCAAACCATGATCCAATTTGCTCCTGCAGGGGAAAAAATTCCTTCCTGATCCCTCGAGAGGCAATCGGATATTCACTGGATCAACTTTACCTATAAATGTTAGTAACCAGTTATATTCTGTGTATCCAAGAAAGAATCCAAGCCTCCACTAAGGTGGCCAGAACCAACTCTTGAGGGAGTCTATTCCACATTTTCACAGCTCTTACTGTGAAGAAATCTTTCCCTGTTCAGAGATTAAATTTATTTTCCTCCAGACGTAAGGAGTGCCCCCTTGTCCTCTGTGATGACCCCAGGGTGAATAACTCTACACAGAGTTCACTATATGAGCCGCTGATGTATTTATACATGTTGATCATAACTCCTCTTAATCTCCTCTTCTCAAGAGAGAATACATTCAGTTCCTCTAATCTTTCCTCATAGCTGAGCTCCTCCATGCCTCTTATCAGTTTGTTTGCCCTTCTCTGTACTTTCTCCAGTTCCCCAATGTTCTTTTTGTGAATTGTTGCCTGAAATTGAACTGCATATTCACTATGAGGTCTTACTAATGATTTTTACAGGAGTAAAATTATACCTCTCTCTCTGGAGTCTATACCTCTTTTAATACAAGAGAGGATTTTGCATGCCATTATTAGGCTTGTGATCTACCAGAACCCCCAGATCCTTCTCCACTATTGACTTCCCCCAGTTGTACTCCCCCTAGTATGTATGATGCAAGCATATTATTAGCCCCCCATTGCATAACCTTACATTTATCAACATTAAACCTCATTTGTCACATAGATGCCCAATTAAACAGTGCATTGAGTTTGGCTTGTAACTTGGAGACATCCTGTAAGGACGTTATTCCACTGCACAGCTTGGTGTCATCTGCAAAGACTGAAATGGTATCTTTAATCCTAGACCCTATATTGTTTATAAATATATTAAAAAGTAAGGGTCCCAACACTGAACCTTGGGGTACACCACTAACAACCATCGACCAGAGTATGAATCATTAACCATTACTCTCTGAATACGATCTTTTAGCTAGTTTTCTGTCCATTTACATACAGATTTTTCCAAGCCTGTAGACTTTACCTTACAGATTAGCCTTGTGTGGGGAACTGTGTCAAACGCTTTTGTAAAATCCAAGTATACCACGTCCACCGCCACCCCTTTGTCCAAGGATTTGCTCACCTCCTCATAAAAAGAAATCAGCTTTGTTTGAAAACCTCTATCTTTCATGAATCCATGCTGTCTGTTGCTTAAAATATTTTTTTCCAGCAAGTACTCATCTATGTGGCTTTTATTAAACTCTCCAGTATCTTCCCAACTATAGAAGTTAAACTAACAGGTCTATAATTACTTGGTAAAGATTTTGACACCTTTTTAAATATAGGCACCACATTGGCCTTACACTAATCCAGTGGTACTATGCCAGTCATTAAAGAGCCCCTAAAAATTATAACCAATGGCTTTGAAATGACAGAGCTCATTTCTTTAAGGACCCCTGGGTGTATGCCATCCAGTCCAGGTGCTTTATTCACCTTTATTCTGTCTAAATATTTCTGGATCATATCAATTGTGATGTGCCAATGTGGATCATCTGGAGCTGTGTCAATACCATGCCCATTATGGACAAGAGCTCCCCCATGATCCTTTGTATACACAGAGCTGAAGAAGGGATTTCATACATTTCCCCTCTCTTTGTCACCAGTCACCCACTCTAGATTATTCTGTAAAGGGCCTACATGCTGGGACTGGACCTTTCTACTATTAATATATTTGAAGAATTTTTTTGGAGTTGGTCCTGCTATCTTTTGCAATCTGTGGTTTGTTTTCAGTTTTTGCGGCCTTTATTTCCTTTATGCATATCCTGTTATATTCTTTCTAATGTTTAAAGGATGATAGTGTTCCTTCATCTTTATATTTAATAAAAGCTATTTTCTTATTATCTATAGCTTTGTTAACTTTGGCCGTAAGCCAGGTTTGATTTTTAGCCTTTTAAACTTGTTGCCCATGGGAATATATTTTGCAGTGTGTTCACATACAGACTTTTTGAAGAACTCCCATTTCTTTGTGGTGTTCATTGATGCCAATATTCCCTCCCAGTCTAAGTCTTGGAGAGCATCTCTCAGCTTTGGAAAATTAGCTCTCTTAAAACTGAGCGTTAAAAGTGACCATATTACCCCTATCCTGGAGTGCTTGCACTGGCTACTCGTCAGGTTTCACATAGACTTTAAGATCCTCTTGCTCACCTATAAGGCTCTTCATGGCTTGGCACCCCATTATCTCTCTGAACTTTTACCAACTTACTCCCCCCTTGTAACCTCCTTAAATGCTGGTCTTCTGTGTGTCCCTCTGCTACTCACCTATACTCGGAGGGAGATAGAGTCTTCTCCTGCTATGCCCCAAAACTCTGGAATTCACTTCCAAGGAACATCAGAATCATCTTCTCTAAACACATTCAAATCAAATCTTAACATTTTTTCTTTATACAAACTTTAATGTAATTGTCCCATTTTTCCTTTATTTAACTATGTTTTTCGTGTGTTTTCTTCGTAAAGAGCTTTGAGAAGCTCCCGTTAAAGGCGCTATATAAAATAAAGTTTATTGTTATATTATTATTATTATTATTACATAGCAAAAATGCTTTTAACTCTCATTCATATAACCTATCAAATCACCCAGTTCAGAAATTCTAATAGCCATGTCATATTGTAACTATTTGTGTTTCAATGTTCAGCTACACTCAAAAGTCACAGCCACTTACCTTCTTTCTAAAATAATGTCAGTTCCCTTTGACATGTCAGTGCCCTACTATGAAAAACATATCTCTGCTCTGTAAGAAGGTAATTGTCCAAGATGAAACAATGTACAACCCAGAGTGACCACAACAATGTATTAAGCCGATCATGCACGTATCATGGTTCAGTAGGGACCAGCCAAATTGTGATCCGTGTATGGGCAGGCTGGCTCTACACAAGTCAATTTACTGATTGACTTTTGTACAACCAGCCTGTTGGGTTTATCCCAAATGATCAGTGCCACCAGCTATAGCCAGCAACGCTGATCATTGTAATCTGACGGTGATTGGGGATGGGGGAAATCAGATCTTTTTTTTTGCTCAACACTCTGGTGATGATCAATGTATGGGCTGCCATACCATGCCATACCATGTGCAGTGTGCATATGCCTCTCCAAGTGATCCATAAAGTGGCTTCATGGCTGTATAGTCCTCTATGAAAGTGCTCACTCTGCCCACCAGCCATACAAGAAAAAACTAGAATGAAGCATATAGCTGCACACTTCTAAGACTTTATTAAATCACAGGTTGGACATCACAAAAGTGGGGTACATCAGAACCAAGCTTGACACACTCTGTGCTATTTCAGCACTTAGTCTAAGCACTGAAATAGCGCTAAGATAGTGTGAAATGTTTCATGCTTCATCCTGCTGTACCCCACATTTGTGATGTCCAAACTGTGATTTAATAAAGTCTTAGAAGAGTGCAGCTATCTGCTTCATTCTAGTTTTCTCTCGTATGGGCTGCCTTAGTTTTAACATCTACTGTTCCTTCTACTTATTAACAGGATATCCTGTATATAAATGTTACAAATCAATAAAACCGTGATTTAATTAATTTCCTGCTGAATCCTGAAAATGCCATAGCAACCAGTCTATATATGAATCTTTGATAGACTGCACCCAGGTCTGTGTTTTTTTTGTGGAGTATGTGTCTCTACTGTGTATACTGATGAGCTCCACCCTTTGTTTTTTCTACATTTTCCTCCTGTCATCTCCTGGTAAAGCTAGGTTCTCACTTTAACGGATCTATGAGCCCCATTTTGCACAAGTACAGTAGTCTGTTCATATGAATTAGCTACTGTGTCGCCTGAAATGCAGGGAAAAGGTCAATGCTGAATTTTTTAAATCACAGAGCGCAAAGAAGCCACAGGTGCAGTGCGGTTCCCAGTGCAGGAAGCGGCTGCTGCGATTTTTAGTGCATGTGGGTGCCATTAGGATTAATGCCAACTGCATGCATCTCCTGAGTTGTAGCGCATTTTCTGTGCCGGTGGATGCAGTGTGGGAACAGGTATGGGTCCTGCACTGGCAATAACCCACACAGGTGTGAACCTAGCCTTAGGGGGGATTTAGTAATACTGGAACACACAGAATCCAGTGCAGCTGTACCAATCAACCAATCATATTATAACTTCAGCTTTTTCAATTAAGCTCTCAAAATAAAACCCAAACGCTGATTGGTTACTGTGCACAACTGCACCAGATTCTGTGCTCTCCAGTTTTACTAAATCCCCCCTCTCCCAGTTAGAATGCTGTTGTATAGGGTACTACAAAAGGTCGATACCTAGTCAAAATAAAGTACTCTAGCTGCATTTAAAAATATATTGAAAGTTATTTTTAAATGATTGGTATTTTTTATTTTCCTGGCATTGACCATTATAAAAATCTTTATTTGAAATAACAATAATCCTTAATGCTCCTATTAAAAAATAGTAAGAATAATCCACAGAGAATCTTTTGAATCCCTCATCAGTTCCTGTTCCTGAAATTTTTTTTTTTACTTGAGAAATTATCATAAATGTATGCATTAGGCCTCATGCACACTAGGCTCTTCTGAACACCTTTCTCCTGACAGGAAAAAAGCAGAGTTGAAAATTCTCCTAAAGCCATGCTTTTAAACATATTTAAATTCAGGCGCATCATGTGTTTGGGCGTTATTCATTTAATTGGTCAAAATGTTAATTCATTCTGGCTATTGAAATGATTAAATGCTTGCATTTAGGCACGTTTATTTGTGTTTAGGCACATCAGGCTTGTTTTCTGTGAAAAATGCTCCTCTCCTGAACGTGATTTTGGTGCATTCAGAATATATCCCTACCTCTAAACACCTGTAAACGCCTATGGTGCATGGACACATAGGCAACATAGAGGGGAGTTTAGGGGCAGAAAAAAAACATCAAACGCCTGTAAAATGGGCATTTGACCGGAGCTATGTGCATGAGGGCCTAAATTGCTAAGTTCCCCAAAAAATTGTCATACTCCTACAGATAACTAATTTGCGAACGACAATGTAACAAACCTTGCAGAGGAGCCTGTTGATTTAAATCTCTTTTCAGAGAATAGTGAATCCCTGGAAATAGGCTAATGGGAGCAATTCAGGCAAAAGGCTAGCAGAGAAAATATTTAAAAAGTTCAAGTTGGCCATAATGAAAGTCGCACTGGTCCTGGATTAGGAGCAAGTGTTTATTTGAAGGTAATGCATGGAGCAGAATAAATAAATATTTCAATTAAAATGTAACTGTTGTTTGTATGGTGTTTTACACTAATGAGTAATGGCTTCATAAACAAATATCTCTTTGGCTTAGTGTATGTCACAAATCTGTTCTGATAAATGATTGGTAGTGCGCAGATTGATGGTTCCATGCTACATTCTCTTCATCTAGCAAATGCCAGGAACCAGCCCAGAATGCACCATCTGTGAAGGGGTACAATTAGGGCCATTCATTTCATACTGCATTCTCTCTCTCAACCAATTAGCAAGAAAAATAGGGACTATTAAGTAGGTAAATCTCAAGAACTGGCTGTTGTGTTGATAAGATACCTTTGCTTACCATTTATCTGGAGGAGAGACATGTGTACAGAATTGTTTTCAAATAGAAATTAGTTTCTGAGACTCCTGGGCATCATTAATAGTTGAAACCATTTAAATATCAACAATTCCTTTTAAAACGATGGAGTAGTTGTGATGTAATACCAGTAAAAAGGTAACTAAATTGTGCATATTTCTGTTGGCATATCAGACTTCCAAGCATTGAGCTATGGGACACATAGGCTTAGGGCTTGGATGCTAGGGTATCTCTTTTTTAGATTTACACAAACATTTATAAATTGAAGCCATCAGATTAGAGGCCCACACTGTTTCTGCAACCATGTCCTTAAAGCATTCTGAATTTCATTGGATGAGTGGTGACAGGGGCGGACTGACCATTTGGAAACTCGGGCACTGCCCGAGGGCCCGGGGTCAGTAGGGGGCCCCATGAGATGCCCCTGGTACCTTTTGCATAGGCTTTTTTGAGTTTGGGCAAGGACACAGGGGCCCCATGATCCTCTATTGCCCGGGGGCCCCATGAGTTGTCAGTCCGCCCCTGAGTGGTGATGTCCATTAACCTCCCTGGCGGTATGATTATTTCAGATTTTTGGTGCTGAAAGCGGTACCATTTTTTTGCATGGAAATATGTATTTTTTTTATTGTAGGCTGTAATTTTTAGGAAAAACTCACTGAAATCTGTCCGAACAAGAGTCTAGTAAACATCCCGGGTATGATAAAATTTGAAACACAAAATCATAAATTATAATTTAATAAATAATCATAAAAATAATATAAAAATAATAAAAAATTTAATTCAATAATATAATCAAACCAAAAACACTGAAATGTGAAATAGAGCGCCAAGTTCGCACATTGCTGAGCTCAGTCGCAAAATCGTTTTCAGTTTCTGATGAGGAATTTCCCCCACGAATCATTATCACTCAATTCTGCAAGTGGTTCTGATTTACTATCGCTGTTCTCTAGCTGATCTAAACCGCTTTTGACCTAAAAGGACACTTTTTGGACACCATGGACATTTCTCAGTTTCCAGGCAGAAAGAACAGACAAAATGCAGGCAGGGCGCAGGACAAAGCACTCGGGACAAAATGTATGTGAAATAGGTTGAAACAGCAATGTTTTACTGTGTAAAATGTAAAAAAAAAAAAATGACATTTTTTAAAATTTTTAAATTTCCCGCCGCCGGCGGCGGCGGCGCCCGTACGTCCCGACGTCACAGGGACAGGACACAGAAGCCGGATGCCGGCATCGGCCGGAGGAGATGGCCGGGGACGCTGCAGGGGACACATCGCGGGAGCGCAGGGTAAGGTAAGTGAAGAACACTTGCCGGAGCAGCGCCGCATGGTATTCCCGAGTGTAGCTCGGGGTTACCGCTTTTGGTACTGAAATGTTACCCCGAGCTACACTCGGGAATACCGCCAAGGAGGTTAAGGTCGTCTTTCATTTTTGGGAAAAGTGAGAAGTTTCAGGGCACCAAGTAAGGATGAGGTTTGGGTTAGTTGCTACCATGGGCTCAACTAAACTTTTGAGCCTAAAACTTTGCAGGTTTGCCACCATTAATAAACATTATTACAGAGCACTGTCATTTGCTCAGAAGATAAGCAAATAGAAGCATTGCTGTTCATTCAACCTTCATATATAGCCACACAAAACACACAACAAAGGAAAAGTGCACAAAGTGGCTTTTTCACTAGATGTAGACTGGATTAATACACGTGTTTAGAGCACATATTTCCATTCAAATACTCTTCTGTGTGTTTTGTACCACAATTATCTTTGCACATCAGTGAAAATTAGTTGGTTTGACCTGTTTAAATACATATCTATTTATATCAAATGCACAGGTGTAAATTCAGCCTCAGAAGAAAATTCTTTAATACAGCTATCCAGCATAAAAACCTAATACTTACTGATATGGGCAGCACAGTGGCTGAGTGGTTAGCACTCCCAGTACTAGGGCTATTGGTTCAAGTTCCAACCACAGCACTAACTGCCCAGAGTTTGCATGATCTCCCTGTACCTGTGTGGGTTTCCTCCCACACTCCAATGACATGCTGGTAGGTTAATTGTCTCCTGTCTGAATTGGCCCTAGTATGTGTATGTATGAATGTGTTAGGGACCTTAGATTGAGAACAGGGGCTGATGTGAGTATACAATATCTATGTAAAATACTGCATGAATTTGTTGGTGTTACATAAGTACCTGAAATAAATAAAGCTTCTAACATTTATATACAGAAACAAAGGCTTCTATGGCGTATATTATTTACATATATAAAATCCCGCAAGGATAAAACTGTTTTTGTGAGATAAAGAATATCCCTGTTTATATTTTATAAGGATGTACATGATGATATGCAACCACAACATGCTAAATGTACAAACACATCTGGCAACTACTCTAGCAGTTAGCTGGGCAAACATTAGCGCCAATGCTGGGATTTTACATATGCTCACATTTTCTACCACTAATGGCCATGCAAGGTTTCACATTTTTCATCCATTCCAATAAAACATACAGTACAGACTTCAAAGTTAAATAACTACTCTCAAATCCCTATATTTTTTTCAAAGCAATGCTTCTATAGAATTAAAATAAAATATCTATGGGTTTCCTCTTTGCACAGTGCTGACACAAATGCTTTTAAAGAATATTTTTAATAAATAATAAAATTAGATCTAGACTTAAAAATACTGTAAAACCTATGGAAAGTGAACAGAATCATAAATTCCCAACATATAGTAAAATCGTTTCTATATTAGTTATTTAGCATTAAAGTAAATTGTTGCTTCTAAAAAGGTACAGAGATACCCAAATTGTGTGTTGAGTTTTGTGAAAGTCTGTAAGTCCTATGTGTGTGTACTGTATGTGTATGTATATAAGAGGGTTTAGGAACCCCCCCATGTTTGTTTATGTTGTGTTGACCAGAGAGTATTCCTCCAGCACAGGAGATCCTGCACTTTGACTAAACGATATCACCTGGGTGGAGTCAGATAAGGTGTTGAGTAAGACTGGACATAGAGTGAATTTCTTTCCTACAACCACCAAGAAATTCACTCAATTCACCCATCAACACAGACAGTGTTGACAGGGGAATCCTTCCAGTGGAGCCATTGGGAGGAGGGGGGGGGGAAGCTGTCCCTGCCGGGAGAACACAGTGATTATTGCTAGAGGCTATAACAGCCGCTGGCAATAACTGCATTTAAGATCAGGCAGGCTGGTTGTACCCAAGTTGATCGATGCATCAATTTGGGTACCATTAGCCTGCCCATACATAGTTCAAATCTTGGCCGGGTCCTGCTGCCGAGATTCAAACTGTCTATGCCCCCTGCAGGATCCACAGATGTCCATTACCTGCATAGACAGCTTTTTGGTTAAGGTAAACTAACACTTTAAAAACATCTATGTTATCAAAATGGCAATGTGCCACAATATTACATTTACAGAATTAATAGGCTGTATGATATCTGCTAAGATATTTGTGGGCGATAGTTTAAACTATATATTGAATTAACACTTACACATATTTGTTAAAGATCTATCCTGCTTCTGCAAAGTAAGTACTAGTATCTCAAATCTCTCCTGTCTTTTCATTAGGTTGCAGAGACCTAAAGTAGTAGTCCAGGATCTAACTAAGCCTAAAACTGCTAGCACCCCCTTCTAACTCCTATTTTGACTACCCTATAAAAGGAAGATACAAATACCTATTCTAAGGGTGCTCTGTTCTAGTCACATGATCTCTCCAGAGACCGGCTTAAGGGGAGAGGAGAGAGTGCCCACAATGGATGGAATGCCTGAGCGGTGATGTCAGTCATAGGCTTACTTTGGTGCATTGTCGGCTGTCCCTCCTCTCCCCTGAGGCCGCTGCTTGCAGCCGATCATGTAAATAGGTAAATACAGTATATGCATCTTCCTGACTAGGGTAGTTCAGATACACCTGTTGCCTCTGCCCACTAAAAAACTGCCCCCCCCCCCCATTTCCACCCCCCTTTTCCATAAATAAAGACACCAACACCCAAAATAGAGTAAATGGCTGAATCGGCCTTTTATTAAACCAAAACCATAAATAACAAGAAAAACATTCACACTTATAAACAATCCAGCTCCAAGAACAGTTGCGGATCCTTGACGGCACCTCCTCCCACCATTTTGGAGTCTGTGGTACCATTAAGCTAGGTTTTATCCCCAGCCTCCAAACACTCGGGGACTATCCTAACTGACCACAGACCCCTACCAACCTTACCTCCTTGGTCAGTCTAAATTGAACCAGACCAACTGGAGGACTCCATACCTGGAATGGGTCCCACCGTTTTACCAATATACCAAGTTTTAGACCCTTGTCAAGGACCTCAACTGCTACCATGGCACAAGTGTGACACCTTACACTTGTGCCTGCTGAAAGGCCAGCTGGATACCGTCTTGCAATCCTAAGAACCACAAATCTGTGCCTCAGCGTTGAGATGCACTCCATCCCCTCTAATCCCCAAATACTTCAACTCCACATGCTGAACCACAAGGCCACCATTCCTAGTCATGAATTTGCCCACCTCCTTATTCACCTTTATACAGGCCTTATTTAACCACTCCATAGACCTGGCCCCACGCCAACAAGAAGTGCAGGCCACAATGTCCGACCACACAATGATCATCCCCAGAAAGGACGACTGAAGTCACGGGAAATCAAATTTCACATCCCTAATAAGCTCTCTCATGGAACGTAAACCATAAATCATTGCCTCCTGTATGTAAGACTAGAATGTCCAGAGGACTATCCAGATGGACAAACTGGTGCACCTTGTGCACCTCAATCCATCTAACCCTGCCCTGGTCTATAGGGACACCCAGCTGCCTGGCATTGGGCCTGACTTTCGCCCTCTTAGCCCCCCAGAATACATAAGAATGCCCCAGTATCCAGATAAGACATCAGGGAGGATCTGTAAAGAAAAAAGGGACATCAGTACACTAACTGGACTGTAAAATCCAGCAATCAACTACATAAAGTAAACCAAAAGACATACAGACAGAAAGAAACACAACACACCTTATGTCCTACAAAACATGGGATCTGACGTATAGTCTATACCACTTGGACTCCCACCTGCCAATTCTCTTAACCACTCCCTTGGATAGACCCTACCTTGACGCCTCAGTGGCTGCCCCTATGTGGAAGGAATGGGAAGAATAATCCCCACTATTCAACCCTGCCTCTAACAAACATCTGTGGAAAACTGCTACAAACTGAAACTTGGACAACAGTGAACCATCCGAGTTTAAGAAGAAGGCCCACTTCATCCGGGGCCGTACCCGCAATAAGTGCTACACCATGAGGACAGTACATGCAGACCATTCCCCTGTAACAATTCAACATTTGCTCCCTTGCCACCCTGGTCAGTCTTGGATCTCCGTATCCAAATCCTCAAGACCAAGGCCGAACAGAAGACACCCCCCACCTGCAGACCCCCAGAAACGCGACGGGACGGGCTCACCAGCTTGCTAATGTGGAAAGCACCAAAAAGAGCCACCAAAAAGGCAGCCCTGAACAGAATCACTTCATAAGGAGATAGACAGCCTGAATACAAATGGTCCAGCACCGAACCCAGAACCGAGAAGGAAATAGCCGTCTAGAATCACAAGTACGATGTCCCTTATAATAACCCCGCAGGGCCTGATGCACCACAAAAGACTTGGTAAAATCAGTAGAGCCCAGCAACTTAAATAAGAAGGTGAGGCCTGCCAGCTTACGGTTGACTGCCGAAACCAAGACTCCCTGTAAAAAATTACAACACACAAAATACAAAACTATGGAAGACATGTCCACACCATAAACTTTCCCACCTACCTTTTTCAGCAACAAAAACCACTCCTCCCAAGCCATGGAGTAGGATATCCACGTAGCAGCGCTGAGCAATTCCCAAATCAGTCCAGAAGTGATTCCAACTCAACCTCCAGAGCCACAGAAGACAAAGCACCCTGTGTTGCTCTGCTTCCAGTGCCAGCACACAAAACTTGTCCCACTGAAACTGGAACAAACCATCTGCCACTCTGTTGAAAGTTCGCGGGATGTATACAGCATAAAGAAAAGTTTTAATTTGCAAACAACTCAAGACTAAGTATCGCAATAACCTAACCACAGGTGGGGAAGAAGCGGATATGATATTAACTGCCAATACCACCCCCATGTTGTCACAGTGGAAGCGCACTCTTTTGTTCTTAAAGGCCTCCCCCCAAATCTTCACTGCCAAGACTATGGGACAGAGCTTGAGGAGCACCAGGTTCCTCAAGAAAACCAGCATCTCGCCATTCAGCTGGCCATGGTTTTGTGCTCCAGCGGCCCTGAAAATATGTACCGTAGCCAGCTGCATCTGTGAACAGAACCAAGTCGGCATTGCTGACCGGACCATCCATCCACAAAGAACGGTCATTGAGTTATCCAAGAAAAATGTAAAAAATCTGGAGATCAGCCCGAACTTCACTGGACAGCCTAATGTAATGGCCAGGGGCCTGGACCGCTGACATAGCTGCTGACAATCGCCTACAGAAAATCCTACCCATGGGAATAATCCTGCAGGCAAAATTCAACTTACCAAGCAGAGACTGTAGTTCAAGCAATTGGACCCTCCTATGTCCACATCCAAGTCCCACTTCCATCCTAAGAGCCATCAGTTTATCCATGGGCAATCTGCATTCCATGTTCATGGAATCAATGGTAATACCCAAAAAACTAGTTCTGTAGTCGGGCCCTCTATTTTATCCAAGGCCAAAGGAATGCTGAAACAGTCTGCCAGATGTTGCAACGTACCCAGCAGGATCTCACAAGCCCTTGACCCTGGCGGGCCAATACACAAAATATCATCCAGATAGTGGATAACCAAGTTCAGATTGGAGACATCCCTGACTTCCCATTTGAGAAATGAACTAAACTTCTCAAATAAGGCACATGTGATGGAACAGCCCATCGGCAGGCATTGATCGCCAAAGTAAGAACCTTGCCAAAAGCATCCCAACAAATGGAAACTTTGAGGATGGATGGGAAGTAGACAGAATGCTGATTTAACATCTGCTTTAGCCATGAGTGTGCCCTGGCCACATTTACAGATCCAGGAAAAAGCGGTGTCGAATGACGTATAGGTAACCACACAATCCTGCAGGTCAATACCATCATTCACCGAGTCGGATACAAGAGATGGTGAATCATCCTGAACTTACCCGCCTCCTTCTTCGGAACCACACCTAACAGAGATACCACCAGTCTCGGAATAGGCGGAGACGGAAATGGGCCACTGATGAGATCCAAAGCCACCTTCTTGTGAAGCTTCTCTAACACAACATCCGGATGAAGGAGCACAGAACGGAAATTTTTGGAAACCGGGGGCATCAATCTTAACTGACTTGGGATATGAAAACCCTCCCTAAACCCTGATTCCAGGATGCGGGCCGCCACCCGATACCTGATTAGGAAAGGAAGCATCCTTTCCCAACACACTGGCATCCTCTCCTTTTTCAGCAACATCACCTGCAAATCCCTTTCCTTGTTTAAAACTCCGACAAAAGGAATGGCTGCCTCTGCAACCAGAGCATTCATGTTTGAAGTAGTAGGCACTACCAAACCGACACGTGCCATCATTGAACTACCAACAAAACCCCTTCTTTCTAGCAGCCGGCGGTACTGAGGTGGGGAAGCTGGAAGAAGTCATCAATTTCATCCATAAGCTGATATCCTTGTGATCCCAGTGTATGAAGCCTCACGCTGCAAAATTGCTCGTCGTAGTGGAGCCAAGCCAGCCGCCATAGACCCTGTGAGCCTCACTAATGGCATCAAGATAGCAAAAAAGGGCCGAAAAGTGCTCTGGAGTCTTTTCCCCATTAACGCCAGCCTGTAACCAATTGGCAAACATCTGGGGAATGAGCCGATACCGCCTCTTCTTTTCCTCTTTTATCCTGCTTTCATCCGGCTTTACCCTATCCAAATTAAATTTTTCCAGTGGGAGCAAGGAAAAAATTTCCACATACTCACCTTTCCATATCTTCTCACGCACTTCCGCCTTAAGGTGAGCACCAAGAGGACCCTCAAAACACACATACACCTCACACCTAGTCAGCCAGCAGCACCCGTTCAGCATCCTTGTCCCCCTCCTTCGAAGTCCCAGCGGTGGTTGCCAAGGATCCTGGCGTGTCACCTTCAGTCTGTGTACCCGCAATGGACATCAAAGGGGGCCTATGAAGGGAGGAAATGCCCCCCATCGCTGCCTCCTGGCCCACTGGGGGAGCCCACGTAGTCACCGGCAATGAACCCGGCAGTGGCTTCGCCTCCATCCTGCACAGTAAGTGACACAGTGAAGACCAAAAGTTGCTAACCACCTGAACCACACTAGACCCACTGACGGCCCCTAGAGACCCCTGCCCCCTGCTCCAGACCCAACAGACACTACAGGAGAAAGGAAGGACAGCAAAGAGGATGCACACTCCTCAGGCTGCTCTGGGCAAGGAGCCCCCCCAGCCACTGATTCAGCCTCCCCAGCTGCTTCCAGGGTCTCTGCTTCCAGCTCACTCTCCTCAAAGCTGCTGACTTCTTCCTCCGACTGGACCTCTGCGTGCCCACGAACCCCTGGCACTCTGCTGGCTGCAGACCTTTTCTCTCGCTCTGGGCACCGCAAATGCTCCCCTCTGCCCAGAAAAATGAGCACCCTGAGGGCTCTGTCTCTGATCGCCATCGCGATGCCCAGCTGTGATGTCATCAACTCGCAACGCACTCTTCACTCTGGCATCTACGCAGACAGCCCTCCTAGGCCCCCACTTAGACACGCAGGTGTAGTCCCCTGACCACTGCAATACAGATGCAGATGAGCCTGCACCACCATGCCACCTCACACACCCTGCAGCAGAAGGGTTGCCGACTGTACTAGGAGACAGGGTGGCACCCGTCGAATGTCCTCTCCCTCGCTGAGCCGACCCACCGACCAGAACATCGCCAGTGGATCCAGCCGCCTGCTCTGGGATCCTGATGACCGAGGAGGGGACTGAGGCTGCAGAAAGGTGAGAGTCCCCTGCCTCTGGGCTTCATCTGTGATGGGGATTCCTCCCAGTGCTACCACCCGTGGAAGCTGGAAGATGCTTGGCAGGTGGACCTGGAGGGTCCCTACTGGAACTTAAAATGTGGCACTGAGCTCGGGGGGTAATTTCTGGGCTGAGGCACTCCAGAGGCCAAGACCTCCGAGCCCGTGTAGTGGCAGGTATTGGCTGTGGTGAACCTTGCCTTACCCCCTGCAGGGAGGCTGCAACCTGCCTCTGAACCCAATCCGGGCCAAGTACTGCAGCCGCAGCTTGAAGCTGAGCTAAGAGTTGGTCTAATTCACTCACTGTTGTATTCTCTGTGTGCATAATCGCAGGAGACAGCTATACAGAAATTCCACTGATGATCTCCAGCTTGCAAGTGACACCCTTCACTCTTCCCCACCATATACTCCCCGTCCACTCCTCTAATCCGGTAAGTGTGCTCTCATTTCATATGACAACAGCTACATTAACCCTATCTTGCCAGGTTTTCCTTCCACCCTGTTATGTATGCCTGTCAGGGAGCGAGGAGCCAGACACACAGGGAGGTGCAATTAAAGGTAGGTTTATTATAGAAAAACAAGACAGAGTCTATGCAAGTCCAACAGCAACAGTGGATGACTTGGTAGAACATTAGCCAGGAAGGATGGTTGCCAGAGCCGGGGTCAGAAGCCAGGAAGGATGATCGCCAGAGCCGGGGTCAGAAGCCAGGAAGAATGGTTGCCAGAGCCGGGGTCAGAAGCCAGGAAGGATGGTCGCCAGAGCCGGGGTCAGAAGCCGGGAAGGAGTCTTGCCAAAGCCGAGTCGGTACTCAGGAGAGCAATGAGAAACTAAACAGGAGCTTGCTGCTGTGCAACAGACAGGACACAAATGCAATGGACAGCTACAACCAGCAGACTTATATGTGATAAGCCGCCACTTCCTGGGGGAGGAGCCGCAGAGGGCTGAAAGCATAAAGGATCCCACAATGCTTTACAGACACCTAAGATGGATGCCAGCACATGGAGCAGCACAATCCCTGAGGAAAGGTAGGACCTTGACAATACCTCCTCCTCAAGGGCCCCTCCGTGGCTCAACATAAGGCTTCTGGGGAAAACGGGCGTGTAAAGCACGGAGGAGGGCAGGAGCATGAACATCCATGGAAGGAACCCAGGAACACTCCTCGGGACCATAACCGCGCCAATGGACCAGGAACTGCACCCGACCGCGAACCAACCGAGAGTCCAGGATGCGGCTCACCTCATACTCCTCATGACCGTGAACCCGGATAGGACGAGGCCGAGGCGGAGAGGCAGTAAAGCGATTACAGACCAGAGGCTTCAACAGGGATACGTGGAAGACATTGGAGATACGCATCCCAGGAGGAAGAGCAAGGGCATAGGCAACCGGGTTCACCCTGCAGAGGATGCGGAAAGGACCAACAAAACGGGGAGCCACTTTCGGTGCGGGCACCCGAAGATTGAGGTTACGAGTGGACAACCACACCCGATCTCCAACCTGGTATGAAGGAGCGGGCAACCGTCTACGTTCAGCCTAGAGCTTCTGGCACTGAGCTGAGTCCTTCAAGGACCTCTGGATCTGCCCCCACGAGGAACGCAGGGCAGCAAGATGGTTATCCACAGCCGGAATGTCCTGTGGCGAGAACAACTCAGGCAATACAGCGGGTTGGAACCCATAGTTGGCCATGAAGGGAGACATCCCGGAGGAAGAGTTGACAGTCAAGTTCCTCGCAAACTCTGCCCATGGCAGGAGATCGACCCAATTGTCTTTATGATCTGAGATATAGCAGCAAAGGAATTGTTCCAGGGCCTGGTTGGAACGCTTTGCAGCCCCATTGGACTGCGGGTGGTAGGCCAAAGAGAAGGAGAGCTTGATACCCAACTGGGAGAAGAAGGCGCGCCAGAACCTGGACACAAACTGGCTCCCACGGTCTGAGACAATCACCTTAGGTAACCCATGCAAGCGAAAGATTTACCTGGTGAAAACTGTAGCCAGTTCTTGCGCAGTCTGCAATTTCTTGAACGCAACACAATGGCACATCTTGGAGAAACGATCAATGACCATAAGAATGACCGTATGGCCTCGAGATGCAGGGAGGTCTACAATAAAATCCATGCCCAGGTGTGACCAGGGACGCTCCCCATTGGGAATGGGTTGCGGAAGGCCCAATGGAAGATGCCGAGGAGATTTATTCTGGGCACAGACAGAACATGCCGCTACATATGAGGCGATGTCGGAATGGAGAGATGACCACCAGAATAAATGAGAAACGACCCAGGACAACTGGTTCCTCCCTGGATGACCGGCAGTCTTGGAATTATGGTAGGTATGCAGCAAGCGGGTGCGCAATCCCTCAGGTACGAAACATCTACCAGCTGGTCTCTCAGAGGGAGCATCAGTTTGAGCTGCCAAAATCTGCTCCCCAAGGGGAGACGTGAGGCTGGTATGAATGGCAGCCAGGATCTGATCTGGAGGTATGACCGAGGTTGGCTCAGAGTCCTCCCTGGACAGCTCAGAGTATTGCCGTGACAAGGCATCAGCCCTGACATTGTTGGAGCCAGGCAAATAGGAGACCACATAGTTAAAACGCGACAAGAACAGAGCCCATCTGGCCTGACGGGGTGTCAACCTCTTAGCTTCCGAGAGATACGTCAGGTTCTTGTGGTCAGTGAGAATGAGGACTGGAACCGCAGAACCCTCCAGCAAGTGCCTCCATTCCTTGAGAGCCTGAATAATGGCCAACAACTTCCTGTCTCCAATCTCGTAGTTGCATTCTGCGGAGGAAAGCTTCCTGGAGTAGAACCCACAGGGAAGTAGGATTCCATCGGGCGACCGACGCTGAGACAGAAGGGCGCCTACTTCCATCTCAGATGCATCAACCTCGAGGACAAAAGGCAACCCAGGATTGGGATGAGACAGTATCGGAGCCGAAGCGAAGGCGGATTTCAGAGCTTCGAAAGCTAAGATGGCCTCGGATGACCATTAATGGGGATTACTGCCCTTCTTGGTCAGATCTGAGAGAGGCTTGGCCAGCGTGGAGATGTTCCTGATAAACGTCCGATAATAGTTGGCAAATCCCAAAAAGTGCTGAATGGACCGAAGACCACTGGGACGAGGCCACTGCAGAACCGCTGAAATCTTCTGAGGGTCCATAGAAAATCCCACAGCGGATATGATGTAGCCCAAAAAGGCAACCTGGGATCGGTGAAATTCACACTTCTCGAGCTTACAGAAAAGCTCGTTCTCATGTAACCGCTGCAGCACCCGCTTAACATCCTGCATATGAGACTCCATAGACGCAGAGTAAACCAGGATGTCGTCCAAGTAAACCACCATGCACTGCTGCAACAAGTCACGAAAGACATCATTAATGAACTCCTGAAAGACCGCGGGCGCGTTACACAACCCGAAGGGCATAACCAGGGATTCATAGTGGCCGGTTCTGGTGTTGAATGCAATCTTCCACTTGTCGCCCTCCTTGATCCGTACGAGGTTGTACGCAGCCCTAAGGTCGAGTTTAGTAAAGACCGTCGCTCCCTTGAGGTGGTCGAACAACTCGGTAATCAACAGAATTGGGTAAGCATTCTTAATCGTGATTCTATTGAGACCCCTGAAATCAATGCAAGGCCTCAATTTACCACCCTTCTTTTTCACGAAGAAAAAGCCAGCTCCTGCTGGAGAAGTAGACTTGCGAATGTGCCCCCGGGAAAGCGCATCCGCAATGTACTCCTCCATGGCCTGATTCTCCGCAACCGAAAGAGAGGATACACCCTGCCACGCGGAGGAGTGGCACCGGGTTGTAAGGTTATGGCACAATCGTATGGACGATGAGGAGGCAGAGCACCGGTGCGCACCTTGTCAAACACGGCCAGGTACTTCCCATAGTCAGTAGGCAACACAGAGTCTGAGGAGGCACACAACACCTTAACAGGTCCACGGATGAAACCGGCCCCACACTGTGGAGACCACGAGAGAATCTCGACCGACCGCCAATCAAAGGTCGGATTGTGCTTCTGAAGCCAGGGATATCCCAAAACCACGGAGTAGTGCAGGGAAGAAATTACCTGGAAACAGGCCAACTCCCTGTGAACAGCCCCAATAGCTACTTCAACCGGCAGGGTCTCGTGGGTAACCTGTGGTGGTTGCAGGGGCCTGCCATCTATCGCCTCGAGGACCAATGGAGTAACTCAAGCCTGCAGAGGAATGGAGTACTGGGCAGCAAACGAGCTGTCTATAAACAACCCGCCAGCACCAGAGTCTACCAATGCCTGGGCCATCACTGAGCCTTCCGCCCAAGAGAGGACAATGGTAATTAGCGGTTTATCTTTGCGGGAAACCGGGGACGAGGAAACTCCACCCAAGATCTGCCCCCGACAGGATCTCAGGTGCGAGCGTTTCCCGGACGGATCAGACAGGACAGCAGAAAATGCCCACCGAGACCACAGTACAGGAAGTGACCCTCCCGACGCCGAGAGGTCCGCTCCCCCTTGGAAAGGTGAGCAAACCCCAGCTGCATGGGCTCACTGCCAGACAAGCCATCCCCAGGAGGCGTGGGAGGAGAGGGAGGAACGGGTGGGACAGAAAACATAGGCGCCAATCGATTAGGAGGCCTCCGCAGACGCTCCTTAAGGCCTCTCCCTGAGCCTGGTGTCAATCAGGATTAGGAAGAAAATGAGTACTTCGAGTTCCACAGGCAGTTCTTTGGCTGCAATCTTGTCCTTCAATGCATCTGAGAGACCATGAGAGAAAGCAGCCACCAGAGCCTCATTGTTCCAACCCACCTCTGCCGCCAGGGTACGGAATTCTATGGCGTACTCGGCAACAGTTCGTGAACCCTGATGCATGGACATGAGCAGCTTAGCAGCAGAGGCAGAGCGAGCAGGCACATCAAATACCATACGGAAGGAGGCAACAAAACCGCCAAACTCGTGAATCACAGGGTTATCGTTTTCCCATAAGGGATTTGCCCAGGCCAAGGCCTTGTCTGAGAGCAGCGAGATTAGGAAGCCCACCTTTGACCTCTCCATAGGAAAAGTGTGGGTTATCAATTAAAAATATATGCCCACTTGGTTAAGGAAACCCCGACACTGACTCGGCTCACCCCCAAAGTGCTGTGGAAGGGGGGCTGAATCAATCATACCTCTGGGCACCGCAGGTGCGGCAGCAGATGTGGAGGTAGGCGCAACAACGGGAGCGACCACAAGAGTGACACACGGCCTAATAGCACCAGGAGTAAGGTGCACTGTGCGTGCAAGCAGCGATTGCAACGCCTGAGCAAACTGATCCAACAAGAGATCCTGCTGATCAAGTCTGGCAACCAACATAGGGAGCGAGGGCTTACCTGCACTGTCAGGATTCATGGCATTCGTGTAGTGTCAGGGAGCGAGGAGCCAGACACACAAGGAGGTGCAATTAAAGGTAGGTTTATTTTAGAAAAACAAGACAGAGTCTATGCAAGTCCAACAGCAACAGCGGATGACTTGGTAGAACAGTAGCCAGGAAGGATGGTCGCCAGAGCCGGGGTCAGAAGCCAGGAAGGATGATCGCCAGAGCCGGGGTCAGAAGCCAGGAAGGATGGTTGCCAGAGCCGGGGTCAGAAGCCAGGAAGGAGTCTTGCCAAAGCCAAGTCGGTATCCAGGAGAGCAATGAGAAACTAAACAGGAGCTTGCTGCTGTGCAACAGACAGGACACGACAGGACAGGACAGCTACAACCAACAGACTTATATGTGATAAGCCGCCACCTCCTGGGGGAGGAGCCGCAGAGGGCTGAAAGCATAAAGGATCCCACAATGCTTTGCAGACACCTAAGATGGATGCCAGCACATGGAGCAGCACAAGCCCTGAGGAAAGGTAGGACCTTGACAATGCCCTGCACTTATTCTCTTCTTTCAAAGCTCCGGGCATGTCTTTCTACAGAGTGGTTAGAATAGGAGTTATAAAGGGGTGGGAGCAGTTTTAGACCAGTTAGCCATGGTGAAAGGCACTCATGACTGGCAGATGCATTGTATAAATTTGGAGTCCTTTTTAACACGCTTTCTACATGAAGAAAGTTAGCCAATTAGATACCCTCACTAAGGAGGCACAGGTATGAGTGGGGCCATGTAGGCAGGTCTAAGATATAGTCACACTGATCTAAGACTTCTGCATGTGTATGACAAGTTCCTGCCTTTGTTGCTTGTTATTGTCACAGCTTTAATGGAATATAGTTACCTCACCCACAGCCAAATGGACTCTGATTGCTGCTCTCTGTGAGCTGTGGGTAGTCTGAAATCTCTCCTGAACTTATAGTTATGACAAGCATTTGTGCTATGTTCAGGGCTGTGGATAAGGGGGTACCACCAGTCCTCCTCTATGGGGCTCAGGCAGCTGGGTGATCGGCATGGCTGGGGGGGCAATTGCTGGAACCAATCCCCTGTAAGGCTCTTTGCAGCAGCTGAAAGCTGGCTTCTTCTCCTCTCTCTCCTGCTGGCTTTTGGATGCTACAGAGAGTGCCATACAGGGGATCAGGGGGTAATTCCCTGTGCACCATACCTTTCCCTCTACAGCTCAGGGCCCCTGTGTGCCCCTAACCTCACAGTGCTGCTGGTTTCCCTCCTCCTTCCTGCCAGCAGCTGCAAGCACACAATAGGATCCTTCAGGATGGATACTGGGGAAAGGGTCCGGTAAATATGTCACATTTACCAGCCTCTTCCTTTCCTGAATGAACATATTGAGTGATTGGTACTGATCGCGCACGGTGTTCATTCATAACTAAAGCATAGTGAACTGCGTTTATTTGAGGGGGGCTCTGTTAGGTTGGCTGTATGGGGCCCCATGGTTTCTAACAGCAGTCCTGGCTATGTTATGCTTATTGGGTGCTCACAGCTCAGCTGTGATTTTTGTGATGCCCTTACAGCCTGGGCATTGCAGCCACATTAAGGAGATTTCTTCCTGCAGGTGAAGAGGGAGTGGGGAAGACAAGCTGCACCTGGGCTGTAAACAAGCAGGACAGGAGAGAGAGCTGCTGGAGAGCCTGAATCCATTAATAGGCACTAGGGGGAGGTTATCAGAACTCCATAGACAGCTTACAGCAGGAGCTGAGATTACGCTGCCCACAGCCCACATAGAGATCCACAGATCACCAAGGGAAAGGTGCAGTGTTGAGAGGGGAGGCTCAGGGCAATATAGGCTGCCTTTTGTCTGACCCCGCAGAGATGTCACTAGCAATGCCGAGACTACCAGGGAGAGTGCAACCTACACCTCTTCATCCACCATCATCCTGCCAGAAGTAGTATGTCCTACTGCCATCCACCTGCACCCAGCCTATAGGAGTGATCATTTTGGGACAAACTATTGATGGGAAGATCTATGACTCATCGTTGTGTCGGGAGACCTATTTGTTTCCTTTGTGTGTCTATATGGTTTGCTGTCACTAACGATTTACTGATGACAGCAGAGTTCTGCTTAAAGGGTATTGCATCCATGGCAACTACCCATGTCCATGCAAAAAGACAAATGTGGTAAAGTAAAAAAATAGGACCTGTATGTAGAATGTGCAAGGACTGGTACAAAAAACACAGGATTGCAGTTGGTTAGCTTTAATAAATTGCTACCTCTTATATAGCGCTGTGCCCCATTGACATTCATATTTACTTCAGATAATGGAAAGAATAGAGTAGGCACCCAAGGTTGTACCTATCCAGACTTTAGTTTCACAGACATACCTTGCAGCTCCAAGGGGTTTATTTGCGCTTGTACTGCCGAAGAGAGTCAGGTAAAATATATTATCAGGCCTTAGGACCTCTCAGTGGCAATGAATTTCCCCTCCGCTTGAAGTTCCACTTTAAAGATGATGTCATAACATTGCGATCTTTGTTGATGCCCCCTGGTGGCAGTTTTACTACTTTAGAATCTCTTTGTGAGAATATAAAACGTACTGTACTTCCTTACAGCTCTAAAGCAAAACAGAAAAAGTGGTGAACATACAAAAACATATTAACTGAATGCTATAACCCAATAAAGGCGAACAGGCAATTCAGGAAATTTGTATATAATCCATAGACACATCCAACCAATGCTGACAGCCTTGCCTTCTCATTATTCTAAGGCTGCTGGTAATCCCTGCAGTTCTTTTTATACAACACAGATCAAAAGGAAAGAGATTTGCAAAAGAGTTTGTAAGTGTCTGCCTATGGATTTCTAACAATCACAATTCCTCATTCTCACACTGTCAGATACTACATGTTTAAGCCATGCAAGGACTGGTGACAAGCACCATGCAGCCTCAGATTTATTAACTATAGATGTCAGTGGCATCATCAAGAGTCTAATATTAATGTGCATCCTTCATGTGCTTTGTGTCTCATACAGTAAGAATAGCTCCAGATCACGGGCTACAAAAGTAGGATTGGTGGGGATAGGACTGGTTCAGTCTGGAAAGTATGATTAGCAGCAACAGAAATGGACATCTGCAGGGGGAAAGCAGAGGTCCTGTAACAATCATTAATATTTTCATGACACTGACACTTTGACAGAGGCTCCTGGTGTGCTTACAAATCTTTGCCTCTTCACCCAGGTACCTTTAGTTAGATCCACTGTTCTGACAGCTCACTTTTTGCTGCATGCTGCCCTGCTGTGATGAGTCCTAGATTTCAGAGCTGCAAGGATAACCAGCTGCAGCATTTCTTCCTGGGTTTGCCTCTACATCTGCCATACTCACACTGCCAGCTAGTTAAGTAAGTGGTGGAAATCAGAAAGATGAGATTTGGCTCTCATCTACGTAACTGACAGTACTGATGAGTTACAAAAAATACAGTTGTGTTCAAAATAATAGCAGCCAGACATCACTAACCTGATCAATTGCTGTTTTTGGTAGAAATGTTATTTCTACATGGCAATTAATTTACTAGCAGGTGTAGTAGAGTAATAGAAATCCAACAGACCCAACAGTCATGACATGCATGCTGCTGGTTCTATGTAATTGAATCACTAATTGAAAGGGGCATGTTCAAAATAATAGCAGTGTGGAGTTCTATTAGTGAGGTCATTCATTCTTTGAAAAACAGGTGGCAATTATTGCCCTTATTTAAGGAAGGAAGGCAGCAAATGTTGTACATGCTGGTTACAGTTCATTTCTCTCTGAAATTCTGAGGAAAATGGGTCGTTCCAGACATTGTTCAGAAGAACAGCGTACCTTGATTAAAAAGTTGATTGGAGAGGGGAAAACATATAAAGAAGTGCAGAAAATGATGGGCTGCTCAGCTAAAATGATCGCAAATGCTTTAAAATGGCAACCAAAACCTGAAAGACGTGGAAGAAAGCGAAAAACTACCATTCAAATGGATAGAAGAATAGCCAAAATGGCAAGGACTCAGCCAACAATCAGCTCCAGGAAGATCAAAGAAGGTCTAAAGTTACCTGTGAGTACTGTTACAATTAGAAGATGCCTATGTGAAGCCAAGTTATCTGCAAGAAGCCCCCGCAAAGTCCCACTGTTGAAAAAAAGACGTGCTGAAGAGGTTACAATTTGCCAAAGAGCACATTGACTGGCCTAAAGAGAAATTGCGCAACATTTTGCGGACTGATATAAGTAAGATTGTTCTTTTTGGGTCTAGTGGCCGGAGACAGTTTGTCAGACGACCCCCAAACACTGAATTCAAGCCACAGTACACTGTGAAGACAGTGAAGCATGGTTGCGCAAGCATCATGATATGGGGATGTTTCTCATACTACGGTGTTGGGCCTATTTATCGAATACCATGGATCATGGATCAGTTTGAATACATCAGAATACTTAAAGAGGTCATGCTGCCTTATGCTGAAGAGGAAATGCCCTTGAAATGGGTGTTCCAACAAGACCACGACCCCAAACACGCCAGTAAACGTACAACATCTTGGTTCCAGACCAACAAGATTGACGTTATGGAGTGGCCAGCCCAATATCCGGATCTTAATCCAATAGAAAACTTGTGGGGTGGACATCAAAAATGCAATTTCTGAGGCAAAACCAAGAAATAGGGAAGAACTTTGGAATGTAGTCCAATCATCCTGGGCTGGAATACCTGTTCACAGGTGCCAGAAGTTGGTTGACTCCATGCAACACAGATATACAGCAGTTCTCAGAAACAGTGCTTATACAACTAAATATTAAGTGATTCAAAGGAAAGCAAAATCTTCAAACATTTTTCAGTTAATATAGTGAATGATTGAGTTTTTAAAGAAGAATACAAACACTGCTATTTTTTTGAACAGTCTAATATTCACTTTTCTTCAATTTTTTTAGAGGAACAACACAAATTTGATATATTTTTCTTCATGTTTTGATTTGGAATAGAATGTGTAGAATTCCCAATGCATTTGTATGTATGGAAAAAAAAGCTATTAGAAGGATTTTGAGCTTTATTCACTTTTTTCAACACACTGCTATTATTTTGAACACAGCTGCATATACGGTACTGTGCAAAAGTGTGAAAAATGTTGTAAATTAAGAATGCTTTCAGAAATAGGATTGTTAATAATACATTTTTATCAATTAACAAAATGGAAAGTAAACGAATAGAAAAGAAATCCAAATCAAATCAATATTTGGCATGACCACACTTTGCTATCAAAACAGCATCAATTCTTCTAGGCACACTTGCCAAGAGTTTTTGAAGGAACCCAGCAGGTAGGTTGCTATATACATCTTGGAGAACTAACCAAAGGTCTTCTGTGGATGTAGGATGTCTCAAATCCTTCTGTCTCTTCATGTAATCCTGGACAGACTCAATGATGTTGAGATCAGGGCTCTGTGGAGACCGAACCATCACTTCCAGTACTCCTTGTTCTTCTTTAAACTGAAGATAGTTCCTAATGAGATTGACTGTATGTTTGAGGTTCTTGTCCTGCTGCAGAATAAATTTAAGGCCAATCACAAGCCTTCCTGATGATATGGCATGAAGGATACGTATCTGCCTGTATTTCTCTGCATTGAGGACACCATTGATCCTGACCAAATCTTCAACTCCATTTATAGAAACGCAGCCCCAAACTTACAAGGAACATCCACATTGCTTCACCGTTGCCTGTAGAGATTATTGTATCGCTATTGTATCCAGCCCATCTGTAAACAAACTGCCTTCTGCTACAGCCAAATATTCCAAATTTTGACTCATCAGTCCAGAGCACCTGCTACCATTTTTCTGTACCCCACTTCCTATGGTTTCCTGCATGGTTGAATCACTTAGCTATGTTTCAAAGTTGTAGGTATGTCTTTTTGGCTGCAATTCTTCCATGAAGATCACCTGTTGGCCTGACATCTCCAGAGAGTAGATTGCTGTATCTGGTACCAATGGTTTCCACCATTTCTGTGCTGATGGCACTGCTGGACATCTTCTGATGTTGAAGGAAAGTAAGCATCATGTGTCTTTTGTTTGCTACATTAAGTTTCCTTGGCCAAACACTACGTGTACAGTCCTCAACGTTGCCCATTTCTTTGTGCTTCTTCAAAAGAGCTTGATGAATTGAAATGATGCTGGTTTAAAGCCAAAGGGTAGTAACACCAAATAATGAATTGATTTAGATATGTATTCTGTACTTACTTTCTATTTTGTAAATTGATAAAAGTAAACAATTAAATATATATTTTTTAAAGCATTCTTACTTCACAGCATTTCTTCACACCTGCCTAAAACTTTGGCACACTACTGTATAATGATGATTATAAAATACAAATTTAAATTAAAAAAAAGAAGTTATGACAAAAACCAGCAGTACTATCTATCAAAATACATTTGAGTTTTCATGGAAATTTTGCATACCGCTTTAACTTGAAAAATGTTTACAGGCACAAACGACAATAGGTATACCTGAAAAATCTTATTTGGAAAAAACCTCCACAATAAAAAACCCTGGGTAAAAAAATTTGTAAAATAACACCAGGACCCAAAAGTAACAATACTCACCTTCACCCTGGGTTTTCGGTGATTTTGCCTAGGTAAGAGTGACATTACTTGGCCATCTTGCAGGATCTTGGGAAAACAGAGAATTCCAAATCTTCTAGATTTTCCTGGACAGTGCTATAGAAATTGCTCATGTGATTTGGGGTCTCAGGCTGTCTCAGGCTCTTTGGGGAAGGCACAGTACCATCGCCCTTACCAACAGACAAACGTCAGGATGGTAACATAATTTTAGTTGTATTTTTTTCTTTAACACGGTATTTCTTATTGGGTGGGGGGAGGGATTACAGAAGCATTTTTGTTTTCACGCAAGGCATCCGAGGCATACACCTGCAATATTAGTGGCCTCATATGGGCCAAGGGAAATAAAGGTTGATGCTTTCTAAGTGTCTTCACAGGAGGTGTTCACTGTGTCATATTATTCTGTATAGCATAATCTGGAACATATTTACAGAGCTATAATCACATCTCCACATGGAATGTTTAACTGATACACGTTGCAGATCAACAAGTAAACTTTATGAGCATAAATACAAAGAAGCACCTATAGAAACCACATTGTGTATAAAGTCATACAGTGTACATCAGGTTAGGATGGGAATATGTCTGACAATTTCCTGATGGCAGAAAGCACTTGTAGGAATATAGAACCTTTTTGTATATATCTGTTATCTAAGCTTCTGAAACAGGTTTATTAGGCTTACTGAAAAAAAGAAGCCACCCTATTAGATTTTCTGGGTCTAACACATTTTTATGTGGCATTCGACGGGCCTCTGTACGAATTCTTTGGCAGGGCCTTGCAGTTTTTGTTACACCTGTGTATTAAATTGGACGGTTCTGACACAACAACTTTGCTATACTATGCAATTCAGCATTATAACCTTTAGCTAAACTGTTTACATAAATCTCCTTGCCTGCACTGTAATCTGGGAAAATTACTTTGATTTCTGCTAATTCTTTAGAATCGAGAGGATGAAATATTGCTAATCCTGGTCTTGAAATGATGAGTTTCTACATATACAGAGCAACTTCAATCTTCTTCTCTAATATTTTTGTTAATCCTGCCTTTCCATAACTTGATGTAAATATTAAATGTAGCTATTTACACAAACATAAAAGTTTCAGTGATAAAGCAGAAAGTCTTTTATAAACTTGTGATTGGAAACTTGTTAATAGGAAGTAAAACAAAATGTGAAAAAACAAACTCATTCTATTTTATTAGTTAGTAGTAGTTATTCACATTCAACTGGACTTGTGCAATGTTGAAGTTGGTTTGAAGCTTCTTTAAGCCACTATGACAGATCCAATGAGTGTTGGGATGATATCCCAGCATTAATACCTACCCAGATAGCAAAGATATCTTAATCCAATCACTATGGAATGAGACATAGATTTATCCCTGAAATGGTCATTGAATCAAGATGCCTGTGCTACATATGTGGATATAAATGCTGGGGTATCTTCCCGAAACTCATTGGAACTGAAGAAGTGGCTTGGAGAACCTACAAAAACAACTTTACCCAAGAAGTCCAGTTGAATGTAAATAACTAATACTAGCTGCTATACCTTGACCTGGATAAATTACAATCTTCTAATAATTAAATTAACTTCACACCACATGCTCCCTTCATGTCACAGGTTCCCCTATCACATCACAGGTGCCCTCTTAACAACTAAAGCCCTTCATTCCAGCAGAATTACTGCTTCACATCATAGTCACCCCATCATGTCAGAGGCTCCCCATGACATCTGAGCTCCCCCTATATACCAGTGCCCCCCCACACATGAAATCCTCTCATCACATCAGAGACATCCCTATATATCAAAGCCCCCTATATATGGGTCCCCCATCACATCAGAGTCCCCCCATTACAGAGCCCCAATTATGCAGCCCCTCATCACTGATCCTCCCAGTCACACATGCCCCTTCATCACACATTCCTCTTAACATTGAGCCCCTTAATCACACAGTCCTCTCTTCACATCAGAGTGCTGCCTTTTGGCTCCAGCAGTGCAGCAAAGGGTGGTAAGTGGAAGAGATCTGGAGGAGGCAGACTTTTGTCTTCTCCTGAATGCTGGAGTTGGCCCTGTGTGCCACCTGCCCTGGAATAGTGTTATGTGTTGCCATTGTGCAAGAAAATTCAACACTATCATCATAGCAACAAATGACACCATGCATCCTAGCCCTAGATCACAATTGATTGTCATGGTGTTAAGCGGCTGTCCACCCACACCATGGCAATTTATGAAACTGACCCAGGGCAAACTGGGTCCTGTACTTGCGGCACCATGGTGCCCCCTGGTACCGCAGGGTACCACAGAATCCTCTGTAAGAAACACTATCCTAGATGATCAATTTTGGTGCCTGCTGCTATGTCTGTGTCAGTTTTATAGAAAATCCTTGCATAAAGAAATATGAAGGTTGCCATTGCTGACTGCCTTAAAGTACAATTTCCTTGTCTGTCCCTTACTGAAGTGCTTTAAGTCGCTGACCACCAAGAAACATGCAGATTAGGAAAATCAAAGTAAAGCTAGAACTGCTGATCTACATAATTTGTTTAAGACAGTGTGCCAATAAAGTACTGAAGACAGCTTCAGCATGAGGGTCAGACAAACAGCATTTTCAAAGGAATTAAGCAATGACAGCCCTCATGTTTTTTTTCCTGGAAGGTTTAATATAAGTAAAATAAGATCTTTTAGCTAAAAATCTATAGCTACTATATCTTATGTAGCACCCTCCTAGTCTGCTAGGGGGAGCTAGACTCTAATTGTTAGCTAGAAAGGCTGAGCAGCAGCCTGGGTGTGATAGCTAGCAGCGGTCAAATTGAGGTCAGAGCTGAGAGGCTCTGAAGACCAGCTCTCTGGAATTTCCCCCTGCTCTAGAACTTTGGAGGAAGACTTAGAAGCAGTGGGTGGATCTGAGGAGTGGCTGGTCTGTACTCTTGGAGGGTCTGGCCAATCCCCAACAGGAGGTTTGGCAAGGGGCCAGGACAGCATTTAAGAGTAACTAAGCCTGCTCAGCAGGAGGGGACGTGGAGGAGAATTTGGGTGAAACATGAGGATGTGAGGCTGGAGAGCAGGAGCCTGGGAGGAAGCCCAGATGGAGAGGGAGTGGAGCGTGGAAGAAGGAAAGCTGAGAACTTCAACGGCCCCCAAAGCGAGGACCACTTGTGCAGCAGGGAAGGAGTGGCCCAGCTAGAAGGCCTGGTAGGAGCCACCAACCCATCAGCAGCACCAGGGGCAAGGGGCCAGGGCAGCATTTAAGAGTAACTAAGCCTGCTCAGCAGGAGGGGACGTGGAGGAGAATTTGGGTGAAACATGAGGATGTGAGGCTGGAGAGCAGGAGCCTGGGAGGAAGCCCAGATGGAGAGGGAGTGGAGCGTGGAAGAAGGAAAGCTGAGAACTTCAATGGCCCCCAAAGCGAGGACCACCTGTGCAGCAGGGAAGGAGCGGCCCAGCTAGAAGGCCTGGTAGGAGCCACCAACCCATCAGCAGCACAGGAGAAGGACTAAGTGAGTAAATCTGCACACCCTGTGCCAGTTAGTGGAAGGAGCACTCTTGTGGGAAATCAGATTAGCAACTATCTGGAACTGTCTTACTCTAACGTGGCAGGCACTGGATCCCCTGCTCAGGGAATTCCTCCAGAAGAACATTTATCTGGGGTCTAGGGTGGTACACCCAAAGATGCTGGCTAGCTCTCCAAAAAGGGTATTTTTCTGTAAAGACTTATACATACTTCAGGAGGTTTACCTCAGTTGCAGTTCCATTGGGCATCCTGTATACCCCTAATTCTATCCCAGAGATAGGCTTACATGGCACCATGACCCAAGTATCTGAGCTGTTTCAGGATATATAGAAGTGCTGGCCTGACAACTCCTGCTATGTCCTATTGGTTATTGAGACTACCCACCATAGACCAGTAGGGTTTTTGGCTTTGGAAAATAGCTTACAGATCAATTTGCTAACTTCAACAGGTAAATATGCTGCACAAACCCAGCTTAAATATTTTGTATTATTTTACTAAATAAAGGTGAGTGTGTCTTAATATTTTACATTTGGCCTCATGTATAAGCAGTTTACTAAAATAAAGCAAGTTTGTAGTGCACAACAATGCACTTCAAGCTCTGTTTTTTCAAAGGGCCTGTTTTCTAAAAGCTTCAATAGGCAAATGCAACATGATTTTTTACATAATTTTGAGACAATTCTAGGATCATTCAGAATTCATTACAGTTGCAGGCTTACTAAGAGAACTAAGGAGTCTGACCCATTAAAATAAAATCCCAGATGATTTTTTTAATGGGAGAAACAGAACAATGGGCCATACCATGCATAATGTAGCTGTCAGTGATAGTAGTACTTACATAAGAGACCACATGGCACTAGGGGGCCCTGAGGGCCAGTTGGCCTAGCAATGTGTGAACATATGTTTACCATAGTTGAAGTTATCCAAACCCCTAGTGTGTGGCAGTGGTAGTGTATTTCATGACCCTTCTTAAGTTTTCATATGTACTTTCAACACTTTCTGCATTTTTTTCCAATTTACAACTTGTGCTTTGTTTAATATAAAAAACCTCTTCAGAAATAATGATTTGCCAAAATTACAAAGACCAAGTAAAAAACATGCAGGACTTTCGTTATCGTGCATTATCTGCTATTTTCTTGAATGTTGTTTATAAACTGTACAAAATGTATGAGAATATGTCTACCATGACATACCATTTTAGAGAGATGCAACAGAAACTCTTAGCTGTCTTTGTCTCCCTTACTTATTGACTGATGAGGCAGGACACTAAATGACTTTCATTTGGCAAGTACAAAAATAACATGACTCTCACAATTGTCAGTTTGATTCTCATAGAGTTTGATTTACTAAAGGCAAATAGGGCTGTTCACCTTGCAATGGAGGTTGCAACGCATACACAACGATTGAAAGGAAAAAAAAAATAAAAAGCTTGCACGATTGGATTATGGAAGTCAGCAGAACTTTACCTCATTCACTAAGTACTGGGGAAAATTTCCTTGCTAAGTGCAACTTCTCTTACAAAGTAAACAGTCTATTTGTCTTTAGTAAATTAACAGCCCTGTCTTTTCTGTGGTGTGGAATGTAGAGCACTAAGGTCCTGCATAGTGAACATGCAGCTTACTGGACAAGAATTGTTGCAATTTCCTTGCTTTATTACAAATCTTAAAGTGGCTTTTATACAAAAACACATACTAACAAGCACCTTTCTGATTGCCAACTATCTGTTTTGCAGAGGTCAAAATTAGACAAGGATTCCGATTGGTTTCTCTGAGGAACTGGACATCTTGTTATGACACTACTCATACTCCAAGGGTATAACCTAAAAAGATGAAGGCTAATTTGACACTGATCCGCCGCAAAAACACATAGGTGTTTTTACTGTGCTTTTGCTGCGCTTTCTGAGCGTTTTTTAAAGGACACATGACTTAAAAACTGCACCAAAAACGCTTCTCAGAGGCATTTATGAGGTGCTTTTCAGGCTTTTTTTAGGATTTTTCCATTGATTTCAATGAAAAGAGGAGTTTTTGGGGCGTATTTTTTAACTCACCAAACATGCGCCAAAGATGCTGCAAGCAGGAGTTTTTATATCGCACCGCAAGCGTAACACCTCTGTGTGAAAACATATATAGATATACAGTACATTCACATAAACAGGGAAGCATTTTTTTGAGCTTTTCAGGTGCTTTGTTTAACCCAAAAATGCTTCAAAAAGTCATCATTGTGAAAGTAGCCTAAAGGGCTATAAACAACTACCCCTAAATCTATCTACGTAACTGAAAGAGTGGGGTTTTGCTATGGAGCTCAGAAAAGTCAAGTTACAAACCTAGTAGCTTTCAGTTTGCTGTCATTGACCTGCTAATAGAGGCCTGTCTATTTGGCAGTTATTAGCGCATTTCATTCATAGTGACAGGCCCACTATAAGCCATGGTTGCCAGGGTGTGAACTATCCCTATGCTGTCACTGTACTCATTCTCTATGCAGCACAATAATATCTCTAGAACATATCCCATAATCCTGCTGTCTCTTTTTACCTCATTTCATTCTGTCTGCTCCCCTATATAAAACATCCTTTTTTTAATACAAAATCCCCCCCAAAACTCCTCCCTATGTTTATAACTTATTTCAGATTCTTCTGCTGAAGCTTTAAAAGAAATCTGTTTGTTTGAGGGCAGAATTAGATGTGACCAGCGTTTTATTGTGACATAAAAACCATATTTCTTCCCCAGAAGATTAAAAAATAAAATCGGTTAATAAGAAAAGCTGTCAGCGACAGAAAATAGTTGACATAATCCGTTTATCCTGCTAGCAATAAAGATATTGGTCCTTGGGAGTCTGTCTCCTCTCTCATGTTATGTTGCCCAAAACATTATCTTCACAGCATTCTGATGGATTAAGCAGTCACATGTGAGATAGCAACCAAATGACAGATGCAAAAAAAAATCTATATATATAATATTATGTTGGTCCTCCTCCTGCTCTGTGTTTCTTTCTCCCATTTTCTTTTAGCTGCTGTTTATACATATCGCTGAAAGAGGTTAATAATGCTGTCTAGTTGGGCTTGGTTCAGATATATATAACCTTCCATGCATACTGATTCTAGCAGACTCATTTAATAAGATGGCGCAAATAGCAAACACAATATGAAGCGTGCCGTAATCCATACTACCAATCATATTCACATAAACTGTATACAGAACAACAAAACATAGAATTGTCTTTCTTTTTAATATGGGTTACTGCACCACGGATACGCTCAATTATTACACATATGGGCTAATGCGACTAGTGCCTGTTTTGAATATTACAGAATGTCCCATTATCAGTAATAAGGTTTATTTATTAAATAGCCTAGGAAAAGCTTCCAACTGTCCCTCATTTGCAGGGATGTCACTCTTTTGGAAGCAAGTCCCTCTTTCCTCCTCAGATGTCCCTCTTTCTGATGTATAGACTTTTATAAAAACACACTATTTAAAGTAGAACTTTAGGTAATAAATAAAAATGGGCAAACAGGCAAGATTTTTAATGCAGGAGAGATATGCTTTGCCTCTTCTGCATTAAAATTATCTACCTGCCTATGCGCCCTTATGCAATGAGTTGCGCACGTGCAGCTCACTGTAGAAATTTAGCAATACCGAAGCCAACAGAACTCCCACGCATATGTGGGAGTGATGTAATCCCCAATGAAAGTGGCTGGCATTTGATACCAGGAAACCGGCAGGTGGGAAGCTGCATGGTGTCACATCACTAGAGCCAAGGTGAGCATAGTCCCGCTTTTACTAGCAAAAGAATACTTAACTGCTCTGTTATTGCTTTTGCTGTTTAAATACAAACAGTAGAAGGGATAGTGATGAAAACATACACCTGTAGGTTTAAGCAATCACTTTTTGAACAATAAAGTATAACTTCACCTTTTCAGAAAATTAGAAAATATGAAATCATCTCTGCTGCTGTGCTGGCACAAAGCATGGCTCTGATACCAGTCCCCGAAGCATTGCTGGAAGAAGGGGTAGAGGAATAGGGATTTAAATCCCTGGACCGCTGCATTGGCTGTGTGGGCACTGACAGCTCATCAGCCACGGAGGTAAGTAGAGTTGGGACTGGGGGTGGGAAGGGTGGATGGTGTTAGTTCATCTTTTTGTTTTTTCTTAAAAGGTAAAGTAACCCTTTATGCTTTCATGGTCTGCCAAATTGGGGGTGGGGAGCCGTAGGGTGTTCTTTGCATAGGCAAGGCTTTCCTCTTTCTTGATTTAGAAGTTGGGATGTATGGTTTAAAGTTGAACTCCAACATACTCACCTTATTCACCACTTCCATAGGTTTCCATCTCTCCATTAGACGTGAGGATGATGAGGGCCGTCCTTCATCCTGGAAGCATTGGAGAAAGGGGAAGTTATCTGCAAGGTGAAATTTTGGAGATACCCAAGTGCAACTTTAGGTAAACCTTGCTGTAATCTATGACTGTAGCTATAACCTGCCAGTCTGGGCCTTTCAAACAGCAAGGTGTCCATCTAGCTGCTGCCCTTCTTAAGGGTCCATGCAAATATCAATTTCCTTAAAGTTGATTTTTGCATATCTATAAACATGGACCTCATTTCGTAATGCCAGGGCAGCAATGGGGTGTACAATGGTACAATAAAAGCATGGCCTGTTAGCTTATGACATATGCTATCAGATGCAGCTACAGTTTTTTAAGAGTTTGCCACAGATTTCCTTTATAGAAACCATGTCATGTACAAAATTCTTTCAGGAAAGCAAATATCTATAAAAAGAAGCTGATTATTTACTGTACTTCTCCTACCAAATATCTCAATAGTCTGTTGAAGAGAATTGGTCCTCCAAAGTCTGCCGGGAAAGCAACACTACAGAGAATGTGAATCTCTGTGGTCCCCAGTATCTCTTACTGGTCCTCCCTCTAACCTCATGTCACTACTGTATCTTACCACTGTAGGTGGACAGATGGCCAGGTTTTATATTGGTATAGTGCTAATCTGGAGAAGCAGAGGGAAGAATCTTTGAACCAGACTGCAGTCTTATAGGAAATCTGTCTCATTTGATCGTACTTGTCTCATCTGATTTATCTCACTGGTCCTGTTAAATGCTGTGATAAATTCCTCCTATGATTTGGGCTATTTTGAATAAAGAGCAAAAAATGGCATCTGACAACCAAGAAAACTGAAGTTCATGTTGTGAGGCTGAGAAGGTGCTTATATAACAACCAGACACTATAAGGGTTTTGAATCTTTTTTCTTTTAAATGTTTGTATTTAAACTGTTTTATTTATTCATTTATATTAGTTTTTAATAGAAAGCTCAGCAATGGCTGTTTACTTTCACACTGTCTCTCTCTCTTCCTCCCTCTCTTCATGCACAGCAGGGAGAGTGGGGTAGTGGAGATGTGCCACTACTCTGCATCATTCACCTGTATTTAATCTATGTTTCAGTTGTCCAGCTCCACAAACAACACTTTTTCACAGTGCAAATATACACTATGAAAGGATATGCTTTGTTTGTTTTTCATTTCAGAGGTTTACAACCACTTCTAACCATAGGCAATAGGCGTGGATTGTGGAACTCAGTGTTTGTGCATATAACCATAAAGACCAATTCACAACTTTGTGGTGTGTTGCAGTAACACATGTATTAATGCGTGGCATTTTGATGGACCCTCCACAATGCTGAGAGGTAATGCAGTTCCAAAGCACATGCGTTAAAGCAGACCACCTGTGTTGAACCATTATTCAACATACTGCACAGATGTGCATGGGCACCAAATGTGGCATAGCACTTTCTAAAATGAACTTTATCAGTGGTTAAGGCCAAGTAGGTTAGGCAGCAGCAGTCACTTTTATCGATATTTTTTTTTTCCAATGTCAGTAGAACCAGTTATCACATAAACATATTTACTCATTTATACAATAATACTGTAATAACCAAAGTTAGGGCCAATAAAACAAAAAATGTTCTGGGTAAAAAAACAAAGATTTTGTATGGATAGGCTCCGTTGATGAAAATCAGACCCTGGCATTGATACAAAAGAACACAGAAAAATACCTGTGTATCCAAGCCCTGAAACTGATTATCAGTTGGGAGGTGACAGAGCAACTGTTATTTCTCATTTCACTTTTATCATATAACAACTGGACCTCTTGGAAAATCTACAAAATTTGAATTCATTTCAGAACATCATCGTTATTCGCAATAGAGCTTGATTGTAGACAGGGCAGGAAAAACGGAATTGTAAGCAAGTTTAAAAAATGAGAATAATGCATAATTTATACATCAATGAAATTTGTGTTGGTATTAAAAAAACTCAGCATTTACAAGACATCCAGTTTAATCACCTTTATCACTGCAGAATCATAAGTGGGAAGAGTGAAAATATAGAGTGCTTCTGACTTTCAGCAGGAGTGGAGGGAGAATTTCATTTAATCATGTCTGCGCTGTAGTTATGGATTTTCATTATGATTATCAATGCTGTTGCTACTGTGGATAATATTAATACCCATAGTAATGATGCATGAAGCTTCAAGTGTAATTTCTGCACTCTCCTTGTCTCCTATTAAATTGTTACCACTTCATCATTTGTGTAGAACGGCGCGTTTCAATTAATCTTCCCATATCAGCAGCCTTAAATTAATATAGATCATGATTCATTAGCTTATCTGTGCTGTAGTCTTGGAAGATCATTTATAAAGATCTAAAAACCACAGCTAAGTGATGGCCTTCTCATTTGCTCCTCTCCTGTTCAGTGTGGCTTCATTAACCGGCTCCGCTCACAAGGAAAATTCTAATGCTTGGTGAGCAGGAAACATATTATATTTCGCATTTATTGCCAGACTGTGTCTATTGCAAAGGCCATAATACTAAGACAGGATGGAGCCTGTGAATAATAGGAAGGGTGCTGAAGGCTATGTCTGCAGCTTCAGTGTAAAACCTAATCTATTGTTTACTGGTAATAGAATTTAAAATAGCATTGACTATATTTAAAGTGTATGTAAACCCTAAAGTGAATTAATGAAATAATATATTTCCCTGCACCATTTTGAGCAAGCCCAATCTTTTTGTGTTGATTCCTGTATTACGTCTTGTTTCAGCCTGGTTATCCTGCCAGTTTTGAGTTTCCTGAAGCATTTCCAAGTACAAGCTGACAACTTAGCAGCATGAGCATGCTGGTGCACAGGTTGTTGTCAGCCTATAGAAAGCACTGACAATGTTGGGACTGGAGGATGAATTGGGGTGCCTTGTACTACATGCCCCTAGCCACTGGCAGAAAACAGAGCCAAAGTGGTTATGTGATATCTGAAAACATACTTAAAACAAGGTGTTTTGAAAGACCTGGATACAGTGTTGGTTGGATGACGGTGTACTGCTCAGCATACATTAGTGAACTAATAATCCAAAGCTACCAACTAGCAAAAATAAACCAACTCACAGCATCAAACAAGCCTCTTCATATACTTTCTTTGAAGTGGTAGTTAATTCCTGCAAAAAAAAAAAGTGCCCCCAGGCAGTGTATGTCATAATGTGCTAGTATACACCACAAACGAGCACATTATGGCAGACTTACCTTAAAACGAAGCTCTCCAGAGGCACACTGTCACCGCTTCCATCTTCACCTTTGTCATTGCTTTCATCTTCACCTGGTCTTCCTTCAGGGTTCATTGTCTCTGACCATTTGAATGGCCAGGCAGCGATGATGTCACTCCCGTGCATGCGTACAGGAGTCACAGCCGCTGCACAGCTCTCTGAATTGAGGTGAGGTACCATGAGGTATCATGTGAGATACCCCCAAAGACAAGGCGGTCTGCTATTTACCCTAGGGCTGAGTCCATGGTTAGAAATGGCAGATTGAAAACCACTGGGTTCCAGACACTCTTGTGTCTCTTTAAGGTTTTTTTGCTCCAAACACACAGGGAGAAAGGACTGAAGGCTTCAGATACCCATGGCACTAATTATAGACTCCAGATCTGCATCCTGTCTTTACAGTGAAGAGAACATTTGCGGGCAGCACAGTGGCTAAATGGTTAGCACTTCTGCCTGGCAGTGCTAGGGTCGTTGGTTCAAATCCCAGCCATGGCACCTCCTGCCTGGAGTTTGCATGTTCTCCCTGTGCCTGCATGGGTTTTCTCTGGGTACTCTGGTTTCTTCCCACACTCCAAAGACATGCTGGTAGGTTAATTGGATCCTGTCTAAATTGGCCCTTGTATATGAATGTGAGTTAGGGACCTTAGATTGTATGCCCCTTGAGGGTTAGGGATTGATGTGAATGTATAATATATATGTAAAGTGCTGTGTAAATTGACGGTGCTATATAAGTACCTGAAATAAATAAATTTTAAGACAACACTGGCATTACTAAAAATTATATCTGGCTAGCTGACTTCTCTTTATATTCTTACATTCCCTGTGCATTCTCCTAAGAGAGTCGCTAGATCTCTGTCAAAAGCTAGCCTCTTTCTGGTTCCTTCCTTGCGCAGGCTCCCTCTGGTTCTCAGTCTTGGTATAGCGTTCCCTTATGGTCCTTTCACAGGGGCATCATCAGTTCAGTCACATTTTTTGCTCAGAAAAAACTGAAAACAGACTCAGGTTATACCAGTTTACATTAGTTTGCACATTTGTCTTCAGTTCAGTTAAGTTTAAATCAGTTTACATCATTTTGCCATTCAGTTCAGTTCAGTTCAGTGTGCATTAGTCTGCATCCATTTTTGCATCATTTTTTTTAGTTGTTGCAGAAATAAATCATAGGTGACGAAAAAAAAGTGTTCTTACCTAAAACGGATATGAACAGAATGGACATAAATGGATAGCATCTGTTTGCATCCATTTACATCCATTCAGATCCATCTAAATGGAAAAGGACACAGCCTTGTTCTGTTTTTTTTTTAAAAAAATGGACCTAAACAGAAACAGATGTAAATAGGTCAGGGGTGGGCAAACTTTTTGACTTGAGGGCCGCAATGGGTTCATATATTGGACCCGGGGGCCGGACCAAGAGTAGATGAATGATGTGCATGTGTCATCCATAGTAAGTATAGTAATATTCCCCCATAGTAAGCATAGTAATTAATCCCCCATATAGTAATTCATCCCCCATAGTAATTCATCCCCCATAGTAATTCATCCCCCATATAGTAATTCATCCCCCATAGTAATTCATCCCCCATATAGTAATTCATCCCCCATATAGTAATTCATCCCCCATAGTAATTCATCCCCCATATAGTAATTCATCCCCCATAGTAATTCATCCCCCATATAATAATTCATCCCCCATAGTAATTCATCCCCCATAGTAATTCATCCCCCATAGTAATTCATCCCCCCTATAGTAATTCATCCCCCATATAGTAATTCATCCCCCATAGTAAGCATAGTAATTCATCCCCCATATAGTAATTCATTCCCCATATTAATTCATCCCCCATATTAAGTCCCCAAGTCCCCCCTGTGTCAATTCACTTACCTTTGCTCCGCGCGTTCCTCTCGCCGTATTCCGTTCCGGTGTAGCATGAAAATCTGTCTCCTATGAGGATCTGTCCCCCTCGACGTATCTGCGCATGTGCCAGTTTCAGGCATTAGCAGCCGATCGGCGATCTCCGGCACATGCGCAGATACGTCGAGGGGGACAGATCCTCATAGGAGACAGATTTTCATGCTACACCGGTCTTCAGGGCGGACTGTGAGAGGAGCCTAGCGGGAGCCTAGCTCCGCGGGCCGGATTAAAAGGTCTGCCGGGCCGTATACGGCCCGCGGGCCGTAGTTTGCCCATTGCTGAAATAGGTGGTTATCCATGTACATCAGTTTACATCCATAAGCCCATAGAGATACAGATGCACTGACCATTTTGCAGCCAAACACAGATAGATAAACATGGACAAAGAACATCTGTGTGTAAGAACCCTTAACCAGGCAGGACAGATCCTGAGGATAACTTCCGGCCCAAATACAGCTTTCAGCACATGTTAGATCCCATAAAGGCTACAGGCCAAAGAGATCAGATTACAAACAGCATACCTTGTCAGGTCGAAGATCAAGGGGCAGAGAACTTCACAAGGTCAGCCCCAAAGTTTTATGCTCTTCCTTAGCATGTACCACTAGCAACAAACAATAGTGGTTAGCTAGAAGAAACATAAATATTCATAACCAGTGTAGCATTATTCTCTTGAGAGCCACTGGCTTTGGGTCCCCCTTTACTTTCTGCACAGCCAGGCAACACACATTTTCTGCAATATAAGGTCCCTAACACATTCATACATACACATAATAGGACCAATTTAGAAGAAAGCCAATCAACCTACCAGCATGTCTTTGGAGTGTGGGAGGAAACCCACGTAGGAATAGGGAGAACATGCATACTCCAGGCAGGTAATGTCATGGTTGGGATTCAAACTGACGACCCTAGTGCTGCTAGGCAGAAGTGCTAACTACTTAGCCACTGTTCAACCCACAAAATGGAATGACAGGGCAACACTTTTTCACAGCAAAGGAAAAATATAGAGTCACAAGTAGTTATATGGTACATCAAGGGTGTAGGTGATCAACATTCCATGCCAGTTGGTTATGTTGCCTCAAAAGTCTTTTGAGCAGTGTACAAAAAGCAAAAATAGATTCTAGACTTTCTATTTCCTCTGGAGTGGCTTTTGTCTCTTAACAGATCAGCACACAGTTCTTACTAGGAGCACTCAGTCCCCATAGATGAACCTCTTCAGACCCCAGATGAAAATCTCCTCATCCACCTGGCTGTCATGAAAAGTATCCCAGGGCAAGGGATTCTGAGACACATAGGTATACTGTCCCAGGGAGAACTAGTTTGGTATGGCACCTGACTGCATTCTCCCTTGTACGCCCAGAAGGTGTAGAGCAGGGGTAGGCAACCTTAAAGACGTGGAGATCTACCTGAACAAGTAGAAAAGTCAAAGATAATAGGAACAGTGTCACCTCCTCACACCTGATTTAAACCTCTAATTGCCATACTACCATGTCACATGGGTTTCAATCAGGTGATAAGGAGGCAACATATCGTCTCCTCACTACCTGTCAAACAGATTTGGATTGCTTTGCAGAGGAGCAGCAGTGTCTGCTATACTTGTGAATGATCCCTTAGTAGCATCCAGCAGAAGCACTCTTAGGTCTTGTTCACATGTAAAGTCGGTTGGTGGTAAAACCCTGTGGTTGAGTCACAGTTTTACTGCCCCCAACCCCTACCTTCTTTAGCTGCTGAAGCAATTACACCCCCTGTTGCTTTTGGTGGGTGCTACCGCCTGTTAGTCGAGACCCATTCATGTAAACGGGGCCACTGTGCAAGTGCCCCGCGACTACATGCTTCTTGGGGGTCCAAGGGGTTAAAGAAGGTGGTGAGAAAGCCTCACACCACTGCCTGTTTAACCCCTTGTTTGCGGTACTGCGCAAGGTTGCAGGGCACTTGCCAAGCAGTCTCGTTCACTTGAATGGGTCATGCTTGGCAGGTGCTACACCCACCAACCATGACAGGGCATAGGAGCCGACACTACAGAGGAGACATCAGCTTATGTGGTTCTTGCTGCTTACTACAGCTCCAACTTTACAAGTAGTCCCTCTGCATTGCACTCTGTTTGATGCTCTGGCATGGCGGGTCAGCAAGCCCTGACCGTGATCTACCAATAACCTGTCAGAGATCTACAGGTAGATCACAATCTACTGGTTGCTGACCCCCGGTGTAGAGGTACTCACGCTGTCCTATTCCTGGAGCTTTAAGGGTGAAACTGCTTTCAGGCCTTACGCTGAGCTGACTTCTTCCCCTGCTGACAGGCTGTCCTTCTTCGGTGAACTGTAGAACAGAAGAGGTTCCTCTTTCAAGCTCCCAGCCTATATGTAGACCTCCCTTCTCCAGCGCCCCCTCCCTGGCACCACACCAGCGACACCTTCCTCACTCCATCTTCCACCCAACTCCTCCTGCTGGCCAGGCTCTGTCATATTTATGGGCTGATTTCCACACTGACAGGCTTCCTGCCTGGGATTGGTCAGACTCCTATAAATATGCAGATCAGCCCCTCCTCACCTCCACTTACTGGCTTCTAGAAACGTCTCCAAGCTTCAAGAGCAGAGGGAGGTACAAAGGACTGACCTGTATAGCCCTAACTAACACACACACTGACTCACTCCCAGGCTTCTAGCAAGCCTCTAACTATGCACAAAAAAACTATCTACACTAGAGGGTACTACACCAGTATTGCTATGTCCTCTTACTGCACTGTCAGAGGTACCAGTGATACCAACTGGCAGAAGGAAAACTACAGAAACACCGAGCTTACAGGAAGACCAAATGAGTTCAAAGTAGAGTGCACTTGCTCCAGAGCTTAGTACATGAGGTAAAGCTTCACTTTGCAAAGAATACCCAATCACAAGCAAGGAATGTGAAATGAAAAACAACTGCATTGTTTGTTTGCACATGATTGAATGATGGAAGTCAGCAGAACTTCCTCTCATTTACTAAGCTCTAGAGCAATGGCACTTTGCAAAGTGCACAGTCTATTTGCCTTTAGTAAATCAACCCCATAGCAAATAATAGTGAGAAAAAAGTACGAATTTCATAGTTCTACACTTGTTCCAACTAGGTAGTAAAACTGAAGTTTTAGCATAGCAGCCAGGGAGCTAGCATTTTCACAGATGTCAGCAATGGCTGGTTACATATTTCTCTCACTCCTATGTATGCTTTAGAAGGAAATATAGTCTTTTTATTATTGTATGTATAGAACTGATCATCTTAGTCAATTTATGAATGATTCATTGGGAAATCTGCCTAGTGAATCCTTTACTGACAATTACCAAAGTGAGATTCAATGGCATTCGCCATGCGTTCCACAATTACATTCACCCTTTTTACAGCAGCACGAATGAGCACCAAGTGAATACAGAAGCCAGCAAACAGCTGTCAAATCTGAAGCTTGTACAGAAGCAGCAAAGAAGGCTATTTACTCTGCAGGCAAATCTACAGCCAATACTTCTCATGGTGCTGAAACAGACTTTACACAAGGTTTCAGCACAAGGATGGTTAGCCGTTATTTATTTATTTATTTATTTATTTGGTAAAACAAATGATAAAAAGTGGTGTATTATTTAAAGATAATCACCTGCAATGCCACATAGTCAAGAGTGCAATAATTAATCACAAAGTGCAGCAATTAGTCACAAATCTATACAGTGGATATAAAAAGTCTACACACCCCTGTTAAAATATCAGGTTTCTGTGATGTACTCAATTGAAAAACAAACTGAAATCTTTTAGGGGGAAGTAAACATAAAAAATTAAAATAATGTGGTTGCATAACTGTGCACTTCCTCTTATAATTGGGGATGTATCTGTGTTCAGTATTAAGCAATAACATTCAAAATCATGTTAAATAGGAGTCAGTACACACCTGCCATCATTTAAAGTGCCTCTGATTAACCCCAAATAAAGTTCAGCTGTTCTAGTAGGTCTTTCCTGACATTTTCTTAGTCACATCCTACAGCAAAAGCCATGGTCCACAGAGAAATTCCAAAGCATCAGAGGGATCTCATTGTTAAAAGGTATCAGTCAGGAGAAGGGTACAAAAGGATTTCCAAGGCATTAGATATACCATGGAACACAGTGGAGTCAGTTATCATCAAGTGGAGACAATATGGCGTAACAGTAACATTACCAAGAACTGGACGTCCCTCCAAAATTGATGAAAAGACGAGAAGAAAACTGGTCTGCGAGGCTGCCAAGAGGCCTACAGCAACATTAAAGGAGCTGCAGGAATATCTGGCAAGTACTGGCTGTGTGGTACATGTGACAAAAATCTCCTGTATTCTTCATATGTCTGGGCTATGGGGTAGCGTGGCAAAATGGAAGCCTTTTCTTACAAAGAAAAACATCCAAGCCTGATTAAATTTAGCAAAAAACACATCTTAAGTCTCCCAAAAGCATGTGGGAAAATGTGTTATGGTCTGATGAAACCAAATTTGAACTTTTTGGCCATAATTCGAAAAGATATGTTTGGCGCAAAAACAACACTGCACACCACCAAAAGAACACCATACCCACAATGAAGCATGATGGTGGGAGCATCATGCTTTGGGGCTGTTTTTCTTCAGCTGGAACTGGGACCTTAGTCAAGGTAGAGGGAATTATGAACAGTTCCAAATACCAGTCAATATTGACACAAAACCATCAGGCTTCTGCTAGAAAGCTGAACATGAAGAGGAACTTCATCTTTCAGCATGATAACGACCCAAAACATACATCCAAATCAACAAAGGAATGGCTTCACCAGAAGAAGATTACAGTTTTGTAATGGCCCAGCCAGAGCCCAGACCTGAATCTGATCGAAAACCTGTGGGGTGATCTGAAGAGGGTTGTGCACAGGAGATAACATATTTGGATTGTTTTTGCAAGGAAGAGTGGGCAAATATTGCCAAGTCAAGATGTGCCATGCTGATGGACTCATACCCAAAATGACTGAGTGCTGTAATAAAATCAAAAGGTGCTTCAACAAAGTATTAGTTTAAGGGTGTGCACACTTATGCAACCATATTATTTTTGCTTCCCTCCACCTAAAAGATTTCAGTTTGTTGTTCACCTGAGTTGTACAGTTTATAGGTTACATTAAAGGTTGAAAACATTCTGAAATTATATATCTTAGTCTCATTTTTTTACATCACAGAAACCTGACATTTTAACAAGGGTGTGTAGACTTTTTATATCCACTGTATAAAGTGCAAGAATCAACAGAAATATAAATCCATCAGTCCTAAAGTGCAGTATAATATCACAATAAAATGAAAGTATATATGATTAAAGTGTTGATACAGTGCAAAAAAGTCCTGTATGGTCCAGATAAACATATGTAGTATAATTCCTCTACCAGAGACTCAGATTGTTGCCAAACTCTTGCCAGTGTAAAGAAGCACCAGCCACCACCTCATGAAATAAGTACTCACCAGAAAATGTGCATGTAGCAAGGTTAGCATGTCATCATAGGTAGCTGTCATACAGGGTAGTCTATGCATCCACCCACAGTGCTCTCTGCTCTGGTTCCCAGCACCAATCCAAGCTGCAGCAAATAAAGATCATATAAGAGCCAACAAAGATGGTAATAGTGTAGTATTTATTGCACCATTAAGTTCACCTACATAGCACACAAAACGAACAGCCCAATATATCAATGCAAAAATGCTGTAACTCACATAGAAAGCCGCTGCTCACCAATATCACGCAACAGCATGATGTCAGCAATAAAGTCTCTGCCCCATCGCATGTTTCAGCCTAAATTAGGTATATTATATACCACCTACCTGCCCCCCCTCACTTTATTAAAAATAATTAAGTTGAATTTTAAATTGGTAGTAAACTGTGATTATAAAATTGTACCTACAGGTAAGTTTATAATAAGGCTTACCCGTAAGTACTTTAAATACTTACGGGTCTGCAGTCTCTGGTCATCTCCTGTACTGTCTGCAGTCTATGGTCATCCCCTGTACTGTCTGCAGTCTCTGGTCATCTCCTGTACTGTGTCCGCAGTCTCTGGTCATTCCCTGTACTATGTCCGCAGTCTCTGGTCATTCCCTGTACTATGTCCGCAGTCTCTGGTCATCTCATGTACTGTGTCCACAGTCTCTGGTCATCTCCTGTACTGTGTCCGCAGTCTCTGGTCATCTCCTGTACTGTCTGCAGTCTATGGTCATCCCCTGTACTGTCTGCAGTCTCTGGTGATCTCCTGCACTGTCCGCAGTCTCTGGTCATTCCCTGTACTATGTCCGCAGTCTCTGGTCATCTCCTGCACTGTCCGCAGTCTCTGGTCATCTCCTGTACTATGTCCGCAGTCTCTGGTCATTCCCTGTACTATGTCCGCAGTCTCTGGTCATCTCCTGTACTGTGTCCACAGTCTCTGGTCATCCCTGTACTGTGTCCACAGTCTCTGGTCATCTACTGTACTGTGTCCGCAGTCTCTGGTCATCCCTGTATTGTGTCCACAGTCTCTGGTCATCTACTGTACTGTGTCCGCAGTCTCTGGTCATTCCCTGTACTGTGTCTGCAGTCTCTGGTCATCTCCTGTACTGTGTCCACAGTCTCTGGTCATCCCCTGTACTGTGTCCGCAGTCTCTGGTCATCTCCTGTACTGTGTCCACAGTCTCTGGTAATTTCCTGTACTATGTGTGCAGTCCATTGGTTCAGAATATTTTTTTTTCTTGTTTTTCTCCTCTAAAACCTAGGAGCGTCTTATGGTCAGGTGCATCTTATGGAGCGAAAAATATGGTATGTCATCACAGCCTGGCAATGCAAATGGCTGGAGAGCACGAACCCAAAAGGAAGACCGGGGGAAGATGGAAGTTCCAACAGTGGTGACAGCATAGCTCCGGAGGGCTGTGTGTAAATGGTAAGTCTGTTATAAAGTGCTAGTATACACTGCATACTAGCACATTACGCCATAAACTTGCAGCGGCCCATTTAACAGGTCCAGGTTAGTTGAGAGCTGCTCATGTAACTCAGTAGATTAAAGACCACTGCATAAAAACCAGCAACCTGATTTCACCCAGCCAATGGACTCCAATGCATTGTGCTGAAATCTCCTGAGTTTCAGCAAAAACTCACAATTCACTCATCCTTATTTGAGCCACTTGTCACACTAGATCTCTGCAAAGAACTGCATCCATGGAAAAACATGAGCAGAAAAATCTGGCCTTAAAAGGAATTTTTTTGAACACAAGTAAAAGGCCATCAATTTAACTTTTCTCAATAAATTTCTTTACACTCATATCTCTTTGTCTACTGATCTAAGTTGTCTCTTTGACACATTTGATCCCCTCTTCAACCTGAACCCTCCTGCATGAAAAACTGCTTTTAGTGATCAAGACCCAGAAAACTACTTTAAAGAAAAAACATGATACAATCAGACAAGATATATTGAATCAACATTCAACCCACAATTCCAAAGGGAGTTCAACACCTGCCCTGAGTAGGTTTCCTTTGATTGAAGGTGCCTTATTATGGTTACACTTTACCAGACAATTTAGGGAATTATTTGTTATTGTGGTTGTAAAGGTTCAAGGTTTTTTTATTTGCATGCATTCTATGCATGAAGGTAAAAAACATTCTGTGTGCAGCAGTGCCCCCCAATACTTACCTGAGCCCCATCTCGATCCAACAATGTGGATGAGAGGATCAGCTCTCCAGCGATTCTTCTTTCGTTAGCTGAGACAGCAGCAGGAGCCATTGGCTCCTGGTACTGTCAATCACAGCCAGTGAGAAAATGAGGAGAAAGCTGCGTCTGTGAATGGACACACTCAGCAGCAGGGAGGGGCCAGGAGCGCTGGCGGGGGAACTGAGAAAAGGAGGATCAGGGCTGCTCTGTGTAAAACCACTACATAGAGCAGGTAAATATAACATGTTTGTATTATTTTTTTTTAAATCTGCCTTTAATATCACCATAAGGATATCTAAAGCCAAAACGTCTGATTCGTCATCTGTATTCCATTAAGAAGTTTTCCAATGATTTCCTGTCCTGGGCACAACAGGAAGTGAGAGGAGAAATCTTACCAGGGGAATTCCCTCGTAGACAGTTGACCCCAGAAGAAACATTACAATTGGAAGATTTCCCTTCTTTTTCTGTTCTGGTGACAATTCAGTATTTAAAATTTTCCTTCACTTTCTGCCCAAGTGACAGCAGTGACCAGGAAAAACAGGCAGAGTGATTATTCCCAGTGGGACACAGACAGCAGTACCAATTTATCAGGGGTTCTTACCCTTCATTACCATGTCCAAAATTATAGAGATGGTTTAACTTTAGACACAATTTAGGCCTGGTTCACACTATTGTGGGTGATTGTGGGTGTAGTAATTGAACCTGTTCTCGCACCCCAGGCAAAAATGTGCTGCTCTTTAAAAACATGCATTCTTAATGGCACCCCACGTATAGAAAAATGCAGCAAATTTTGCGGCTGTGGTAAACACAGGGAAATTGCATGGAGCAATGGGCTACCGTGCTTGCTCAAATGATGCTCTCAGGGCGGCAATAGTGTGAACTAGGCCTTAAGGAAAATCATAAAATATTGTTACTGTGTCTTTACCTGCACCAACAGCGTAGGAAGAGAACCATACTGGAAGCTTTAATTGATAACGTTTTCTTTCTAATACTAAACAGAATCATTAAAGGAGATCGATGCCCATTGCATACATTTTCATTTGATAACATTGGCATTGTACTCCATCTCCGCAACATCGCCAAAATCCGCACGTTCCTAACCCCAGAAACCACTAAACAGCTCATCCACTCCCTCATCATATCATGACTCGACTACTGCAACTCCCTCCTCACTGGCCTGCCTCACCGCTGGTTATCCCCGCTTCAGTCGATCCTGAATACGGCTGCCAGACTCATTCACCTTTCCAACCGCTCCATCTCCGCCACCCCCCTAAGCCAATCCACTGGCTTCCGATTGCGCAACGGATCAAATTCAAAATCCTAACACTGACGTACAAAGCTGTCCACCATACTGCCCCGTACTACATCACTGACCTAATATCCAAGTACCGCCCAGCACGCACACTCCGCTCCTCACAAGACCTGCTTCTCTCTAGTTCCCTGGTCTCCTCCTCCCATGACCACCTCCAGGACTTCTCCAGGGTGTCACCCATCCTCTGGAACTCCCTGCCCCAACCCATCAGATTATCACCTACTCTCCTCTCCTTTAGGCGCACCCTGAAAACCCATCTCTTCAGGGAAGCCTACCCCACCCCCTGCTAACCTGCCAACCTCCTCCACTCTTTCTACCATTCCATCCCCCACAGCTATCTCCTCCTGTACCACTATCCCCTCCCTCCTAGATCGTAAGCTCGAAAGAGAAGGGCCCTCGATCCCCTCATGTTTTGCATTGTATTGGTACTGTTCTGTCACATGTTCTGTCCCCCTTTGTACTGTACAGCGCTGAGCGAACCATTGGCGCTTTATAAATACTGTATAATAATAATAAATTGTACTAACAATACAAACAATAATTATTTTTGAGAATCCAGTATAAGATTACTTGCAAATTCTCCTTTTATGTGCTGCCTGTCTTCTGGCCATTTCTTTCCACAACTTCCTAGATTCCCTGAATGCTTTGCAGCTTCTCCTCTGCTTTTAATTTTCAATTTCTAAGGACTACATATCCCATGGTACATTGCTACCTGCATGCAGCGATTCCTGTACTGACCCCATCTCCTGAGACTGCTTCCCCAGCACCTCTGTAGTTCAGAAGGCAGGCTCTGTGAAATGTGTGACACAGCAGTGCCTTCTCACAAGACACAGTGAATAGTGTCACATAATTCAAGGAAGTAAATGTGTAGGGATCTTCATAAAGTTTACAATTAGAGATGAGCGAATCGAACTCGGCGAAGTGGAATTCGTTTCGAATATTAGGAAAATTCGGATTCGCCGAATCCGAAAATTAGCAGACTTCGGATGCGCGAATCGAAATTTTTCCAAAAATGGCGGCGACATGTGCGGCGACGGAGCGGGGATCTCTGGGAAGGCGCGCAGACAAGGCGCGCTGACCCATAATGCATTCATTCATGACATGTGATCGCATTAGCCAATCAGCAGCCAGCCAGCCAGCACTGTGTAATGGTGGAGCTATAAATTGCGGCCATCTTACAATTCTCCATTTGCCTCTGGTCATTCAAGAGAGACAGACCTCTCTGTATTAGGGACACAGAATCGTTACTTAGGGACACAGAATCGTTACTTAGGGACACAGAATCGTTACTTAGGGACAGAGAACCGTTACTTAGGGACACAGAACTGTTACTTAGGGACACAGAACCGTTACTTAGGGACACACAATCGTTACTTAAGGACACAGAACCGTTACTTAGGGACACAGAACCGTTACTTAGGGACACACAATCGTTACTTAGGGACACAGAACCGTTACTTAGGGACACAGAACCGTTACTTAGGGACACAGAATTGTTACTCAGGGACAGACACAGAATTGTTACTGAGGGACACAGAATTGTTACTGAGGGACACAGAATTGTTACTGAGGGACACAGAATTGTTACTCAGGGACAGACACAGAATTGTTACTCAGGGACAGACACAGAATTGTTACTCAGGGACAGACACAGAATTGTTACTGAGGGACACAGAATTGTTACTGAGGGACACAGAATTGTTACTGAGGGACACAGAATTGTTACTGAGGGACACAGAATTGTTACTCAGGGACAGACACAGAATTGTTACTCAGGGACAGACACAGAATTGTTACTGAGGGACACAGAATTGTTACTGAGGGACACAGAATTGTTACTGAGGGACACAGAATTGTTACTCAGGGACACAGAATTGTTACTCAGGGACAGACACAGAATTGTTACTCAGGGACAGACACAGAATTGTTACTGAGGGACAGACACAGAATTGTTACTGAGGGACACAGAATTGTTACTGAGGGACACAGAATTGTTACTGAGGGACACAGAATTGTTACTCAGGGACAGACACAGAATTGTTACTCAGCGACAGACACAGAATTGTTACTCAGGGACAGACACAGAATTGTTACTGAGGGACAGACACAGAATTGTTACTGAGGGACACAGAATTGTTACTGAGGGACACAGAATTGTTACTGAGGGACACAGAATTGTTACTGAGGGACACAGAATTGTTACTGAGGGACACAGAATTGTTACTCAGGGACGGACACAGAATTGTTACTGAGGGACACAGAATTGTTACTGGGGGACACAGAATTGTTACTCAGGGACACAGAATTGTTACTGAGGGACACAGAATTGTTACTGAGGGACACAGAATTGTTACTCAGGGACACAGAATTGTTACTCAGGGACACAGAATTGTTACTGAGGGACACAGAATTGTTACTCAGGGACACAGAATTGTTACTCAGGGACACAGAATTGTTACTCAGGGACAGACACAGAATTGTTACTGAGGGACAAAGAATTGTTACTGAGGGACACAGAATTGTTACTCAGGGACAGACACAGAATTGTTACTGAGGGACACAGAATTGTTACTGAGGGACACAGAATTGTTACTGAGGGACACAGAATTGTTACTCAGGGACACAGAATTGTTACTCAGGGACAGACACAGAATTGTTACTGAGTGACACAGAATTGTTACTGAGGGACACAGAATTGTTACTGAGGGACACAGAATTGTTACTCAGGGACACAGAATTGTTACTCAGGGACACAGAATTGTTACTCAGGGACAGACACAGAATTGTTACTCAGGGACACAGAATTGTTACTGAGGGACACAGAATTGTTACTCAGGGACAGACACAGAATTGTTACTGAGGGACACAGAATTGTTACTGAGGGACACAGAATTGTTACTCAGGGACACAGAATTGTTACTCAGGGACAGACACAGAATTGTTACTGAGGGACACAGAATTGTTACTGAGGGACACAGAATTGTTACTGAGGGACAGACACAGAATTGTTACTCAGGGACAGACACAGAATTGTTACTGAGGGACACAGAATTGTTACTGAGGGACACAGAATTGTTACTCAGGGACACAGAATTGTTACTCAGGGACAGACACAGAATTGTTACTGAGGGACACAGAATTGTTACTGGGGGACACAGAATTGTTACTCAGGGACAGACACAGAATTGTTACTGAGGGACACAGAATTGTTACTGAGGGACACAGAATTGTTACTGAGGGACACAGAATTGTTACTCAGGGACACAGAATTGTTACTCAGGGACAGACACAGAATTGTTACTGAGGGACACAGAATTGTTACTGAGGGACACAGAATTGTTACTCAGGGACACAGAATTGTTACTCAGGGACAGACACAGAATTGTTACTGAGGGACACAGAATTGTTACTCAGGGACACAGAATCGTTGAATTAAAGAGTATGTCAGACAATATGTAGAGGAGTGGCAGAGGAGGCAATGTTTTAGGAGCGAGCAGACGTGGCAGCAGAGGAAGGGGTCGAGGCAGCACTAGTCGCAGCCAGAGGCCAGTGCTCCCGGTGTCATCCAGCGGTCGTGTCTCCACTGACAACCCTGCCGTCATCGATTGGTTGGCTCGGTCGTCTTCCTCTTCCCAGGTCACCTCTGACACCTACAGCCAACGGTCGGTGGGTACGTCAGACACAACCGTTAGTTGGCATGGCCCGGGAGCAAGCCCACTGAAATCACGTGTCCTCTACCTGCCCCTGTCCTTTGGTGTTCCCTCACCAAGCGAAGTATCGCATGCTGTGGGCTCAGCCCCACTGTACAGTGAGGAAGAGCTAACAGAGGGCGGTCAGGAACGGGGGGAGACATCCGCCTCTTCAGCAGCCAGGCGAAGAAGTACTGGCGAGGAGAGTGGCTCGGTAGCCAGTCTAGAGACAGGTCTGTCTCCTGACCCACACGCAGCCGAGGGGGCTAGTAGTGAGGCGGAGACCCTAATTGATGATGATGAGGCTGATCGCACTTGGCAGCCTCGTCATCATCAGGCTATTGCTTCCGCATCATCAGGAGAAGAGGGTGCCAGCTTGGCAGTGAGCAAAACAGTCGGTGGGTTGCCCAGGAGGCAGCAGGGTCACAGCAGTGTCAGTGGAGGCAAACGGCCACGGAGTAGAGCACCAGCTCCACTGCAGCCTACCACCACGGCCAGTAGTGGTGCCGGTGTGCACGGAGGAAGTAGCAGTCAGCCAGTGAGGAGTAGCGGGGGCAAAGTTTCCTACTCGGCGGTGTGGCAATTTTTCGTCAAGCCGCCCGAGGAAGTAAACGTAGCCGTATGTCGACTATGTGGCCAGAAAGTCAAGCGTGGCCAGGGGGCCCATGTTGGGACTACAGCGTTGCGTCAGCATATGCAGCGTCGCCATTTGGTGGCCTGGGAAAACCGTGATAAAGATACGGCGGTTCTGCCTGCCCCAGCCCCCGCTCCATCACCCGCTCCGTTACTTGCTCCGTCACCCGACGTCAATCGCCCTCTATCAGCCAGTCAAGGCTCCAACACCTCTGCTGAGGGGAGTTGTCGCTCGTTGCCATCTTCCGCTCGTTCAGATGCTCCTTCTCCTGCTACTCTTCTTCACGGATTCCGTCAGCAGTCTTTCTTGGAATCCGTTTCCAAGAGACAACAGTTTGCGAGCACGCACCCGACGGTGCAAAAACTGAACGTCCTCCTGTCCAAGTTGCTGGTGCTGCAGTCCCTCCCTTTCCAAGTGGTGGACTCAGCACCTTTCCGAGAAATGATGGCTTGTGCCGCGCCGCGGTGGAGAGTGCCAAGCCGGCAATTCTTCGCCAAAAAGGCAGTGCCAGCCCTGCATTCACATGTAGAAGAGATGGTGGGCCAGTCTTTGAGCATGTCGGTCTCTGCCAAACTGCACGGCAGCGCCGACGTGTGGAGCTGTAACTACGGTCAGGGACAGTACATGTCATTTACGGCCCACTGGGTGAACGTGGTGCCGGCACAGCCGCACCAGCAACTTGGACAGGTCACGCCGCTTTTGCCTCCATGTTTGCACGTCCTTGGTCCGGCAAAGATGTCCGCCTCTACCACCTCTTCTTCCGCCGTGTCCTCAGCCGCCACCCCTGTGCCAAGTCCCATTACCCGACCGGCATATCACATGTGCAGGGCGCAACGGTGTCACGCTGTACTGCACCTGGTATGCCTTGGCGAACGTAGTCACACAGGGGAGGAACTTCTGAGTGTAATGAACAGAGAAATCGACAGATGGCTGTCTCCGCGCAAACTGAAAATCGGAACCATGTTGACCGACAACGGAAAGAACATGGTGTCTGCTCTGCGTCAAGGAAGGTTGTGCCATGCGCCATGCATGGCTCACGTGTTCAATCTGGTTGTCAAGCGGTTCCTAAAATCCACCATCCCACTGCAAGACATCCTTAAAATGTCACGTAAACTTTGCATGCATTTCAGCCATTCCTACAACGCAAAGCACACCCTCCTTGAGCTGCAGCGGCAGAACGGAATTCCACAGCATCGCCTGATCTGCGACGTTGCAACAAGGTGGAATTCAACCCTACACATGTTAGACCGCCTTTACGAACAGCGAAAGGCCATCACCGATTTCCTGATGTTACAAGCGGATAAAGGTACTCCCCTGTGTAACTTCGATGTCAGCCATTGGCAGCTCATGCATGACACCTGCCGCTTGCTCAGGCCCTTTGAGGAGGCCACGCTATTCGTGAGTCGGCAGGACTATGGGATGAACGACGTCATTCCTCTGTTGCACGTCCTGGAACAAATGCGGTTAACAATGGCTGGTCAGGGTGCGGTAGACGTGGCGCACAGATCTGAATGCCACATGACCCCTGTGGGGGCAGGACAGGAAGAAGAGGAGGAGGTAGAGGAGGACATTTGTGCTCAGGAATTATTGAGTGAAATGGGTGGTTTTTCCACTCAGCGGACAGGAGTGGAGGAGCAGGAGCATCTGGTAGAGGAGGAGGAGACAGAGGACCCAGACGCACCGTGGCAGTATGCTGTGGAGATGGAGGCAGGGAGTCCCTCGCATTCCTTGGCACAAATGGCCCATAGCATGCTCGGTTGCTTGCGTAGCGACAGCCGAATAATAACCATCAGACAGAGGGATGACTTTTGGCTGTCCACCTTGTTGGACCCTCGCTACCGTTCAAAAATGGTGGCCTTTTTCACACCTGCTGAGAGGGAGGCCAAAATAACGTACTATAAAAACCAACTATGTAGTCAGTTAGTCTCTGCCTTTCTGCGCCAACGTCCATCCTCAGACACTGTGGGCCCTGTGCGCTCGCGTTCCGCTGCCATGGCAGCAGGGGAGGGGTGGGGTGGTAGGAGCAGTGGCAGCTCCACCAGCAGCGGCTGCCTCAGTCTGCAGTTGATGATGAGTAGCTTTCTTCACCAGCGCAGTGAGGAAACTACTAACCAGCCGCAGCAGCAGCATCAGGTGGACCTGGAGCAGGACCTCAAAAAACAGGCTCGGGCCTACTTGGACAGCACCCTGCCAACCGAGGTAGACAATCCCCTTGACTACTGGGCAACGAAACTTGACCTTTGGCCCCAACTAGCTGAATTTGCCCTTGAAAGGCTGTCATGCCCGGCCAGTAGCGTGGCATCGGAGCACGTGTTTAGTGCGGCAGGAGGTATTGTAACTCCGCGGAGGACACGACTGTCCACCCAAAGTGTGGAGAGACTCACGTTTGTGAAAATGAATCAGGCGTGGATTAGTCTGGATTTCAAACCACCAGTTCCTGACACAACTAACTAAATCCGCCATGAATCATGCCCCAAACATGTGCCACTTTCAGGTCTCCTCACACTGCTGGTGTGTTCCATTTTGTCATAGGGTGCTGGCAGATTACGGGCCTCCCATTGCTGCTGCCAGGCCCGTAATCTGCCATGGGCCCCCGTAACGCCTCCTCATGCTGCTGCCAGGTCCAGAGTCTCTCATGGGTCCCTGTACGGCCTCCCATTGCTGCTGTCTCCATCGCCACACTCTGCCATGTGCCACTTTCAGGTCTCCTCACACTGCTGGTGGGTTCCATTTTGTCATAGGGTGCTGGCAGATTACGGGCCTCCCATTGCTGCTGCCAGGCCCGTAATCTGCCATGGGCCCCCGTACCGCCTCCTCATGCTGCTGCCAGGTCCAGAGTCTCTCATGGGTCCCTGTACGGCCTCCCATTGCTACTGTCTCCATCGCCACACTCTGCCATGTGCCACTTTCAGGTCTCCTCACACTGCTGATGTGTTCCATTTTGTCATAGGGTGCTGGCAGATTACGGGCCTCCCATTGCTGCTGCCAGGCCCGTAATCTGCCATGGGCCCCCGTACCGCCTCCTCATGCTGCTGCCAGGTCCAGAGTCTCTCATGGGTCCCTGTACGGCCTCCCATTGCTGCTGTCTCCATCGCCACACTCTGCCATGTGCCACTTTCAGGTCTCCTCACACTGCTGGTGGGTTCCATTTTGTCATAGGGTGCTGGCAGATTACGGGCCTCCCATTGCTGCTGCCTGGCCCGTAATCTGCCATGGGCCCCTGTACCGCCTCCTCATGCTGCTGCCAGACCCGTAATCTGTCATGGGTCCCTGTACGGCCTCCCATTGCTGCTGTCTCCATCGCCACACTCTGCCATGTGCCACTTTCAGGTCTCCTCACACTGCTGGTGTGTTCCATTTTGTCATAGGGTGCTGGCAGATTACGGGCCTCCCATTGCTGCTGCCAGGCCCGTAATCTGCCATGGGCCCCCGTACCGCCTCCTCATGCTGCTGCCAGGTCCAGAGTCTCTCATGGGTCCCTGTACGGCCTCCCATTGCTGCTGTCTCCATCGCCACACTCTGCCATGTGCCACTTTCAGGTCTCCTCACACTGCTGGTGTGTTCCATTTTGTCATAGGGTGCTGGCAGATTACGGGCCTCCCATTGCTGCTGCCAGGCCCGTAATCTGCCATGGGCCCCCGTACCGCCTCCTCATGCTGCTGCCAGGTCCAGAGTCTCTCATGGGTCCCTGTACGGCCTCCCATTGCTGCTGTCTCCATCGCCACACTCTGCCATGTGCCACTTTCAGGTCTCCTCACACTGCTGGTGTGTTCCATTTTGTCATAGGGTGCTGGCAGATTACGGGCCTCCCATTGCTGCTGCCAGGCCCGTAATCTGCCATGGGCCCCCGTACCGCCTCCTCATGCTGCTGCCAGGTCCAGAGTCTCTCATGGGTCCCTGTACGGCCTCCCATTTCTGCTGTCTCCATCGCCACACTCTGCCATGTGCCACTTTCAGGTCTCCTCACACTGCTGGTGTGTTCCATTTTGTCATAGGGTGCTGGCAGATTACGGGCCTCCCATTGCTGCTGCCAGGCCCGTAATCTGCCATGGGCCCCCGTACCGCCTCCTCATGCTGCTGCCAGGTCCAGAGTCTCTCATGGGTTCCTGTACGGCCTCCCATTTCTGCTGTCTCCATCGCCACACTCTGCCATGTGCCACTTTCAGGTCTCCTCACACTGCTGGTGTGTTCCATTTTGTCATAGGGTGCTGGCAGATTACGGGCCTCCCATTGCATTGCTGCTGCCAGGCCCGTAATCTGCCATGGGCCCCCGTACCGCCTCCTCATGCTGCTGCCAGGTCCAGAGTCTCTCATGGGTCCCTGTACGGCCTCCCATTGCTGCTGTCTCCATCGCCACACTCTGCCATGTGCCACTTTCAGGTCTCCTTACACTGCTGGTGTGTTCCATTTTGTCATAGGGTGCTGGCAGATTACGGGCCTCCCATTGCTGCTGCCAGGCCCGTAATCTGCCATGGGCCCCTGTACCGCCTCCTCATGCTGCTGCCAGGTCCAGAGTCTCTCATGGGTCCCTGTACGGCCTCCCATTGCTGCTGTCTCCATCGCCACACTCTGCCATGTGCCACTTTCAGGTCTCCTCACACTGCTGGTGTGTTCCATTTTGTCATAGGGTGCTGGCAGATTACGGGCCTCCCATTGCTGCTGCCAGGCCCGTAATCTGCCATGGGCCCCCGTACCGACTCCTCATGCTGTGACGTTGCAACAAGGTGGAATTCAACCCTACATATGTTAGACCGCCTTTACGAACAGCGAAAGGCCATCACCGATTTCCTGATGTTACAAGCGGATAAAGGTACTCCCCTGTGTAACTTAGATGTCAGCCATTGGCAGCTCATGCATGACACCTGCCGCTTGCTCAGACCCTTTGAGGAGGCCACGCTATTCGTGAGTCGGCAGGACTATGGGATGAACGACGTCATTCCTCTGTTGCACGTCCTGGAACAAATGCTGTTAACAATGGCTGGTCAGGGTGCGGTAGACGTGGCGCACAGATCTCAACGCCACATCACCCCTGTGGGGGCAGGACAGGAAGAAGAGGAGGAGGTAGAGGAGGACATTGGTGCTCAGGAATTATTGAGTGAAATGGGTGGTTTTTCCACTCAGCGGACAGAAGTGGAGGAGCAGGAGCATCTGGTAGAGGAGGAGGAGGAGACAGAGGACCCAGACGAACCGTGGCAGTATGCTGTGGAGATGGAGGCAGGGAGTCCCTCGCATTCCTTGGCACAAATGGCCCATAGCATGCTCGGTTGCTTGCGTAGCGACAGCCGAATAATAACCATCAGACAGAGGGATGACTTTTGGCTGTCCACCTTGTTGGACCCTCGCTACCGTTCAAAAATGGTGGCCTTTTTCACACCTGCTGAGAGGGAGGCCAAAATAACGTACTATAAAAACCACCTATGTAGTCAGTTGGTCTCTGCCTTTCTGCGCCAATGTCCATCCTCAGACACTGTGGGCCCTGTGCGCTCGCGTTCCGCTGCCATGGCAGCAGGGGAGGGGTGGGGTGGTAGGAGCAGTGGCAGCTCCACCAGAAGCAGCTGCCTCAGTCTGCAGTCGATGATGAGTAGCTTTCTTCACCAGCGCAGTGAGGAAACTACTAACCAGCCGCAGCAGCAGCAGCATCAGGTGGACCTGGAGCAGGACCTCAAACAACAGGCTCGGGCCTACTTGGACAGCACCCTGCCAACCGAGGTAGACAATCCCCTTGACTACTGGGCAACGAAACTTGACCTTTGGCCCCAACTAGCTGAATTTGCCCTTGAAAGGCTGTCATGCCCGGCCAGTAGCGTGGCATCGGAGCGCGTGTTTAGTGCGGCAGGAGGTATTGTAACTCCGCGGAGGACACGACTGTCCACCCAAAGTGTGGAGAGACTCACGTTTGTGAAAATTGAATGAGGCGTGGATTAGTCTGGATTTCAAACCACCAGTTCCTGACACAACTGACTAAATCCGCCATGAATCATGCCCCAAACATGTTATTATTTTTAACATAGGCCTCTGTATGGCCTTCAATTTAAGCTGCTTACGCTTCGCCACTCTGCCATGGGCCCCTGTACCGCCTCCTCTTGCTGCTGCCAGGTCCAGAGTGTGTCATGGGTCCCTGTACGGCCTCCCATTGCTGCTGACTTCATCGCCAGACTCTGCCATGTGCCACTTTCAGGTCTCCTTACACTGTTGGTGGGTTCCATTTTGTCATAGGGTGCTGGCAGATTACGTGCCTCCCATTGCTGCTGCCAGGCCCGTAATCTCCCATGGGCCCCTGTACTGCCTCCTCATGCTGCTGCCAGGTCCAGAGTGTGTCATGGGTCCCTGTACGGCCTCCCATTGCTGCTGTCTCCATCGCCACACTCTGCCATGTGCCACTTTCAGGTCTCCTCACACTGCTGGTGGGTTCCATTTTGTCATAGGGTGCTGGCAGATTACGGGCCTCCCATTGCTGCTGCCAGGCCCGTAATCTGCCATGGGCCCCCGTACCGCCTCCTCATGCTGCTGCCAGGTCCAGAGTGTCTGATGGGTCCCTGTACGGCCTCCCATTGCTGCTGTCTCCATCGCCACACTCTGCCATGTGCCACTTTCAGGTCTCCTCACACTGCTGGTGGGTTCCATTTTGTCATAGGGTGCTGGCAGATTACGGGCCTCCCATTGCTGCTGCCAGGCCCGTAATCTGCCATGGGCCCCCGTACCGCCTCCTCATGCTGCTGCCAGGTCCAGAGTGTCTCATGGGTCCCTGTACGGCCTCCCATTGCTGCTGTCTCCATCGCCACACTCTGCCATGTGCCACTTTCAGGTCTCCTCACACTGCTGGTGTGTTCCATTTTGTCATAGGGTGCTGGCAGATTACGGGCCTCCCATTGCTGCTGCCAGGCCCGTAATCTGCCATGGGCCCCCGTACCGCCTCCTCATGCTGCTGCCAGGTCCAGAGTGTCTCATGGGTCCCTGTACGGCCTCCCATTGCTGCTGTCTCCATCGCCACACTCTGCCATGTGCCACTTTCAGGTCTCCTCACACTGCTGGTGGGTTCCATTTTGTCATAGGGGGCTGTATGGCCTCCCATTGCTGCTGCCTCCACCGCCACACTGTGGCTCCACACTCTGGTTTTGGCCCCGTGACTGCCCAAATGAGTGAAGTGTGCGGTGATTCTAAGATCGACGGCACTCATCTGCATGTCATACTGACTGACAGTATTATTTCTCTTCCCCAGCAGACTCCAAGGGCATTTAAATTAAAGGTACAGTGTTCTGCACTAATATAAAGGCTCTCTGAAGCCTAGAAACACCCTTTTTATAAGTTAACTTCGCAGCGAATATATTCGCATCGAATCGAATTTATTCCTCGAATTCGCCGAATCAGCCGAATCGAATTTTTGAATACTTCGCTCATCTCTATTTACAATCTTCAAGATTGTTTAGATTAGTAGGAGTAGGCTAGAAATAATAGAAATAAAATTTGGACATGACTATATGATGGTTTTTTTACTTTAAAATATGTGATATTTAACACATCAATGTAATTTCAAAACTCATTTTCAATCTAATTAAATATGCAGCTTTCATTAAAGTAATACCTGGTGATCGTGCTGTGAAGGTCTTTGTTCAGCCACTTCCTGCTTTGGGGTGACAACGATCTTCCAGCTGTGCTCCTGCATTGTCATGTAGTCACATGCACTCTGATAGAGTCTACAAGGAGCTGTGCTTACACACACTAAGCATATAGTATAAAGCCACGCTGTCGGTGCCCATCTGTTCCACTCCCATTATTGCCTAAGGTGATATGTCAGCCAGCCCTATCTCTGGGGATACCACCAGGTCTCTTGGAGTCAGGGGAATGCTACACATACATGGACCACCATTGTGGCTATCATGAAACTGGTCCTGAGCAATGGTGTGAAGTTGACATTGAAGGAAGTGCATTTAGACAGGAAATGGTTAAAAGAGGCTGGAGGAGATCAGCAGTATGAATATGGGAAAAAGCACAACAAAAGGTGAAAAGTATTCTATGGAAGTAAAACATAGAAATTAATGCTACAGATTATACAGAAGCTAAATGTCATCAATTAAGGATTTACACCTATTTTAAAGACCAATTCTTAAGACCAATATCCTATAGGAAACAGTCATCATTCACTCCACTGGACAGACCAGTCCAGGACTAGATGATTTCTGATTGGTTACTGTGGGGTATTGCATTTAATTAGTACTCTTTATTTAATAAGGCTAATTATGACAGATACATTACAACATAACCTAAAATGACAAAACAAAATACAATTAAACGGTTGTTGTTATAAATATGAAACAAAATAAGAGAGGGATACTATACATGTACATTGTTCTGTGATTATAATTCCACTTCAAGGCAATTTTCATAGCGCAGTAATGAGAAACTGGTGCTATTACCCTTGTGATGTGCGTAAAATGACAATTATTCCTTCCCTTTGCATCTGAAACCTGTAACTCAGCTGCAAGCAAGGAGCTTGTGAGAAAGTGACTTTACGAGTCTCGGTGAAATATTGTCTGAAATTTGTCTTGTGCCACCAGATAATGTCACTTCACTAACAGCTGTGTGTCATTCGTCCATGAACTAATGGGCCACGCCGGCAAAATATATTCACAGGACGATATTGTCAGTCGACACAGGGAGGCCCTGAGTGTGTCTTTCATCCAACCCCTTAACTCCTTAGACTCTCAGCAGAATCATTTCTGAATAAACTGTGTTTTTATATAGGCAATGGATGATGACTTCCCGTTAATTTTAGCAGGAAATGGCAACTATGGAGAGGTATTTTGGTTATCAGCAGACATCCCAGAGAAATAGGTACCAAGAAAGGATTGGTGGCTAGGTTGGGTCTTCCTATTTTTGAGATAATTGTGGTTCCAGTAGTGTCTGCTAAAAACACGGAGGAGCACATTTTAGCAATGCAAGTGTGTATGTCTGTGTTCTGGGATAAAGAAAAATGAATTGATAGCCATTTAAATCATGCAGGCACATCTGATCGATGTCCACTGTCTCCAGCAGAAATGTATGCATATAATGCCTATTGTATCCAAAGCATTCTCCTGACCATTAGCTGAACCTGCTGTCATCCTAGTGAAGTGAGGTATACTGGAAGCCTCATCATCTACAGCCATTTGAGCCACTACAAAACATTTGGGGGTATCAGCACAGAATTGTTACTGAGGGACATAGAATTGTTACTGAGGGACACAGAATTGTTACTGAGGGACACAGAATTGTTACTCAGGGACACAGAATTGTTACTCAGGGACACAGAACTGTTACTCAGGGACAGACACAGAATTGTTACTGAGGGACACAGAATTGTTACTGAGGGACACAGAATTGTTACTGAGGGACACAGAATTGTTACTCAGGGACGCAGAATTGTTACTCAGGGACACAGTATTGTTACTCAGGGACACAGAACTGTTACTCAGGGACACAGAATTGTTATGTTACTCAGGGACACAGAATTGTTACTCAGGGACAGACACAGAATTGCTACTGAGGGACACAGAATTGTTACTGAGGGACACAGAATTGTTACTGAGGGACACAGAATTGTTACTCAGGGACAGACACAGAATTGTTACTGAGGGACACAGAATTGTTATTGAGGGACACAGAATTGTTACTCAGGGACACAGAATTGTTACTCAGGGACAGACACAGAATTGTTACTGAGGGACACAGAATTGTTACTGAGGGACACAGAATTGTTACTCAGGGACAGACACAGAATTGTTACTGAGGGACACAGAATTGTTACTGAGGGACACAGAATTGTTACTCAGGGACACAGAATTGTTACTCAGGGACACAGAATTGTTACTCAGGGACACAGAACTGTTACTCAGGGACACAGAACTGTTACTCAGGGACACAGAATTTTTACTCAGGGACAGACACAGAATTGTTACTGAGGGACACAGAATTGTTACTGAGGGACACAGAATTGTTACTGAGGGACACAGAATTGTTACTGAGGGACAGACACAGAATTGTTACTGAGGGACACAGAATTGTTACTCAGGGACAGACACAGAATTGTTACTGAGGGACACAGAATTGTTACTGAGGGACACAGAATTGTTACTCAGGGACACAGAATTGTTACTCAGAAACACAGAATTGTTACTCAGGGACACAGAACTGTTACTCAGGGACACAGAATTGTTACTCAGGGACAGACACAGAATTGTTACTGAGGGACACAGAATTGTTACTGAGGGACACAGAATTGTTACTGAGGGACACAGAATTGTTACTCAGGGACAGACACAGAATTGTTACTGAGGGACACAGAATTGTTACTGAGGGACACAGAATTGTTACTCAGGGACACAGAATTGTTACTCAGGGACACTGAATTGTTACTGAGGGACACAGAATTGTTACTCAGGGACACAGAATTGTTACTCAGGGACAGACACAGGATTGTTACTCAGGGACACAGAATTGTTACTCAGGGACAGACAGAATTGTTACTCAGGGACACAGAATTGTTACTCAGGGACACAGAATTGTTACTCAGGGACAGACACAGAATTGTTACTCAGGGACACAGAATTGTTACTCAGGGACACAGAATTGTTACTCAGGGACACAGAACTGTTACTCAGGGACACAGAATTGTTACTCAGGGACACAGAATTGTTTCTCAGGGACAGACACAGAATTGTTACTCAGGGACACAGAATTGTTACTCAGGGACACAGAATTGTTACTCAGGGACAGACACAGAATTGTTACTCAGGGACACAGAATTGTTACTCAGGGACACAGAATTGTTACTCAGGGACAGACACAGAATTGTTACTCAGGGACACAGAATTGTTACTGAGGGACACAGAATCGTTACTCAGGGACGCAGAATTGTTACTCAGGGACACAGAATTGTTACTCAGGGACACAGAATTGTTACTCAGGGACACAGAATCGTTACTGAGGGACACAGAACTGTTACTCAGGGACACAGAATTGTTACTCAGGGACACAGAATTGTTACTCAGGGACACAGAATCGTTACTGAGGGACACAGAATCGTTACTGAGGGACACAGAATTGTTACTCAGGGACACAGAATTGTTACTCAGGGACACAGAATTGTTACTCAGGGACACAGAATCGTTACTCAGGGACACAGAATCATTGAATTAAAGAGTATGTCAGACAACACGCAGAGGAGTGGCAGAGGAGGCAATGTTTCAGGAGCGAGCAGACGTGACAGCAGAGGAAGGGGTCGAGGCAGCACTAGTCGCAGCCAGAGGCCAGTGCTCCCAGTGTCATCCAGCGGTCGTGTCTCCACCGACAACCCTGCCGTCATCGATTGGTTGGCTCGGTCATCTTCCTCTTCCCAGGTCACCTCTGACACCTACAGCCAACGGTCGGTGGGTACGTCAGACACAACCGTTAGTTGGCATGGCCCGGGAGCAAGCCCACTGAAATCACGTGTCCTCTACCTGCCCCTGTCCTTTGGTGTTCCCTCACCAAGCGAAGTATCGCATGCTGTGGGCTCAGCCCCACTGTACAGTGAGGAAGAGCTAACAGAGGGCGGTCAGGAACGGGGGGAGACATCCGCCTCTTCAGCAGCCAGGCGAAGAAGTACTGGCGAGGAGAGTGGCTCGGTAGCCGGTCTAGAGACAGGTCTGTCTCCTGACCCACACGCAGCCGAGGGGGCTAGTAGTGAGGCGGAGACCCTAATTGATGATCAGGCTATCGTCATCAGGCTATTACTTCCGCATCATCAGGAGAAGAGGGTGCCAGCTTGGTAGCGAGCAAAACAGTCGGTGGGTTGCCCAGGAGGCAGCAGGGTCGCAGCAGTGTCAGTGGAGGCAAACGGCCACGGAGTAGAGCACCAGCTCCACTGCAGCCTACCACCACGGCCAGTAGTGGTGCCGGTGTGCACGGAGGAAGTAGCAGTCAGCCAGTGAGGAGTAGCGGGGGCAAAGTTTCCTACTCGGCGGTGTGGCAATTTTTCGTCAAGCCGCCCGAGGAAGTAAACATAGCCGTATGTCGACTATGTGGCCAGAAAGTCAAGCGTGGCCAGGGGGCCCATGTTGGGACTACAGCGTTGCGCCAGCATATGCAGCGTCGCCATTTGGTGGCCTGGGAAAACCGTGATAAAGATACGGCGGTTCTGCCTGCCCCAGCCCCCGCTCCATCACCCGCTCCGTTACTTGCTCCGTCACCCGACGTCAATCGCCCTCTATCAGCCAGTCAAGGCTCCAACACCTCTGCTGAGGGGAGTTGTCGCTCGTTGGCATCTTCCGCTCGTTCAGATGCTCCTTCTCCTGCTACTCCTCTTCACGGATTCCGTCAGCAGTCCTTCTTGGAATCCGTTTCCAAGAGACAACAGTTTGCGAGCACGCACCCGACGGTGCAGAAGTTGAACGTCCTCCTGTCCAAGTTGCTGGTGCTGCAGTCCCTCCCTTTCCAAGTGGTGGACTCAGCACCTTTCCGAGAAATTATGGCTTGTGCCGAGCCGCGGTGGAGAGTGCCAAGCCGGCATTTCTTCGCCAAAAAGGCAGTGCCAGCCCTGCATTCACATGTAGAAGAGATGGTGGGCCAGTCTTTGAGCATGTCGGTCTCTGCCAAAGTGCACGGCAGCGCCGACGTGTGGAGCTGTAACTACGGTCAGGGACAGTACATGTCATTTACGGCCCACTGGGTGAACGTGGTGCCGGCACAGCCGCACCAGCAACTTGGACAGGTCACGCCGCTTTTGCCTCCACGTTTGCACGTCCTTGGTCCGGCAAAGATGTCCACCTCTACCACCTCTTCTTCCGCTGTGTCCTCAGCCGCCACCCCTGTGCCAAGTCCCATTACCCGACCGGCATATCACATGTGCAGGGCGCAACGGTGTCACGCTGTGCTGCACCTGGTATGCCTTGGCGAACGTAGTCACACAGGGGAGGAACTTCTGAGTGTAATGAACAGAGAAATCGACAGATGGCTGTCTCCGCGCAAACTGAAAATCGGAACCATGTTGACCGACAACGGAAAGAACATGGTGTCTGCTCTGCGTCAAGGAAGGTTGCGCCATGCGCCATGCATGGCTCACGTGTTCAATCTGGTTGTCAAGCGGTTCCTAAAGTCCACCATCCCACTGCAAGACATCCTTAAAATGTCACGTAAACTTTGCATGCATTTCAGCCATTCCTACACCGCAAAGCACACCCTCCTTGAGCTGCAGCGGCAGAACGGAATTCCACAGCATCGCCTGATCTGCGACGTTGCAACAAGGTGGAATTCAACCCTACATATGTTAGACCGCCTTTACGAACAGCGAAAGGCCATCACCGATTTCCTGATGTTACAAGCGGATAAAGGTACTCCCTTGTGTAACTTAGATGTCAGCCATTGGCAGCTCATGCGTGACACCTGCCGCTTGCTCAGGCCCTTTGAGGAGGCCACGCTATTCGTGAGTCGGCAGGACTATGGGATGAACGACGTCATTCCTCTGTTGCACGTCCTGGAACAAATGCTGTTAACAATGGCTGGTCAGGGTGCGGTAGACGTGGCGCACAGATCTCAACGCCACATGACCCCTGTGGGGGCAGGACAGGAAGAAGAGGAGGAGGTAGAGGAGGACATTTGTGCTCAGGAATTATTGAGTGAAATGGGTGGTTTTTCCACTCAGCGGACAGGAGTGGAGGAGCAGGAGCATCTGGTAGAGGAGGAGGAGACAGAGGACCCAGACGAACCGTGGCAGTATGCTGTGGAGATGGAGGCAGGGAGTCCCTCGCATTCCTTGGCACAAATGGCCCATAGCATGCTCGGTTGCTTGCGTAGCGACAGCCGAATAATAACCATCAGACAGAGGGATGACTTTTGGCTGTCCACCTTGTTGGACCCTCGCTACCGTTCAAAAATGGTGGCCTTTTTCACACCTGCTGAGAGGGAGGCCAAAATAACGTACTATAAAAACCACCTATGTAGTCAGTTGGTCTCTGCCTTTCTGCGCCAACGTCCATCCTCAGACACTGTGGGCCCTGTGCGCTCGCGTTCCGCTGCCATGGCAGCAGGGGAGGGGTGGGGTGGTAGGAGCAGTGGCAGCTCCACCAGCAGCGGCTGCCTCAGTCTGCAGTCGATGATGAGTAGCTTTCTTCACCAGCGCAGTCAGGAAACTACTAACCAGCCGCAGCAGCAGCAGCATCAGGTGGACCTGGAGCAGGACCTCAAACAACAGGCTTGGGCCTACTTGGACAGCACCCTGCCAACCAAGGTAGACAATCCCCTTGACTACTGGGCAACGAAGCTTGACCTTTGGCCCCAACTAGCTGAATTTGCCCTTGAAAGGCTGTCATGCCCGGCCAGTAGCGTGGCATCGGAGCGCGTGTTTAGTGCGGCAGGAGGTATTGTAACTCCGCGGAGGACACGACTGTCCACCCAAAGTGTGGAGAGACTCACGTTTGTGAAAATGAATCAGGCGTGGATTAGTCTGGATTTCAAACCACCAGTTCCTGACACAACTGACTAAATCCGCCATGAATCATGCCCCAAACATGTTATTATTTTTAACATAGGCCTCTGTATGGCCTTCAATTTAAGCTGCTTACGCTTACGTACACTCTGCCATGGGCCCCTGTACCGCCTCCTCTTGCTGCTGCCAGGTCCAGAGTGTGTCATGGGTCCCTGTACGGCCTCCCATTGCTGCTGTCTCCATCGCCACACTCTGCCATGTGCCACTTTCAGGTCTCCTCACACTGCTGGTGGGTTCCATTTTGTCATAGGGTGCTGGCAGATTACGGGCCTCCCATTGCTGCTGCCAGGCCCGTAATCTGCCATGGGCCCCCGTACCGACTCCTCATGCTGCTGCCAGGCCCGTAATCTGTCATGGGCCCCTGTACCGCCTCCTCATGCTGCTGCCAGGTCCAGAGTGTCTCATGGGTCCCTGTACGGCCTCCCATTGCTGCTGTCTCCATCGCCACACTCTGCCATGTGCCACTTTCAGGTCTCCTCACACTGCTGGTGGGTTCCATTTTGTCATAGGGTGCTGGCAGATTACGGGCCTCCCATTGCTGCTGCCAGGCCCGTAATCTGCCATGGGCCCCCGTACCGACTCCTCATGCTGCTGCCAGGCCCGTAATCTGTCATGGGCCCCCGTACCGCCTCCTCATGCTGCTGCCAGGTCCAGAGTGTCTCATGGGTCCCTGTACGGCCTCCCATTGCTGCTGTCTCCATCGCCACACTCTGCCATGTGCCACTTTCAGGTCTCCTCACACTGCTGGTGGGTTCCATTTTGTCATAGGGTGCTGTATGGCCTCCCATTGCTGCTGCCTCCACCGCCACACTGTGGCTCCACACTCTGGTTTTGGCCCCGTGACTGCCCAAATAAGTGAAGTGTGCGGTGATTCTAAGATCGACGGCACTCATCTGCATGTCATACTGACTGACAGTATTATTTCTCTTCCCCAGCAGACTCCAAGGGCATTTAAATTAAAGGTACAGTGTTCTGCACTTATATAAAGGCTCTCTGAAGCCTAGAAACACCCTTTTTATAAGTTAAATTCGCAGCGAATATATTCGCATCGAATCGAATTTTTTCCTCGAATTCGCCGAATCAGCCGAATCGAATTTTTGAATACTTCGCTCATCTCTAATTCTGACATTTGGAGGAGGGGGGGGGGTTATCCTTATTTACTAAAATATGATACTTTATTTTATTTTACACAAGGTGCAAGGCTCTGTGAACTTGGCTTATTTGTATTCAGTGTGGTTGTACATATAAAGATGGCCAGATCTACAACAAACTATGTAGTGCAAGGACTTGCATGATTGGATATAAACCTGAGAAATTGTTTAGATAGGTCCTCATTTTACATATTTTTGCTAAAACTAGACGAATCAGATTGTATTGTACATGACACATTTAAATGGGTATACAGTATGTTTGTTCGTCCTAACAGTGGTAGACATAGGGATTGATTTACTAAAGGCAAATAGACTGTGCACTGTACAAGTACAGTTGCACACTGGAAGTGCATTTGTGCCAGAGCTTAGTAAGTGAGGTGAAGCTTCACTTTACAAAGAATACCCAATCACATGCAAGGAAAATATAAAAAAAAATAGCATCTTTGTTGCTCTTGATTGGATGATGGAAGTCAGCAGAGCTATCCCCATTTACTAAGCTCTGGAGCAACTACACTTGCAGAGTACAGTCTATCTGCCTTTAGTAAATCAATCCCACAGACTGGCAACAACCCTTAAGCCATGCAGTTTGGGGCCCAAATTTCTCTCATTAGTTGCTAGTGAAGGGGCCAAGCGCACACCTCTTCACTATCAGAGCATCCATCACCTATGCAACATCATCCATTTCCTGGCTGGATGGCTGCTTTAGCCTTTGCTAATATGTTAGTCATTAGCAACAGCAATATAGCCTAATTTTGCTCGTTAGACTCTGTACTGTATCTTCCCTAACCCTGTCAGTCCCTGATGCACCCCTTATAGACTTCAGACCAGGCAATTTAGATGAACAACAAAGATATTTTACTGAGGTACTTAAAGGTAACAAACAATTCTCCAAGATATCTTCCACACACTTTCCTGTACAAAGTTCTCTAGTACCCCTGAATAGCGCCCCACGAGGTTGTCATACCTTAGGCAGATGGCAAAGTGCATAAAAGTAGTCAATGGCAATGGCATCCACATAGGCAGTAAATTAACAAAGGCAATAATTAATCCACAAGAGGTAGGAAGTAATCCCCTTAAGTCCATGATCTGGCATTAATCCACAAAAGTCCAGTAAGTCAAGCAACCGGTAGCTCAAGTCCATATGGATCCCAAGGTCCCAGACCCCCACTGGGAACGCTGACTGGGCACAGACCAACAACATAACGGATACATTTTTGGCAGGTTTTTACCTAATCAACCTCCTAGGGTACTAATGTGTCCCTAGGTATATGGTATGACCTACAGGGGGAGATAATCTTTCTGAAAAGAGCAGGAAAATCTACATTTTAATAATTTGCTTTGACACATAAACATTGCTGACCTGATTAACCTCACAGTATTAAGACAGTAGAAAAAAACTTTTGACACTTTAGAACCCACATGGAAGCACCTGCTTACAGACTTGCACAATTTAGCATGTTAATGTAATCTCAGAAGTCATTAACACTCAATCTCAACAGTGCTTAGATGCCAGATGGCTAAAAAAACATTATTTTCTTAAAAAATAACATAAGTACTGTTTTATGCCATCCCAAAAAGGAATATTTTTTCACTTAATTGGAGAGAAGGCGTGCATTTATTTATTCTACTGATAACTGTGTTCTGAAAAAGCCTGAGCTCTATATGTTCAAGCCTGACTGCACACTCTTTATTTGGTGCTGGGAAGATGATGGAACTCTGAGAGGTGTTTAACATGGGTGTGTGGGCTGTTTGTGCAGTGGGGGCTGAAGAGATCTGGAGTTGGCTGAGACCTAGAAAGGGGTAAAGTGAGTGTTGAAGACATAGACAATGCCTGGGTTAACAGGACATTGGATCCTTGCAATATGTATAGAGAGAGCCAGTGGAAGCTATCTTATGAACTGCAGGTTGTCCTGGGGGGAGATGCTCACCTCAAGAGACTAAAGCCTGTGTTTAAGTGTTTTGGTGGTTATAACTGTGGGTCTTGAGCCAAATACAACAGGGCAGTACCCTGTGGCTCCCAACATGGTGTTCCCTATCTTGGGAACATGGGGTACCAGGTCTAATACTTGGTCACACCCCTATTAGGGTGTGGTAGCAAATGTAATCTAGATCATCATAAGTTTTTAAAGACCCTACTCTCTTCTGACTTCATGTCAGAACCAGTTGAGCTAACCCTAAAGAATACGTTCACTAAATGTACCCAGACCTACTCTTACTAGCACCCCTGAGCTCTGTTATAATATAATCCCCCCACCCTACTCATAGCTCATAACTTACTTCAGCAAGACAGCCACAGCATGCTTTAAACCAGAGGTCTAAACTTTCTAAATAAATGGCCAGTTTATTGTCCTTGAGACTTTACCACCAAGCCTGAGACACTGTTTACTCCAACTGACGCTGGGGCCAGACTGTGACCAGTGGAAGTAGATAATGTAACTATAATGCCCCACTGTAAAAAATTATCTCAGGCAGTCTCAGTGGGAGGAAAATATCTCAGGCTTGGTGGATAGTAAAAAAAAATCACATAGCACCTGTGGTTAGTAGAAGGAGGAATTGTGCCTCTCTATTTGGTGTTAATGGAAGGAATAGAGCCCCATCATTGGTACTAGTGGAAGAAATAGAGCCCCATAGTTGGTATGAGTAGAAGGAACAATGTTCCATTGTTGGTATCAGTGGGAGGAATAGTGCCATGTCATTCATATTATTGTGAGGAATAGTGTTTCGTCTGTGGGAGGAATTATGTTGCATTGTTAATGTTAGTGGAAGGAATGGTGTCTTATCATTGGTGTCAGTGATAAAGACAGTACCTCATATCAGTGGGAGAAATAGAGCCAGTGCCTCATATCAGTGGGAGTAATAGAGCCCCAAAAGCCATAGAAAGGCAAACAAGAAGCCACATTCAGCCCATGGGCTGCAGTTTGGAGACCACTGCTCTATACCAAGCTGTTTGTTCACAGCTCTCTTCGTCATTTCTCTTCAACACTGTCTTTGCCTGCACAGTTGTATAGGGCTGTCTCTTGAGTGTCTCCAATTGTAGGAGACAGTTCTATACAATTCTATGACTGCATAATTGCTTACTGAACAGGATGTGTTCCATAAAGTAAGTAGAGTGGGAGGATTACAGAGGGTCAGCTAATGTACTTTTATACTTCTCCTTTAATGTTGGCTTACTTTCAGCATAACCTTGAAGGGAATTTGTCCTTCAAAGTTTGACTGAATAGGCACCATTGGAATGGTAGCAGTTACAGTATGCTGTATGTATTATTACATGGTGTATAGATATATTTGTATATGAACTATATAACACAATTATATAGAAACTCTATCTATAAAAAGATCATAATACTTTCACTATACTCATTTACAAATGTAATTAAATTGACAACATATAATTCTTGTGAAACAAGAATAATAAAATCTCTCCTATGGACCTTTTTCTTCATGTTAATCATTTCACTTATAAGATTGTAAAAAGAAAGGTTATGCATGGCTGTTTTACATTCAAGGAAAAGGGAAGTTTATTATTAAATTATAGGCTTCCTTGCACAAAGGAGTGAATATGTATATGCAAAGACAGGAGGCACAGGATATTTGAATGCATATCACCCTCTGACATTTAGCTGTCCTTGTATCATCAAAAACGTCTTGTGAAATTAACAATTTCAAACTATTTAAATAGAGGGAATTATTTCATGCTCAAGCATATGCTTTTGATAACAAAAAAAAGCTATTAAACACTTTTTAGATGTGATTTATTTGCACAAGTGCAAGGCTTGTATATGTGTTAATGAGTGTATGGCTGTCATCTAAATGTCTCACCTAAATGTGCATTTTGCTTGAGTCATAAACAAATTGACTTAACAGCCAACCTGACTAGGAGCAAAACTGTACTTCTGGGGCCAACAGTAAAATATTAATAAAATTAATAAAGTTATTATGGGCCGAAGCCAAAAAATGTAATGAGACATATGTGTTATACAGTTTAAACTGCTTAAACAGTTATACTATGGCACACCATTTTTGCATAGTAGTCTAAAAGAGGTGTCTGAAATATGCTTACTTCAATTTGTACTAAACTATTGGTTACTGCTGCTTAGGAAAAGCTAATGCAAGCAGATGGGACTGGGACCCATAGTAATCACTTGTAGTGAATCAATTTACCAATACCAGGATTTACCGTGGATCAAGTTGATTCACAGCAATATGGTGTTTTCCAAAGACAAAAACAACAGGATGAATCAATTTGTTGGGTTAAAGTGTATTCAAACAAAATATTAATATATAGTTGCTTACCAGTCCCTAGATAAGGTGTTGAATGGTGGGTGACAATGCTCACTCACTATCTAAGGAGGAGCAGTGTTGTTGCCCTAGGTTTCACTCCTGATTTTGACTGCAAACACATACATTTCTTCTTTCAATAACATAGAGGGAGGTATTCTATAGTTCCCAGATGATAACTGGGTAGGATTTGTTTGTACTTTCAGAAATTATACTTAGCCTGAAAAAAACAAATACCCCCCCATTTTAGGATGAGTAAAGGCTTCAAAATATTACATTTTTGTTTGAGTTTAGATACATTTTATAGCTGAACTCTAGGCATATACAGTATATAAAAACAATTGTTGTGGCTTTGTAATTATTAATACAAGCAGTATAAGTATCTGAATTTGATTTAGATTTAGCCTCTTGCAGTCCCTGAGATCCCCTAAATATTTTGTTTCTGCTTTCGGAAAGTCTGTGCTCTGTCCCAGCCAGTGAAAAAGGTTACCAGTTGTGTTTTCCAATTGTGTTTATTATGATTGACATGGACTTCATGGCATTATGGGGTCTGCATCACCATTACATAATAGCCTTTTATTTGAATATTGCATTCCCACTGGTTGTCTGGATAGCGTATGACGTCTGGGGACCTGAGCTTTACTGAGCAGAGCAATAGCAAGTGAACTGGTAATGGGTGCAAAGGGTAATTTACTGCCAAGCTGTAGATCAGTGCATAATCCCTTCTTTGAATTTGATTTTAGTGCCAGATTCTGCCAATCACCAGTAACATGCATCTTAAAATTCTGCTCATTTTGTGTCACATGGTATGATATAGTTCATTTTGGGCCCCATTCATACCAGAGCACTCTGAACTGCATGCATTTTTTGCATTGGGGCGGGTTGCCACACTCTGCGTTGGGATGCCCATTCAAAATGGGCTGCAATGTATGAAAATTTAGTGAATGCTGCTTTTTATTCTGCACACATGTTGCAGTTCATTCTACTGCTGTTGTGTGACCATAACACATATGCATGAACAAGTTCTTAGGATGAGACACATCTGAATTTCAATCGCAAAAGTCAGGTGGTGAATGGGAGATAAAGAACATAAAATGTGCTTTAGATCAGTGGTTCTCAACCCTTTTTCAGTAAAGGCACCTTGTAAAATGTATGCACAATCTGGAGGCACCCCAATATAAAAAGTAAAAAAATGAATCGTTTCTCATATAGCAGTAATATCCAGACACGTAGGGCATCCAATATCAACAGCGATTTATTTTTCCAAAGCAAATACACCTTGCAATGTTTCTCTCCCTCACTCAGCTAATATGACCCCAGTGATGATGGAGAGGAGTAGGGAAGCGGCAAACAAGGATGCTGTGCAGGTGCCCAACATCTTCCTTAGCAACCAACGATGTAATTGGTTGTTAGGATGTCGGTGGCTGGATAGTTGTAATGGTGCATAATGAAAACCTGTGGATGTATAACTAAAAGGCAGGTTTGATCCACTTGCTGGCTTATATACAACTTTGGGGCAATTTTTAGGCATTTTGCCAAGGCACCCCTGGAGAAACCTGAAGGCACCCCTGGGTGTCTGGGCACCCTGGTTGAAAAAGGCTGCTTTAGACAACAAAATTCAGTTTGGCCAAATATTGGCCAGCATCTTAGAAAAGTATGCCAACACAATCACAAGACTGGTCCATGACAAAATAATGAGCAATTCATTGTAAATAGTGGAACAAAGTGAGTTAATAATGCTATCCAGTAAACACCACGGATGTTTAAAGTCAGTAAGTCTGTTCAATTTACCCTATACCCTTTATGGCCAGAGATCATTGACGCCTGGATCCCTGAGTAAGGAAGTTCAACGCATAGCAGCTCCAGGAGTTTTTGCCATTTGTAATAGTTAGGCACTGGCTTTGGCACCAATCGCACTAATTAAATCACTGTATAAGCTAGGAAAGTCACTGAGTGGTTGTCAGCTCCTATGATCTACCACCTGACCTGTGTTTCTGCTACCCTGCTTGCCCCCTGGCTCTGTTGTACATGTATCTTCTGCTGCTGACCCTGACTTGTATTCTGACTATACCTTCTGTGTGTTGTCCTGGTACCTCTCCTGCCCAGTTGTTCTTGACCTTGACTTGGACTCTGACTTTGCTATTGCTTGCCGAACTGTTACGTCCCACCCAGTTATTGTTGACTCCTGCTCACTACGATTCCGCTTCCTGCCACACCTCTCCAGAACCTCACCAGGTTTAGACTGTCTTCAAACCATCTGCTGAGGCCAGACTCAACATAGGCACCTGTGCCACTCAACATCCTGCTACGCCCTTTTACCAATCGTAGGGGAATTGAACAGGAGGTTGAGTATATAAGCTCAGCTTCCACCAGATACGTTCAGCTTACGTTACCGCTACGCAACTGCTGTTAAGTGTTACGTTTGTGGAGAGTTCAAAATATAAATCTATGAAGTCACTGTTTTCTTTGATTCCATCTTTTTTATCCTGTGTTGCCCCTAAAACCCATTGGCTATTTTTTCTTACTATTTTTTTACCAACAATTTAAATGATCTCGGACTCTTTATCCAGTTTTGGTCTGGAGCTCTTATCTTTATTTCTGTGATTTGATCCACCAGACACATGACTTCCTGGCCAAATTTCACAGCATCAGTATGCACTTGTCAGTTTGACAATATCTCTATGACTAATTTTGTCTAGCTAAAAAAACTTACATTGTAAGGCATTTACAGGCGTACCTCGGTTTAGGAATTTAATTCATTCCGCGGGACTTTTTTTTGCGAAAAATTTGTATGGTTTCCCATAGGAATGCATTGAAAAGCAATTAATCCGTTTCGGAGGTCAGAAAAAAGTAAAAAAAAAGTCTTGTATTTGTTCAAACTTTTTATAAAGTGCACTTTAAAGGCATAAATACTGTACAGGGACATTATTAAAAATTAATTTGTAAATGCATTGAAAACCAATTAATCCGTTTGTATTGTGAAAAAAATTTGTAAATGCATTAAAAACCAATGAATCCATTCCAGATGTCAGAAAAAGTGAAAAAAAGTCTTACCTGTTCAAAACTCTTTATAAAGTACACTTTAAAGGCATAGCACTGTACAGGGACATGATTAAAAAAAATTTGTAAATGCACTGAAAACCAATTAATCTGTTCGTATTGCGAAAAAAATTTGTAAACCAAGCCATTATTTTCAATGGATTTTTATTCGTAAACCAAAAATTATGTTAACTGAGGTGTTCGTAAACCGAGGTATGCCTGTATTTGGTACTCTGTTTAAATAAATACCATACTCTGTTCAAGCCTTTTTTATTATGGGCTACCAATTAGATAAAGTGATTTTTTTTTACTTTCATAATTTTTAAAATCTTTTTTCAAAATATTATTATTCATAAAACATTTTTTATACACAGAACATCCCTTCTTTAAAAGGTAAATTTCTCAAAGGACGAACTAGCTGGGACAAATTTGTTTATTATCAAACATCATGTAATTACTATGGTGTGGATGTCATGATCATCATCCACACAGAATTTTTTTTAGTTTGCAGGAAACCATTATAAGAGCCAGTAGAATCAGGGTGTCCCAGCAATCGTTACTGGGGCAGTTTAACTAAGCAGTTCAGTTCACCCTTATGCTGAATTAGAAGCCAAAGAGAGAGAGCACATAGAGGTACTCAGACAGGAATCAATGTGCAGGATGTTTACTGTGAGTATTTCTGTACACAGAAGTCCATAGGGGTGTAAGATAACAGTGTGGTACAGCCAGGGAGAATCTGCAGGATAACAGGACAGAACTAAGATGCAGCACAAAAGGGGAAGTCCATTGGTAACAATCCAGGAGACAACACAAGAAAAGCATATAATCTCTTGGCAGCTACATGGCTAAGCAAAGGATAAGTCCAGAGTCACAGGGGAGCAATCTAGCTATAGCACAGATCAAACAGTGGAATTTATTTATTTATTACAGGTACTTACATAGCGCTTTCAATTTATGCAGTGCTTTACACATCTATATATACAGAATATTGTACATTCACATCAGTCTCTAGGAGCTAACAGTCTAATGCCCCTAACTCACATTCATACATGTACATATTAGGGCCAATTTAGAAGGAAACCAATTAACCTATCTGCATGTCTTTGGAGTGTGGGAGGAAATCCATGTAGGAACATGGAGAACATGCATACTCCAGGCAGGTAGTGTCATGGTTGGGATTCGAACTGATGACCCTAGTGCTGCTAGGCAGAAGTGCTAACCACTTAGCCACTGCGCTGCCCACAAAATGGAATGTCAGGGCAGAAATTTTTCACAGCAGATGAAAAATAGAGTCACAGGTAGCTTTATGGTACTTCACGGGTGTAGGTGATAAACATTCCATGCCAGCTGGCTATGTTGCCTTGGCAGAAGAGCCCACACATAATGGTCAGCAGAGTGAGGGCTGGCATGGCACTTCTAGATGAGGCTCAGTGGGTTTTAGGAAAAAGGAGGTCCAGACCGCACCTTAGATCTACCAGTCACCAAGCAGCAAGAAGCCACAGGATCAAACAGCACAGGGGAATCGGCTTCTGGATTCAAGGTGGGCAGAAGGGAGGATCCTGTGTGCCCTGACACAGCTTAGTGTCAACACAGGTGCCCCGTGCCCCACATGTAGATGGTGTGGTGCGGCAGGATCTACCTGCGAGCACCTGGAAACTTTGTTCTTCACCTCACAGATAAGTGTGGTGAAGTGGTGGGTTATGTCTAGGGAGCAAGAAAGAGGCTGTGAGCTGACTTGTGAATACCAGGGCATGGGGGGCTTGACAACTCATTACACATACATTAGCCCCCACTGTGCATTTTAACACATACATGCACCATTCACAGCATCCACTTTTGCAATGCTAACCTTTAAAAAATGGCTATGGTAGCTCTTCACAGAGGCAAAGGTTTTAAAGAGGAACTTCACACTACCTATCAAAAATGAAATTGTATAACCCTAACACTAGTCCCTGTATAGAATTAAAAAAAAGAAACATACTTACTGTAGCAATTGTGCACACAGAGATGGACGCGGTCATCCATCTTGCTAAGGATCCTCCATCTTGTATCTCTCCCCCTGCAATCCCCCCCCCTCTCTGTTGAGTGACACGTGGTCCATGTGTGCTGGGTTCAAAAGTGCACAGGCAATCAGGCCCAGTGGGAAAGGTTCATGGTTATAAATCCCAAATTAGCTGGTGCCCGGGTGTCTGTTAGCTTCTCAATCTGAGAGAATCGTAAAACCATAAACCAGTCCTACACTGGGCTTCAAAGACATTCCAGCTAGCCATAAAACAGACAACACATTTAAAACCCACTTTCCCATATAATTTTATATCTGGAGATGGGAAATAATTAAATAAAAAACAAGCATATATTCGGATAGCTCAGTTTAACGCGAGTCGTCTGATATCTTACACCTCCTAGTTGAAGTCTACAGGAGAGCAGAAAGCCATATAGTTCTAGCTGAAATAGTGAACTATGCCATGTTTGATATCTTGACATTCAGCAGATTATTCTCCATATTAATCTACCCTTGGATAGAATGTTACATGTACCTAGGGAAGGTTATTGCCCATGGTATAACTTGGGAGGGATTTTGGTTCTAGTCTGAGTCCCCACCTACAACACCCCTCCCCAAATGAGGTGATTGGTTCTCTGCTGTAAGGAGACACCCTGCTGAGTTCCTATAAAAAGGCTGTTATGCTTGGAGCAGTAAGTTGAAGAATTCAACTTTTAACATCAGGAACCAACTTGGGAGACGGTACCCTTTGCTCTGAATCTTGATCTGCTTAACCCAGGACTTTTGGCAAGTACTCTACCTCTCTAAAACTTATTTCTGTTATCTCTTTGCTGTGTTATTGCTCTCTGTATTTATATATATATATATATATATATATATATATATATATATATATTGGCTACATCTTTTTCTGTAAATATTTTTATTGCACCCTTTTGACTTTTTTAGTAATAAATCCTATTATCTGAAAAGTGTTGAACTGTTTCTAAAGCTCTTTAATGCAAACTAAGAATCCCTGTCTCTGAAGAGCGCTACTGTGTGGTTTAAACCTCTATATATCTCTGCCTGCGGGGACAGTGGTATACAGACGATTATTCAAACATCATACTGCTATTGCTAATATTGGCAAGTTTCCTCCTTTTCTCTACAAAAAGGCAGTGGTGGCAGTGTGAAGGGTTAATTGCGTAATCAACCTGACCCAGTAACAATCGCTCTCAGGCTGCAGGTACGTAGATTGTGGTCCATTACCTGGAAAATCTTTGTACAGGGTGCAGCTGAGTATGGCATTGTTGCGCACGTGACAGCGCAGTTTTAGATTGGCTAGTCCTCCAGTCACGAGTTGGGCTAGGGTCTGACGCCGCGATCGCCACACTTACTAGTCCTTGGAGTCTAGCATTGTCTTGCTTTCAAGCAAAGTTCTTTCTACACTGCTTTTCTACAATCCACCATTTTAAATCTAGATCTGGTGTATGCGCAGACATGCCACAGGGCATGGGGAGTGGGAGGTGTCTGTACTGGATGACTGGATGGGGGAGCACTTTGTTTCTGCACTGAGGACTATATACTGGAGGGAGAATTGGTTTATGCTGGGGGGGGGGGTCGGTCTGTGCTGAGGGGTTAGTCTCTGCTAGGGAGGTGATCTTTGCTGGGGGAGGCAGTCTGTACTGGAAATGGTCGGTCTGTGCTGAGGAGAGTTGGTCTGTGCTGTTTTACTAAGTGTGCTGTGTGTGTTTACTACGGAAACATGCTGCTGTGTATTTCTCTGCTGTGCAGAGAAATACACAGCAGCATGTTACTGCTGGCAGGAGAGAGACCTGAGTTGTTAACACACAGGTCTCTCCCCTGTCAGTGATACTCAGCGATTGCCGGGTGCCGGCAGGGAAACTCCGGCCGGGTCCTGGTGATCGACATCTGTAGCAGCCAATGGCAGCGCAGGTAGGGTGGCGCGCACCTTCTACCCGGAGATGCAAAATCATGTGCATATACGTGATTTTGCGCAGCCCTGCTGCCTTGTAAAAGTGGTTCTGCTATAGGTAGGTAGGAAAGCAGTTAAAGTGGTATTAAACCCAAAAGCAAACATTTATTATATTTCAGCTTACCAACTATTAGATGTAATTGCTGCATTAGTTTTCTTTTTTTAGGCTTTCTTTCTTCTATTTTCACCTGGTGATCTGGCTAGTAAGTCTGTTGTTTTTCAAAAGAACAAGTTCTCTTGCAGATGTATCAGTTACAGGGATGAAACAAGTCATTTAATACTAGCAGGGGAGCTTAAAATGATCAGTTTTATTTATTTATGTAAAACCTTTGTCCAAAAAGGAAAAAAACTGTTGCTGTAACTGCTTATAAAGTGTTAGCCGGAGTTTGTGTTCAATTTGTTAGAGTATTCAAATCTTCTAGTATATCTAACACTCCCCTCCCCCAAGACTGACAATGCTGCTGTCCAAATGTGCCCCTGTTCTCTTTTATGCAGGTTGAGGGCACTTTAATACAGGAGGCATGTTTTTTGCCAGATCACCAGGTGAAAACATAGGGAGAAAAGAAAGAAATAGAAAACTAATGCAGCCACTGCATCTAATGATTGGTAAGCTGTAATATATTACATTTTTGCTCTGAGGTTTAATACTGCTTTAATGTTTAAATATTTATTTAAAGGCAAAAAAAGAAAAAATGGTACAAGACATGTTTACAGCATATTATTAGATAGGTATAATCAACAATAAAAAAAAGGTTATAAGTAAGAAATACTTAAAGCGGTTGCCCAGTCTGCTGTAAAAAAAAATGAAAAGGCAGCAGCTATATAAACTGTAGCTGCTGACTTTTAAAAACAGCCACTCACCTATCTCAAGATCCAGCAGTGAGCTCACCCCAGCTGGTTTTACAGACTGTCTTCTTTCCTTGGTGCCAGCATCTTAATTGTGGGCACCTGGCTGTGACAGCTTGCGGCTTCACATTCTAGTGCCCACTGTGCATTGTGAATGGTCCTGCATCCTTCTGGGACCTGTCACGTGTCCCAGAAGACTGTGAGGAGGGAGCAGGGGAGAACTTCTGCTTCCGGCAGTCGGAGTGGTAGTGCGAGTGGGTACCTGTCAGGTATATGCCCCCCCCCCAGCCCCTCAAAAGTGTCAATTCAGGGATCCACCTGGTCTTTGGTTCAGTGCAGAGTTTGTATCAGATATAGCAGAGTCACTGGCCCTCAAAAATGTGTATCACATTAGGAGCCAGAGCTGCTATTTCAACAGCTTTTTCTTGATCATCTAAATTGTGTTGTTGAGTTACTCCCCAGCCAATCAAAAGGTCTGAGGGGTGTGTTGGAGGGGTACTAGAGTTTGTTATGATGCTCCAGCAGACAAACTTTTAGAGGTATCTATCCTAGGTGCATTTATATTACCATATGCCAAGTTTCACAATCCAAAGACCAGCCTATTACCACCATTATATTAATAGAATTGCACTGTGCTAGATATCAAATGTTATATAGGTACTATTTACTGTATATTTCTTTTAGGAAGTCTAAAGTGTTTTATTAGTCTTCTGGACTATTTGAAGTATATTTAGTGACTAATTGATTGCTATCTTCTTAAACATTCATGTAACTATTTTTTGGGAACTTAATCACTGTAGTAGTTAAACAATGTGAATAAAGTCTGACTCTGGGATTCTCCAGACTCTTTTTGACTTAGCCATTTATAATTTGGCCTCATTAGAAGTCCTATCATGATCCAGAGGTAAGTAATTCCATCTAACCTATCAGCTTTCTGTCAAATATTCTTAAACTGGCTTTGGGGAAAATGAGGATGGCACTATGTTCAGTGTGACTCCCCCATTCTTTGCACACAGTTCAGGGTTCATCAGATACTTGGGTATTTGTTTGTCTCATATTTATGGAATAGTGCTTGTACTATATGTATACATTGTTAAAGTGGTAGTAAACTCTTCTTTAACAGTTTTACCTACAGGTAAGCTTTAATAAAGCTTACCTGTAGGTAAAATTAATATGTTCTAAACATGCACTGTTTAGGAGATATTAGCCCTTTCTGATAACCAGAGCATGCACTCTGAAGGAACAGCATACTAGTGCCGTTCCTTCAGAGCACTGTGCCGTGGCCCAGGACAGTCAGCCAGACAGAGCTTGCAAACCCAGAAGGAAAACCGGGTGAAGATGGAGGCCCCGGGGAGCCGTGACAGCGCTCTGCTGGAGGGCTTCATTTCAAGGTAAGTCCTTCATAATGTGCTAGTATGCAATGCATATGCGTTTTCCTTGCAGGGGGTGTTTTTTTCTTCTTTTTTTTATGCAGTTTTCTACCGCTTTAAGTGGATGGGGGGTGGTGACATAATGTAATTGACCTTGAAGAGGAAAATGTATAAGTCCTGAACTGTCTAGAAGAATCAAAATAGGTATCTAAATTTGTTGTGTTACTGGTCTCACTGTCATTCAGATTTTAAGTGGAATTTAGCCATTGTGGCAAACTGCATTGGCGTCAATGGGAAGGGCGCAATTCATAAGGCTTGTGGTGGTTTTTAGAGTGCAGTGGGCTTTAAATGTCTCATTTAGCTCACAAAAATGTCTTTCATCTATCCTGGACTTATTCTGGTACCAAAATGGCCATATTATTTAAATTTTTTGATGGAAAAGAAAAAAAGGAGCAGAACAAGAAAAAAAATTAAAATACACTAAGGGGTCTAAAAAAAATTTTGCTTTGCGAATGTCATCGGGGGTTACAGAAGCTCCTTCATCTATCCTGAAACTGTTCTTGTACAAAATATTGACACATTATTTACATTCTATTAATGGAAAATTAAAAAAAACAAATACACTAAGGCATGGGTGTCAAACTGGCATCTCTCCAGCTGTTGCGGAACTACAAGTCCCATGATCCATTGCAAGACTGACAGTTACAAGCATGACTCCCACAGACAGAGGCAACAGCTGGAGGGCCGTCAGTTTGACACCCCTGCACTAAGAGATATATTTATGAAGAAACATTTATGTGAATTGTTCAGCATTTGTACAAAAGTCACAAGTAATAACCCTAATGTTTGTAATATGTGTGAAAAGTAGACAAGTGTGATTTGGTTTATTCAAATTACCTTTATTTCAGATGAAAATCTTTCAGGGATATATGGGATATTGTAATAATTGGATATATCCGAATGGACATAATAACATTTTGGCTTGGGGTTCCCCTCAAAATCCATAAAAGATCTGAAGGGCCTGGTATGGATTGGGGGGGACGCCCATGCTGTTTTTTTCCATTCTATTTCAACTGGCACTTCATGGTTGTTAAGGGTTCGGTGGCTGCCTGCTCCTTAACAACCAGGTTATTCTGAATGAAAATAACAAAATACCGAAGATACGAATCGTATTCCAAAAACAAATAGGGTATATTAACGAATCCATCCAAAACAAATTCTTCAATTAGCAAATGCATCTGAAAAAGAAGCAAAACTACATTTTCTGGCATGCACATGTAAAGTGAAATGACAGCTTGTATTTGTTGTCTTTTGCAGTGTGAATGTAACATTCCCTGACATTTGATCCTAAGAGAAAATAGTCTTAAGAAGATTCAGAGGAATTAAATACCATTTGGCCAATAAAGAAAATAGCCTACCACTGTTGGCTAAGGGCATTCGAACAGAAGAGGAAATATTGATGGAGATTCATGTGCTCACTTCTGACACTGTAATGAGCCAGCTACTGCAGAGAGTGAACTGCCATACAGTATTGATACAATGTTACAGAGAAGGAAGACCATTGTTTTCCTTATCTGATCTATTGCTCATCTCTGAAGGATTACAGTAAACTTGTTGACCAATGAAGTCCTGTTTCTGAAACATTGTATCTATTCTATATATTGTTTCACTCTCTGCAATAGCCAATTCAATACACTGTAGGTGGTGAGCACAGGATGGTCTTTACACTAATGGCTAGCTCTGTCTAGAGGCCAAATGCTGTATTTTCTGTTTTAGATCAATAATTTTCATTCAATCTATGTACATTCTTTTTTATCCATTTGCAAAATGTACATACACTTCCACTGAGCAAATGGGTATTGAATTCTATATAAATCAACCCCTTAGTCTACAGTTCAGAGGTCTCCCTCATAATATTTAATCTTTTGGTTGAATTTTCTTAGGCTAAATCATTAGGCTATTCTCTCTGTTGGTCAAATGTTCTTTATTTCTTCTGGTCAAAGGTTCTTAAAGTGAATCTTCACCCACAAAAGGATGTTGCCTCCTCTTCATCCCTCCTCCCCTCCGCTGAGCAAATCAGGCTTGTTTTTTTTTTGTGTGTGTAATGAAAATTCTCTGGTGAATGATTTGCACTTTGCTCGCTGTGATTCCTGTGATACGTACATCACATATCTCAGGAGGCATAGTCCTTCACTGAGAAAGGAAGCCACTGATTGAACCCAAAAGGCCAGCAGCTTACCTATGACATCATCAAAGAAGGATCTGCTTTATTTTTCTGTTGGAACTGAAGGAAAAGTTCTCATTTCCACAAGTTACTTGATTGTATGTTTGACATGCTCATCACACTTAAGTAAGTCAGACCCAGGTTCACCCCTGTACATCAGGCCTAGGGATACACGAATCTCCTTGGGTTTGGTTTCAAAAAGTTTTACAAACCTTGCTTGAAGCTCAAAGATTACAAACTTCGACTTAAAACCCATTGGGGGCAAATCTTATTTCATTTTGGCCATTTGTAGGGCTAATAAGCAAGCTGTTGACAAACAAAAGTCATGGGTAGCCCAGCACTATCATGGGAGAATTTGTAGCAATGCCAACATTGAAAAAAGAATTGTATCTCCACTTACACAGAATTGTCAGCTCTCCCTTAAAGTCTCCAGCATACTGACAATATACAGTAGCTGCTTTGAACCCATTCTTTTAAGAAAAAGGAGATGTTTTATATATTCATTCAAATTATTGGCCATTCCTTCAAATTATTGGCTACTTTGAATCAGCTGACCAGGGGTAAAGATTAGACACTACATTATAGGATGTCTCTGGTTTATGGAGGAGAACCCATGGTAGATTAACACCAGAACCCCAGTGATGCAAGTCAAGATTGCTCACCACTCATTTACCATGGCATGGAAAAGACCTCTGCCAAGATTTCACACCTGTGACTTTTAGTTATGCACTTGCCACCAGTACACTTATCATCTAACATCAGAAATATTTTATATATATATATATATATATATATATATATGCATTTATAAAAAAATATACTCAATATATAGCAATTTTATTAGTTTTTGCTTTAGTGTTAATATACAGTGTAATGCTCAGTGAGCAGAAGTCAGAGCGGCGTTAGCTCTTGCAGCAAGTGAATGTCATTCTGCACTGTGTCAGAGAGAGAAGGGAAAGCCTTGAATACAATCTTTCTCTCTCTTTCTGTTATTTTTTCTTTTCCTTCCCCCTTTTCTGTCTTCCCCCGGCCAGAGTTCATTATTTTTCTTTCTTGTCACTCTGTGTGATAGCTTGGACAGAAGAGCAGAGAAAGAAGCATCACAAGGCCTTAATCTGCTCTTTAATGCCTGACTTCAGAGGCGCCATTTATCTTGCTAGTGCAGCAGGGGTCTCCGGCAATTTTATCTCTAATAATATATTGATGGATTAAAAGGGTCAGACTGGAGACGAGCTAGAAAAATTGCTTATTGACATCAAAATACAGTGCCCTCAACCTGATAAACATAGAGGGGGGCCGTGTATGTCCTTTCTAGGTCCTGACGCTTGTAGGGAGGAAAAAAAAACAAAAAAAAAATTGTATTTTTACAGCTTGGACCAGTTAATATTAATCTGAAAAAGAGCAAGGCTGTAAACTGTCTGATATGTAGAAACTCATATACTGCATACTTTATGCGGATAATAAGCACAATGCTATATCTGCCAGTCTTTGCTCAGAATGAGGCGACAAAGTAACAGAAAGTTACCACATGTACAACCCGACTGACATATAGAAGGATATAAGAATTCTCCTGTAACCTTTGATCAGCTCTGGGTAAACAACTGTCTGGCTATAAGGTACTACAAGTCCCATCATTTCCTGGAACTTGAAGGTTGTAAATACCTACAGGACCCATGGTTCTGTCACATACGTCTCACACACTGAACATGTTTAACATGGCTATTAGGCTACTTTCATACTGATCCACACCAAAAACGCATTTTACCACGTTTGTGGTGCATTTTTAACATGACATGTGACTCAAAAACCGCACCAAAATGCACTGATGCATTTTTGATGCATCTTTGATGTGTTTTTGCCACATTTTCAATGGGGAGGTGCATTTTTGTGCTTTTTTTTACCGCACCATACCTGCACCAAAAATTCAGCAAAGGGACCCACAACAGATCAGTGTGAAGAGTTCCACAGAAATTAATGCTCGCACATTTTTCTTCCACAAAAGAAAAATTGATCAGTGTGAAATTAGCTTTAGGGGCATCTAGCATTTTTTTTCTGCCTCTAAATGCCCCTGCACATTAGCCTATGGGGATGATTTACTAAAACTGGAGAGTGCAAAATCTGGTGCAGCTGTGCATGATAGCCAATCAACTTCTAACTTTAGCTTGTTCAATTAAGCTTTGACAAAAAAAGTGGAAGCTGATTGGATTCTAAGCAGAGCTGCACCACATTTTACACTCTCTAGTTTTAGTTAATCAACTCCTATGTTTCCATTCACACATACTATAGGCTTTTAGAGGAGTTTAAAGGCAGAAAAAAACAACTGCCAGTGCTTCCAAGAACAGCATTGTTTAAGCAGAAAAAATGCTCAACAAGTGTAAATATGTGTAAATGCTTTTAAACGAGCATTAATGCTAGGCACTTTTAGTGCTTGAACATTAATTTATTTCAATGGCCAAAATAAATTATTCTTCTGGCCAGTGTAATGATTTAATACCCAAGCACTTGACACAGTTAAACACGTTACGTGAGTTTACAAGCTTCAAGCTATTTTTTCTGCCAAAACGCTGCTGCCAGAAGGAAAGGCATCTAGAAAAGATGGCAAAACATCTAGTGTGCATGAGTCCATAAGCTAAGATTGAGCTAAGTACCAGGACCCTGAATATTTTTTTATAGGCTTGGCTATAAACTTTTCCGGCAATAGCTGACAGGTCTGAAAGTGTGGCACTCCACACACTCCATGCCCAGGTAGAAGTGGAACCTAAAAATTCATGGTGAGAGTAGAGGAGATTGGAGGAAATTGTACAATGGTTACAGACAGATAGAGGCGGTTATAACATGATCAAATTTCCATCCCATAGAATTTTCAAAGGAAATATTGAAGCATATCTAAACTCAAAAACAAAAATCTTACCAATCTTACCAATCCTTAGATTTGGTGGCTGCATTAGATTTCATGTTTCAAACCCTTTTTCCTTCATTACTCCCAGTGATTCTACCAGTACCACACCTCCCACTGTAGGATGACAATGCTCACTCACCCTTCAGAATCAGGACAACAGAAAAAAGAGAGGACTACGGACCCCCCCTCTCATATTGTCCATTATATAAAGTTACATAGTTAGTCTGGCTGAAAAAAGACAAAAGTCCATCCAGTTCAACCATTAAAACAAAAAAGAAAAGTTATAATCCTATACCCACAGTTGATCCAGAGGAAGGAAAAAAAACATCAAAACATGATCCAATTTGCTCCTGCAGGGAAAAAAATACTTTCTGATCCCCCAAGAGGCAATCACATATTCCCTGTATCAACTTTACCTATAAATGTTAGTATCCAGTTATATTCTGTGTGTCTAAGAAAGAATCCAGGCCTTTTTTTAAAGCAATCCACTGAGCTGGCCAGAACCAACTCTTGAGGGAGTCTATTCCACATTTTCACAGCTCTCACTGTGAAGAAACCTTTCCGTGTTTGGAGATTACATTTCCTTTCCTCCAGACGTAAAGAGTGCCCCCTTGTCCTCTGCGATGACCTCAGGGTGAATAACTCTACACTGAGTTCACTATATGAACCACTGATGTATTTATACATGTTGATCATATCCCCCCTTAATCTCCTCTTCTCAAGAGAGAATACATTCAGTTCCTCTAATCTTTCCTCATAGCTGAGCTCCTCCATGCCTCTTATCAGTTTGGTTGCCCTTCTCTATACTTTCTCCAGTTCCCCAATGTTCTTTTTGTGAATTGGTGCCCAAAACTGAACTTCGTATTCCAGATGAGGCATTACTAATGATTTGTACAGGGGTAATATGATATCTCTCTCTCTCTGGAGTCTATACCTCTTTTAATACAAGAGAGGATTTTCCTTGCTTTAGAAACCGCAGCTTGGCATTGCATGCCATTATTAAGCTTGTGATCTACCAGAACTCCCAGATCCTTCTCCAGCATTGATTCCCCAAGTTGTACCCCCCTAGTATGTATGATGCATGCATATTCGTAGCCCCCAAGTGCATAACCTTACATTTATCAACATTAAACCTCATTTGCCACATAGTTGCCCAATTAAACAGTGCATTGAGGTCGGCTTGTAAATTGGAGACATCCTGTAAGGATGATATTCCACTGCACAGCTTGGTGTCATCTGCAAAGACTGAAATGGGATTTTTAATCCCAGACCCTATATCGTTTATAAATATATTAAAATGTAAGGGTCCCAACACTGAACCTTGGGTTCACCACTGACAACCCTAGACCATTCAGAGTATGAATCATTAACCACAACTCTCTGAATACGATCTTTTAGCCAGTTTTCTATCCATTTACATACGGATTTTTCTAAGCCCGTAGACTTTACCTTACACATTAGACCTGTGTGGGGAACTGTGTCAAACGCTTTTGTAAAATCAAAGTATACCACGTCCACCGCCACCCCTGTCCAAGGTTTTGCTCACCTCCTCATAAAAAGAAATCAGATTTGTTTGACAACTTCTGTCTTTTATGAATCCATGCTGTCTGTTGCTTAAAATATTTTTTTTGCAGCAAGAACTCATCATAAAGGAGCATGGTTCTGTAGTCCAGTGTATTTGACAACAGGCAGCACAGACCAAGAGGACAGCATGTTATCAGCTCACAGATTTTCTAGCAAGATCAACAAGTATTTTTTGAAGTTATCAAACAAACATAGTAAAACACTTTTAATGGTATACATTATACTGTATGAGACTAAAGGGGACGAAATAAGAGGAAACCTTTGTTGAGGTTTACATACATACAATATATAAAAGGGCACTGAAACATTAGGCTACAAGCACACAGGTATAATGAAATACTCTAGGAACTGGCCAAACAATCCAGTAATCAAAATGCTCATTTAGGAGTGCCACTGCACAGGTTTACACATTTACAAGCGTATAATGTTTAGAAGCGTATGTGCATAAGCTCATTTTATTGGCTAGAATATTAATGTATTCTAGCCACTAGATTGAATTTACAAGCATTTTCATGCATTTCTGGGTGTATATTATTATTATACAGTATTTATAAAGCGCCAATGGTTCGCTCAGCGCTGTACATTACAAAGGGGGACAGAACATGTGACAGAACAATACCAATACAACGCAAAACATGAGGGGATTGAGGGCCCTGCTCTTTCGAGCTTACAATCTAGGAGGGAGGGGATAGTGGTACAGGAGGAGATAGCTGTAGGGGATGGAGTGATAGGAAGAGTGGAGGAGGTCAGCAGGTTAGCAGGGGGTGGGGTAGGCTTCCCAGAAGAGATGGGTTTTTAGGGTGCACCTAAAGGAGAGGAGAGTAGGTGATAATCTGATGGGTTGGGGCAGGGAGTTCCAGAGGATGGGTGACACCCTGGAGAAGTCCTGGAGGCGGGCATGGGAGGAGGAGACCAGGGAACTAGAGAGAAGGAGGTCTTGTGAGGAGCGGAGTGTGCGTGCTGGGCGGTACTTGGATATTAGGTCAGTGATGTAGTACGGGGTAGTATGGTGGACAGCTTTGTACGTCAGTGTTAGGATTTTGAATTTGATGCGTTGCGCAATCGGAAGCCAGTAACAGTAAGCTCCTGGCTAAATGCAGGTTTGGGGCTTTTGAGATACATAGGTTGAAACTGAGCCGTTCAGAGGCATAAAAAAATGAAAATGCCTCCAAAAGCAGTGTTTTTTCTGCCCATGTGCATGAGGCCTTTGGAGGTACAGAGCAAAAGCAACATATTCCTCTTGCAACATAAATAGCCTTTTAAGTAAAACAAAACAAAAAATAGCACAATTTTTAAAACGTACTTCACTTTGCTTATGTAGGGCAAAGCAACAGGTTCACATAACCACCCACATCCCTCCCAACCCCTCTGGTTATATTTACCATACAATCTCTTTCCCCATCTCCTGTTTGGTCACCAGAGCAAAGCAGTCTTAGGAAGAAGACTGTGCTAGCGACTCTGCCTTCCTTACATGACAGGGATTTTTATGTCTAAAAAAAGAGAAAAACCAAATAAAGTACTATGGAGATTTAGTAAAACTGGAGAGTGCAAAATCTGGGGCAGCTGTGCATAGAAACCAATCAGCTTCCAGGTTTGCAGTGCTCCAGTTTTAGTAAATGTCTTTGAACAGAAAGCCTAAGGCCTCATTGTGACCTTGCGATTAGGGTCGGACAGTGAATTTCTGTGTCAGGAATCCCAGGAATATGTGAACAGCTGCAGCCGGGAAGACTGTACAAAGCAATGACGACAGCCGCGTCTCCTACCAGCCTGTCATTGCTTTGTACAGGCTTCCTGGCTGCAGCTGTTCACATACGCCTGGGATTCCTGACACAGTATTCCACTGATTGTAGAAGCAGGAATCTGCTGACCGGTCCCAATCGTAGGTGTGAATGAGGCCTGACAAATACTCAATTTCTCTACTTAGTACTTGACACTTGTAGCATAAAGCACTAACAAATTCTGCATTATATTCTATCCTGTATCCTTGCATCACATGTGACACATTAGGAAATATCATCAGTGTATTCATGCTGCCTGGTGGATAGTATCAAATAATGTAATTATACCTCTGAAATGTTACTGTACTTTGATCTTTGTCTTGGTAAATAATTATCTTTGCTCGATGATATGTTATATGTCTCCACATATTTTTGCAAATGTGTAAAACTAAACCCTCTGTGTTTAAAGGAAATAGTTAGACAGGGTCAAATTGATCTTTTATTTTGTAGGCTAACTTGTAAGTGTGGTGGGATTTTTTTTTGTTTGTTTGGAATGTTATTTGTCTAATTGCTCACAATGGTGCTGATTTATTGAGTTGTAATATTGCTAAAGGCAATGATGGCCTCTACCTTCTGAAAATGTTGGATGCTTGGTCTAAGAATACATTTAAGTCACAGACCGGAAACATACATGCTATAAATGAGGGTAAAAAAGTGTCAGAATTCCTAGAGCAGGGGTGTCAAACTGGCCGCCCTCCAGCTGTTGTGAAACTACAAGTCCCATCATGCCTCTGCCTTTGGGAGTCATACTTGTAACTGCCAATGTTGCAATGCCTCATGGGACTTGTAGTTTGGCAACAACTGGAGGGCTACCAGTTTGACACTCGTGTTCCTAGAGTATTAATTTGTCTCTCTTGATTCCATTTAAAGTGTGTGCTGATGTTGGGCTTAAGTAGCCTTTCAGTCAGTATAATTGTATGTTACTTTAGCATGCCCTAGGCATATTTAACATGCTTTAAATCAGAACTCAGGACAAAAACTTCTTTACATGTCCTTGTTGCTGATTTCCTACCATCACTGAATATAGCATCTATCTTCTGGTTCACTCAGTAGTTACTCTGAAATAACTATTCATTCATTCATTCATCAAACGCTTACCGTATTTTTCGCTCCATAAGACGCACTTTTTTCCCCCCAAAAAAGGGGGGAAAATGTCAGTGCGTCTTATGGAGCGAATATAGAGCGGCCGGTCCGGTATTTCCACCGCCGCCGTGCAGAATACCGGGCCGGCCGCTCAGCTCTGCAGCGGGACCTTATAGAGATGAGTGCTGACCTTTGGGGAGGGGGGGGGGAGCGGGTACCCGCTCCCACTTCCGTAGAGTTGTTCTTTCATCTTGAAAATAGTTATTTAGAGGTTGTAAAATAAATTACCATATCACCCAGTAGATGGCCTCCATTCAGTAGCCAAAAAAGACATGCAAAAAAGGGGGGGTTGTGAAAAGAAATTCACAGAGAAAGTGGCTACATTATGAACAGAATGTGATACTCAGAAAAATTTCCAAAAATTATGCTTTATTACATATACAAATTTGACATTTGGGCAATCGCCCTGGTTTACCATCACCTCAGTATGAGACAATACACACAGACCTAAAACCATATAAAATGACACCAAGACCGGTCCAAATACATGTGCAACAAAGACAGTGACTACTTGAGTCTAAAGTCTTTGTAGCACTGGCGCACAGGTGAACACTTCCCACAGGAGGTGTATGCAAAAATTATACCATAGGTATACCATGTAACATGTTGTAAATATGTAGACGTGCTACTACCAAAATGGTTATATCCCAAGCAGGGAGTATCAAAACATTATACTATAGATATAAAATATCACATGTATGCAATGCAGCAAGCACATTTTTGCATACACCTCCTGTGGGAAGTGTTCACCTGTGCGCCAGTGCTACAAAGACTTTAGACTCAAGTAGTCACTGTCTTTGTTGCACATGTATTTGGACCAGTCTTGGTGTCATTTTATATGGTTTTAGGTCTGTGTGTATTGTCTCATACTGAGGTGATGGTAAACCAGGGCGATTGCCCAAATGTCAAATTTGTATATGTAATAAAGCATAATTTTTGGAAATTTTTCTGAGTATCACATTCTGTTCATAATGTAGCCACTTTCTCTGTGAATTTCTTTTCACAACCCCCCCTTTTTTGCTTGTTCTTTCATCTTACCTGTTCCTCTATCCAGCGGCGCTCTGTCTTCCCGGCTTCTGTAGTGTGGGCATGACAGCCGGGTGCCAAGTGCGCATGCGCAAGAAGCGGTGCTTTTTGTGAATGGTAAGGCAGCACCTGGGACACATAACAGACCCCAGAAGCCGCCGGACCAATCACAAAGCGCAAGTGCTTCTCGCTCATGCGCACTGGGCACCCGGCTGTCATGCCGAGCGCCATTACAGAAGCCGGGAAGACAGCGCGCGGCTGGATAGAGGAACAGGTAAGATGAAAGAACAACTCCACGGAAGTGGGAGCGGGTACCTGTCAAATTCAGGTACCCGCTCCCCACCCCCCCAAAGGTCAGCAGTCATCTCCTGTACTATCCACAGTCTCTGGTCATCCGTGTACTGTCCGCAGTCACTGGTCATCCCTGTGCTGTCCGCAGTCTCTGGTCATCCCTGTACTATGTCTGCAGTCTCTGGTCATCTCCTGTACTGTGTCTGCAGTCTCTGGTCATCCCTGTACTATGTCCGCAGTCTCTGGTCATCCCTGTGCTGTCCGCAGTCTCTGGTTATCCCTGTGCTGTCCACAGTCTCTGGTCATCCCTGTGCTGTCCGCAGTCTCTGGTCATCTCCTGTACTGTGTCCGCAGTCTCTGGTCATCTCCTGTACTGTGTCCGCAGTCTCTGGTCATCTCCTGTACTGTGTCTGCAGTCTCTGGTCATCTCCTGTACTGTGTCCGCAGTCTCTGGTCATCTCCTGTACTATGTCCGTAGTCTCTGGTCATCCCCTGTACTGTGTCCGCAGTCTCTGGTCATCCCCTGTACTATGTCCGCAGTCTCTGGCCATCTCCTGTACTGTGTCCGCAGTCTCTGGTCATCCCTGTACTATGTCCGCAGTCTCTGGTCATCTCCTGTACTGTGTCCGCAGTCTCTGGTCATCTCCTGTACTGTGTCCGCAGTCTCTGGTCATCCCTGTACTATGTCCGCAGTCTCTGGTCATCTCTTGTACTGTGTCCGCAGTCTCTGGTCATCTCCTGTACTATGTCTGCAGTCCATTAGTTCAGAATTTTTTTTTCCTGTTTTCTGCCTCTAAAACCTAGGTGCGTCTTATGGTCAGGTGCGTCTTATGGAGCGAAAAATACGGTAATTCTTTCTGGTTTCCTATTTGTAAGACCAGTGGCTGCTATGCCTCCTATTCCCCCAGCAACTGGTCTTGCCACATCCCTTCTGTAGTTCTTTCTCCAGGAAGCAGTGATGTACAGTAATTCAGCCCCACTTACAGTGATGGGCAGACCAAGACTCTCAAACACATTCAACATTTACAGGCCTAGTGTACGCACCCACATTCACTACAATTCCCTGTGGTTGATGGAAACTGTAGTTTCCTTTTACTGCAGAGAGAGAGGAGATGATATGATGTAATCCCTGCTGTTACACCTCCTCCTTGGCAGAGCAGATGCTGTTATCTTTTGAAATACAGAGATGAGCTCATGAAAATTCAATTAGACTTTTCTCCTAAATGGTAAGGATTTTCACTTTTTTAATAACTATTTAGCTTTTTATTGCTGACTGATGAATTTGGGGCAACTGGACAGTCACCCTATCATGTATCACAGTATTACATGTACTACAGTCTACCTACCTGAAGTGATATTAACCATTAGCCGCCGGCCAATGGCCGTTTGGCGGCTTCAAATGTGTCCCTGCATTCCGGGTGCACGCCATTTGGCGTGCTCCCGCACATGCGCCGTTTGCGCTAATGCAGAGCGGCGCAGCAGTGCGATCTGTCACCGGCCGTGCACCTCGGACACGGCCGATGACAGATCCGAGTACCGGCTCCCGTTGCTGGTACCATGTGACCTGCGGTGACCAATCACAGCAGGTCACATGACAGTTGTATACAATGGATGGCTTCATTCATGATGCCATCCATTGTATACTAGTGCCTAGCTGTGAATGGTCACAGCTAATCACATGCACATGTCATGTGATTAGCTGTGACCAAATCACAGCTAAGCACAAAAAAAAAAAAAAAAGAAGCTGAATGAATCGATTTCATTCAGGTAAATGCTTGCTTATAGCAAAGTAATTCTTTGCTATAAGCAAATTGTGTAAAAAAAAAAAAAATAAATACTGATCACTTCCCCACAGTAGTACAATGTTACTATGGTAACATTGTACTACTTTGGTCATAGTAAAATATGAAAAAAAAATCTTAAAAAAAATAAAAAAAAATGTAATAAAAAATTAAATATAATAAAAAAATGTAAAAAATTAAAAAAAAATATATATATATATTTTTTTTTTTTCATACTGTCACCAGTCAGTGTCCCTGTTCACCGCCATGCCAGTTATATGATGATGCTGTACTGCACTGGTGACAGTATGTTAAAAAAAAAATAGTGAAAATAATTTTTTTAATTTTTTCATTTTCCGAAAAATTATGACAAAAAAATACAACTTCAAAAAACTCGCCATGCCTCTTATGAAGTACGTCGGACTGTCTACTCTGCAAAAAGGGGTCATTTGGGGATATCTGTACTATTCTGACATTCTTGGACCTCAAGAAATTAGATTGGCCGTCAGTACTTCAGGATTGATCAATAATCAGATCTATACCATAGTTTGTGAACTCTATAACTTTCCTACAAACTAAAAAATACATCCTAATTTGGGTTATTTTCACCAAAGACATGTAGCAGAATACATCTCGGCCTAAATTTATGAAGAACAATTATTTATTTGTAAACTTTTATAACAGAAACAAAGAAAAATGTGGGTTTTTTTCAAAATTTTTGGTCTTTTTTTGTTAATTTAGCAAAAAATAAAAACCCCAGCAGTGATTAAATACCATCAAAAGAAAGCTCTAGTTGTGTGAAGAAAATGATAAAATTTTAGTTTGGGTACAATGTTGTATGACCGCGCAATTGTCATTCAAAGTGTGAGAGCGCTGAAACCTGAAAAATGGCCTGGCCAGGAAGGGGTAAAATTGCACGGTATTGAAACGGTTAAACACTCAGTTTTTGTAAGCATTTCCAGCAGCTCATTAAATCACTTAATGAGTATGTAGCATTTTCAGCTTAGAAGAGAAGTTATGGAATTGAAAAAAAATAAACATTTATTCTCATCTAGGTGGATACAGCATCGGTCCAATGCTGTATCTATCTGCCCCCGCCTCTAAGACCATGAAACGGAGCAGACAAAGACCACTTTCAGTGAGCAGACTGTCATTCTACAGCTCTCTGCTCTGCCCCTCCAGCAGTCCAGTGGGGGAGGGAGCAGCTTGATCAGGCTCTCAGAGATGCACTGAGAGGCTGAGTCGGCTGCCAGTCCAGGCACCTGGGTGGATCCCGACTTTAAAGTTGGGGTCTCTCCAGACTTTTTTCAGCTGAAAACAAGTCACATGAGTGCAGAATGAGGTGCATTACTGTGATCCCCAGGAGAAGTAGGGCCAAAAGTGCTTTGGCCTTACTTCTTTAATCCTAGCCTATGTTCCAGCTTAAACTGAGGCGATGACTACTGCTCCAGGTTTTGTTATTTTAGGGGGGTCCTTTCTCTTGCAGTCTCATATGGAGCCATGCAGGTATTAGAGTTGTTGCTCCCTACACTGCATACATCAATATAAACACACAGTCCCATAGCCTAGGATGGCAAGACATGCCTATGCCCCTTCCTCCACCTCCTCCCTCCCTTCTCAATGCTAGCGGACTGGCTGGAGACTGCACTGTCCACTATTAATGCTTTTCTGTGACAAATAGACGTTCAGGGAAGCAGCACTGAGAAAGCAGGAGCCAACAGCATTAAAAGATGAAAGATGAAAACAAATAGTTTACTAGGGGGTGTTTAATTTATTTTGCTCAATGTGTTAACCTATAAAATGCTGTGGGTTTAATCTCACTTTAAAGTTAAATGCAGGCAAATGGTTACACTTGTAGATGACAATAGCGCTTTGAATTAGGCTGACAGCACTGTGTATCAGTAAAAAACATTCTTGTTGATGCATGAGGCAGCTATTGATCCTGTCCACTCTAGATACTTCTCCTGCATTCTTCACTGTGTGAAGCAGGAGTTCCCATCACCTCCAGCTGTCTTCCCAGCATCTCATTACTTCTATACATACACACTACATATGTAAACCAAAACTGAGATCTCGCTGATTGCATAAAGATCAAACACAAGTCTTTTTCTGTATCTCTATGTCTGATCAACTGATGTACAACAATCTTTCCTTGACAAATGTCTTTACCTTTGCTTTATTAAATGACAGATTATGAATTAAAGCCTTAGTACAGAGAAGGGGCCATGCACATACACTGATCTGCCATAACTTTATGTCTACCCAACTAATATTGAGTAGGTCCCCCCTACTGTCGTCAAACAGCCGTGACCTGTCAAAGCAGGGATGCCATTAGACCTCTGAAGGTATGCTGTGGTATCTGACACCAAGCTGTCAGCAGCAGATCCTTTAAATGATAAGTTCACCTTTTCTAACATGTTACATATTACACCCGTATTCGGGGTATAACATGTAAGATGTTAGTGATGCAGCTGTTCCCACGCCCTCCAATCCCCACTGTGACAGCAGACCAGGGATCTTCTCCCTATGTCTGCTGCCACAATTTAAAAAAGACGTGGTCATGTGGGGCTCCACCCACCCGGCAGCATCATTCATTCACATTATTCCTTGAATGGGAAACTCATTGAAAGTTTCTGTGAGTGTGTAACTGAATGCTCATATGAGGTACAAGCACGCAGCTTACACACAAAGTCTGCAGGATCTGCTAATCAATGGTGCAATGCTTTGAGGGCTCCCAATAAAAAAAATTATAAATGCACATTTTTGATTTGCAAAAAGATGTGCATTTATTTAATTTTTTTTTTTTTTTTAAGTAAACATATCCTTTAAGTCCTATAAGTTGCAAGGTGGGGCCTCCATGGATTGGACATTTTCCAGCACATCTCACAGATGATCAATTGGATTGAGTCTGAGATCTTGAGAATTTGGAAGCCAAGTCAACACCCCAAACTTGTTTTGTTCATCAAACCATTCTTGAACCATTTTTTCAGTGTGACAAGCCCCTGCCATCAGGGAATACCATTTCCATGTACACTGCTCAAAAATATTAAAGGAACACTATAGCATCAAGTCAATGAAACTCCTGGGATATTGATCTGGTCAGTTAAGTAACAGATGGGTTGTTAATCAGTTGCAGCTGCTTTGGTGTTAATGAAATTAACAACAGGTGCACTAATGGGCAACAATGAGATGACCCCCAAAACAGGAATGGTTTTACAGGTGGAGTCCACTGGCATTTCTTTCCCTACTCATCTTTTCTGACTGTTTTTCACTAGTTTTGCATTTGGCTAAGGTCAGTGTCACTACTAGTATCATGAGGCGATACCTGGATGTTACAGCGGTTGCACAGGCAGTCCAACCCCTCCAGGATGGCACATCAATACGTGCCATTGCCAGAAGGTTTGCTGTGTCTCCCAGCACAGTCTCAAGAGCATGGAGGAGATTCCAGGAGACAGGCAGTTACTCTAGGAGAGCTGGACAGGGTCATAGAAGGTCCTTAACCCATCAGCAGGACCAGTAGGAGCACTGCCAGAGCCCTACAAAATCACCTCCAGCAGGCCACTGGTGTGAATGTCTCTGATCAAACAATCAGAAACAGACCTGAAGGCCTGACATTCTCTAGTGGGCCCCGTGCTCACTGCCCGGCACCATAGAGCTCAGTTGACATTTCCCATTGAACATCAGAATTGGCAGGTCCACCACTGACGGCCTGTGCTTTTACAGATGATAGCAGGTTCACCCTGAGCACATGTGACAGACATGAAAGTGTCTAGAGAAGCCGTGGAGAACATTATGCTGCCTGAAACATCATTCAGCATGACCGTTTTGGTGGTGAGCAAGTGATGGTCTGGTTAGGCACATCCATGGAGGGACACACAGATCTCTACAGGCTAGACAATGGCACCCTGACTGCCATTAGATATCGGGATGAAATCCTTGGACCCATTGTCAGACCCTGGTGTACGGGTTTTCTCCTGATGCACAACAATGCCCGGCCTCATGTCGCGAGAGCATGCAGGCAGTTCCTGGAGGATGAAGGAATTGAATAGCCCCAATGCTCGCCTGACCTAAATCCAGTCGAACACCTCTGGGATATCTTGTTTTGGTTCATCTGACACCACCAGGTTATGCCTCAGGCTGTCCAGGAGGTCAGTGATACCCTGGTCCAGATCTGAGAGGAAATACCCTAGCACACTATCTGTCGTCTCATTAGGAGCATGCCCCAACATTGTCAAGCATGCATACAAGCACGTGGGGGCCATACAAACTACTGAGTACCATTTTGAGTTACTGCAATGAAATGCAAAATGGAATATCCTGCTGCATCATTTTTTCACTTTGATTTTTGGGGTGTCTGTGAAATCAGTCCTTTGTAGAATGATCATTTTTATTTCCATCAAACAATGGAGCACCCGTACGTTCCTAATACAGTACCCAGTCTGTATCAGTATAGATATCGAGCACGCGATTTTTCCCCATTGAGATCTGATGTGTTTTCAAAGTGTTCCTTTAATTTTTTTGAGCAGTGTACTAGGTCAGTGACAATGTTTATGTGGGTGGTATGTGTCAAATTAACATCCACATGAATTACAAGACCCAAGGATTTCCAGTAGAAATTGGCTAAAGCATCACACTGCCTTTGCCAGCTTGCCTTCTTCTCATACTGCATACTGGTGCCATATTTTCCCCAGTTTAAGTGACGTACATACATTCGACAATCTACATGATGTAAAAGAAAACATGATTCATCAGACCAGGCCACCTTCTTTCACTGCTCCTTAGTCCAGTTCTGATGTTTGTTTGCTCATTGTTGGAGCTTTTGGCTGTGGACACGGGTCAGCATGGACACCCTGACAGGTCTGTGGCTATACAGTCAAATACATAACAAACTAGAATACCCATTTTTTCTAGCTTCAACACATCAACTTCATGGACAACTGGTTTACTTGCTGCCTAATATATTCCACTGACTTTCAGATGCCATTGTAGGATAATCAATGTTTCTCAACCTGTCAGTGGTCATAAAGTTATAGTAGATTGGTGTTTGTTGAGTACTTATTGCTGTGTTTACCTTAAAGTAATTTTTGTTGAGACACATTTTTGCGTTTCCATGTGATTGCTCTTGTATTAAATGTAGAGATTCACAGGTTAGCCAGTAGACCAGACTCTAGAGGCAGAGTAGATTGGCTACTAGAATGACTGTTTCACTGCCTAACAACTGCTGAGATAAGATATCAGACACATGGGTAATGCTTAGTTTTCAGTGAACCAACTCATAGGCTTGAATTGTAATGGAATGTTATGCAGCACAGCAAAATAGAAAGCAGAACCTGTGTAAATATGTGCAAAATAGCTGCCACTATATTTATGTGAGGAAAAGTGTCTGGGTTCAGGCCGAAATATTGTACAGCCACTGCATAATATGCATGTGGCTTTATTAGACCACAATGTAAGAAGGAGGGGAGGCAGCTTTTAAAAAAAGTATTTATTATTATTATTATTATTATTATTATACAGGATTTATATAGCGCCAACAGTTTGCTCAGCGCTTTACAATATAAAGGGAGACAATACACCAACAATACAGTTCAATACAAGAGGGATAGGAGGACCCTGCTCCTTGGAGCTTACAATCTAGGAGGTAAAATGTATAGTGTATTATTTCAATGACAATAGCCAAAACTACTGGACTGTTGGAGAGTATGTATGCAGCTTTATTAAGCCATAATGAAAATGGAAAGACAAAGCAGGTTCTATCATAAAAAAAAGAACAGAAGTGCTTGTAATTGGAAAGCAGAGGATAACACCAAAGTGTCAGTTAACATATCCAGCTGGTTTTAACTTTTGGAATACTTTTTCAGGCCATGCGAGTAATCTGGGCATGATCCTAGACACTGACCTATCAATTAAACAAGATGTTTCAACTACCATCAGGTTCATCTTTCACCATCTCAGGAATAGTATTGGAATAAAACATATGATTCCAGATCCGGATTGGATTAATGAATATTATTTTGCTATGGTCATCCTGAGAAAGAACTACATCGTTTGCAGATGGCGTAGTATGTATCAGCTAGCATACTCAACAATTAACCCCTTCAATACCACATCACCACACTTCTTCAGTCCTTACACTAACGTCCAATTAAATGATGCCTTTCCTTCAAAATTGGCCTACTCACTTATTAAGCCCTAAATAATGTGGGCCCACCTATCTAACTTCTGTTTACCCATACTCCCACATACTTCCTGTACTCCTCAGAAAAAAGAAAATGATACATGCCTAGAGTCATCCTAAAGTGGTATTAAACCCAAAAGCAAACATTTATTCTTTTGCAGCTTACCAATTCTTAGATGTGGTGATTGCATTAGTTTTCATTTTTAGGCGTTCTTTCCTTTATTTTCACCTGGTGATCCAGCTACTATGTCTGCTGCTTTTCAACAGAACACGCTATTCTGCAGATTTAGCAGTTACAGGGCTGAGACAAACCATTTACCACTGGCAGGGGTGCTTATAGTGATCAGCTTTTATTTATTTATGCAAAATCTTTACTATTAAAGGAAAAAAACTCTTTGGTGTAACTGCTGATAAAGTGTTAGCTGGGGTTCAGATTAAATTTGTATTTGTTACTGTATCCAAATTTGCCAGTACATCTGACACTCCCCTCCCACCAGACTGACACTGTTGGAGTGGACTGCTGTCCAGAGGCACCCATCAGCCAGACTGGGGCACTTTAATACAGGAAGTGTATTAATAGCCAGATCACAAGGTGAAAACAGAGAGGAAGAGGCCTAAAAAGAAAGCTAATGCATTCACATTTAATGATTAGTAAGCTGAAATATATTATATTTTTTATATTGCGTTTAATACCACTTTAAAATCTTTCAAATCTTAAGCATTCTTGATTAAGATGAGTCCTCTGTTCTTTGACTCATCTGTTTTCCAAGAAACGTTAGCTGCTCTAACACATTGGGTTGAGTGTACAAACATGCAATGTCACAGGAAAACGCTGAAGGTAATACTTAGTGCTCAGAAGTAAAAGCAAACCTAATATATTGTCACCACTCTGTGGTTGATGGGAACTGTAGTTTCCTTTTACTGCAGAGAGAGAGGGAGGAGAGGATATGATGTAATCCCTGCTGTTACACCTCCTCCTTGGTGGAGCAGATGCTGTTTTCATTTGAAATACAGAGATGAGCTCATGAAAATTCAATTAGACTTTTCTCCTAAATGGTAAGGATTTTAAAAATTTGATTAACAGTTTAGTGTTTTGTGTAGGGGGTGTACTAACAGGGGAATGGGTGATTTGTTTGCCTATCCCAGAGTTCTTCTTTAAAGTTTAATGACTGCTTATTTTCTTTTTTTTATCCTAAAAGATCTCAAAACCAAATCCCCAGACTATTTCCGAACAAGCACTTTGTACAATCCTAAACAACCATGTGAGATGTCTACTAGGCCGTCATACAGGGTCACATAAACCAGCATGCTGAAAAAACATAAACCAGCATGCTGCACATATTCAGCATTTAGAGCTACAGCTGGATAGAGCACCCAGACTCCTTAATGGGTCCAATACAAACCTTAACAGGGAATAAATGCACATTGACTTTAAATTCTGTCTCACTGATGAAGCAGAATGCTACCTAAGATGGGCATACCAAAATTTGTATGCCAACAGCAAGAAATTCAGTACCATGCTGGGGAACAAGCTTTGCTCCTTCATTCTCAAACAACCTGCTTTTGCCCTTAAAACAAGATTCAGTATTTACTCTCTAGCACCCACATAGGTTAACATGACAGTGTACACTTTGTTCCTCCTTCCCATACACTGTAGGATTTTACTCTCACTCGTACTCCCAGTAAATCAGACTAAATTATATACTTAACTAGTAGCCGACCGCAGATAGCCGAATGACGGCTGCACTGCGGCCGGCCAGTTCTGGGTGGACGGCCTACGGACACAGCTGATCACGTGATGTGGTAAAAGGCCAATCACAGCGGCCTTTTACCACATGATCAGCGGTGTCCAATGACACGCTGATCAGAGGGAAATGCAAGTGCCGGTTCTCGGCTGCACTTTCCTCATGCTGTCAGATCGTGAGGAAAGTACTGCCGAGAACCGGCAGTTGTCAGAGCGGGGATCGGCACCGATCATCAGGGCACTGATGATCAGTGCCCTGATGATCGGTGCCCAGCAGTGCCGCCCGCAAGTTCCGCCCACCTGTGCCTAGCAGTGCGCCCACTAGCTCCGCCCACCTGTGCCCAGCAGTGCACCCACCTGTGCCCAGCAGTGCACCCACCTGTGCCACTCTGCAGTGCCAACTACCTGTGCCCAGAAGTGCCACCTACCTGTGCCCAGCAGTGCCACCCACCTGTGCCCACCCACCTGTGCCCACCAGTGCCACCCACCTGTGCCCACCCACCAGTGCTGCCCACCAGTGCCACCCACCAGTGCAGCCCAGCAGTGCTGCCAGTCAGTGCCACCAGTCAGTGCGCAGGGGTTGTGCCAGTCAGTGGCGCCAGTCAGTGCCCAGCAGTGATGCCAGTCATTGCCGTCTATCAGTACCCATCATCAGTGTCACCTATCAGTGCCGCCTATCAGTGCTGCATATTAGTGCAGCCTATCCGTGACACCTCATTAGTGCTGTCTATCAGTGCCGCCTATTCGTGCCACCTCATTAGTACCGCCTATCAGTGCCCTATAGTGCTGCCTATCAGTGCCCATCAGTGCCGCCTATCAGTGCCCATCAGTGCTGCCTCATCAACGCACATCAGTGAAGGAGAAAAAATACCTGTTTGAAAAATGTTATAATAGAAACAAAGAAACTTTTTTTTTTTTCAAATGTTTTACATTTTTTTTATTTTTAGCGCAAAAAGTAAAGTGCCCAGTGGCGATTAAATACCACCAAAAGAAAGCTCTATTTGTGAGAAAAAAATTATCAAAATTTCATATGGGTACAATGTTGCATGACCGCGCAATTGTCAATCAAAGTGCGGCAGCGCTGAAAGCTGAAAATTGGCCTGGTAAATAAGGGGGTATAAGTGCCTGGTAGGCAAGTGGTTAACCATCAATTTAGTTTACTGAATGAATGGCATTTTTAAACTGCTTTTCTTAGCACAGTTAGTTCCAGCAGTCCCATGGCAATACAAAGGTCAATTAAGTACATATGGCAGAGTCTTTAGGCAGTTCCCCTCCAAAGGTAATGTGGCTTGTAATAGTCCCAAATAGGATGCAGCCAAGCAGTAACCCCAGCTAGGTGCAGCACTACACCTCTCTGTGTATGGTCCCATGACCAATCTCTTTCTCTCCTCTGGACCAACCCCACCCTCTTAAATATCACAGCTATGGGGCACGCTACATGCCAAACAGCAGACAATGCACAGCAAGTGAACACCTACGTAAATTACCAAACAGTACATTTTAAATACACGGGGCAAATAATATAGTTGGCACCTGCGGCACCTGCCTGCACACATATTATTTCAGATAGATAATAACCACAAATATACTTTTTGCTGGGGCATTATGATAAGGTGTAACTAGAAGACACAGAGTATGATTTATCCTGCAGACATTTTGCAACTGAGGCCCAGTTACAGAAAAATTATGTGTGGCACCTTTACAGTGCCAAAGAGGTCACAGGAGCTGGTATTGGTGGCAAGACATCAGACGTTCCAGAAACTGGTAATGGTGGCAGTGGTAGGCCAAGAGAGATGAAATGAACTGGTAATGGTGCCAGCAGTAGGCCAGGAGAGATGGCATGAGCTGATATGGGTGGCAGTCCTCCAGAGGTGAGATTGTGTTCTACAGGACTGGAGTGGGGGTAGAACCTTGAGCTTGGGCACCAAAACTAGCCAACCACAAAGCCCCTCTTACAAGCTGTAGCAACGACGGGTGTAAATGTTTATGTATATAATGAAGAAGGATGATGTTCCCTGCACATGTCACTGGATAAGGTCACATTCACTAAGGCCTTTAGCCACAGTGCGAATCCCAGCCGCAAGAATCTACTGATTCCTGCTGCTGGGTTTGACTGCTGCAAACGGGTAGCTGCAGCTGCTGAGCCCACACACTGCAATGACAGGCTGCCTGCGGCTGCAGCTGTTCTTACCTGTTCACGCAGCCAGTGATTACCTTCAGTTAGGGACAGATGACCATGTCAGCTGGCTGTACACAGTCCAGATGCAGAAATCCACAAATTCCTGCCACTGGAATTTGCAGGGTGTGATAATCGCACCTGTGAATGGACCCTTAGTCCTGCACAGTTGTACAGGCTCCTCTCCTGTACTGAAATGACTTATGCAAATGCACTTTGCCTAACCACACCCACCCCCCTACACCAATACCTGCCCATCAAGGCATTTTGATAAATGCATAATTCCTCCCAAGAGTCTGACAGCTGCTTGTATCCTTGCTGAGGGCCCTTGAGGAGTACCAAGGCAGAGTGCTGTGATGTTTTCTGCACCCTGCCCATCCCTACCATCAACTATGATCTCTCAGCATTTCATGAAGAAGCACAGGGACCTAGTGATGATGTCACTGGGTCTAAAATAAAGTATGTAAAGAAATAAAAATGTAATGAATATTGAAAATGTTTACATGTTTTTATACATTTATAAAAATTATACATTTTGATAACAATCTATAGATGGGGGAGAATCGGATCAGTCAGAGGATTCCCCCCCCCCCCCCTTCACAGATCCTGTTACAAGCAGTGTAATTATTGACAGAACTTTTCTTAATGGAGGAAGAAGAAGGAGGGGGTGTGTCCATCAGACCATCTGTACTGCTGTTTTGTTGAAGATCCAAAGCTGTTAACCATTGCCATGTAGTTCAGAGACCTGAAGAGGACGGGGCATCCCTGCAGTGAAGATTCTCCAGGATCCAGCTGAGTGTACAATGTAGGACATACCTCAGGTAAGTGATATGACTAAAGCTGTAGAAATTTGTTATGTTAACTTAGCTTCAGTTTTAACAATACAGTATGTAAATAAAATTGGGAATGGTGAAATCACCAAGAAGTTTTATTTTCATTGTTTGTTGGGAAATCCAACATAAAGTAGGAGGACACTTTTAAACTTGTGTCGGTTTTGAAAAAAGTGAGGCCAAGTATTAGTATGTACATAAAATCTATTGATTTACATAAATTACTTAAGCATCCTTACAGTTTAGTAAATAGGTACACACAGCAAATTTTATCTGATGTAACGCAATACGAATCCAAAGATTTAAAGCCTGTACTGAGAGAAAAATGTGGGCTGCCATTGTTGACTCCCTTTGAAGATGCCAGATTCCTGGCTGTCTCTGGCTTTAAGACTTTAAGACACTGACCCAAAATAAGTATGCTGAAAGTAAAGTCAGCAAGTTAACTTTGAGCTTTTAATCTACTTGCTTTAGTTTTGTGGTTCAAGGAGTCAAAGTCATTAGATCAGGAGACTGGCCAAGCGATTAGCATTTAGCAGCCAGCCAGCATAGGTATCATTAAAAATGAACCCATAAATACAGAAATAGGGTTGCTGCCATTGCTGATTGTTTATAAAGGTGCTTGCTCCAGGGCAGTCATCTTGGTCCTTGCTTTACTACCTAATGAATCACTGACCTGGAGCTAGCAAGCAGCTAGGAAAATCTGAAAAGTCTGAACTACTGTCCTGTCTCAACAGACTGAACAAATTGTCTTGCACATATTCAATCAACTCAACAATGTCTAATTCAGGCCTCATTCACGCTACATGCAATGGCTGGTGTTTTTTCACACTGATGCATGTTCACAAGGGCACATGTTTTCTATGTGCCCTGTTCACACCACAACATGCTGCGTTTTTCCACAGTGCAATGGATGGCATGCCACCACACTGCAGAGCAACGCACACTCCAAATAAAGTTAAAAAAAGTAAAGAGTGCAATACACTGAAAACAACATTGCACCACCCAGGGGCAAATTTACTGTGAGGCAAACAAGGCATTTGCCTAGGGCGACATTTTTCAGGGGGCCGAAACTGACACCCCGGAAGAAGGGACGGAAGGAGGGAAACATGTGGCATGGGGACCAGGTGGGTTCCGAAAGAGGCTGCAGGGCATTTGATGGTGTATGCAGGGCCTGATTCTAATTCCCTGGGATGTCCAGGGCTGTGAAGGTAAGTGTCTTTCTCTCTCTCACCGGTGGGGGGAGGGGGCTGGTGGCAAGTGCATGGGGGGTGGTAAAAGCCTCTCTTGGCGGGAGGGGGGGGGGGTTGGTCGGTGTCAGGCTCTCTCTATAATGCTGCCCACACTCTATAATGGAGCATTTGGTAAGCAGCAGTATGAACGTACTCTTACTGACAGGAACACTGTGTTGTACATTCCCAAACATAGCAGACAATGCCAAAGCCACACTGGCTGCTGAAGATAATTGGTTGGCTCAGGGAAAGGCTGGGCTGGTTAGAATAGGTGTTGACTGTTCGCCCCTACAAATGTACTAATGGTAAAGACTTGCAAATTAGGTGAATATATGGAATGTGGTAACTCTTAACATATAGATAGAGCCATTTGACATGCCAAATCTTTCAGACCTGGTAAGCATCATAAAATGTTACCTAAGCATCTTTTTTTTGTACAAATTTTATTCAAACCTTTCACTACTGGCAGTAACAAGAATAACAACACTTCTATCACTACTGCTTTTACTGCTACTACTAACAACTATAATAAGGGCTTCTATTATTTGTAGAAGATACATCGTAGAATGTTGATCCAAGGAGTTATGCATTTGCCATTGGGGATCAGGAAATAATTTTTTCTCCTTGTTAAAGAAAAGATCACATTTTATAAGGGCTTGTTCACATGGGAGGCGGTAAAAAATGGCATTTGATGCAGTTGCTCAAGGCTGCATGCATGCCGTGTCTTCGATGCTGTGCTTTATAGCCGTGGCAGAAACTGAACCCCATCAGGTTCAACAGGCAGTACCATTGCCACACACAATCTATTCAAGTGAATGGGGCTGCGCCACATCTGTCCTGCAACCGTGTACAGCTGTAGTTCAGTCTTTTCAGGGTTAAAGTACACACTGAGGAGGCAATATGTCGCCTCCCAGCTGCCTGTCTAAACAGGTCCTAGGGGCTTTTTGCCTTCTTTTAGATCAACTGGGGGTTTGGGATTTTTTTTTTATTTAGTTTACCTCAGTAGGTAAGTTTTTTTATACAACCTTACAAAATATGTAATACTACTCTTTATAAAAAAAATATAATAGTATGAATATACGTTGTATAATAATAATAATAATTCAAAATAAAAGCAACAGTAATAATATTTAGTAGTAGTAGTATTAATCATCATCATTCCTATTTAATGAATACATTTGTTTAGTCTTTTTACAGATGATTTCATCTGGCAAAATGCTTTATTTCAAGGGTGCCAAATCATTTCTGCCAGTCTTTCCAGTCTAGAGCTGCTAATTTGTTTCTTTTCTTTCTTTCTTTTTTCCGTTCTTCCCTCTCCCTGAGCTCGCACCCTCTTTCCTGATTTTGACAACTCCGTTTTTATTTTTTTTTCCCTTTCCTCCTTTGCCGTTTTTTTTCCCTGCAGTTTCTGGCAGAGGTGATAAGTCTCCATAAATAGGATTAGCATTGATTCCTTTACCAAGAACAGAGATGATGCTGTCTCCTTCATTTACTGAACTGCCAGCTTTGAAATACAAAAAGAGAGAGAAAGAAAAGAGAAATCTGATGAAAGGCAAGGAAAAATAATAATAAAAAACGGCTTTATAAAATGTAGGCCCTCTGTGAATTCAAAAATATATATATTTCTTTAGTTATTTATGTGGTTACAGCGAGATAAAGGATCAAGGGAGGTTTTGCTTCTGTTCTCAGATTTAGGAAAAGACTCTAACTTCTTTCTTTTTTTTTATATTTTGTTTGTTCTTAATACATTTAGCTTTTCTCCTCCTAACATATTTTACTAGCTAGCTAATCTTACACATCCACCATTGTGTGCCTGATGCATTTTTAACCTTGAAACGCTGCAAAGACAGCGCCAAAGAAAGGAAACCCAGCGAGTGAAGAGAGAGAGGGAGGAAAGGCACAGAAGATTGAGAATAAAGGGACGTGCGGTTCATTGAGAAGGGTTGGAGAGCTGAAATAATCTGTATGTTTGTAAAGTTTGGGTCCGTGTGTGGCTTATTCTCTGATATATCATCCTATGGCAACAATCAGGGAACATAGACTTGGTCCCTTTATGCTGTGGATGCAGTGGTGTAGACTGCAGAGAGTCCTTGTACGAAGACAGTCTTTGCCCCTTTTGACACTCGTCCTCCCCGAGGGTGCATATCTTCTTGTTATCGTATCACTTAACCTTAATATGTCTTGGCCAGATAGTAGCAAAGCACCTACCTTACTGCTGTCTATTGAGCTTTGCATATAAAGTGATACTGAACTTAAAAAGTGAAGAATTGCTATGTTAAAGGGAACAGTTAGATTTGTTACTTGTGCTTATGAAGTATCTTGAAAATATACTCTTTGTCTTGTATTCCTCTGGAAAAATAGCAGTGCACTTCCTAGTATGTGAGGATGCCTACGCCTGTGCTTATACCCTTATAGCTGTATATCCACAGTATATGATCTAAGTTACATATAGTTTGGCTGAAAAAAGACAAAAGTCCATCCAGTTCAACCAAAAAAAAAAAAGTTATAATCCTACACCAACAATTGATCCAGAGGAAGGCAACAAAACCCAGCAAACCATGATCCAATTTGCTTCTGCAGGGGAAAAAAATTCCTTCCTGATCCCACAAGAGGTAATTGGATATTCCCTGGATCAACTTTACCTATCAATGTTAGTATCCAGTTATATTGTGTGTATCTAGGAAATAATCCAGGCCTTTTTTTAAAGCACTGCTACCTCTGACTGCTAGTCTCAGGAAATTTGAAGTGAGATTTGTCAATATTATTATTGTTCTGCTCACTGTTCTCCTTGCTGTCACGAGGAAGCAAAACCCTGCCTCTACGAAAATGGCCACCTCCACACAGAACAAGGCATAGTAAGTCTATAGTGTACATTGATAATACTGGTGACTAGTCCTTTGGCTTCTGCCTGCCATTTTTGAGCACAGAGTTTTGTTCCTCTTTAAAGTCCAAAACTCCAGCCAAACCTTTTTTCTTATTTGTGGGTAGAGTAAAAAAGGGTTAAAACCACTGTCAGCATTTTTCCTAAGCATCTGTGTCCCCTTTTGGGAACTGTCTCCTTATTTCCGATTTAATATGTATCAGACCAAACAAGTGACGTGGAACAATCCTACTGAATGGGAATACAGACAGCATAAAAAGCTTTTTTGCTGCCTGTGTCCCCTTGAGTAAGGTTTTCCTTTAGGAAATCTATGGGGAGACAGACAGGACTAAAAACCTCTTACCAAAGAAAAAAATTTGTTTGCAGCAGGATTTAAAATAAATTGAGAAGGGTTGGAGAGCTGAAATAATCTGTATGTTTGTAAAGTTTGGGTATATAAAGCCAAAACGTTTTCTGGATGATAGAGCCCCAGGCAGGGGCGGACTGACCATTTGGAAACTCGGGCAATGCCCGAGGGCCCGGGGTCAGTAGGGGGCCCCATGAGATGCCCCTGGTACCTTTTTCATAGGCTTTTTTGAGTTTGGGCAAGGACACAGGGGCCCCATGATCCCATATTGCCCGGGGGCCCCATGAGTTGTCAGTCCGCCCCTGGCCCCAAGGAAAGGTTAAAACCCTAAGAAGGTTTCTTTTTGCCATCTATGTCTCATTTAAGGGATTTCCAACAGGAAGTGAGAGGGAACCTCTCCAAAATTCTCTCCTAGTTATTACTAGGACATGTGTTCCCTTTGGAAGATTTCCCCTCTATTCTTATTATGGTGAGAACTCAAAATGTGGGACTTTCCTTCACTTTCTCTTAGCAAATACAAGGCTTGTTTTGCTTTAGATGCATTTTTAGTTTTAGGCAGAAGTTTATCAGATATTTTTTAGTTCCAAACCTGTTGCAATAATACTAAAGTCTATTGAGAGCTAATACTCTTTGTTATAGCTTTCATTGCTGTGTAAAACCTACAGAAAAAAAGACCAAATTATTTTTCTTGATTGTAGATGCACCTGCTGCAGATTTCCTACAAAGCAGGGGCGGAGTGGCAACGCATGGGGCCCCCGGGCAATAGGGGTTCATGGGGCCCCTGTGTCCTTGCCCAAACTCAAAAAAGCCTATGAAAAAGGTACCAGGGGCATCTCATGGGGCCCCCTACTGACCCCGGGCCCTCGGGCAGTGCCCAAGTTTCCAAATGGTCAGTCCGCCCCTGCTACAAAGCCAAGGGCTGGAGCTTAAAGGCAAGAGAGCGAAACACGGGCTATTGCATAGAGTTTATTATAGTTCATATGTAAAGCCAAAACCTTTTGTTTTAGTTACAGAACAGTTTGAACCCCTGTCCGTTTTTGTTTTGTGGTCTGTATCCCATTGAAAATATTTCCTTTCACTTCCTGTCCTTAAGATGCAGCTGGTAGTGAAAGGAAATCTCCCAAAGTGAGGGGAATTCCCCTCTTACCTTAGGTTCACACTTATGCAAATTTCATGAGTTTTCCAGTTTACAGTCCATTTAACACGATTTCTCATGGATCTAGTTCATATCTGTGCGTTTTGAGGCAGTACGTTTTGTTGGAAAGAGTCAGAGACCTTTTTCCCGCAGCAGATTGCGTTTTGCATGAAATAGACTTCAATGGACCCCCACCAAAAAGTGTTGTAGTTTTTATTGTGTTTTTGATGCGTTTTGTGATTTTTGTTTTTTGACAATGGAAAGGTTTCATGTAGTTCTGTTCATGTAGTACAACTTTGATGCACCTTTGATGCATACTCTCTGGTACTCAAGTAGCATCAAAGTTGCATCAAAGTAGTGCAGGAACCTTTATGTGACCAAAGTTGCTTGTTAGGGTCCAGGGCTAGGGTTAGGGTTAAGGGCTAGGGTTGAATGTGAGGGTTAAAGATAGAGTTAGAGATAGAGTTAGGGTTGGCAGCAATTGTTAGAGTTAGGGTTAGCGGTAATTGCTAGGGTTGAAGCGCTAACCCTAACAATTTCCGCTAACTCTATCCCTAATGGTTACCACTAACTGTAACTCTAACCCTAAACCGTAACCCTAAATCTAGCTCTTTAACTTAACCCTAGCCCTTAACCCTAATCCTAGCCCTTAACCCTACCTCTCTGGTCACATAAAGGTTCCTGCACGACTTTGATGCGACTTTGATGCTACTTAACTGCCAGAAAGTTTAAAGTCGCATCAAAGTCAAACTACGTGAACAGAACTGTCATACTTTTCTATTAGAAGAAAATGCCAAATGCGTCGACAACACATGTTCAAAAATGCAAAATACACTGAAAAGTGCCCCAGAAAAATGCATCAACTGCAATTTGCATAGATGTGAATCTAGACTTAGATAGTTGTCACCTTTGTCCATTGGGAGATTTCTCTTCTATCTTTGTTTTGGAGCCAACTCTAAAATGTTGGATTTCTCATTACTATCTGCCATGGTTACAATGGTCACTAGGACAAATAGGGCGAAACTACCCAGCGGTGACATAAACAGCCATGAAAATCTGTTCTAATCCTTCCACACTCCATACAAAAAAAAAAATTTGGATTTCACACACACTTAAAGAGCTCCTATTCTATAATGCAGAACTATGATTTGTTGTGATTTAGCTGAGGATCAGATCACATTTTATGGCAAATTATTGCAGAAAAACAGTTACTTCCAAGTAGTTTGCACACTTTTTCTTGCCAATGTATTTGGACCCTGGTTCTCCCTTGAAGGCTAAATTCACCATTTGAAAAAAATAATAAAGAAACATTTTTTTTTCAGGTAAAAAAATGTGCATTTATTTATTTTATTAGGATCCTACAGAGCATTGCACCCATGATCAGCAGATCATGGGTGCAATGTCAGGCTCTTGCAGAGCCTGAGGATAGCTGTCTGCCTGTACCTCTGATACCATCAGGCAGTTACCTGAGAGCAGGAAGATCAGTGAACTACGAAAGTGCTCCCCAGTGCTCTTATAGTTCATTAACCTCCCTAGCGGTATGATTATGACCATATTTCTGTGCTCAAAGCAGTACATTTTTTTTGCATGGAAATATGTTTTTTTTTTATTGTAGGCCTGTAATTTTTAGGAATAACTCACTGAAATCTGTCCGAACAAGAGTCTAGTAAACATCCCGGGTATGTTAAAATTTGAAACACGAAATCATAAATTATAATTTAATAAATAATCATAAAAATAATAATATATTAATAATAAATTTAATTCAATAATATAATCAAACCAAAAACACTGAAATTTGAAATAGAGCGCCAAGTTCGCACATTACTGAGCAAAGTCGCAAAATCGTTTTCAGGGTCTGATGACGAATTTCCCCACGAATCATTATCACTCAATTCTGCAAGTGGTTCTAATTTACTATTGCTGTTCTCTAGCTGGTGTGAAACTGCTTTTGACCTAAAGGGACGGTTTTTGGATGCCATGGACATTTCTCAGTTTCAAGGCAGAAAGAACAGCAAAAATGCAGGCAGGGCACAGGACAAAGCACTATGGACAAAATGTATGTGAAATGGTTTGATACAGTAATGTTTTACTATGTGATTTTAGTGAATTTAGTGAATGTCACTTTAAAATTTTCAAATTTCCGTCCAGTTCCGTCCCCATACGCCAGGGAATGGAACCCGGAAGACAGATGCCAGCATCGGCCGGAGGACATTGCCAGGGACACTGCAGGGGGGCTATCACGGGAGCGCAGGACAAGGTAAGTGCAGAAGAGATCCCGGAGCAATGCTGCAGGGTATTCCCGAGTGTAGCTCGGGGTTACCGCTTGTGGTGCTGAAACTTTACCCCGAGCTACACTCGGGAATACCTCCAGGGAGGTTAAGAATCAATTTAAAGAACTAGGCTGCAAGTTGAAGGGAAGGACCTCCAAGGTGATATTCTCTGAAATATTACCTGTCCCATGTGCAGCACAGGAAAGACGGGGAGATTAGAGAACTGAATGCACGGTCAATGACTTGGTGTAAGAGGGAAGGATTTCTAGATTTCTGGAAACCTCCTATTACCCTCACTTAAGATGGCCGCCTGTGAACTTCCAGTGGTGCGTGTGCAGTCCACGGGCGGAGAAGAGGCCAGTATTGGCACTTCTGCACAAAAATGATGCCTCACTTCTGGTGTCTTCAGGATCAATTGGACATAAGTTGGGGGAATGTGCCGCTATAAAAAGGTTGTGTTAGAACGGCTCTCCACCTACCACTATCTTGTTAGCGGAGCAGTGAGCTGGATGTGGATACTTTTAATGCTTTTTATGCTTTTATATCTGAAAGTGTTATTTTAGTGGGGGATACAATAAAGTGTTATACAGAGAGCACTATGTTTCAGTCTTTCTGTTGCAAGAGATCAATGTTTCTTCTTGCTGAGCCATCTGGAATGCTGGACAGTGCCCTTGACAATTATTTGGATGATCCTACCTTGACCTTGTTTGTCATGAACTTTGAACCCCTTGCTCCTCCCATGAACTTCCTGATATAAGCCATGTCTTTGCACTTCCTGTTTGCCAAATTATTGTGCTCTCCAGCCAGTATTGTGCTCCTTGTCTTCTCTGTTAGTATCCATATTTTGCTATCACTCATTATTGACCCTTGGCCTGTTCTCGACTACGCTTCTGCCTGATCCAAACCTGCGACTGCTCATTACCGACCTTGGCTTGTTTACTGACCATGCTTCCATTTGCTCCTTACCTGCTTATATGCTACTGGACCTCTGCATGCTCACCTCCTGGTGGGGTGATCCTGAGGACCACGACCTGGTGCTAACTCGTAGAAAAATCCATCTTCACCATCAGGAGCTCTGGTAAACACTGGTTGGTACTTAGACTCCGCACCTCGGGTGATCCCTCTCCTCTGCCACAGTGACCTGCCTGTGTACCTATCCTGCTGGTTTCAGGTGCACCTTTCCATTGCTATAGCAAATGGTCTTCGAGTCTGACCCCTGATCGTGACAGGAGCTCAGCTATGAGGAAAGATTAGAGGAACTTACTTTATTCTCTCTTGAGAATAGGAGATTAAGGGGAGATATGATCAACATGTATAAATACATCAGTGGTTCATATAGTGAACTCGGTGTAGAGCTATTCACCCTGAAGTCATCACAGAGGACAAGGGGGCATTCTTTGCGACTGGAGGAAAAGAGATTTAATCTCCTAATGTGGAAAGGTTTCTTCATAGTAAGAGCTGTGAAAATGTGGAATAGACTCCCTCAAGAGTTGGTTCTGACCAGCTCAGTGGATTGCTTTAAAAAAGGCCTGGATTCTTTCTTGGATACACACAATATAACTGGATACTGACATTTATAGGTAGGTTGATCCAGGGAATATCCGATTGCCTCTCAGGGGATCAGGAAGGATTTTTTCCCCTGCAGGAGCAAATTGGATGGATCATGCTTTGCTGGGTTTTTTGCCTTCTTTTGGAACAACTGTGGGTATAGGATTATACATTTTGTTTTTATAGTTGAACTATTTCATAATCTAAACATAAAATGGAGCAAAACTTCTTTTCATACGAAGAATTGTTTATATGAAAGATCATATACAAGTCTGGCAAGAAGTGTGCACAATAAAGGCCTGCAAAAGGGTCTGGAACTACCCCGTTAATGTCAAACACTCTCATTATTATCCACAAGTATGAAGACAGAGTTGTTGCTTATTTAGCACCCTCTAAGTTAGGCTGTTTGGTAAATTTAGTTTTTGGCTTCTGCTGTAATCACAGGAGCAGTGATTGTTTGGTCTGGTCTTTTCAGAGCTTCACAGGATGAAAGTTTGATTACTTCCCCCTTTCTCTGGAAGAAGTTTCTAGAGATTAGGGAGGGAGAAGTTAAATGCCCAGCCTGAATATTGAGCAGGGTCTAGCCAATCCCTAGGGATGTGTGCCCAGATGGTGGCTAGTAGAGATGAGCGAATCGAACTTGGCGAAGTGGAATTCGTTTCGAATATTAGGAAAAATTCGTTTCGCACCGAATCCGAATATTAGCAAACTTCGGATGCGCGAATCGAATTTTTCCCGATCGGCCGATTTTCATCCCTTCTACAGCCGGCAAAAAGTGTCCCTGCAGAGAGCTCCGCTATTTCTGACAGTTCTCTGACAGTTCCTTCACATTTACAGCGGTTGAAACATTGTATCTATTTGTTTCCATTTAGGATACAGTTGTTTTTATTCGGAAACAAATAGATACAATGTTTCAACCGCTGTAAATGTGAAGGAACTGTCAGAAATAGCGGAGCTCTCTGCAGATACACTTTTTGCTGGAATGGAATTCTTCTTCTTTTCATTCTTCTTCTTCTTTTCATTCTTCTTTTCATTCTTCTTCTTCTTTTCATTCTTCTTCTTCTTCTTTTCATTCTTCTTCTTTTCATTCTTCTTCTTCTTCTTTTCATTCTTCTTTTCATTCTTCTTCCTCTTCTTTTCATTCTTCTTCTTCTTTTTTTCTTACTTCTTCTTCTTCTTTTCATTCTTCTTTTCATTCTTCTTCTTCTTCTTTTCATTCTTCTTCTTCTTCTTTTCATTCTTCTTTTCATTCTTCTCATTCTTCTTTTCATTCTTCTTTTCATTCTTCTTCTTCTTCTTTTCATTCTTCTTCTTCTTTTCATTCTTCTTCTTCTTCTTCTTTTCATTCTTCTTCTCATTCTTCTTTTCATTCTTCTTCTTCTTCTTTTCATTCTTCTGTTCATTCTTCTCATTCTTCTTTTCATTCTTCTTCTCATTCTTCTTTTCATTCTTCTTCTTCTTCTTTTCATTCTTCTTCTTTTCATTCTTCTTCTTCTTCTTTTCATTCTTCTTCTTCTTCTTTTCATTCTTCTTTTCATTCTTCTCATTCTTCTTCTCATTCTTCTTTTCATTCTTCTTCTTCTTCTTTTCATTCTTCTTCTTCTTCTTTTCATTCTTCTTTTCATTCTTCTTCTTTTCATTCTTCTTCTTCTTCTTTTCATTCTTCTTTTCATTCTTCTTTTCATTCTTCTCATTCTTCTTCTTCTTCTCATTCTTCTTCTTCTTCTTCTTTTCATTCTTCTTTTCATTCTTCTTCTTCTTCTTTTCATTCTTCTTCTTCTTCTTTTCATTCTTCTCATTCTTCTTTTCATTCTTCTTTTCATTCTTCTTCTTTTCATTCTTCTTCTTCTTCTTCTTTTCATTCTTCTTTTCATTCTTCTCATTCTTCTTTTCATTCTTCTTCTTCTTCTTTTCATTCTTCTTCTTCTTCTTTTCATTCTTCTTTTCATTCTTCTCATTCTTCTTTTCATTCTTCTTTTTATTCTTCTTCTTCTTCTTTTCATTCTTCTTCTTCTTCTTTTCATTCTTCTTTTCATTCTTCTCATTCTTCTTTTCATTCTTCTTCTTCTTTTCATTCTTCTTCTTCTTCTTCTTCTTTTCATTCTTCTTCTTCTTCTTTTCATTCTTCTTTTCATTCTTCTCCTTCTTCTTTTCATTCTTCTTTTCATTCTTCTTCTTCTTCTTCTTTTCATTCTTCTTCTTCTTCTTTTCATTCTTCTTCTTCTTTTCATTCTTCTTTTCATTCTTCTTCTTCTTTTCATTCTTCTTCTTCTTCTTTTCATTCTTCTTCTTCTTCTTTTCCTTCTTCTTCTTCTTCTTCGTCGTGCCCCGTGACTGCCCAAATGAGTGAAGTGTGCGGTGATTCTAAGATCGACGGCACTCATCTGCATGTCATACTGACTGACAGTATTATTTCTCTTCCCCAGCAGACTCCAAGGGCATTTAAATTAAAGGTACAGTGTTCTGCACTAATATAAAGGCTCTCTGAAGCCTAGAAACCCTTTTAATAAGTTAAATTCGCAGCGAATAAATTTGCATCGAATCGAATTTCTTCCGCAAATTCGGCGAATCAGCCGAATCGAATTTTTGAATAATTCGCTCATCTCTAGTGGCTAGAGTGCTGTTAAATAGTCTGGAGCCCTGAGGAGATTCTTTTTCCCTATAAGGGGGCTACTTGCCTCTGGATCTCTTTGGACTGAATACTGGACTACGTTGCAAGAGGTTGCATCTATGGACTGTCTGTGTACCAGAATCCAGTGAGTAGAGCCTCTTTTCTGTGCCAAATTGCTTCATGGTCCCCAGTCGTGCACTGTGGACTGTGCCAATCTGCCTTTACCTGTGCTCAAACTGCTTCATGATCCCCAGCCATGAAACCTGGACTGTCCCAGTCTACCTACAATAGTGCTACTGTTGCTAAATAAGAAGTGTCCTCTGTTAGCAATACATTCCGTTTCGGAGTATCCCACATCACCCTAAATCCCATCCCAAGTTTTTACCAGCAAAACCAACTTCCATAATGACAACCCTTAAACTGTTTACTGAGCTGGAGTGAGTGGACTGTTGTTGCTGTATGCCTGACTGCCTCTGTCCTGCTTTGGACCTGATTAGAACCTGTTGAACTAAAGCGTCTCCATCGGGGTAGCTCTACACTTAGGCAAATTTCAACTTTTTTTCCGCAGTCAGTTGCTAAGTCCTCATCTCCATTGCTAACTGCCCACCTGGGTGTTAGTGTGTGCCTACTGCCCTGCAGGAGAATAATGGTATGTTATAGGATGGAGGTATTTTTAGCACATATGCTACGAATGGCACCCTGGCTTCACCTCTGTGCTGCGCAAGAGGCAATATAATAGTGCCCAATGGATGAATAAGTAGGTTTAATGATAATGATTGTGGTGGTTTTATTATTGAAAACATTAGAAAGGAAAGGGTTGCTTTAAGAACTGCTACAGTAGTGCTACTCTAATGTGCCAGGCCAGAGATTGGTACCGATGATCCACCCTGAGAGACAAGAAAGAAAAAAGAGAGAGAATCGGCAATGTGTTATTTGCAGCAAGAAAAGGTAGGTACAGTATACCATATTACAAATATTACTACAAGCCAATGGTGTTCAAATGACTTGAAACACATTTCCTTATGTCAACACATGTAATGTATTAATTGTTAAAGCTTTACAAGATTACAGTTAGTATGAATCATAGACGTATATAATAATAATATAGGAATAATAATAGGAATAACATAGTACCCATCGGAGTACATTTACCACTACCAGAAAAACTTTAGATAAGCAGGGCTGAACAAAGGACATTATATAATATGTTAGAATTGCCCTAAAACCTAAATTAGTACTCCTTTTCTTCTTAGAAATAAAGCTCTGATAAGATAACTCCTTTCCTGCAAATGACTTTTTACAATACTTCCATTTCATCCGCATGCTGCCAACTCATGCCATTTGCCCCATAGTAATCATACTGCAAGAAACACACTTAGACCTGTGTATATATCAGTCTGCGAGTGAATTATACAGCATAGCAGAGTGTCACGCTAGCAGGTGTGTGGCACAATAGGAGTGGCGGATACAGGGAGGGGGTTTGGGTTTTAATGTTGTTTAATGTTTTTCAACAGCTGCCGGTGCGTTTCGAATGTGGCTCTGATGAATAAATCATCCCATAATTCTCCTTTTACTGTCTTTCTCTGAGAAAATTAAACAAGCGCAGATCCCATAAAGCGGTTTATGTAGTTGTAGTGGCTGCGTTTGGAGTTTGGGGGTAAAAGCAATCATATTTTCATCAGAATAGTTCTGAGCTCTGGCTGTGTATCGATATTACTTGCTGAACCATAAATGTGAGCCGTAACTTTGAAATAATGCCTTGGGCTGCTTGCCGTTTAATGTTTTATCCCAGAAATCCTAGAAGCTTCTCCTAGGGTTCTTTACTGTGGCATTGTATTGTTATTTTCAATGTATTTTCCCAGTTTAAATTCAACTGAAATGTTTCAAGAGGAACAGAGGAGCATTATGCTACAATCTGAAGGTGGGCATGCAAACAGTTGTAGGATCTATTATTCTTACGCTTAGAAACATTGGCAAGAAGGAAAGGCAAGAAACACTATGATCTTCAATACCATGTGTTGTATGTGGGATTGACAAAGCAGTCAACTAAATCAAGGACTTAGAGGAGAGGAGGTCTTTAAGCTGGCAGCTCCAAATGTTTGGGATACTTGTGTTTGTAATTGAACCTTGTACCATGCCTGCACATACTTTACTTCCAAAAATATGTTAGTGTTATACATTACTAAGTAGAACTGCCTGCTTTTGACATTTATAAGGGAACTGTAACCCCCACATATTTTGTATTAGGATATTTGCCATGGGAATTTGGATTACCTTGTTAAAGCATAACTCCAGTTCAAATTTCTTGTTAGTTTTTTTTTGTCTGTGACTTCATTGGGTCATTTTTCCTCACTTCCTGTGTCTGTGATGTCATCCAAGTATTGGGGGGTGGTGACATTGTGGTCAGGAAAGGAAACCGAAGTTAGCAGTAAATCAATGCAAGTTAAGTTAAAACCCTTCCCCGCTCTACTAAAAACATGTTTTTGCCTATGTCCCCATTGAAGTGATATGATATCACTTGCTATCCTCACAGAAAGTAAGGGGACATCTCCCTAGTAGGGATATAGGTGGCAAAAAAAAACTTGACAGAAGGTGTAACCTTTCCATACTCTATCCTAGACAAAATAAAGGTTTGGCTGGAGTTGGGCTCATTGCTTGACCTCTTGAAGGGAATATTAAACTTTCTATAGAAAAAACGGCTCCCTTTTGCAAAAACATGACCAAATTTTACATAAATAGCTGGGGAGTTTCATTACAAAATGAGCTGTAAGAATGATTTTCTCTCTAAAAGGTCTCTCCAATAAGACCACTATCACTAGTCTCATGCAGCCAACATCGTCTAGCAAAAGTGACAGTGATTGTGACAAATGATAACACTGCTAGGGGTTCTTACAACAGTTAACTTTTATTCATCAGGAACATTTATCAAGTGAATTTGCAGCATAATTAATCACAAATCAGGCTGTATCTCCATTAGCAAAGTTTCTGCAACATGTTTACAGACCTCTGCATTTGTATTCCTGGGCAGCCAAGTGCAACAGTTTTCATAGTTCAGGGACAGATTTATTATTGAAGGTAAGACAAATGTCCACTCTAAATAGATGTATAATTAAGAAGTGGACAGGGTCATGTTTCATTTAGTCGTAATTACAACTTTTGAACAGTTAAAGGAAGAATGTATGACTCAGGTTGTAACCTTGTGTTAAATCTGCCTCTCCATACATCTCACTGCTCCTGTTTAGTATTGCTTTGCCTTGCCACAAGATTGATAAATGTTTCCCTGTTTACATCTTTAAAGTGAACTGTTGCTTTAACTGCTTAGTCATTTCCAGTAGAGTTACAGTTTGGACAGACTCTCAGTAACTGTCATTTTTGCTAATGAGCTTAGTCTGCATGTTAGGATGTCATACAAAATAATAAAGTAATTAAATGCTGATTTTTATCATCACTTTTATTAACCACATACACATAAAATAACATATTCGATGGTCGTATTCCGTTGAAATTATTCTTACTGAACAGTGTGCAGGCCTTCTTATTGCACTCCAGAGCTACAGTTTGCAGAGTGCCAGCTTGTACCTGGTGTTGGAACACAGAGCATTCCAGTATCCAACAAACTACCTTAGCTATCATTGTTAGGTGGAGTGATCTCCTGCCTGATAGTACCTGCATAGTTCCAGCCTTGATGTCATATGGCCGGTGACAGAGTAGCGCAGGGCATAGATCATTTGCAAAGGTAAGGTTCTGTCCTTGGACCCCTTCTCTTCTCCATCTACACCTCCTCCCTTGGTCACTTGATAAACTCCCACGGCTTCAGTTACCATCTCTATGCTGATGACAATCAAATCTATCTGTCTACCCCTCACCTCACCCCTTCAGTCTCCACCCGCATCGCTAGCCTACTAAGTGACATATCGGCATGGATGTCACTCCACTTCCTCAAACTCAACCTTTCCAAAACTGAGCTCCTAGTATTCCCAACTGCCTGTGCCACCTCCACTGACTTCACCATAAATATCGATAACACAATCAGTCCCTCCCCTCATGCCAGAGTACTAGGTGTAACCCTAGACTCCCATCTGTTCTTTTAGCCCCAGATCCAATCGCTGACAAAATCATGTAGACTTCACCTCCGCAACACCTCCAAGATACGACCATTCCTAACCCCGGAAACCACTAAACAACTTATTCACTCCCTTGTCATATCACGCCTCGACTATTGTAACTCCCTCCTCATTGGCCTACCTCATCGCAGGCTATCTCCCCTTCAGTCTATCATGAACGCTGCTGCCAGACTCATCCACCTCACTAACCACTCTGTATCTGCCACCCCTCTCTGCCAATCCCTCCACTGGCTCCCAGTTGCCCAACGGATAAAATTCAAAACATTAACAATGACATACAAAGCCATCCACAACACTGCCCCAATTTACATATCCGATCTTATCTCTAAATATCACCCAAACCATACACTCTGCTCCTCGCAAGACCTCCTACTATCTAGCTCCCTTATCTCCTCCTCCCATGTTCATCTCCAAGACTTCTCCAGGGCATCACCCATCCTCTTGAACTCCTTACCCCAATCTGTCAGACTATCACCTACTCTACTTACCTTTAGACAATCATTGAAAATCTACCTCTTCAGGGAAGCCTCTGCTAATACTGGAATCCTCTACGCTTCCAACCACTCCATCCCCCACAGTTTTACCTATTGTACCACTCACCCCTCCCTCCTAGATTGTAAGCTCCAAGGAGCAGGGCCCTCAATTCCCTCTTGTATTGAACTGTATTGTTACTGTATTGTCTCCCTTTATATTGTAAAGCGCTGAGCAAACCGTTGGCGCTATATAAATCCTGTATAATAATAATAATAAAGGGAACACCAATGTTGAGTGCTCTCTCTGAATCACACTGACACCTCCAATAAACAAGCTTGGGAAAAACATAGGTCTATACTAAGCCAAAGGGGTTAAAAAAGAAAGAGACTGAGCGGATCACTTGGCCTTTTTCTGTCATCACTTGTCTATGTTTCTATTACCAGTCATAGAGCACTACTCCCACTGACACAGACAATGGGGTACTGTACCTCACACTGACACCAATGATGATGAATCATTCCTCCCACTGACATCAATGATACAATACTATTCCCTCCCACTGATACCAACATAGTTACATAGTTGGTCTGGCTGAAAAAAGACAAATGTCCATCGAGTTCAACCATTAAAAAAAAAGTTATAATCCTATACCCACAGTTGATTCAGAGGAAGGAAAAAACCCAGCAAAGCATGATCCAATTTGCTCCTGCAGGGAAAGAAATACCTTCCTGATCCCCCGAGAGGCAATCGGATATTCCCTGGATCAACTTTACCTGTGTATTCTGTGTATCTAGGAAATAACCCCGGCCTTTTTTAAAGCAATCCACTGAGCTGACCAGAACCAACTCTTGTTGGAGTCTATTCCACATTTTCATAGCTCTCACAGTGAAGAAACCTTTCCGTATTTGGAGATTAAATCTCTTTTCCTCCAGACGTAAAGAGTGCCCCCTTGTCCTCTGTGATGACCTCAGGGTAAATAATTCTACACTGAGTTCACTATATGAACCACTGAAGTATTTATACATGTTGATCATATCCCCCTTAATCTCCTCTTCTCAAAAGAGAATAAATTCAGTTCCTCTAATCTTTCCTCATAGCTGAGCTCCTCCATGCCTCTTATCAGTTTGGTTGCCCTTCTCTGTACTTTCTCCAGTTCCCCAATGTTTTTTTTGTGAATTGGTGCCCAAAACTGAACTGCATATTCCAGATGAGGTCTTACTAATGATTTGTACAGGGGTAAAATGATATCTCTCTCTCTCTGGAGTCTATACCTCTTTTAATACAAGAGGGGATTTTGCTCGCTTTAGAAACCATAACTTGGCATTGCATGCCATTATTAAGCTTGTGATCTACCAGAACTCCCAGATCCTTCTCGACGATGGGGCACTGTTCCTCTCACTGACACCAATGATTAACAGTAACATTGCGGCACAATTCTGCCTCTCACTGACTAATGTGACAGTTATTTTTAGGGGCATATTTTACTCCTACTGACCACCTTTTATCTCAGGCTGACTACTGACACAGCTGAATATTTTTACTTCTATTGACTAGCAAAACGTGAAGTTTTCTATTTTACTCCCACTTACTCCAGGGTATTCTTCCTTCCACTTATGCTGTGGATTTTTTTTCTGTCATTTGCCCATTGTAGAGTGCTTCCACACATTTGAACAACTGTCCCGGTTTAATTTGCGTTTATTATAGTTGGAATATAATACAATGGCCACTGCCCCAGTCATAACTGGCCTTCACATCAAGGAGCACATGGAAGGATGAAGCATGTTAAACAATAAAAGAGAAAAATTCCCAGCTCAACTTACCAACCAGCTTGCAAACAAACCAAATTAGCCTGTCTAACAGCATGCGTGACAAAACAGGAGTTTAGTTAGCACACACTTGCAAATACATGCATAAGCTGCAGAGCCTCTTCACGGCACCCCGATATTCTGCAGTTCCTAACTCTACAAATTTTGATTTACACAACAATTTGTATGTGGATATATAGTAGTGACAGGTCCTCTAGTTAGTAGTTGGTTTTCATTTTGCTACAGTGCTTCCACACATTTGAATAACTCTTCTGGTTTAATTGGGGTTTATCATAGTTGGAATATAAGTAAACTTTAGGAAAATAAGACTACAATTAGAGTGGTTTAGAATTAAAAATGAATTCCAGCTTTGATCAATGTGATTATGCATATACTGTACCATCCCTTGGAAGCTGGAAATCACTATAGTAGGTTCTGATAGTACAGTGATTTCCCCTAGCTTTTGGGTCCTGTGCCGAGCGGCTGCACTGGACACAGGAGGTCATCTGCTTGACATCAGTGCCATTCAAAGAATGCTTTGCATTTCAACAGTTGATGCAAAGCATTTTCTGATTGAATGAGGTGGGGATTGTGATCTCAACGTTCCACCTTTCCACCTCATCCAACCAGAAAATGCTTTGCACTCATTAGGAAAAGGCAAAGCATTCCATGAATGGCGCCCATGCCGAGCAAGTGAATTGTTTACAATTCAGCAGTGTAACCACTTGTCAAGGAGCCAAGAAGCTAGCAGAGGTCACTATACTAGTGATACCTACTATAGTGATTTTAGCTTACAGGGGAATCATCCAGTTATAGAAAATTCATAGTTACATTGGTCCAAGATGGACTAATGTAACTATGTAAAAATATCCATATCTGGAATTTATCTGGAAGATTTACCACCGTTCATGACTAGGCCATTTTTTGCTATTTGGCGCTGCACTACTTTAACTGACAATTGCACGCTGCAACACGGTACACAAATGAAATTTATAAAAAAAGTTTCTCACACAAATAGAGCTTTCTTTTGTTGGCATTTGATCATCACTAGGTTTTTTTTTTTGCACTATAAACATAAAAAAATAAATGTTTTATTACTTTTTGCTATAAAACATATTCAATAAAAAATTTTAAAAAATAAAATGTCTTCATAAATTTAGGCCAAAATGTATTCTGCTACAAAAAAATCCACTTAAGTGTATATTAATTGGTTTGTGTGAAAATGATAGCATCTACAAACATCTAATATATACTGAAATGTTTATTTATTTTTTCATACTAGTAATGGTGGCGATCAGTGACTTATGGCGGGACTGGGGCAGTACAACAGGCATTCTGACACTAACAGACATTGGGGGAGAACTAACTGATACTGATATCTCCAGTGACACTAATACAGTGATCAGCACTAATAAAATGCACTGACACTGTACTAATGACACTGAGGAGGAAGGGGTTAGCATCTGGGGTGATCAAAAGGTTGAGTGTGTGTTAGAGAGTGTTCTTACTGTGTACTTAAGTGTGCTTTACTAGTGGATGTGCTGGTTTTTATGTCCCTGCTTTGCAGAGAGATAAAAACCAGCACATCCCCTCTGACAGGGGAGAGATCTGTGTTGTTTACACTCACAGATCTATCTCCTGTCAGCTGCTCTGCTGATTGCCAAGGCCCAACCATAAATCACTGGCTGAGACCCAGTGATTGACATCTATAAGAGCCAATGACAGTGCAGGTAGGATGGCACGTGCGCCCTTTACCTGGAAATGCAGAATCATGTGTATATGTGTATATATATATATATGTATGTGGTTCTGCGCAGAGCAGCTGCACTGTAGCAGTAAAACTGCTAAAGGGCGGATGCCAAGTGGTTTAAAATGAGACCAGTACTGGGGTTCATGTGGGCTTTGTGTTTTCTTTAAAAGATTCAAGTTCATTTTGGCAGGTGTGACCTCCCTGTGGCTTCCAGGATTTTGTGGCTTAAAGTGTAATTAAAGACATTTTTTGTTTTTGTTTTGTAAAAAGCAGTTATGGGTAGAACCTCTGCAGGTCTTCATTGCTGTCTGTGTCACTACTTTGGATATTCACCCTATCTATTTTTCTTGGTGGCCATGGTCTCCTGTACTGAAAGTAAGGGAAAATTACAAATTTTGAGTTGTCGCCAAAAGAGGAAAAGAGGGGAAATCTTCTTATGAAAACTTTTCCAGTATTTCAGTAAAAACGGTCTAAGAGGATTTTCCTAAGTAAACAGAATTCCTCTCACTTCCTGTTATGTGTACAGGACAGGAGGTAAAGGTAATGCTTCCCAATGCGGCAAAGATGAAAATAGGCATTTCCTACTGTATCCTAAATAAAAAAAAGTTTTGATTTTAAATATATTTTAAGCAGTATTCCTCACATACTGCCTTTTGAGACTACCATTAGCATGGGATTTATTCCACTTCTGCAGTTTTGGATTATAGTACTCTTCTTCTTTAGGAACAACAAATAATATTGAAGAGCAAAACTGAAGTGACATATACCGGAAGTTTTAAATACTTATACTGCACTGTGAACATAAAACAAGTACCTGCACATTAGATTCTCAGTAAAAGCACTCGGGATACTTGAAATGGCAGTGTATGCTGCAATACACCAACTTCTGAATCAATGGGTTGGCAGCCTAACTTGTTCCTTCTAATTTCCAAAGTCTTACTAGTGTCCCACTATGGTAACAGGTACCCCATCTGGTCTTTAGTAAGGCTTTAAGCGTATTTCCATGTTTGTTATCAAATTTGAGAAAACACTACTACATGTTTGTTATGTGTTCCCTTTCACACAGCATACCTAAAAATGTTTTTAAATATTTTTTATCATTTAGATGTTTCTCAAGAGGAGGTGTCATGGCTGACTGCAAAGTTTTTGGAACAGTGTTAGAGTGAACCTGTCTTAGGTCTGTCCTTATTAACATACAATACAAGACGCCCAGCCTCCACACCTTTAGTCCTTTATTAGGATAGACAGTGTACAAATCTAGTGACAATTTATAATGAAGATTTGCCTGCACAGTACAGACAGGGTTAATTATGCCAGATACAGCTGCCCAGCTCCCTCATAAACAAAGAACTACCTAGGATTTTCCTTGGTGGATGGTCCAGAATAAAGCTTCAGAGAAAGTTAAGCGGCAGTTTTTTAATTTTTTTACGTTTTGCTATGTAAATGGAAACATACTGTATAATAAATAAATATAATGTACTGTAGATGTTATCACGGTTTGGCTGCAAAAGCAGAAATATAATCTTTATGATGTTAGCATTAGTAAATAGATAGGAAGGTATGTTATATTTACTTGTTTTAATGGTTTTTTTCACATTTCTTTAGCTGAATCCTAGTTTTTATCCTAGCCAAAAATTACGTCATCCCAGTCTTCATTTGCATTTTTTTCTTTTATCTGGAGGAGGGGCTTTCTTAGCATGCCCTCCTACCTGCATGCCTGAGCTAAGGGTAGATGAGTTCCAGGAAATAAATGACACATGAATCATCTCCCTTTATCTCAAGAAAATAAAGAATGGAGACATGGATGGATTGGTGAGTCTGCTTTGAATATTAAGCTGGAAAGGAATGAGGCCAGGCTTCAAATAAATCTACCCAGAATGTAAGTGCATATCGAAACACGCTGTCATTCTGGGCACCCAAGTTGCTTACACTAAGAAAACAACCAAAGTTCAGGCACCTGGGTTAGGTAACTATAGCACATTCTCATATGTCCCGTAAAGTGGAGATTTCCCTTTTCGAATTACACATACATAAATGTTAGATCATACAGTAAATATAAACATTTTCTCATTTTATATAATCTATATAAAAAAAGAGAAACCACATATACATACATCTACCAGACACTGCAAAACACAAGTCCTTCCTGTAGGACATGTACTTCCAGCTCCCATTAAGTTTTACTCAGTGCTCTACAATACATATCAATTCTCCTATTGATCACTAATTCATGTACAGTATACTATGTATAATAATCCAGATTTTGCAAAAGAACATGTAGTAATTTATGTACTAACCACAAACCATGTAAACAACTGAGTGCACTATGATACATAATGTATAATCCAGGATAATCTGGTCCAGTTACAAATGAGTAGAATGATACACCTCCATATTTCCCACTATACAGGACATTTGAGATTTTATATTACGATAGGGCTTCTCCCTGTTTGGGGTAGGTTGTTAAATGTACAGTAAGAGGATACCATGTCCCGGCTATTGTTGAGAACCATTGCAAAGTTCAGGTTTGTTTAATGCAGGAAAAATACTCATACACCTTATCTGCACTGTCACATCATCAAAGACATGTGACAGTACAGCTGGGTTACCCTCTAAAAATGTGCTGCCATTATTTTTTACTACCTGCAAGTTCCGTAAAATTAGGTGAATATGTTCAGTGTTGTGTTTGCTTTGCTACATTCCATCCTTGTGTGTGATTGCCTTACATGGATACCTCCTGACCTTTTCATACTTGGCATGGCCTGAGCGTTTGTGGTGAGAGAAAAAAATCAGTTGACTTAGCTTTTACTAGCCAATCTATTTTACTATCATCTATTAAAAGCCAAAGCCCTCTGTCTGTCTAATCAAAGCATGAATGGCTATGGAAAGGTGTAACTGTTTCCCCTATTTAGAGCTTTAGTTATACCTCATTTAGATTATTGTGTCAATTTAGGATTCTTGATGACCTTACTCACAAAAAGATATTTATACGATAGAGTAAATCCAGAGACAGACAACCAAAAGGTGCAAGGTCTGAGGGGTAAAACATATTAGGAGAGACTACAGGAACTCAATATGTACAGCATGGAGGAAAGGAAGGAAAAAAAACTTGACTGGATTCTTTAAATATTTAAATACATTAAGGGTGTAATTAGGGTTCAGGAGGGCAGCATTTTCAACATACAGCTGAGATCATGAACACGGGGGCATGACTAAGGGTTCACAACTAATGTGAAGTATTATTTTACTGAAAGAGTTGTGAGTGCTTGGAACAGGCTTCCAGAGGTAGTAAATCAGTCAACAGTATGTGAATTCAAAAATTCTTGGGATAAACATATAGTAGATCTATACAAAAGGTTAAGTGCCGTCACTCTTTTATGTTTCTATGTTTAATTGCACAGCTGACAACAATCTGATCTATGTATATCTATTTTCAAATGATTGCCTGCATGAGCCATTCCATCCCTGCCATACAACCATCAATACAGCCATGTAGCAGAAATTAAAAAGCAACAGTGGTTCTTCCCATTGCTCCTGTCTGCCCTTTTCCTCTGAACAATTTTTATGTAGACGTCCGACACAGATTCAGAGTATTTAATTTAAAATGGGGCAAGCCTGTTCACTGACCAGGACTGCAAATCTCTTCTTTATGGAGCTGTAAAATTCTGGATTAGAAGTGATCCCAGGATAAAATTTATGGCAACTTTAAATGGAATTAGAATAATTGTCCACCTCTTTCTCCCTTGCTGAGTCTATTCTCCTGCAGTAATGTGAGATGAGATTTCTGGGAGGACCCGAATAGTCAGGAGATTTGTAGAATAAGGGCCCTGGTGTTCAAGGAGATGCTTATCATTCATTTATGACAGCAGTTCATGCATAATGGAAGTAAATGTTTGTTAAATCATGAGAACAATTTTGATTATTTTTTAAATTCCACTCATCCCTAATAGCTCGGTTTCAGGTGGACTCCTGCAGCTTTTAAATATTCTCCTGCGTTTTCCAAAGTCTCCAAGATTTATTGTTATATGTAAAATAGTGGTAGAGAAAAAAAATCAACTTTGACATTGGTATGCAAAGCACAGATATGTGGACAATGGTGTTGCCTTTAAAATGTACCATTAAACATTAATATATACTGCATGTATAGCTATTTCTGCATTTTTACTGAAAGGAACTGTAAAATAAAACTTAAACCATCAAAAATTCTGAATCTTCATAGTGTCATCTCTTTCGGATTCCTGGGTGTGGACTATACAAGCATACAAAGCATTAGGGATTAGCTCACAGGTTCATACGGAACTTAGCTTTTTTGGACGCTCATCTGAATGCCAGATTTTTAGCTTTTTCAGATCTCCAAATTTTGTGTGGCCTTCAGATTAGCACAACAACAGTGCATAGAGAGCTTCATGGAATCGGTTTCCATGACCAAGCAGTTGCATCCAAGCCTTACATCACCAAGTGCAATGCAAAGCATCAGATGCAGTGGTGTAAAGCACGCCATGTCTGGATTCTAGAGCAGTGGAGATGTGTTCTCTGAAGTGATGAATCACACTTCTCTGTCTAGCAATCTGATGGAAGTGTCTGGATTTGGTGGTTGCCAGGAGAACGGTACTTGCCTGTCTGCATTTTGCCAAGTGTAAAGTTTGGTGGAGGGGGGAATTATGGTGTGGGGTTTTTTTTCAGGGGTTGGGCTTAGCCCCTTAGTTCCAGTGAAGGGAACTCTTAAGGTGTCAGTATACAAGACATTTTGGACAATTTCATGCTCCCAACTTTGTAGTAACAGTTTGGGGATGGCCCCTTCCTGTTCCAACATAACTGTGCACCAATGCATAAAGCAAGGTCCATAAAGACATGGATGAGCGAGTTTAGGGTGGAGGAACTTGACTGGTCTGCACAGAGTCCTGACCTCAACCCGATAGAACATCTTTGGGATTAATTAGAGCGGAGACTGCGAGCCAGGCCTTTTTGTCCGACATCAGTGCCTGACCTCACAAATGCGCTTCTGGAAGAATGGTCAAACATTCCCATAGACACATTCCTAAACCTAGTGGACAGCCTTTCCAGAACAGTTGAAGCTGTTATAGCTGCAAAGGATGGGCCAACTCAATACTGAACCTTACGACCTAAAACTGGGATGTCCCAATACTTTTGACAATATAGTGTATATAGTGGCTATTATTTCTACTGCTACTGTGTATAACAGCTTTTTTATTATTATTATTATTGTAGAGGACTTATATAGTGCCAACAGTTTGCTTAGCGCTTTACATTATGGAGGGAGACAGTACAGTAACAATACAGTTCAATACAAGAGGGATTAGAGGACAGTGCTCCTTGGAGCTTACAATCTAGGAGGGAGGGTATAGTGGTACAAGAGGTAATTAGCTGTGGGGGATGGAGTGGTAGGAAGAATAGAGGATTCCAGTATTACCTGGGGTTGAGGTAGGCTTCCCTGAAGAGATGGGTTTTCAGAGTGCGCCTAAAAGTGAGCAGAGTAGGCGATAGCCTGATAGATTGGGGTAGGGAGTTCCAGAGGATGGGTGAAGCCCTTGAGAAATCCTGGAGACGGGCATGGGAGGAGGAGACAAGGGAGCTAGAGAGTAGAAGGTCGTGCGAGGAGCGGAGAGTATGGTTTGGGCGGCATTTAGAGACAAGGTCGGTGATGTAATTAGGGGCAGTGTTATGAACGGCATTGTACGTCAGTGTTAGTGTTTGGAATTTTATCCGTTGGGCAATTGGGAGCCAGTGGAGGGATTGGCAGAGAGGGGTGGCAGATACAGAACGGTTAGTAAGGTGAATGAGTCTGGCAGGAGCATTCATGAACAGCTTCCTACTTCTGCTGCAAATGGTTGTTAAGGAAGCAGTGGGTGCTGTCACCCAGGGCTTCCTTAGCAACCAGTGACATCACCTGACCACATTCAATTGCTGGTCAGTAATCCATATCCATGCATATGGGTAGGGCCCCATGACCCCGTTTGTGCAAATACATTGACCAAATATTGCCATTGCTATATTTGGTCAATTACTTCACTGGGTATATCCTGCACCTTTGTTTTAAATGTAACAGTGGGGGCTGGAGATGTAATTCAAGGCGGGTTTTCCCTTTCAGAGAGCTGACAAGTGTTGTTCACTGTGATTGAAGGGATCTGCATTGCTGGAGGATATGACTGACAATGGATATACAACATGGGGCTTTTGGGAGTTTATGTAGTGCACCTGCTAAGGAGCCACTGGTGAACTGACTCTTTTTTTCCCCAGTTAGAGCACACACAGCCAGGCACACAGCATCTATTTCACTTTTCCACTGGTTTAAATGGAACAGTCTAGGGGTGTAATTTTTTTAGGCTGTTACTATAACGTTGAACTTGAATGGGGTGAAGGGAGCATGGGATACCGCAAAAAAGAAACTTGTGAATCGAACTCTTTGAGGACTCCTTCTTCTTCTGTTCCACAGAAACTTGAAAGTTCACATGTAACTAGGACTTTTCCCAAAAGACCAAAAGCTGCACACAGTCACTAACTTCCAACACCAGGGTCATCTACTCACAAAGCCACAGGATCATGGGTTGCTTCCTTACAATACTCTCCAGGCACTCACAGCACCATAGGACACTTGTACACCTTCAACTTTCTTCTGGCACTCTCCAGTGATCTTCTCCAGACCCAAACAGACTCTGTGACTAGGCTTTACCAATAAGCTCCCTCTGCTAAAGTTGCAGCTGGGATCTCAATGTCTTCTAGATGGCACCTCCAGTAATCTTGCCCCAGGTGGGGAAGACCCCCTCACAGGGATCTTCTCCAGCATAACTGGACCCAGAAACTCTCTCTTTGCCTCAGGCCACAGCCTATTTTATGGGTTGCCCATCCAACTGTTGATCACACTTTCCCAGGGATTGGCTAGACTAACCATAAATATTCAGGCTGCTCACTCTGTTCTTCCTCCCACTCTAACTTTAGAATCCTCTAGAATACAGGGAAACACAATCAGAGCTGCAGTCTGTGAGACACTGCACAGGTATGAACAATCAACCCCTGATCCACTGATTACAATTTAATCAGTGGAGAAAAACTAAATTTACCTAACAATCTGCACTAATATATGAGGGTGCTACACATATTTTTAATAAAGGATTTGTCAAAAGGTGTGGTGTGTTTACTATTTATATATTTTGAATCAGTATCAGTAGGGGTACTGTGTAAAGCTTAACTCTTGAGCTTCTGTACCTTTGTACAGGATGGGGACCTCAGCAGTGCCAATCCACTCCCATTGCTATGGGAGACAGACCATGGGCAGAAGGAATGCCGACAAGATCTCCCTTGCAGCCAGAGACTGTCCCAACCGTAACAAGTATGCATTAGCAAGAAGCTGCTTGCTAAACTTCAATTACCTTTGGTAACCACTTGATTGCACTTCACACTGTGTTAACTCTTGTGGCGCTGTCTTTATAACCCAAGGTGTTTAACAACCCAAATCTTAGACTATTGTTGCCGGCTACTTTCATTACACCCCTTGAGTAACTTCAGACCAGACAGGAACAAAGTTTCAAAGCTTTAGCTGAAAAAGTGCAAAATGAACATCTCAAAGTGCAACATGCAAGAACAAGATTATCCCTACATCTCTACTTCTAACTCAGACTATGTGCTTCCCTGGCATACCTGAAAAAGGTACAGTCCATGTACAGACAGGAGTCCATCAGTTGCATTTTCCAGCAGCTGGTATCTTCTGGGGCAAACCCTAGGTACAGAGGACCTTCTTCTTTACGGCAGTAGCAGGCGACATTCTTGTATTCCTCTTGAGTGTGGCTTCCCTAATATTCTCTATTTATCCCCTTCCCTCCCACTCCAGACCATTGTCCCTCCTTTATATCACAGGATCAGTGAATTGAATCTAGAGAAAACCCACCAAAACCAAAGAACTGGGAAAGGCATTAACCCCTACCCTCACGTTCAATGCAGCACCTAACTAGAACATTTTTCAACCTGCCTACACATAGCTCAGGACTATAGATAAACTGTAGCTCAGGGGATGGGGTTCTACTCATGAATCGCAGTAGAAGCAAGGCTATGGGCTCGATCCAGGGTAGGCAGTAGTCCAGCAGCCAGTCAGGAAGGCTTCAGGGTTTAGCAGACCCTATAGCACATAACCATCCTTCCTCCAAGGGAAGAACAGATCCCCCCAGACTCCCAGCTGGACCTGGAACTACTTCCTACGCACCATCTGGGCATACCTTCTCAAGGATTGGTAAGGGCAAGGTAAAAGCCCAGCCTGGGCATTTATTTTTTTCCAACCCTGAGCTCTAAAAACTTCTCAACAGGCTCAGAAGAAATCAATCAAATGCTCACACTGTGGAGCTAGAACAGACCAAAACAGCAGAACAGCTCCTCTGGCTACAGAGCAAACCACACTAAATTTACCTAGCATCCTTAACCTAGGAGGGTGCTACACAGATGAGCATTAATCATACAGAACACTATTTGCAGCAAAAACAGGTACATTTCTATTTGAATTGGTGCAATGCAATTTTTATCGCAAGGCTTTAAAGTCAGGCAGGCCCACAGTAAAGGTCTTAGAACGGTGGGATTCTAGGTTAGTATAACCTTTACTGAAAGTTCTGGGGAGGGGAAGTGGACAGAAAATTTTGCCTCTTATCCTTTAAAAGTCAGAGTTCCTCTCTAAACTTCTAGGTGACTATAGCGTTATGTCACCATATACAGTACATAGATCTATGTGTAGCAAGGAAAAGTACAGACATGCAAAATAAGAAAATAAGGTAGATGTGTAGACTATCTAATAGTCCTGCCTGTTGCCATGCTAGAGTGAAAAACTGAAATACACATACCGTATACAAGCCAATACTTCTATATTCACAGTACAGTGCTCACCATCTGATATCTGTTGCACAATACAGAGTGCAGATTCATGTATATAAAGCACCATTAATCAGAACCTATAATCTTAGCAACTTGGTTTATTATTTGATATAAATGGCAGAATGCAAAGCCAATAATCTGTAGAACACATGACAATACAGCCCAGAGCATATCCATATAGTAATAAAGCAGTACTCATTTTATGCTTATGCTTGGTTTTTAAATGATTAGCTTTTTCCATTTTCCCCTTAATATAGTATTTTCCCTTTCTTATTAAACACTTTAATTTAAAATATTCTTATTACTCTCTGGCGTGTTTTATTTTTTACCCAAATAGCCAAAATTATTTATTCCTACCTGTTTTATTTAACATTTCAGTGATATCACAAGATTTCAAGCTACTGAAACCTTTTTGCATGAAAATAACAAATGCTTTACTTTGTAATGCATTTTGTATGTCTATGCACACATAGAAATGTGCAATTATTCTCTAATTAAAAAAGGGAAAAGGTTTTTTTTACTATTGGTGCTCCTTACCGGCTGGTTGCCTTGTCACGACATTATTGCCTTGCTGCAATCTTCTGTAGCCTGAGAGGATGCTGAATAGCCAATAGAAAATGTCCATGTCACACAAAAGAGTGAGGTGTAAAAGAAAGACCCACCCACTTTTGCAGTATAGAAAAGGCATCTCCGAACCACCACCCATGGGCCACATCCTGCCCTCTACAAGATTTTATATGGCCTGTACCAAGGATCAATGGTGTATCCTGAGATTCAGTGCATAGACTGAGGATTTAGGTCAGATGGTCTCCTCTTCTGATGGGGACCCTGATTTAAGGGGTGCTCTGATTGGGATCCTGATGTAAGGGAAACTCTGATGGGGACCATGATGTAAGGGGAGACTGTAATGGGGATCCAGATGTAAGGGAGGCTCTGATAATGGTTATCTGCTGTGATGGAGGGCTTCTGATGTAAAAGGAGGTCTCTGATGTGAAGGGGGGCTCTAATGTGAAGAGGAGACTTCTGTTGTAAAAGAGGGATTCTGATATGGTGAGTGGACAATGATGTGAAGGAGGGAACCTCTGATGTGATGGGTGGGCTTCTGATATGAAGGGGGGTGTCTGATGTGGGGGGGGCTCTGATGAGAAAGGGGGACTTCTGATGTGATGGGTAGCTTCTGATGTAATGGGGGAACTTCTCATGTGAAAGGGGGACTCTGATTTCAAAGGAGAGGGCACTGATGTGAAAGGGGGACTTCTGATGTTATGGGGGGTACCTATGATGTGAAAGGTTGGCTTTGATGTGAAGTGACAGAGGGCTCTGATGGAAAGGGGGGATTTGTGATGAGAAAGAGGTCCTCTGATGTAAAGGTAGGCTCTGACATTAATGGCTGGCTCTGGTTTGAAGGGGGCTTTGGTGTGATAGGGCAACTTGTGATGTGAATGGGGGACTTCTGGTGTGAAGGTGCTTCGAATGTAAAGTTATTTTTTTGCAGTGTGTTTATTCATTAATTTAAATTTCATTCATTCATTTATAAAATGATTTTGTATTTGCCCTGTGAATGGTTGTAAAATATATGATGTGGCTCTTGTACCAAAAAGTTTGGAGATCCCTGGTCTAAAAGATTGAAGACTTGGGACACTTTCCATCATGTGACTGCAGATCTGGTTAAGTAAAAGGGGCATTTAAATTAGATTATTATTATTATTATATTTATTAGACACATTGCAGCTCTGGAATTAATAATATTTAATAAAATGTATTTTATATGAAAGTAGTGTATGTACCTTAATTTGACTTAGTATGAGCATCTTGCAGTCTCTGTTCAGCAGGGCTTGAGTTTGAGAAGAAGATACAGCAGCAGGAGTGTTGGAATACAATGGTTATGTATTTTGTGCAACAACTGTCAGTATTCAGTATAAATGTGTTCTTCAATCAGTAGATAGCAGTTTTTTATAAGTTTGTAGCTGCATATATGACTATACTATATTTTCTTCCTGAATATAATGTTCCTGTTTCTTGTTTGAAAAGAAGCAGCAAATAAACACATGTGAACTGTGCATTGTCTGTTCTGTAGGGCTATATACAGAATCTCTAACAGGTTATGGGCCTAGACACTCAGTCATAGCCAGCTACAGCAAATAAGATTAGGATACAGCAACAGAAAGAAGCCTGCAAAAAAATATTTAAAAACATGGCCAGTAACACAGCTGCAAAAAGTTTTTATTTGCAAATCTGACAAGCCAGCACTACCGTACCAGTCTTGGAAATTCAAGATGAAGATGCTGCTAATAAGAAAAGGTACATGGAAATATAGAAATGAAGTCAGACCAGAACACCCTTCAGATGACTGGATGGAAAAAGACCAGAAAGCTCACATCACAATCTCTCTTAGCATAGAAGATGATCAAATCATACATATATGTAAGTATGAAAATGCTAAATAAATGTGGGAATGATTACAAAAGGTGCATGAAAGAGCTAATCTCAGAAATAAACTGTAGTTGATTAGAAATCTATACCACACTAAGCTGATGAAAGGCCAGGAGATTACATAAAATACACCTTGGAAATGGTTGAATGCCTGTCAGGAATGGACTGGCCAGCAATGGTGGGACTCACCTGCCTTTTGATCTGCAGTACCAGGGCTGGCCAGCGGGTGCTCCCAGCAATCAGAGACTCAACCTTTCAGCCAGCTAACACCTGGAACTGATGATACTGGTGTATTTAAGGGATGGCCAGACTTGCAGACTCTGCCTTGGTGTTGTGTTTGTCCTGGGCCCTGTATCTGTCCTGCATCCTGTTTCTGTTCCTTTGCTACCTGTTCTGATCCCTGGCTTGTGACCCTGACCATCCCTCTGCCTGACCCTCTGTACTACGCTGCTTGCTACCTGTTCTGATCCCTGGCTTGTGACCCTGACCATCCCTCTGCCTGACCCTCTGTACTACGCTGCTTGCTACCTGCTGAACCTGGCCTGTGACCCCGACCATTCTCCGCTTGCTCCCCCTGTACCTACCTGCCCAATTGATATTGACTCGGCCTGCCTGACGACGCTTGCTTGTATGTACTGTTATCTGTGGGTGGTTGGTTGGGTTTGTTTGCACTGTATTATGTTTAGTATTGCACTGCGTTTATGTTTGTATTGTTAGTGTTAATAAATTACATTGTTAATCACATATCTGAAGTCTGCGTTTCCCTGCTTCAGTCACACACCTCTGGTCATACCTGGGAGCCCTGACATTACACCAAGGCCAATCCTGACCAGAAGTGGCTGCACAGGGAAGCCATCTTGGCTTGTTGATGGGAAGGATGGATCTGGATGAGGTTGCGTATTTATATCTGCTAGTGTTTGATGACAGGGAGTATGCTTATCAAACTCTGAAGGAGTATACCCGGGATGAACTGCTAGAATGTATACGGCTCGCTCATGTTCTAGTAGATCAGGGCACAGAGTTCTCTGAGGTGCAGCCTTTGATTGAGGTTTGTGCAGAGTTGGTTTCATCTGGTACCCCCGAATGCAGGGATGAATTTTTGCCACCATTTAGTGCAGACCAGGTAGAGTCCCTGGTGTGGTTATTAGAGGATGATGTGGGTTACTTTCTGGAGCGTTATTCCACATGTTCACCACAGACACTAAGAGATTGTATAAACGCAGTGCAGTCATTGACCAGACAGGCTTTGTGTAAGCTCAGCTTTGTTCAACCCATACTGCAGACATGGACAGACTTGTTGCACCCAGCCTCAGTCAGCTTACAAAAACCCAGTCCTGCTTCTAACTCTACTCCTGTATTCCCATCAGCTCCTCCAGTTACAGCCCAGTATACTTGGCTATCTACCGCATGTCAGTCCCCTGTTCCCACTCGCTGCACCTATCCTGCCTTTAACCCTGTAAAAAAGCCCTCTGTAGCAACTGCTCCCTCTCCTGTTCCATCCTCCAGTTCTTCTCTGTCTCCAGCTGCTCCATTCGTTTGCAGACCTGCGTTTACTTGCAGTGCTCCAGTAGTTAAAACCAGAAAAAAGCGAAAATTCTTTCCAACCAATACCATCCTGCCAGTATCCAAACCGGTGAGCCTGCCTTCCGTGGTTCAGCCTGAAGCCTCTACTCAGCCTGAAGCCTCTACTCAGCCTGAAGCCTCTACTCAGCCTGAAGCCTCTACTCAGTCTGATGCCTGTACTCGGCCTGATGCCTGTGCGCAGCCTGATGCCTCTCTTCAGCCTGATGCCGGTACGCAGCCTGATGCCTCTCTTCAGCCTGATGCCTCTACTCGGCCTGAAGCCTCTACTCGGCCTGAAGCCTCTACTCGGCCTGATGCCTCTACTCGGCCTGAAGCCTCTACTCGGCCTGATGCCTCTACTCGGCCTGAAGCCTCTACTCGGCCTGAAGCCTCTACTCGGCCTGAAGCCTCTACTCGGCCTGATGCCTCTACTCGGCCTGAAGCCTCTACTCGGCCGGACGCCGGCATTCAGCCTGATGCCTCTACCCAGCATGATGAACTGATCCAGCCTGACGATCCTATTAGGCCAGTTGACTCGATGCCCGCTGTTGATCCAGATGATCCGGTACCTGATCCGGTGCCCGCTGTCGTGCCAATTGACTCAGAGCCCGCTGTCGTACCTGGTGACTCGGTGCCCACTGCCTTGCCAGATGACGCGGTGCCCGCTGGCGAGCCAAATGACCTGATGCCTGGTGACCCAGTGCCCGCTGTCATACCTGGTGACCCGATGCCCGCTGTCGAGCCAGACGATCCAATGCCTGGTGACCCGGTGCCCACTGCCTTGCCAGATGACGCGGTGCCCGCTGGCAAGCCAAATGACCTGATGCCTGGTGACCCAGTGCCCGCTGTCATACCTGGTGACCCGATGCCTGCTGTCGAGCCAGACAATCCGGTACCTGATGACCCGGTGCCCACTATCGTGCCTGTTGACTCGGAGCCCACTGCCTTGCCAGATGACGCGGTGCCCGCTGTCGAGCCAAATGACCTGATGCCTGGTGACCCGATGCCCGCTGTCCAGCCAGACGATTCAATGTCTGCCCCAGTGCCCGCGGTCATGCCAGTTGACTCGGAACCCACTGCCTTGCCAGATGACGCGGTGCTCGCTGTCAAGCCAAATGACTTGATGCCTGGTGACCCGATGCCCGCTGTCCAGTCAGACGATCCAATGTCTGACCCAGTGCCCGCGGTCATACCAGTTGACTCGGAGCCCACTGCCTTGCCAGATGACGCGGTGCCCGCGGTCGAGCCAAATGACCTGATGCCTGGTGACCCGATGCCCGCTGTCCGGTCAGACGATCCAATGTCTGACCCAGTGCCCGCGGTCATACCAGTTGACTCGGAGCCCACTGCCTTGCCAGATGACACGGTGCCCGCTGTCGAGCCAAATGACCTGATGCCTGGTGACCCGATGCCCGCTGTCCAGCCAGACGATCCAATGTCTGACCTAGTGCCAACGGTCATGCCAGTTGACTCGGAGCCCACTGTCGTGCCTGGTGACTCGGTGCCCGCTGCTCCGCCTGGGGGCCCGAGACCTGTCGCTCCGCCTGGGGGTCCAGCGCCCGCCGCTCCACCTGGGGGTCCGGCGCCCGCCGCCCCGCCTGGGGGCCCGAGACCTGTCGCTCCGCCTGAGGGCCCGAGACCTGTAGCACCGCCTGGGGGTCCGGCGCCCGCCGCTCCGCCTGAGGGCCCGAGACCTGTCGCTCCACCTGGGGGTCCGGCGCCCGCCGCTCCGCCTGAGGGCCCGAGACCTGTCGCTCCGCCTGGGGGCCCGAGACCTGTCGCTCCACCTGGGGGTCCGGCGCCCGCCGCTCCGCCTGGGGGCCCGATGCCTGTCGCCCCGCCTGGGGGCCCGATGCCTGTCGCCCCGCCTGGGGGCCCGATGCCTGTCGCCCCGCCTGGGGGTCCGGCGCCCGCCGCTCCGCCTGAGGGCACGAGACCTGTCGCTCCACCCGGGGGTCCGGCGCCCGCCGCTCCGCCTGAGGGCCCGAGGCCTGTAGTTCCGCCTGGGGGCCCGGCGCCCGCCGCCCCGCCTGGGGGCCCGATGCCTGTCGCCCCGCCTGAGGGCCCGAGACCTGTAGTTCCGCCTGGGGGCCCGATGCCTGTTGCCCCGCCTGGGGGCCCGATGCCTGTCACCCCGCCCGGGGGCCCGAGGCCTGTCGCCCCGCCCGGGGGCCCGAGGCCTGTCGCCCCGCCCGGGGGCCCGAGGCCTGTCGCCCCGCCCGGGGGCCCGAGGCCTGTCGCCCCGCCCGGGGGCCCGAGGCCTGCCGCTCCGCCCGGGGTCCCGGAGCCTGCCGCTCCGCCTGGTAGCCTGATGTGCCTCTGCCCGGGGTCCTGCTCGATGTGCCTCTGCCCGGAGTCCTGCCCGATGTGCCTCTGCCCGGAGTCCAGCCCGATGTGCCTCTGCCCGGTGTGGCTCTGCCCGGAGTCCAGCCCGATGTGCCTCTGCCCGGAGTCCAGCCCGATGTGCCTCTGCCCGGAGTCCAGCCCGATGTGCCTCTGCCCGGAGTCCAGCCCGATGTGCCTCTGCCCGGAGTCCAGCCCGATGTGCCTCTGCCCGGAGTCCAGCCCGATGTGCCTCTGCCCGGTGTGGCTCTGCCCGGTGTGCCTCTGCCCGGAGTCCAGCCCGATGTGCCTCTGCCCGGTGTACCGCTGCCCGGAGTCCTGCCCGGTGTGCCAGTCTTTGATATCCCGCCAGTTACCAGACCCGGGCGGTGGAACATTTTTCCCAGCTAGGACTGTTTGGAGCGTCCTGAGGCCGCTCCTTGAGGGGGGGGTACTGTCAGGAATGGACTGGCCAGCAATGGTGGGACTCACCTGCCTTTTGATCTGCAGTACCAGGGCTGGCCAGCGGGTGCTCCCAGCAATCAGAGACTCAACCTTTCAGCCAGCTAACACCTGGAACTGATGATACTGGTGTATTTAAGGGATGGCCAGACTTGCAGACTCTGCCTTGGTGTTGTGTTTGTCCTGGGCCCTGTATCTGTCCTGCATCCTGTTTCTGTTCCTTTGCTACCTGTTCTGATCCCTGGCTTGTGACCCTGACCATCCCTCTGCCTGACCCTCTGTACTACGCTGCTTGCTACCTGTTCTGATCCCTGGCTTGTGACCCTGACCATCCCTCTGCCTGACCCTCTGTACTACGCTGCTTGCTACCTGCTGAACCTGGCCTGTGACCCCGACCATTCTCCGCTTGCTCCCCCTGTACCTACCTGCCCAATTGATATTGACTCGGCCTGCCTGACGACGCTTGCTTGTATGTACTGTTATCTGTGGGTGGTTGGTTGGGTTTGTTTGCACTGTATTATGTTTAGTATTGCACTGCGTTTATGTTTGTATTGTTAGTGTTAATAAATTACATTGTTAATCACATATCTGAAGTCTGCGTTTCCCTGCTTCAGTCACACACCTCTGGTCATACCTGGGAGCCCTGACAATGCCTGAGAAGTATAGTAGAAGAAATAAAAGATTTTCATGCAGCAGCAGTATTACTATTAGTTATGAAACGCTTGTCACAGCACTTGATGCACATCCAGATAATGAACTGACATTAGAATAAGCTAAGAGTAAGCTTATGGATGGATATACTGTAAGTATAAAACAGAAAGCATTAATAGTGACAGTGCTTCTATCGCAGAGTCTGCTTTAAAGAGGAAAAATAGGAATAAAAACAGTAACATGCAATAAGAAACATGTGAATACTTTGTGTGCAAGAAGCAAGGTCAAGTTAAAGCAGACTGCAGAATCTGGAAAGCTAGAATGCAAAAACAAACTAAACTACAAAAGGCCAAATGTGTGAAGGAAGAAACTGATTTTTCTTCAGATAATGAATGTTTTTCAATCCAAAAGGTGCACCTCATCATTGCGGGCATGGTGTGTTGATTCAAGAGCTACGAGTCACATGACAAATGACAACAGAAATTTCTTTATTCACCTTGACCAGAGTAAAACAGAAAAAATCAAAACAGCTAATGGGCAAATAATAGAATCAGAGGGAATAGGAGATGGTTTCCTTTACTATCCTAATTCCCAGAGTGTCACCAGAAAGGTACCTGTGAAGAATGTTCTGTATGTCCCTGCTCTTGAAACTAATTCTTTGTCAGTGAAGAAGCTCACAAAACAAGGCAATGTAGTGACCTTCCAAGATGACAACTGTGCCATCAATATCAGATGAACTGTGACTTGGGCACAGAAGTCCTGATATAAAGAAATATGCTAGTCCATGTACTCAAACAATGAAATGCACCAGCCGTATAAAAGGAAAATGACAAGCAAAGCCTTTCCAAAGCAGAGTAAAATTAGAGCTAAAACATCTCTGGACTTAATTCATTCAGATCTTTGTGGTCCAATGGAAAATTTGACTCCAGGAAAGAGGAGATATTTTCTCACTTTTACAGATGATTGCTCCAGGAATACTACACATATATGTTACACAACATAAGTGAAGTACCAGAGAAACTTGAACAGTATTTGGCTCAAGTAAGCAACACATTGGAATTGCATATACAGGTGATAACACACAGGCGATTCTCATAAAGCATGGCATAATATTTCAAACTACTGTACCATACAACCCAGAACAAAATGGGGTTGCAGAAAGAATGAACCATACTCTATGTGAGATTGGAAGAACCATGCTGTTTGATGCAGATATGCCAAGTACATACTGGGAGGAGGCAAATATGACCACATGCTATCTCCAAAATTGACTACCAAGAAAATCAACTGGGAAAACTCCATATGAACAGTGGAATAGAAAAGCTCTGAATGTGAACCATCTAAAAATATTTGGAAGCAAAGCCTATGTGCACATCCTTAAAAGCAAAACCTACAAAATGGGATGCTTGTGCAAAGGAAGGTGTACTTGTGGCATAGAGTGAATCTGAAACAAAATGCAGAATTCTAAACCAAGACACAAACAAGTTATCCATCAGTAGAATTTCAGTAGTATTTCTTCAGCTGTCTGTATACAAAGGGGCATAGGGGAGCTCTTGTCCATAATAGGCATGGTATTGACACAGCCCCAGATGATGCACATTGGCTCACAATTTGTATGATCCAAAAATATTTAGATAGAATAAAGGTGAATAAAGCACCTAGATTGGATGGCATACACCCGTGGGTCCTTAAAGAATTGAGCTCTGTCCTTTCAAAACCGTTGTTTCTCATAATTAGGGACTCTTTAATGACTGGCATAGTACCACTGGATTGGTGTAAGGCCAATGTGGTGCCAATATTTAAAAAGGGGTCAAAATCTTTACCAAGTAATTATAGACCTGTTAGTTTAACTTCTATAGTTGGGAAGATACTGGAGAGTTTAATAAAAGACCACATAGATGAGTTCTTGCTGGAAAAAATATTTTAAGCAACTGAAAGCATGGATTCATGAAAGACAGAAGTTGTCAAACACATCTGATTTCTTTTTATGAGGAGGTGAGCAAAACCTTGGACAGAGGGGTGGCTGTGGACGTGGTATACTTGGATTTTGCAAAAGCATTTGACACAGTTCCCCACACATGGCTAATGTGTAAGCTAAAGTCTACAGACTTGGAAAAATCCGTATGTAAATGGATAGAAAACTGGCTAAAAGACTGAATTCAGAGAGTAGTGGTTAATGATTCATACTCTAGGGTTGTCAGTGGTGTACCCCAAGGTTCAGTGTTGGGACCCTTCATTTTTAATATATTTAGAAACGATATAGGGTCTGGGATTAAAAATCCCATTTCAGTCTCTGCAGATGACACCAAGCAGTGCAGTGGAATAACATCCTTACAGGATGTCTCCAACTTACAAGCCGACCTCAATGCACTGTTTAATTGGGCAACTATGTGACCAATGAGGTTTCATGTTGATAAATGTAAAGTTATACACCTGGGGGCTAAGAATATGCATGCATCATATATAATAGGGGGAGTACAACTGGGGGAATCAATGATGGAGAAGGATCTGGGGGTTCTGGTAGATCACAAGCTTAATAATGGCATGCAATGCCAAGCTGCGGTTTCTAAAGCGAGCAAAATCCTCTCTTGTATTAAAAGAGGTATAGACTCCAGAGAGTGAGATATAATTTTACCCCTGTACAAATCATTAGTAATGCCTCATCTGGAATAGACAGTTCAGTTTTGGGCACCAATTCACAAAAAGAATATTGGGGAACTGGAGAAAGTACAAAGAAAGGCAACCAAACTAATAAGAGGCATGGAGGAGATCAGCTATGAGGAAAGATTAGAGGAACTGAATTTATTCTCTCTTGAGAAGAGGAGATTAAGGGGGGATATGATCAACATGTATAAATACTTCAGTGGTTCATATAGTGTACTCAGTGTAGAATTATTCACCCTGAGGTCATCACAGAGGACAAAGGGGCACTCTTTGAGTCTGGAGGAAAAGAAATGTAATCTCCAAACACGGAAAGGTTTCTTCACTGTGAGAGCTGTGAAAATGTGGAATAGACTCCCACAAGAGTTGGTTCTGGTCAGCTCAGTGGATTGCTTTAAAAATGGCCTGGATTCTTTCTTGGATACGCAGAATATAAATGGATAACAAAATTTATAGGTAAAGTTGAAAAGTTGATCCAGGGAATTGCCTCTCGGGGGATCAGGAAGGAATTTTTTCCCTGCAGGAGCAAATTGGATCATGCTTTGCTGGGTTTTGTTTGCCTTCCTCTGGATCAGCTGTGGGTATAGGATTATAACTTTTTTTATGGTTGAACTGGATGTACTTTTGTCTTTTTTCAGCCAGATTAACTATGTAAGTAGAAGTGTAATTGTCGTTGAAACTCCAGTGTGTTCAAAACTTCATGAACTGACACAAATGCTTCAAACTGAGGGAAATTACACATCAGTGTCACATGAAGATAAGCAACAAAGTTACACAGAAATATAAATTAATGCAGACAATCCAAAAACTGTAAAAGAAGACACCAGGCCACAAAATCCTTCAATCAGGAAATCCATCAGAAGCAATAAAGGCATCCAAGTCAAACAGTAGTCCTATGTTGCTTGCGCATTAAAATTATTAAAATTAAAGCCAGATTCAAGATGAGATAAAGAGACTGCCAACCCATAAGATACAAAAATGGATTAGAGCTGCTGATGAAGAGATTACATCTGAGTTCCAAAATGGGACTAATATAAGGAGTAGTTGTTGAGTTGAGTATATTTTGTGCAACAACTATTAGTATTCAGTAGAGATATATTCTTCAACCAGTAGATGGCAGTGTTTATACATTTGTAGCTACATGGATGACTTTAGTCTATGTCTTCTTCCTGAATAAAGTTCCTGTTTCCTATTTTAAGAGAAGCAGCAGATAAACACATGTGGACTATGCACTGTCTGTTCTGTAGGGCTATATACAGAATCTGTAACAAGCAGCCAGTCCATTCATCTGCTGACAAGAAGCACGCTGATTGGAAAAGAAAGCAAAATAACAAACAGATGAGCTCATAACTGTGCTGCTCTTTTCACTATCCAATAACAGGTTGAGGTGGGTCCAGGACAGTCTGGGATCAGAGGAAGTGGATTGAATGATGCTGGTCATCAGATTAAGGACATCTTGTGGCAGGAAAGAAGTACTGCGGGGGAGAGCTCCAGACTTAAAATTAATATTGCAAAACAAGCTGATTTTTATTTTAGCTTTTAATTGGCTATTCATTTTAATCCTGTCACTTTTTGGCTGCATGTACATTTTTTAAACTTCACAGTAGGTGGCATCTGAAAGAACTAGTGCAGTTTCAGCATGCATTCTTGATTCTTTTTCATCCTGTATTCTTAGGCCCCTTTCACATGTGGCAGACCCTGTTTTGATCAGCAGGGGATCAATCCACTGATCCCCTGCTGATCAGAACAGAGCAAGAAGATGAGCCATCCATGTCTGCTCTACTCTATGGAAAGCTGGGAGTAAATGTCTGCTTACATCTGGCTGCCCTTCGATCGACCTGCCTAAACAGAGAAGGACAGATCCCCCCTTTTTTTTTAGTGTACCAGGTAAGTGGGTGTAAAGTCCATTTACACCCACCTGCCCATAGAAGTGAATGGACCATCCAGTCAAGTCAACTTTAAAAACTGATATGCGGACCTGATCAGACCCTTCATGTGGAAGAGGCCTTCAGCCTGAAAGCAGTTTGGTTACATCTTCTCTTCCTGTAGCAGCTTCTCCCATCCACTATTAGAGGATGCTACAAACTATTTATTTGGAAAAAAATACAATCCTTCTCTTGTCTTCTCTTCTGCTCTCTCTCTCTCTTGTAGGATAGGAGCATGGCAGTATATGTAAGCACATTGCTTTGAGACCAGAGGTCCATGTATGAAACTCTGTTTTATCAGCAAATTAGGTATTCTGTGCAATAGACCTTTATAAGCAGGCTGTCTGGGCAAGTAAAAATAAAGGATATGTACTAAAAGTATGCTTCCCCCTATTATAAGGCAGCAATTAAGTGTGCCAGGTAATCTCTTATCATCTTTGCATTTCCAGAAGAGATTAATAGTATTGTGCATGAAAAAAGCCAGCCAATATGCTTGTCACAGCAGCAATAGTTCTCTGCAGACTATAGATCTTGCATAAACCTGCAATTATTTCTTATCAAGTATACAGTCTTTAGGTACATAGCAGGCAGCATTGAAGTGAAACTATTGCATATGTACATTCAGGGAGGATACCTTTTAATAATCATGGTAATCAGAATAAAGTTTGAGTTGACCCATAAAGTGCATTAAAACTGATAAAGTCCCACCAACTCACTAGTAGACTATGACAGAGCTCACCATCATGATATCTTGCCACAGTACCTTTTCAGATGCCTCCATCACTCAGTTTTACAAGTTCAGGCTCTCCTTCCATCTAGTGTGACATAGCTGGAGCTCCTTGGTGTACTCTATAGGCATCCAGGTCCAGTCTTAGGTCACCTTAACTTACTCTAATTTGAGAGAAGCTGTTACTATGTATCAGATAATCTGTAAAAGAGTGACAGAAACCTTTCCATGGTAGCCTAAAACACTCTTTATTACACCAAAATAAAAATGCATGTGCCACAATCTGAACAAGCATTTCACAACCAGGGGCGGACTGACCATTTGGAAATTCGGGCACTGCCCAAGGGCCCGGGGTCAGTAGGGGGCCCCATGAGATGCCCCTGGTACCTTTTTCATAGGCTTTTTTGAGTTTGGGCAAGGACACAGGGGCCCCATGATCCCCTATTGCCCGGGGGCCCCATGAGTTGTCAGTCCGCCCCTGTTCACAACTCATAATTATTTAGTTGTACAATCCCCAGGTGCCGGGTTCCTTTTCACTGTACAGATAGTACGATGGGTGGCACATGCCTTCACTCTATGTAGCACCCAAAGTCTTTTGAACCTCTGAATGGGTTCTTCATCATCACGGATAAACTCTAAAGAACTAAAGTCTCACTGTGACAAATTGCTAAACTTTTATGTTCTTGACATGAACATTTTTTGCACAAAAACCTTTTCTGCATGCTTCTATCAACTTTTCTCTTTGCTTGTATTTGCACATCCCAGCTCATTTGTGGCATGCTAAGAATAGAGCTGGCTTCCAGGTACAATGTAACTCTTTTGTGCATGCGCAGGAGTTACATCATCAGTGTCTATCCAATAGTAAAAGAGGAGCACCACGGGACCCGGTGGAAGATGATAGCAAGCAAAGTGGCAACTACATGGCTGGAAGTGCCATTTCTGGAGGATGGCACAGTGGGAGACAAGTATGCATACTTGCACATTATGGCAAGAGCTTACCCTTAGGCAGCAAAATGTAGTTCTGCTTTAAATGTAGCAGTAAAATATATTCAGTGTACTGCACAGCTAAGATGGAATGTAACTTTTTTTAATAGGCAAATATGTCTGCTGTGTTTATATATAATATATACAGTAACATATTTGTCAGAAAAATCTTAAAGGGACACTACAGTCTGGTATAAAAACTCTATTCAGGTATGTATTCTCAACTCAAAAAGTAACTTCTGTTGCTCTCAGCCTCCTCCAAAACTTCAAATGATTTTCTTTTTTTTTTGTTGCTGTGACCCCTCCTAGTAGAGGGTGACTTTGTTCATTCTCCATGGTCCCACTGTATGTAGGAATGTAGCCATCCTCTCTTGCCTGCTCCCAAGACAGGCTAAGGACTTGAGACAGATCAGTGCACATGACCACAACTGACGTATGCTTAGGCGAAAAGGAAGCGAGAGGGAAAAGGAGAGTTTTGGGAGCTCAGGGATGATGTTACAAAATAGAAGAAACAATTTCACTAAGAATAGATTACAGGGTCATTAAGTAGCGGATGTGTATATATTATTTTTGGAGAATATGGATACAGTTTAGTGTCATTTTAATGAATATGTGTCTTTGTGTACTTTTAAAAAGCTATAGAACATTCTATAGAATGTATAGGACCCCTTTTACATGCTCTTTCAGGGTTCTTAAAACCCTTCTTGCCACCAAGCTTCACCATGCAATATTACACAGCATACACAGCTTGGGCCACAGCATTGAAATTCAGGCTGAGTGGACCTGTTCAGAGAAAGCTGGGTCTTTCTTTGAGTTTCTGTTATGAAGCTGATAGCATTACGGAAGACATAATTATTGATTTATGGCAGCTTGGCTAACTCATTATTTGGCAGAGAAAAGAAAGATAAAGCGGGGGAAGGTGATGAAAGACAAAACAGAAAAGAAAGAAGTGACAAAGATATTCCAGAGGGTAAGTACGAGGATAATAATAAAAAAAAAATTAAGAAGGAATTAGACTCATTAGGTCTCCTGGGTAGTGACCTATTTAGCTACAAAAATGATTGTTGATGTTAGGCTTAAGTTCACAATCTATTTTTAATTAGCAATTTTGTCATCTGTGACCAGAAAGGAAGGGAATAGGGAGAGATATGGCTCAGAGCCTTGTAGAGTGAAGTGCTTGTGACTGCATGAAACAATTACATATTCATGTTTTACCCTTATATTCAGGTATAGCTCTATTTACTGGGGGATAATGCCCCCTAACAAGTATTGTCTCTAAGATATAATGTTTCTTATGCACAATACTGTATAATGTTTCAGATATGTAGGCAAGTTAGCATTCTTGTCTTGCAACGCTGGGGTTTGGATACATTTCCCACATGGAGACTATCTGCACGAAGCTTGCAAGTAGTTCTTGTTTGTGTAGATGTTCTCTGGTGACTCCGATTTTTTCTCTCAATTCAAAAGCATACTGGCAGGTTATTTGGTTTCTGCAGTATTGGCCTAGTTTTTGTTTGTGTCCATTGCAGATTTATTAGATTTCAGGCTTCTAACTTTGATGTAAAATAACATTGACAGCACAACAAGAATGAATTTCCTGCATCCCAATGTGGACATTATGGTGGTATCTGCCTATAACCTCTCCACCCAAAAACAAAATTAAAAGAACTATTATAATAAAGGTAGGCCAAACTGCTCAAAAAAGAAGTGGGGAAAGGGCATTATTATGAAAAGTGCAGTTAATTATCCTTCTAAGCACCTTAAACTGCAGGAAACTAACCAAGGGACCACCACCAGACTCTACATAGTTACATAGTTAGTCTGGCTGAAAAAAGACAAAGGTTTATCCAGTTCAACCATTAAAAAAAAAAAAAAAGTTATAATCCTACACCCACAGTTGATCCAGAGGAAGACAAAAAACCCAGCAAAGCATGATCCAATTTGCTCCTAGCTGGGAAAAAAAAATTCCTTCCTGATCCCCCGAGAGGCAATCGGATAATCCCTGGATCAACTTTACCTATAAATGTTAGCATCCAGTTATATTCTGTGTATCTAGGAAAGAATCCAGGCCTTTTTCGAAGCAATCCACTGAGCTGGCCAGAACCAACTCTTGAGGGAGTCTATTCCACATTTTCACAGCTCTCACTGTGAAGAAACCTTTCCGTGTTTGGAGATTACATCTCTTTTCCTCCAGACGTAAAGAGTGCCCCCTTGTCCTCTGTGATGACCTCAGGGTGAATAGCTCTACACCGAGTTCACTATATGAACCACTGATGTATTTATACATGTTGATCATATCCCCTCTTAATCTCCTCTTCTTAAGAGAGAATAAATTTAGTTCCTCTAATCTTTCCTCATAGCTGATCTCCTCCATGCCTCTTATCAGTTTGGTTTCCCTTCTCTGTACTTTCTCCAGTTCCCCAATGTTCTTTATGTGAATTGGTGCCCAAAACTGAACTGCATATTCCAGATGAGGTCTTACTAATGACTACATGACAGCATTCTTCACTAAGTGTTTTGACATTGCCTACCTACTGCAAAGACCTCATTTTTATATCTGAGGGTGCTGCTGTGTTGCCTCTAAGTCAATTAAAACTCTATAATTTTGAAAAGTACGTTATGTCTAACACATTGGAGAAACTTAAAGTGCAACTTTACACATCACAACTTGATAAAAAAATGTATGTTCTTTAGCAAGGAACATACATTCCAATTAAATATGCTACCAAAATGAGTGTGTTGCCGGAAATTGCTATTAGAACTGTTCCTGTTTCTTCTTGCTGAAGCCCAGAGCCCCTCAGCAACAGTAATTCTTTAGCTTGTCAGCATATCAACCTCGGTGCCAAAAAATAGAGAGCAACTGAGCATGTGCAGAGCAGGGTGAGACAGTGTATTATTGGATTTTAAACGGTATAGGCACTTATTTCTAATGTTTTACATAACCATACCTGCCAAAGAGGCCAGCCTGAAGTGATTTATCAGGACCTAGTTTTCTGACTCAAATTCCACTTTAAAGGAAATTAGAGCACAATGAGGACCTCATCAGTCCATTCACGGGACTGAAACTGGTTCTAACCCTGACTGCACTCTCTTACTGCAGTAGAGAAAAGTTAGGTCACCAACCTACCTATGCTGTGTGGCTAAAGAGTCTGGATCACAAGACTGACTGAACAAAATCCCAAATCCTTTGACAGGTAAAACAGTTCAGTTCATGTATTTCAACTGTGTATCAAGCTGTCAGTTGGAGTTTAACTTTAACCACTTACCCACTGCCCCATAGCAGATGTACTGCTACAGGGCAGCTTTGCTGGGCAAAATCACATAAATATACGCAATTTTGCATTTCCGGGTAGGAGGCTCCACCCAACCCACGCTGTTATTGGCTCCTGAGGATGTCAATCACCGTGTCCCAGCCGGTGATTTTTAGCTGGGACTCGGTGATTGTTGGCAAAGCTGAGGGGAGAGATCTGTGTGTAAACAACACAGATCTCTCTCCTGTCAGCATAGATATGCTGCTTTGCATTGCTCTGCACAGCAGAGAGATAGAAAGCAGCAGGTCTGCTTAGTAAAATACAACACAGTACACAATAAAATCACTCCCTAACACACAGTTAACCCTTTGATTACCCCAGATTTTAACCCCTTCCTGCCCAGTGTCATTAGTACAGCATCAGTGCTTTTTTACCAGCACTGATCACTGTATTAGTGTCATTGGGATGTCAGTGCCAGTTAGTCAGTCCCCCCCCAGTGTCAGAATGCCCGCTACAGTCCTGAATTCCCGCTATATGTTGCTGATTGCCGCCATTACTAGTATAAAAAATTAATATACACTTATTAGGATTTTTTTCTAGCAAAAAACATGCAGCAGAATACATTTTGGCCTAAATTTTTGACAACATTTTATTAAAATGTTTTTATTGGACATGTTTTACAGCAAAGTCAAAAATATGTATTTTGTTTCAAATTGTTGGTGCAAAAAAAAAAAAAGAAAGCAGAGGTGATCAAATACCACCGAACGAAAGCTCTATTTGTGGGGAAAAAAATGACATATATTTTATTTATGTACAGCGCTGCATGATCACGCAATTGTCAATTAAAGTAACGCAGTGCCAAATCGCAAAAAATGGCCGGGACAGGAAGGGGAGTAAATTCTCTGGAGGGCAAGTGGTTAAGTCCACCTTAGGATAAAAAGCACCCCCACCCACCCTTCGCCCCCCCATTCACATTTAAAAAACCCTCTAACACTATTTTACACACCTAAGTCTGCAGTCACATGACACAGTGACTTTTTTTGATGTTCGAGATCCATTGCTGCAGTCCAGGCCAGTTGGTGACAGGTCTTGTTGCATGTCATCATGATGTCATCATGCAATAGATTCATCAGGATCCTGTGAGAACCCCACTGATGGACACTTCTATCAGGCAATTGACATATCTGTGTCACCTGGAAAGGATGTCACTCTGCTGTGCAAGCTAATGGTTCGAGTCACTTGTCAACTGAAAGGGTCCATGAAATGGTCAGCCTACAGCCAGTGTCTCCATTCTAAGAAGAAAATTATGGATGGCATATGGCAGGGGTCCTCAAACTGCGGCCCGCCGAGGCCATTTATCCGGCCCGCTGGTAGGGGCGTATTTTCCGCAAGGAAGGGACACTAAGTACAGGGGCGAGCAGGGGGCTGCTGTACCTTACCTGGCTCCGTTCCCAGTCCCACGACGATCCAGTCCAGGAAGCGCTGATCCTTCATTCACTCCGGCCACTCCCTCACTCCTAAGTGTGCCGTGCAGACGGTGCTGCTGCAACCAGGTAAGCTGGCTGCAGCAGCACCATGCTGAAACAGGGGTCAGCAAGTTAAGTGTCATTGGTGTCAGTGGGAGGAATAGTGCCCCATCATTGGTGTCAATGATACTAATGATGGGGCACTATTCCTCCCCCCACTGACACCAATGATGGGGCACTATTCCTCCACCCCACTGACACCAACGATGGGGCACTATTCCACCCCCACTGACACCAATGATGGGGTACTATTCCTCCCACTGACACCAATGTTGGGACACTATCCCCCCCACTGACACCAATGATGGGGCACTATTCCCCCCCACTGACACCAATGACGTACTATTCCTCCCACTGACACCAATGATGGGACACTATTCCTCCCAATGACACCAATGTTGGGACACTATCCACTTCCCCCACTGACACCAATGACGGGGCACTTCCCCCCCCCCACACACACTGACACCAACAATGGGGCACTATTCCTCCCCCCACTGACACCAACAATAGGGCACTATTCCTCCCCCCACTGACACTAATGATGGGGCACTATTCCTCCCACTGACTCCAATGATGGGGCACTATTCCTCCCACTGACACCAATGATGGGGCTTGTTTCTTCCCACTGACACCAATGATGGGGCACGTTTCTTCCCACTGACACCAATGATGGGGCACTATTCCTCCCACTGACACCAATGATGTGGCACTATTTCTCCCACTGACACTAATGATGGGGCACGATTCTTCCCACTGACACCAATGATGGGGCACTATTCCTCCCAATGACACCAATGATGGGGCACGTTTCTTCTCACTGACACCAATGATGGGGCACATTTCTTCCCACTGACACCAATTATGGGGCACTATTCCCCCCCACTGACACCAATGATGGGACACTATTCCTCCCACTGACACCAATGTTGGGACACTATCCACTTCCCCCACTGACACCAATGACGGGGCACTTCCCCCCCCCCCCGCACTGACACCAACAATGGGGCACTATTCCTCCCCCCACTGACACCAACAATAGGGCACTATTCCTCCCCCCACTGACACTAATGATGGGGCACTATTCCTCCCACTGACTCCAATGATGGGGCACTATTCCTCCCACTGACACCAATGATGGGGCACGTTTCTTCCCACTGACACCAACGATGGGGCACTATTCCTCCCACTGACACCAATGATGTGGCACTATTCCTCCCACTGACACTAATGATGGGGCACGATTCTTCCCACTGACACCAATGATGGGGCACTATTCCTCCCACTGACACCAATGATGTGGCACTATTCCTCCCACTGACACTAATGATGGGGCACGATTCTTCCCACTGACACCAATGATGGGGCACTATTCCTCCCAATGACACCAATGATGGGGTACGTTTCTTCTCACTAACACCAATGATGGGGCACGTTTCTTCCCACTGACACCAATGATGGGGCACTATTCTTCCCACTGACACTAATGATGGGGCACGATTCTTCCCACTGACACCAATGATGGGCCTCTATTCCTCCCACTGACATCAATGATGGGGCACTATTCCTCCCACTGACACCAATGATGGGGCACTATTTCGCTCCATAAGACACACTTGGGGGGAAATGTCTGTGCGTCTTATGGAGCGGCCGGCCCAGTATTCCCGTTGTATGTCCGCAGTCTCTGGTCATCTCCTCTACTGTGTCCGCATGTGTTTATAGTTTTTTTTTTTTAAACCATAGTCCGGCCCTCCAACGGTCTGAGGGACAGTGAACTGGCCCCCTGTTTAAAAAGTTTGAGGACCCCTGGCATATGGCATAATATAAACACAAAAAATTGTTTTGTTTATTGTTGTAATGCTGCCAGAATGAACATTTGTATATATTTAAAAAATGTTTGACACCTGAAAGACAACACAGAAGTGCATATACATGATAAATGATTATTGAGGAATTAGTTGGTGTCAGGGCTCCGGGAATGACCAGAGGTGTGTGGACCAACACAGGGAAACACAGACTTCAGGTATAGCGTGTAAACAAGATAATTTATTAAGGACAACACAAACATAAATGCAGTGCAACAAACCAAACACAAAACTAAACACAAATACATACAACAAGGTGAAACAAACCCAAACCTAAACTGAGATATATATATATATATATATATATATATATATATATATGTATATATATATGGAGCACAACGTAGTCAGGCGGGCCGGGTCGGTAGCTAACGGGCAAACAGGGTACCAGGAGCGAGCAGAAGAGTGGTCAGGAATAGCCGAGGTCAGGACAGGCGGAGTTCGTTCAGAGTCAGGTTCAGAGTCAGGATCAAAGCAGGATCAGGCAGGAAGCAGACAGGATGCAGGTACAGGGGCTCATGGGAAACATACACCAAGGCACTGATCACAGGCCTGGTCCTGCTTAAATACACCTCCTGCAATAAGCCTCAGGTGATGGCCTGATTGCAGGAGTGAGATTCTGGCTGCTGAGAGCACCCGCTGGCCAGCCTTGGTACTGCAGACCACAAGGCAGGTGAGTCCCACCACCATTGGCGAGTCCATTCCTGACAGTTGGGTATCAGTATTGCACCTATCTCATTCTAACCTCCTTTGTAAATTAAACAACACCTCTATCTAAGACAAGTATTTTAGATTCTGCTGGAAGTTAAAGAAAATAGAAAAAGAAATTATGTGTATCTATGAGTACACTGCCCTATGATCAGCCAGGACTTTACTGTAAGTTTCAGCTGTGATTGGACTCCAGTAGTGTGCTTCATACCGTATTTTACATTGTCTAAATGAGAAATGAATACACTATGAAAAAGCTTGAATGGAAGTTTTTTTTTCATTGCATTTTTCCAACATTTGATAATTACAGGTACGGAATTTAATTTAAAAAAGAGGAAAACACACTAAAATAAAGGAAAATCTTGATTGAGAAAAACAGTGAGACCACCATTACTGACTTCTAGAATGTATGAAGGTAAAAAACCTTGAGCCTTTAGAACCACTTTAAGGTAGATGTTATTGCATAGAATACAAGTATGTCCAGGTAATTTGATATTTTGAAAATTAGCTTATATAATATGACTGGGTATGTATAAAAAGATGTTGTGCACAGCATCATGCCTCTCTCCTAACCAATTCCTGGGAACAGTTTGCCACTGAGGTCATCACAAACCATGCTGTTTAAAGTCTACAGAGTGCAATCAGTCTACCCTGCAGAAACCACCCTTTGAACCCATCAGGAATATTCCCTTGGATGGCCCCGTCTGCAAAGTAGCCTTTTTGGTTGCTATCACATCTGTCAGACATGTCTCTGAGTTGGTGGCTCTGTCTTGTAAGGAGCCGTTCCATTTACTTCACAATGACAATATTGACTTGCACCCAAAACCATCCTTTCTTCCCATAGAGGTATCAGTCTTCCACTGCAATAAGAACATAGTCCTACCATCTTTATGCCCCACTCCAAAGCATTCAAAGGAAATCTCTCTTCATTATCTGGATGAAGTAAGAGCTATTAGAGTCTACCTCAAAGCTACAGCTTTGATCAGACACATATATTCCCTATTTGTTCTGTCCTCAGGGCTGTGCAATGGACACTCTACTTTCAAGCCCACCATCATGAAATGGATAAAAAATGTCTTGGCTAGAGCTTGCAATCCCGAAGACAATTCTCCCCCTGCATTTTTAAATGCCAGTTCCACCAGATTGATGGGAGTTTCCTGGGCATTTTGGCACCCCCCAGCCCAGCAATGTAAAGACACCACTGGGTCTTCTGTTCAGAAATGTTCGAAGTTCTACCACACTCCTGCAGCGGCACCCTGAGGTTGGGTCTTTTTGACCCTTGCTGTTATTGGGTCAGTTGGAACAGTTTTGTTTGCCTAGTTGTTACCCACCCTTCTCATTCATTGCACAAGGAAATCCCAGGGTCTATAATTACTTTGTCTGTGTCCTGTCTTGTATGTTTACGATATGAGGAATTTTTACTTACCTGTAAATTCCATATCTTGGTACAGTACAGGCCACCCTCCCTTCCATCCAGTGGTTATTCTGCATTGCTTGCTACAAAATTGAGAACTTACAGAGTGGAGTAGGGGTATAGAAAAGGCACCCAGTTAACATCTCCTTGAAAGCTTTGCAGGTGTCCAATCACCTGAAGAAATTAACCTGTAACTCAGGGTCTATGAATACCCTGTCTTTGTCTGGTTGTGTACTCAAAGATATGGAATTTACAGGTAAGTCAACATTCCTCTCATTTGCCTTTAGTAAATCAACCCTACTGTCATGTTGCCCTGCATTTTTATAATACTATTTCAAGTATGGTATTTGCTTAGATGTTAAGACTTATCTAAAATCAAGAACTCATTTTTAATATATTGCAACTTACTGCTAAATATGGTGGCTGCTTTATTTATTTCTTTTCAGACATTTGCTTTCATCTAGTGATCCTACCAGGGAACATACTTCCTGTACTAGGCGACCAATGCTCTCTTACTGTACTGTATTTTTGAAGAAGAAGAAGCATTTTCACCCTCGGGTAGGAAGTATTTTAGGATTACAGAACACCTCTCCTCATCTCTATATCAAACGGAGAGATGTTCTGTAGTCTCAAAGCACTTCCTGTCCTAGGGTGACAACTCTGCTATTAGTCTGCTGAGAGAACTGGGAACAATGGTAACTGATAACATGCAGCATATGTGCAACTACACATGCAGGCTCTGATTCCTGCTTTGCAGTTCTAAACAAAGTTTTTTTCTTGTCTGCTCCTTCTATGAGACAGCCAGCTAACTAGAAAAAAGGCTGTTCTTTCTTAAGAGATGTGAATGATTGTTCCCTCTAGTGGCTTATCTAAAAACAGCCATATTTAACACAATAGCAAACTTCTCAAAAGCAAGCTTGTCAAATTCTGAAAGTCACATCATAATTTAGTTTAAAGGCTGAGTTCACTTTTAATTAAAAAATAATAAATGCACATATTTTTACAGGTACAGGTACGTATAGGTCTTTCTCCTCCTGCCATTGTGCCCCTGAAACTGTGGTGTGTGTTCATTTGGCTACCATATCTCCCCCTCCTCCCAGCCGAAGAGTCTGCAGTGGTGGTGAGGTCTGTGAGGAGGACAGGGACTAGTCAGTACAGTTGTTCTTCCCTTTTCTCCCGATGATGCATCCACAATGGATCATGGGATACACTGTCCTCTATACACTGCAGGGGAACGAGACTGCAAACTTCAATATCCAAATATCCTTGCACACAGTTGAGGAGAGAACAGTTTTCCCAGGCATTCAGGTACTTACCGAGATCTTTGGTTGGAAAAAGCGGAGCAGCAGACATCTTGCAACGGGGTGCCGAGAGAGAGGGAGAGCCACTGAGGACCTGAGTTGAAGGGGCCCAAGCTGTGCTAGGGTGCAAAGACCAGAGTGCTGGAAACAAACCTGAGAGGTCCTGTTTGTGAGGACTGAGTTACTGGTTACTGGGTTCCTGAGGACAGCAGACCATCAAGTGTTTTGGACAAGAGTCATTGTGTGTTAGGTTTGGTGAGCAGAATCAGCTGTGCTTATCCCATCACTGTCAGTGGTTTATTGCCAGTAGAGACTGCCTATTACTTAGCAACTCAACAGTCATTCACTGCACGCAGCTTTGAAGAGACAGAACAAAAGTGCACCACCATACTGATGGGGCCCCAATATTAGCTGGCTCAAGATTGCAAATTAGGCACCAGGAATTAAACAACCACCTTTCACGGGTACTACATTCTGGAACATCTTCCAATATTGGGGATTATACCAGGGGTATAATCACAGAGTGCACTCTGGGACACCTTTTGATTGATCATTGCAGAGAGTTACCTTTGATTGCCATTTGCATTGCCATTGCCATTTCACTGTGTTTGGTGTTACTGCGGACTAGGTTATTTGCCATATTATAGTTTAGTATTCACGTTACTAAGGCTAACACATTCATTCTATTGCTTTTTTACATTGCATTTACCTGCCATGCAACAATATATTCACTTTATCTACTGTCAAGTAGCTTGTGGTCTATTTACTGTGTACTAAAATAGTGTGTGGTATACCAATACTTAAGTTACAACCAAGTGTGTCAGAAGGGACAGAGTAGTTTGCAGAGTCAAGGCAGAACAGAGAAACCGTGATACCTAGTAGCTCCTGCCGGGGATAAGCACTACAATAGTAAAAAAATTATAGATTGCCTTCCGATCTCTCTTTTATCACTTGTCATGTTAAAGCACATATCTTTATTTTTTGTTTTTTCATTTTTATGACTTAACCACTTGTCATCCAGAGAATTTACCCCTTTTCCTGACCAGGCCATTTTTTGCGTTACGGTACTGCATCACTTACAATTGCGTGGTCATGCAACACTGCACCCAAATTAAATTTACATCCTTTTTTCCAACGAATTGAGCTTTCTTTAGGTAGCATTTGATCACCTGTGCAAGGACTGACAATTTTGAGAAAAAAACAACATTTTTGACTGTTATTAAACATGTCCAGTAAAAAAAAATGTTAAAAATCAAATTTCATCATAAATTTAGGCCAAATTGTATTCTGCTACATGTCTTTGCTAAAAAAAAAAAAATCCCAATACCTGTAAATTAATTGGTTTACGTGAAAGTTATAGCGTTTACAAATGGCGGTATATATACTGGGCTTTTTTAAATATATTTTTACTAGTAATGATGGCGATCAGCAACTTATAGAGGGACTGCGGCGGACATTCTGACACTGAGGGGAACTGACTTGGTGTCACTGACATCCACAGTGATCAGTGCAAAAAAAATACCTGACACTGCACTAGTCGCACTGGGCAGAAAGGGGTTAACATCTCGGGTGATCAAAGGGTTAATTGTGTGTTAGGGAGTGATTTTATTGTGTACTGTGCTGTGTTTTACTAAAAAGACCTGCTGCTTTCTATCACTCTGCTCTGCGGATGAGGGTCTATCAAAGGGTTAACTGTGTGCTGGGTGTGTTTTACTATGGGGCCGTGTGCTGGGTGTGTTTTACTATGGGGCCGTGTGTTTGTGCTTCACTGTAAGCACACTGCTTTGTATGGCTGTGCTGTGCACAGCCATGCAAAGCAGTGTGCACAAGCTGACAGGGAGGAGAATTGTTTCTATACAAACAGTTCTCCTCCCCGTCGGAGATCCTCGGCAATCACCAGTCACCGGCGAGTAATCACTGGCAGAGAGCCAGTGATTGACAGCCGCGAATGGGGGCTTGGGTAGAATGCGCGCGCACCTCGCACGAGCCCCCTACCTGGAAATGCAAAATCACGTGTATATATATCTATATATATATATACATACACGTGATTTTGCGCACCCGTGCCGCCATGTAGCAGTATTTCAGCTATAAGGCGGTCGGGAAGTGGTTAAACAACCAGCCAGGATGACAAATTGTGACTTGCTTTAGTTTTTTTGCTGCCACATGACCTTGCATCCCAACTGCGACATACCATGCTTGTATGTTATTTAACCCTCACTTTCAGCTGATATTGTACACATGTTCGGGCAGCATAATCCTGACATAAAGATTAGCCAGATCTAGAGCGTGCCTGAATTAATCCATTTGTTGGTGACTTTACATAACAAATGACTGGGTCAACCCTAGAAGCCTCGAGTGTATAATATGATGGTCCTCACTGGCAGACAGCTAATATCAGCTGAATTACATATTATCATTTACCATGCTCTATATAATATTTTTTATGATGTTCCAGTTTCTGAGCAATCCTTTATTTTTTGTTTTTGAATCTCCAAAACAGAGGTGTAACGGAAAAAGCAGAGGAACAAATAGTATTATAGTTTGAAGTAAGGGAATCCTGAAAAAAGACATAAATGCTACTCACTTAGATGGATTGTCACAGCCAAAATGAAACCATTATAAAGGCACTTGGAGAACACAACTGACCTCAAGCACACATTGTGCTGACTAGATGAGGAGAGTCACATGCAGTGTTTTTGGGTTCAGTTCTTGTTTGGCCAAGCAGCAAATTGTATTTTTAATAGTCAGTCCAAATCTTGATTCTGTTGGTCTTTACATGGCTAGAAACCAAAAATTTGCAGCAAAATATATCTGCTTATAATGGCATAAATATAGATGATAGACTAGATGATGGAAGATACAATTTTTAAAACAATGAACAATAATGCTCACATTACCTATACCTGTCAGATTTGGCTACCATTATGGTTAAATTTGTTGCTGATTCAGCCCCTGCATCTGAGAAGGGAACATTATGTTAAGCCAGAAGAAAATGAGTTAGGTGCTATGCCCCATGAATGGTGAACTTGACAGGTTAAAGCTAACAGATCTTTTCGGCACAATGTCCTTTTTATCATTGATTGATGTTGATTATTTGTTGAATACCACCTTGTGGTGATGCCACCAAGATCAGGAAAAGTTCAGAGTTATTTGGGTAACTGGTATGTTGTCAATGAGGTGCAAAGGAATTTCTAAACTTACGGAAAGTATATATTGTAAACAGAAATGAGCTTGGGACCATTTTCTTTACAGATTCACAATAAGGCTTTTAAACTTGCATTTTTTTTTCTTCAAAGCCATCAATAACAAGCTGATGACAGCATCCCTGGTCTCTATCTCTCACTGGCAGGACTCTGACTTCACTGCTAAGAACAGATTATCTAAAACATATTGATCAGCTCCTCTATGGCACTGCATGGACAGACAAAAGATCTCTTTGAGTAGAGAAAGCTTGCTGCATTCTTGATGTTTACTTGCATAAGCAAGGTGTATGATCAGTTATCAGATCAACCATGTAATACAGAGATTTATGACTTGTCTTCATCAACGGTTAAGAAGAGAGCATGAATCATGCCAATTCTGATCATTTATTTTCTGTATTAATGTGCACAAACTTATTAATGAAACCATAAATATTGGAAACTCTGTTACTCAAATTATTCTAACATTTGACAATAATTATATCTCCTAGATAATGCTTTAAATGCTTCAAGAAAATCAACATTTAGAGTTTTATGCATGCCTTTTTTAAAATCAAACCTTGCATCAAATTGCAGGGTCATTTTATTAATTAACACGCAATGATGGAGTGTCCTCCCGCAAGGTCTAAGATCATCAACATTCCCAGGATCTCACTGGTAGGCTAGTGATGTTACCCTCCCAAAGTGACATGGGAAAAAGGTGGGGTTAAAGGTAGATAATTTAAAGTTTTAATCCATTTGTAAAAAGCATGCTGTGCTACATTTACCTGATACAATGCAACTGCAGGTGTAATGTCTTGAAATTCTCAGCCTAAAAAAACAGTGGAATGTAACGGGTCTAGCACAGCCCAAAGTGTACGACAACAAGTAAACCACAACAAACTCATTTTTCCACCATATGTAGCATTTATTATATGTAAGTAAAAGATTTATATGGGGTGATAAAGCAAAACATGCAGCAACTACTTATTTGTATACAGTATGTATGTAGAAAAATATTATATACCACTAGGGATGTGTGTTAGATTTTTAAGAAAGCTTTTATTTATTTATTTACATAGGGCCTAGTTTTTTCAGAGTTAAGTAAGGGCCAGTGCATGTGTTAGACATGTAGTTAGACACTTGCAGTAAAGTGGACAAAAATACCTGGTAAGCATTGTTGCACTTTACTGAAAAACATCTTCCACAGCCTGTTAGCCTCCAGACCCTTTGGTCTGTAGCATAAGTTCTTCTCTTAAATCTCTAAGTTTTTCTCTTAATGAAAATTGCAAATAGGTGTCAGCTTTGCTGCCAAATAACCATAAATGTCTAAGGTGTCAATGAAGAACGTTAATAGAAGTTCTAGAAAGAGAAGTGACTTTAAGCATACTCAGAAAAATGCAGCAGTGTCTTTCTCCAACTCCCATGCACTGTAAGGGATGCTGAACTGTGCATAGTACATACAGCAAGTATTAAATGTTATCTAATCCCTGCATGCTGATTTTTTTGATATGGGGAGAATATCCACGCAGTAAAAAAAATTTGAAATACTTTTTAAAGATAATTTCAAACACACTTTCATTTTTATAGTCAGGTAAATATGAAACATTGTGTATCCGTATGTTCTTAGTATCTTCTATTCAGCCAGTAGGTGGAGCTCTAGTCTCTTTTTCACATTATTAGCATAAATACTTTTTAGCTGTGCTGAAAGAAGCCCAATGTTTACAGAACTGAGCAGTGTGACTAGTCCCTTATCAAAGGGCTCAATCTGGGGTTTCTATCAGACAAATGGAGCTGCTATACTGTGCTGTGCATTTCTAGGAATTCTTTGTCATGTGTTAAAAATATTATGTGTATAGACTCTATATAGATAGTGCAAAAAACACAGATTAAAAATGTATAAACAAATCAAATTTGATGCAAAACCATTGTAGATTCCCTTTAAGCAGCAATCTAAAAAGCTATCCAAAAGAAATGCAGGTTTTCCTTATTTATTATTCATTTAACTGTTCTACTTCTGAAAAACAAAATATGTAAGATGAGCCATAACTAATATATGTATAGTTTTATATTTTTAATATTACATTTGTGCATTATATTTGTAATGTATACTTTCCCTTCTTACTGCAGTTATGCTGAATATATTATTTTAGTTCACTATGCATAATATTATTAATTTCTCATTTAAAATTGATTTCATATTTCCAAACACCTATATTTTCTTTATTCAGACATAATGCTAACTTAATAACCAATTTATTTTGCAAATCAAAACTAGCCAATTACCATAGCTTAACATATACTATATATTTTGCATTTTTTCATCTGTTAAACAATAAATACATTGTTTAGTTCTAATGTAAGAGTATTCTTAAACACACACACATGAAATATCTATGCATTTTATTTGTAAAATAAAGTTTATTATGATATAATTTTTCCAATAAACGATTTCTTGAAATTGACAACTGAACCGCATTTTCGCACAGGTCCACATATGACATACACTGCACTTTCCACCAAAAGTATATCCTATGTGACAGTGAAAGATTCAGAATTCAGCACAGTAACTAATATCTCAATGCAAAGTGGAGTTAGGAAGCCACTTTAAGCAATTTAGCTAAAGGAAGGGATACGTAAGTTAAATTGCTTTTTTTTTTTTTTTTAATTCCCCCTCCCCATCTACCCGCTAAACAGAAAATCCTTGGAAACTTAAAACTCTTTTAATCAGCTCGAAACCATTCGTGAAGCTTTTCAGCTATAAGGCAACATGCATTGCCTCTGATAAATGTCTATCACTCATTTGCATATGCTAACAGCTGCACTTTAATCAGTGTTCTAATCCCTAACGATATTAATGAATTTTTTTTTATGGTGCTTTTCCCCCCTCCTCTGTCTCTTTCTGTCTTTCCCTCTCTCTCTTTCTTGGTATCATGTTTGCTAATTCATAGCTGATCGGTAGAGAGTCTATACCGCTTTTTATGAAGGATATAATAGGCTAGTCCTGTTATCCTGCTCGAACAAATAATTAACACTACAAAGGGGACACGTTCTGCTGAAAAGAGAGAGTATGAAGGCTTGTACATGCCTCTCACTTCTTTACTGCTCTCTTTCTTGATTGTTCTTCTATCCTCCTCTGCTTTGTGTAAGTTCTTTTCTACTTACAAGAGAAAGACATTCAATGAAATGTAGCTACACCACAACTGAAGCTATTGCTACTGACAGTAAACCCTGCTTGAAACTTTCTTTTTATAAGGAGTCAAGTTGATATAGTTACTACTGAGTTCTACTGGCAGACCACTTAAAAAGCACTACCGGCACTGAGGACAGGAGACGCTGAAGTTTCAAGCTTTGGATCTTCAAAGTGCCCAGCCTGCTTGTATTTGGACTTTTGTAGGCCAGGTGCACATTTACATCATTAGCTCTGCCTTTCCTCTCACACAAACAGGGGAGATACTGTAAACTGAGAAATAAAGAAATACACAAAGGAATATTTCCTGGTTGCAAAAAGTTTTTAGGAAAATCCACATACGCACTGACCTTAGATAGCATTATCTTATTACATATGTAACTGTTAGTAATGAAAAAAAGAATTAATTTATTGGTAGGAAAAAAAGTTATTCTTTTATATATGAAACACATGAAATGTCAGCTATGATTTTATGTGACAACTACTATTATGGCTAGCTCTACCTAGACTAGACGAATTAGATAAACGCAAGACACCCCAAATATGTGCTGCAGTACTAAAAGGCCATTTTTTTTTTTGCAATTTAAATACAAACATATACAAAATCATCTCAACAAATGCTAAAACGTATAAGCATTTACAAACAATTCTTCCTCACTAAAATAGTAATAAGGGAGCTTGATCTAAACAATATTATATTTCTCCCAGCAATTGTGTTGAACAATTGTCTGGAAGGGTCCGTGGTAAGACCTGGGTCTAAAGTCATTACCTTAAAACTATACCATACAGCCAACAATTACACAGTATATGAATCAAACCATTTCTTTGAAAACTCACAGCTAGTGTTCCTATCATGTGCTCAATTAGCATACGAGTATAAAGCCACCAGCAGAAGTAAATGTGACCCAGGGTAGAAGCAGAGGGTGTTAACAGATTGTAACAGGAACAACGTCCGCCAAAACATGTTCTACATGCTCCAGGTCCAAGACATTTAGGCCTCATTCACAGAATGTTAAAGAAAACTCTCCTAGAGACTTTCATCCTGGCAGCAGCGTTTTTGCAGAAAAAAATGCATGATGCTTGTAAAAGTATCTAATGCCTTTACAAGCATTTAGGCGCATTTACAGGCATCAAGCACTTGAGTGTTGATTCATTTAACTGGCCAGAATAATAGTTTATTCTGGACATTGAAATTATTTAATGCTCAAGTGTTAAACACACCTAGCATTACCAAGCATTTAGATACGCATCAAGATAGTGCCTTAAAGGGGCAGTTAATTGAAATCTAATCCTGTCTCTGCACTTACTGAACCAGGGGCAAATTCCAAAAATGGCATATGGGAAATACGTAGAATACTTCAAATTTATCTTTGCACTCTAACCACATTTGTTTTGTTTTTTTTAAATGGGAAATCATTAGCTTTGTGACTTTGCCCCAATGTAAAATACTTACCCTAAAGTACCTGGTTAAAGATACCCCCACTGAGTTCATTTGGAATTGTATACCTAATAATGTGACATTTTTTGAAAGAGAAGCAATAGTGACAGATTTGAGTCATGTCTAGGGCCATACATTATTGATTATGTGGGATGCCAGCTTTTGAATGTATAGATGCTGTGAATGTCTCCCTCTACCCTTTTCTTGCAGTACTGTATCAGCAATGACTCCATTCCTACTTTTTGACTTGTCCTCCTGACTGAATACAATACATCAATAATGGAAAGAGGAAGTGTCATCACAAATCCCTAGCTAACCTGGAAATCTTTATCTCATAATATTACCGGCTTTTACAATTTACCTTAAACTCTATATGTAAAAAGTAAAACACATCTAGAAATTGTAGGATTAACACTGCTTAACAGAGAAAAACACATTTCGAAAAATACTTTGATTAATTCATTTGAAAACTGTGAAGGAAACCACATTTAAAAGCAAATAGTAATAGCGCACTAGATAAAGTAAGTGAAATAATATAGCTTACAACAGCAACTGAATTGATTATAGGGCCAATTCACATCAGTGCGTTGATCTGCGTTTTAGCGCAGCTGTTAAACGCAGATCAATGGAAGGACATCTGAAAAACAATACTTTCCTGTAAAACATCAAACTAACAGTACTGAAAAGAAATACAGCACTCACTAACACAAAATAAACATCAGTGGTTACATAGGAGTACCGCTTACCAATGTGACTAACAGCATATCCGAATAAGTTACTTGCAGCATATAGAGACTCCACAAGACAGATAAAAAGACAGAGCAGGTCAAACAATGCAATGCATATTAGAAACAGAATTGTACGAACTGCTCTGTCTTATTACCTACCCAGTGCTGAAAGCAAAATATTTGACCGTTTTGGAAGTATCGCTGCTGAGGGATGTTCTTGAATGGGAGTCTGAATGCTACTGAAGATGCAACCACTAATGTTTACTTTGTGTGAAGGTGATCTCTGATAATTCTTTTATAGTAGACTTAACATTTTTTGTTTCAAATTTATATATATATATATATATATATATATATATATATATATATATATTTCTCCATGGCAAACTCTGATATTGCCTTGTAATAACAGTGATGACATAATCCCTGTGCTAAGCTTGTGCAAAGACTAGAGCTGTAGGTGGGACCCAAGAGGTCCACCAACTACAAGCTGCCTTCAGAAAATGACAAAGTGGCAAGTAAAGGACCTGAGCCCCAGAGAGAGAGAACAGTAGTGAATGGTCTTGAACACAGGACGTTTTCACACAGAGACAAAGTGCAGGAGTTGTTCAATGCACAAATTTGGAGGAAATACACAATTGACACCAAGATTCAAGCACAAATACACACGACTCTTGTATTTGGACAATATTTGCTTAGCCTGTAGGTCATGTTTAAGCAGATTCCCAATAGCTTATAATATACGATGTTATATTTCAATTTGATTTTCTAACCTACTATAGAAATTTTCCTTAGCATATTATCTATTTTTAGTCTTGGCAACCATTCAAATTTCACCTTTCATCAATTCTAAACAGTCAGCACACAGAGATGGTTACTATCGATTACTGCACTTCGTACATTGCTATTTTACTTGTTTAAAAGGTCGCTAGGTCTTTTACAGGGAAATGACACTGTTTTTTCAAAGATTTTGTGTTTCTACCAAGTTCAAATTGGGCCTTTACTGATAACGAATAACTACTGAGATTTCTAGATAAGTCACTGAGATACCATACTTTTTCAGTCCAGGCGGGATGATTGTCTTTCACAGAAACAGTGGGGTAAAGTCCTATGTAACATTATTAAGCAGGAAGCAGCGCATGTTTTTATAACAAGTAAACAGTTTTATCTCCATGTGGATTTCAAATAGAAGCATACATTTAAAAAAAAGTCTTCTTTAAAACAGATATCCAAGGACTTCTTTAGACCAAGCAAATCAAATCATATCACATGTATTAAGAATAAAGGGCTACAGATGTCCTCTATAGTCTATAAATAAATATATATACATATATATATATATATATACCGGTATATATATCAGTTGTATATTATCTAAAAGAGTTAAAAAAAAACCCAGATTTTTTAAAAATATTTTTATTTTTTACTAGGTTACTATAATAAACTACTGTGAGTCTGGTACTCCAAGGTTTGAGATAGCCATTGTTCTGGGAATGCAAACATAAATTGGAAAAATCTAAGGCAACAAACAGCTAAAGGAGTCTAAATATGTGCAATTCTCCTCCTCTCCTAGAGAGAGTGCTGTTTAGACCTTCAGTCTGTAGGCGCAGCCAAAAGAGCAGCACTAGTGCCAAGCATTTTTAATTAGATAGCCCGACGTGCACTGAAGCAATCCATACTAAAACTTTTATATGATGATAAATAAAGCAAAATGATATGAATATCAATCTGTAAACTTTTAAAATAAAAATTACATAGTTTCTATGTAAACAGGACATTGCTTCCAAATATTCATTGTAATTAAACCGTATAAATCCAAGCAATATAAGAGACGTTTGAATCTGTAGCACTGGTTGCATCAGGCATGTCTAGCATTACAATATATTCCCTGCTATTACAAGAATTCCAAAAGGTAATAAAATGATAATGTGATAACAGCCAATCATATTCCAGGTTACTGATGTCATATCACTGAAAAATGGATTCTGAGTAGTTGTTATGGGTAACTGCACTTTATACTTTATTCTTTGCTTTAATAGATAAAGCCTGTATATGCTTTAAGCTGGCTAGCAGGTCTGGTCATTTGTCGAGTCCAAACTCGCTGAATTGTTAAACCATATACTACCCGATTATCACAAGTGTTGCCCAGACCTACGGTGTTGCTTGCCGGTAATGTGCGGGCATCAATATGTCTTTCTGTCACGCACTATGGGCTTCGTTCTTACACTCAGTTGCTGGAAGGCAGTGAATACCGGTAAGGTCATCATCGCCGTTTAATAATGGGAGTCGGTACTCTGGCAATATGCGTTATTACTGAAAGTTGTTTGCCAGTAATTTTGACAGAGGTACAGACTACAGGGCTATTAGGAGCCTACTCTGCCATCCTCACACACACCCCTCCCTCCCCCTTTCTATTCGGAGAGAGAATTAAAACAGATTTGGAGACGTTGCAAGAGAGCGGTGTCAATGCTGCAATACACGCCGGCTGATTTATACAATTCATTTGGGCCATTAGTTTTCATTAAAGATCAAATGGAATGGGTACTTACTAACAGAGAGGCCTTTAGGGAACTGAATTGCAGAGAAGAAAGAAGATTAAACTTTACATTCATCCCAAAATTTAATTCAGAAGTAATCAATCGCATAATGGACCAGGAACTGTGGCTGGGTGATTGAAATGAAATTACCATATTTTTAATCTTAATTTTCCACACTGTTTATCTGACACTGTCAATATAAAATACAAACAGATAATGAAATAGCATTATATTGACACTACAATCATCTCTCGAGCAGCCCTCAGTGATTAAACTGCTGGAATGTTTGATTACATTTTCTTGCCTGACATTACAAATGACACGGATGCTTCCCCTAGACTCTGCTGCAAGGCAGAAAATGAGTCTATCCATCAAACGGCGCTGGCAGCTACCCCTCTCTGTCAATAGCTGCCAGCGGGGAAAAAAAGACAACACTTCTGTCGAAACGTTTAGCAGACAGAAAAGGGGATAATAAAAGAGAGAGAGAGAGGAGGATGAAAAAAAAGAGGGAGGGTGAGGGAGGGAAGCAAGAAAAAGAGAGAGAGAGGGAAAGAGAGAAGAAGAAGAAGGGGCCGAGGCATTGAAGGAGAAAGAGAGAAAAAAAGGCCCGTGTAGGGGAGGGAGCGGCGGCAGAGAGGGGCTTGTGTTCAGCTGAAGACTAGAATAAATACACAGGGATTTGAGATGCTAAGAAATGAAATTTGACAGATTCTGTGTCATGTTCTGGCAAAAGCTTTTTGATAAGAGGTGCTTGTAGTGGCCTGAATAAATACCAAAGGACAACAGTGTTCTTGCTAGTCATTATACACGAACAGATGTTAGCGCAATTAGAAATCCGGGCTGAAGAGGGGGGTCTGACACGGCAACATCAAACTTCCACAGGGATGAAAGGAAAGGAAGAGTGAGGAGTTTAGTAAGGAGGGAGAGATGGGGATTCTTGCATATCAACAAAGCCGGAGCCGCGTCTGCGTCAGAGTATTAAACAGGGCTTATGCGGCAAAAGAGATCATTGTCTATGGCTGGCAGGGCATTCTGGGACTTACAGTTCCTCACTAGCTGAAGGAGAGCTGGCTACCAAATATTAGATAAATTAAATTCTTAAGATTCAGCCTATATTATATATACTAATTGAAAAACTATTCATAGTTGACGTTTATTTTTATTTTCGCTGTTTCTTATGCAATTTGCATCAGGATGTTAGAAGATTTTCCGAAATCCTGGAAAATCTCTGTGTGTGAGATTGAGCCCTTCAGTCATTGAAAGCACTTATCATTTCCTTCTGCACCCCTATCCTTCTGCACCCCTATTTCCTTAGGCAATCCTCACACAAGTATCCAATCAATCTGTTTAAGGTGATTCAAGTCTTCCTTGAAGCTAAGACCTGTAGGAGTTTATTCCTGAGTAATAATTGATATTTGGAAGTATTATAAATATATTTAGTATCACACAGATACAATATATTGAAAAAAATCTTTTGATCTTTTAGCATTTTTGTTTTTCATAAAAACTTTTTTAAAAATGCCAAATGTATGCATGCCATAAGAGAATTCTAGCCAAGTTGAAAATCAGTTGGACATTGGTGTGATAATGTGATCTTTTTTGCCTCGTCTATTTTGTATGACTGGTCCAAGGTCAGTCATTGGTATTAGAAGCCAGTTAGACTAACTACTTGACACCTCCAGCACCAGCCTATCATGGCTCAAGCAATAGCGATCCTTTGAATTGGAATAATTTCTTGATCTCTGAAATCTGTTAGTCAAGGATTCTAGTATTTCCCATAGACATGCCATGGTCACCTTATCTCATGACAACTATCTTTAATGTTTATGAGCAAGTAAAAATGTCATACCCAATCCCACTGCTCCCAATCCACCTGTACAGATAGGTATATAGTATGTAGAATACCTTTGATGGCTTCTAGTCTGAAAATGCTTGTTTCCTGACTCTCATGCTAATTAAATGCATTCAAGGCCATATTTGAGGACCTAGAATAGACATTGTCTGCTAATTGGCTAGTGTATGGGCCTCCAAGAATTTTATGGAAGCTAGATTTTCTCACCAGACTGGCAAGATGCATCAGCACCTCTGTGTTTATTTTATATGACCACTTACGTTGCCTTCATTTTAATTATGGATACTTTGGGTGTAAAAAGAATGTAATGGGCACAATTGGCTGTTTACCAAATTTTTAACAGATTGGCCCACCAACTGCCAAGAATAAAAACATAGTTGCACTTCCAATTCAAACTGTGTGGAGTACTTTAAAATGAAAAAAAAAATAGATTACAATCTCTCTCATCCATGATTCAGTTGAATGCTAGGACTCCTTCAGAGATCAACTCCAAGTCCAAGGATACACTGTTCAAAACCTCCCATTTGACTCAGCACTATACTGTGGTGCATAGAATCAATTCCTCTTCACAGAATACAAAGAAATATGTAGCAGAATAGAGACAATTGAGATTTCTGCTTCATTGTCACTTTGTTTTAAACCTAAAGTCTATAAAAAAAGCACCTGCTGATGTGTTTCGACTTTACAGGGCCTCAGTCATAGACATTGATGACTCAGGCCTTGTAGTGTGGAAGAGCATCAGCAGTGCTATTGTATGGACTTTATGTTTGAAATAAGCTCACATTTGGAGGGGATATATTGAGTACTGACATTTTACTGCATACTCCTTCAGAGGTTGTTAGGGGTTCCTGATGGTGCTTGTATTGGTCTGCCATTTACATCACTCAGTAGATCAGTGGTGTGGGACCAGTTATTTCTCTGCTCTTGTCTGTCAGGTAAGTAACCACTGACACCAATGACCTCTTAAGATGTTTCTAAAGGGTCATTATTCCTAAGGACACTAATGTAAGGTGACTCTACACTTAGTGGGCATATTTATTTATTATTTTTCTTTTTAATTCATGATTATAACATATGATAAATCTGCAGCAGCAAAGGATTAAAATCTGCCATGGGTGTCAAATATGCTATTATGTCGCATTCCTTTTTATGTATTATTATATCTACAAGCTATTGATCAAACTAATCTACCATGATCTGTAGATATGATTTTTTTTGGCAGACACTTCTTGAGGCCTGAAAATTATTCCAATATTTCCTCTGTGGTAAAAAGGTTGAAAAAGACTGCTTTAGAATATGATTAAAGACACTAAGTACAAAAAAAAGCATTGCACACATTTCTTTTGGCCAGTGAGGCAGCTCATCATAGTGATGGACCAGTAGGAATTTGTGGGGAGGGAAGTAGTGACAAAATCCAAACCTACCTGGGGTTCAGCACTAATGGCAATGTTTTTGAGGGTTACAGAAGGTAAAGGTGCTTTGTCTTTATATAGTACTTACAGCAGTTTTTTATCAACTGGCAGGCTCTCCTCAAAGGTTTACGTCAACAAGCTTTGAGCATGTCGATGGGCGATGGGTATGGATTTGTGATCAGCTTTCATGACACAAGTGTCTAGAGCCTGTTCTTAAAAATAAAAAATGTAACAGCCTAATTATATTGTGCAGTTTATAGTTTATTTATAATTACACTTGCACATTTGCATTAAGTGTACATTCAAAGTAAATAGGCTACCTTGACTCATGAAAAATGGTGCATTTATGCATATACAGTAGCACAGACAAAAGTGTCAATGGACCCTAATTGCAGGAAAGCAGACAAGTGTGAATAGGCCACATAAATATCATGCTAACAAGAATAGATGTTGTTTCCAGACAAGGCAAGTGTGCAGGTAGAGCTACTACAGGAGATATTTTGTCCACACTGCACCTTAATTACCATGGCAAGTTACAGAGAACTGATGAGGATACCGTGGTGATGTTGAGGTAAATACAGATCTTCCCATGAGGAGGGTAGGTTGTTTTCAGTCAAGGGGTTAGAATAAAAGGATACATTGTTTAATTCCTTTCCAACCTTGCTATAGCCAAAAGTCAGCTACTGCACGGTCGTCCAGTTCTGTGAGGGCATCCATTGATGTCCTCCCAGAACCACATCTCGCATGCACCTGGCATGCTATGTGATTGCTGTGTCCATCAGACACAGCTGATCACAATTTGTAGTAGAGGGTCAATCACATCAGCCCTTTACCATGTGATCAGCTGTGTCCAATTATAGCTGATTACATTGTAAACAGGCTTGCAGGTTATCGGCAGTCCTTTCCTTATGCGCTGTCACAGCATGAGGAGAGGAAAGCTGGTAATTCACATGGGATATTTACACTGATAATCAGGACACTGATCATCAATGCCCTGATTATCAGTGCAGCCCCATCAGTGTTGCCTATTAGTGCCCATCAGTGCCGCCTATCAGCGTACATAAGTGAAGGAGAAAATTTACTTATGTAGCACTACCCCCTTAGGATTTGCTGAGTTTTGGGTCCCCCTATAGTTCTGCAAAGCCAGGCAATATGCATCTTCCATTCAGACTTGTACCAGGAGACAGAAACCAGTCCTTGAGCTTTGTTTTGAAGTTTTATTAGGGGTTTAGAACTTGGATAGAGTAAGGGGTGTATGGGATGCTAAGGTAATGACAACTGAGGACAAACTAAATTGAACTATATTACAAGCTTTTACACAGAAATCCTTTTCTGGAGAGCTAGGCAGCATCTCCCAATATACCTCTCCAACCCCAGATGCTCCTCAATTTGGCTGTATGCAGAGTGAGTTAGGTTTCCCATCCAAATGCTCTCTCCCCTTTCTGGCCCAGGGGGTGTAGGTGTATTCACTAGGTTCTTCTCCTGTGCTGCTGTTGGGTCGGTGGCTGCTACCAGGCCTATCAGCTGGGCTGCTCCTTCTGTGCCTCCAGGTGGTTCTCTCTCAGGGGGCCAGTGACGTTCACAGCATTCCTGCTCTCCAGCCTCACTTCTGGAGGTGAGCCCCTTCCAGCCTGGGCTCCCTCCCAGGCTCCTGCACCTCGGCCTCACTCTTCCTACTCTTCCCTCCTCCTGCTCCGCACTGCGGAGCAGGCACCCTTACCCTTAATGGTTGTCCAGGTTGGCCAGGATTACTCAAGAGTATGAGCCAGCCACTCCTCAGATCCACCCACTGCCTCTAGACCTTCCTGCAAAGCTCTAGAACAGGGGGAAATTCCAGAGGGGCTGGCCTGCAGAGCCTCTCAGCCCTGATCACTATTTGACCCCACTCTGGCTATTACATCTGGGCTGCTACTCAGCTCCATCTAACTAGTGGAGTCTAGCTCCCCCTCCTAAGTAGGAGGGCGCTACACTTATTTGCAATATTTTCTAACAGAAACTCATAAAAACGTTTTTTTTAATCAAAATTTTTAGTCTTTCTTCATTTGTTAAGCAAAAAACAAAAACCCAGTAGTGAATAAATACCACAAAAAGAAAGCTCCATCTGTCTCAAAAAAAATTATAAACATTTTGTTTGGTTATACAGGTGAAACTCGAAAAATTAGAATCATCACAATTTCGACAAATCACGGCTTGAACTACCTTGCTTTGCATGTAATGAGTTTATCTCATATATTAGTTTCACCTTTTAAGTTGCATTACTGATATAAATGAACTTTTGCACGATATTCTAATTTTTCGAGTTTCACCTGTAGTGTTGCATAACCGCTCAATTGTCATTCACAGTGCAACAGCACTGAAAGCTGAAAATTGGCCTGGGCAGGAAGGTAGTGAAAGTGCTCAACATTAAAATGGTTAAAAGTACATCTTATAAGGCAGAGCAGAATAGGCAGTGAGGAACAGTGATTGTACAGCATGTCATACAGAATGAGAAAGTAAAGAATGTACAACATGACATACGGAAATGAGCCAGTATGCATTAGTTATTGTGGTATGTTAAGAGCCCATTTGCACGATCATGCTGAGAAAACATTTTACCTGGCTAGGTGGGCCACTGTTCCAGTAGTTCCACCAATTCATCTTCCACTGCTGTGATAATCAGGAAATCCACTCCAAGAAATATTAGGCAACTATTACAGGATGGAAATCATGTAGACATGAAGTGTTAAGCTGCTGCCTTAAAATATTTAGACAAATAATGCATTTAAATCATAAGGAAGTATTTAAATCAATGCAAAACTATATGTATAATAAATCATATCTGTAGTAACTCATATATAAACATACAGTAAATATTCTAATACAATTATAAAATGAAATTAATGATAATTCAAATATATGCATGAATAAATTAAGAGTAAATCTGGTGTCACTTGACTTCTTCAAGGGCCCCAACTTGCCACTTATACCTACACTTGTTCATTTTCTTTTAAAACACAACATAGTAAAAATGCAAGCATAAATGCCATTTGTTATTATGTGTTTTGTTGCAGTGCCATGGATTTTTGTGTGTTACTATGCATTAAAGTAACCTTGTCACTAGAGAAATATGGAAGCTGCCATTCTTGACCTCTTTCTGAAACGGCTAGTTGAGGGCATACTGACATGTAATTGCTGAAAGAACGATGTAAGAATTCACTTGAAACAATCAATTAAAGGAAATACCAACAAGAGAGAAAAATGTTCTCAGGGCTGCACAGAATTGCAGCAAAATTCACCATCACCATGTGCATACGGTGTAGTCTAAAAAGCTGTAAATAGAAAGCATGAGAGAACCTACCTTGGAATGAAGCTTTTAAGACGGTTGGTCCCAATGGATGCTTCCTGGGGTGGTGTTGTCATGGCAGTGGACGGAGTGTGGTGCTCCATGTGGAAAGAGAGCCCACATGTGGTTCCCAAGATAGCTGTGGCATCCTGGCCAGTGGGTGGCCCCAAGAGAAGCTGGAGGAGGAAGCATATTATAGTCAGGAGGAGAATGGATATGGGGCCTGAGGCCTGATTGGCTCTAACATCAGCACTGGGAGGACGGGGTGGGACCTGGGTTTTAAAGGAAAACAGAGAGCTAAGAAAATGAATTCTTTCATTGTTTGAGGACAATGACTCGCCCACCCACCTTGATATTCATCTGTTTATTTACAGGTCAGTGTTATCTTGGTAAAAGGACCTTTTGGGTGGATCAGGGCACCTCACAAAGTTTGGCACCCTCTCAAGGAGGCTGCGAGAGAGAATGTATTCTGGTAAGGAGGCTTGGGATTGGCCTGGAGTTGACATCGAATTGTATAGCCCTGCCCGCTTCTTCTTAGGTAGGACAACCACCCTCCTGTTTAAACCCTCCCCCATATTGTGTCATACTTCCCGCCAGATGCTCGCTTTTATTTCAGAATAAAAGGCTTGTCCACACACAAATGGGATTTCAGAACTTTACTGCAACTTAAGATCTTCATGTAAGTTTCTGTGGTAAATCACATTTGATATACTATCAGAATCTTTGGCACAGAACACCACGTGTGAGACTAGAAATTCTGCAGCAGTCACTTAAGTGTGGAGCACAAATATACATCTTTAGTTAAGCCATCTTCCTTCCTCTTCATTACTCTTCTTAGGAGCAGCACAGTGTTGGAACCACTTCCCCATGTATACTAAGTCCACAGTCCAAGGCTTCCATCACCAAGTCACAGGACCTGTAGCTGAGGGTCAGGTGAATCAAGGTGCTTTTGTTAGTATACCAGTCTCTTCCCAATGTCCCTACTATAGCTCTGCCCAGCCGGGCACACACCCAGATGACATACTCATTCCCACTACTACTAGCATAATAGGGATCTGTCCAGGCCTACAAGGCCTTACGCACCCCGCTACAGGAGCCACAGAAGAAGGTCAGGAGAGCCAGGGATACTACAACTTCTCCTAAGTTGATGCCATTTTTTATAGTGTTTTCTGGAACTCAGTGGGTTAATAGTGCTCTATGTTAATTGTTGTATAGATGTTTTTAAGCGGTCCAGCCCCTAGCTCCAGACTACCTAAACTTTGTTGCCAGCCTTATGTCATATGACTCAACAAAGGGGCCACGCACCTAAATGTGTTGTCTTGACAATTGACTATGTCACTGTCACTGCAGGGTCCTCGAAGTGTTTCCAGCGATCATGGCTTTCACTTCTGGTGACACAGGTGTGCAGCTTCCTTCCCTTTCAGGGAATATGATCCAAAGCATGCTGGATGTCATTTTCACTGTTTGGCAAACTAAAGCCCTTACCATGAGATCTGTACATCTGACACCCGTGGCTCTCTTATGACATGGGGAAGCTATGTAAGCTTATTGATAACCCAATGTGATTTGATTTTGTGGAAATTAATATACAGTTTATTGCCTGTCTTTTAACTCATTAAAGGCCTTTGAATGATCACCTTTCTTGAATTCTATACATCTGGGGCTAGAAGAGGGATTTTTCTAAAAGGGGAGCTAACACCTGCTTATAACTTACCCCTTCCACACTTGAATGGCAACAGAGTCATCAAGTGGCAGGCAAACTAACTGCATCTGCCAACACTGACTGTGTGGAGGAGTTCTATTTCTGTAGGCAGACACAGGGAGGGGAGGTGGAGATGTTGCAGCTACAGCATGGTAGGCATTACCCAATAAGTGCATCTCAGACTTTCCCCACAGCTGGCTGATTGCAAGTAGACGCTCAGCTGCAGGATAAGTCCTGAGTGGGCCAGGAATTTGTTATGGAGGCTCTGGAGCCAGGTGTATATACGCCTCAGTGCTGTCTAAGAGGCATCTACTGAGGTTGTCCTTTTGGGCGGTGAGCGAAAGGCCACAATCTGCAGGAGGACTTCTTGGCATTAAATGTTGAAAAGTTATCAAATAAACCTGGGTCTCCCAGATTTTGCCAGAAAGTGGTTATTTCGTTATTTTGGTTACAACTTAGGGAAAGGGGGTGTAGTAGTCAATCCAGGCTATATACTTTACAATCTGACAGAATGCAAACATAGGATGGGTCTTCCCATTATGTATGTCTGCTGCAGCTCACTATGCAGTCAACATTGCACTTTTGATGGCAACCAGTAAAACTGCCAGTTAGCACTTGGAGAAAATGCCTCCCTAAATGGATAGCTTTTCTAAGCCAAGTCAGATTTTGTAAAGGACTTAGGATGGCTCCCACAAACCATAGATTTTTGACTCTGGCTTGTCAATACTTATTGAATTTTGCCAAAATTAATGAAAATGTACAGACAAGGGTCAGACGATTTGACACACTGAACTACCCATAATAGATGATATTCTTTTAATTAAGCCAAATATATTAGTAGTAGTAGTAGCTGTAGTAGTAGTAGTAGTAGCAGTAGTAGTAGTAGTAGTAGTAGTAGTGGTGGTAATGATTATTGATGCAGAAATATTTGTTTTTACCTTTATAAAATGATGTTAAAAAGCTGTATACTACACTTGCATTCTTTTTGGTAACCTTACCTTGTAACCCCTTCCCCTCACAATCTGTTATGGAACACACTAGCACAATGTACGCCTAAGGATAAATGTGCTTTGAAAGAGAATTAGTTTGACATGTGTATACCAACAGACAAGATTATTATTTAGCATTCCCGTGGAAAATAACATAAACCACTAGAGAAATCTAAATATAAATTAACAAGCTCTCTTAATAACCATATTCAGGAAAATAACAAGATAACTCATTTGCCTTTCTCAGAATACCTTGTAAAATGGAAATCAGGAAGGGTTTGACATGTTTTCTAAATATAAACTGATTTCAACATAATGCTCCTCAATCTCCTATGGTAAGTATTTCTGGTCTACATATTGGGCAAGCCAGTTTGATCAACTGCAAAGATAACTTTATGTTTACTCTAAAATATATCTAAACCCAAGTACAAAAAGTATATTTTTTGCAAGTACAGAGAAATTCCTGTTGATCCTGCCAAAATTCTAGTGTTTTTGTAACTTCCTGTGCACTGATCCTAAAACTCAAACAATGTCACTAGCCTTCCCAGTTGTCACCCTAGGATAGGAAGTGTGTTACTGGCATGATCACCATGTAACTAATGTAGCCACCTCATGTAAGGGCTGGTAAGCTACAATATATAACATGTTTGTTCTTGCATTTAAATCACCCTAACAGCACATACCTGTGCCAATATATGGTCTACTATAATAAGTGCATTTCACATGGTCAACAGTTTTAATATTATGAACATCAGTGTTGAGACAAGGTCATCCTGCCCCCAGGGCAAAGATACCAAACTGCACCCCCCTGTAAGCCCTGTAACAGAAGCAAGGTGCCCCCATCTCTACAGTGAACCATTGTGCCCAAGGCAGCCGCCCCTCCTGCCCACCCCTGATCCCGTCCATAATGAACATCAACATTTATTTCCATTACACCTATTTGACTGAACTGTGCAATAAATGCATTGACACTGTAGGATCATCAGGTATTATTTTACCGAAAGCTGCAGCATTAATAATTACTTTTACAATTACTTTTGAAATTACAGTCTAAAGTACATGTGATCTTGATCCCATTCAATTTAAAATAGCAACACAAGGAAAAAAACACACACACACACATATATATATATATATATATTTTTTTTTTTTTTCAATGAGTGATAACACAATCTTTGTTCTCAGCCGCATAAGGGCTTAGAGAGCTGGGGGAGGAGACTGCAGGGAGCATGTCAGCAGGAGGCAGAGGAAGGAACAGCGCTACAGTGATCTTCCCATTGAAGAGCTGTGCAGGAGGCATGCCAGCACAAGTCTCACTATTGGAGTGCAGGCAGGCTGAGCTTCCAGGTAGAATGCAAAGAAGAAAATTGACCATGCTGGGATAGATGTGCTACCATGTCCTGTTGTGGAAAGCAGAGGGACTGGCGTGATCGCCAGGGATTTCACACAAAGGAAGCAATGCAAAGAGAACAGGACACTTTTCATAAAAGTACGTGGTACAATAGATACATTTCATAAATATGAAATGTTGGAGTAACACTTTAAAGCTCATATGAGGTATTAGTGGTTGGATTCTCATACTGTACACTTTAAAACCAATAACCCAGGTGGTTTAATGTATTTATAGGCAGACATTTAGGGTATTTGGTTGGTTCTGGCCATATCAGTAGATTGCTTTAAAAAAGGCCTGGATTCTTTCCCCAGCAGGAACAAATTGGATCATGCTTTGCTGGGGCTTTTTTTTGCCTTCCTCTGGATCAACTGTTGGTATAGGATTACAACCTTTTTTTTGGTTGAAATTTTTGTCTTTTTTCAGCCAGACTCATTGCTCCTGATGAGCAGTGATACACGATGCTCAAAATATGCATGGAAATGGATTTTTGGCCACGGATGTTCAACCGTGCATTACCTACTTTTCATCTGAATTACAGCACCATCAAACCAGATAGATGAATGGAGCCTGCCATTTATGTTGGAAAGCCTATTTTCATGCACAGGGAGCTCAAAGCAGATGTAGCTCATTGCTCATGTGAATGAGCCTTTATAGATCATAGAGAGCACTTACTCTCTATGCAGAAAAGTAGTTCCTGTACAGAAGTATTCTGGATGAAATGAACATCTGCTGCTTTTTTAGATTGGTGTTTCATCTGCTCAGTAAATACATTTTACAAATTGAACAATAGATGTTTATGATGTCCTACTGTGGTATCCATCCTTCTTCTATCCCTCAGCCACCTTTGACAGAAATGTGACAACAGAGGAATAGAGAGGAATATAGCTAGCCATGTGCTCATAGCCTCACTGCCCAAAATGCATTCCATCTCTGTGTTGCTCCACACAGGCCTTCTAACCACAACAATTGCTTTGTGTTGTTTTCAACCACAACCAAATCAGGTCTGCAGTATCGGGTTTAAATCAAATTCTTCTAGTTTATGTAAAGCCTCCAAGTCCCATATATTATATGATCCAGCTTTGATCTCACTCAGACGCCTGTCTTCACAGAAAGCCACGAGCCATGGGACAGCTGGATACAACATCAAACCAGCGTGACAGATTGGAAGTGACAGCTCCGTCAGGTCTGCTCAGCTCTACCTGCAGAAATGGCAGGCAATCCAGAAATACACTATAATTTGCTGCCACATGTGAAACCCATGGAGTGAATTCCCAGCTGATTCTAGGAGTGCTGCAGGTATTCTACAACACTTTTCAGAAACAGCTGGGTAGCTTTAAAGTTTAATATCATCAGCCCACCCAGACAATGGGATGCCTTTTAACCACAGTACTGAAATTATAACTATGTTTGTATTAAATAAATAGTTTGGTGTTACAATGTGTCGGCAAATGTATCTAAAATATAATAGGTTAGTTCCCCATTACATCTTTGAAGAAGGAAATGCAATGATAGAAAATTGAGGAGCTTTAGTAATCAGCCATAAAGTATTCTAAGACAATTAATAGATAAAGACCAAACAGATTCAACCCCAGCTTTAGGGGTCCTAATATACTTGTGGGGGAATTTACTAAAACTGGAGCACTCAGAATCTGGTGCAGCTGTGCATGGTAGGCAATCAGATTCTAAGTTCAGCTTGTTCAATTAAGCTTTGGTAATTAAACCTGGAAGCTGATTGGTTTCTATGCAGAGCTACACAAGATTTTTCACTCTCCAATTTTAAGTAAATAACCCCTTTGGTGTCTGAAACTGTCATGACCGTGGGTTCACAGATTATTGGAGACTAAGAAATACAAAATTTGACAGAAACTTAACCTGTTGCTGCCCACATATATGCAGCACTGGGCGACCCAGCACAGACACTGAGCTGTCAAAGACCCTCACTAACGATCGATAACCGGTGGGACTGGCTCCCAATCATGTGACCACTGTGACAGTCAATCACAGTGTCCACATTATCACCAATCATTCCCATCCCACAGGTGTTCAGAACTTTTTAAAGGGAAGAGGTTGAAGACAGACAATTATCGTTGTAAGTAAATTAAAAGTGTCAATGATATTCTTCTGTCAAGTAAACATTATTATTATTATACAGTATTTATATAGCGCCAGCAGTTTTCTCAGCGCTGCACATTACAATGGGAGACAGTACACGGGACAGTACAGTAACAATACAATTCAATACACGAGGGGTTCAAGGGCCCTGCTCCTTGGAGCTTACAATCTAGGAGACTAGGAAACATAAAGCTCATAATGCCATGACATTAGCCCCATTTTTTGGTTTTGCCATTTCACCTCTAATTCCTCAGGGTCTGCACCAGTAGGAATTGACTATATTTTGCACAAATACATTTTTGGCTCAAAAATTTGAAATTTTAGGGAATGTTATGAGGTTTTATCCTTTCTCTGTCTGTCCAAGGCTGCACACACTTTATAGTTCTGGTATGAGCTAAATTATATCTTTCCACTGGAAAGTCTCCTTTTTAGGTACATTCTTGGTCTTGGCTTGCCCTGTCAGGTGATCCTTTTCACTTGTGAACTGGTATAGGGGTCTTTTGAATCATTTACCTGTTCATTTTATATAAGAGAAGTGCACGGTGGCCCTCCAGCCCTTGATTCCTTCTGGAGCACAATTTTCACACTCATTCCCTAGCCACCCCATCAGCTTATACTCCTGCAGCAGACCCCCAGCACAAAATTATGAGATCCTCTGAATCCCTTACTATTTCACTTTGATATCCCACACCTGAGTTTGGAGAATGGCTCCACTTCCCACCACACTGTTTTCTGCCAAATGATTGTACCAGTTGAACAGTGCATTTTATTTGTGAATAGCCTTATGGATGCTTTGCACTATCATATATACCATTATCTGGGTTTTCCAAAAAATACATTTGTGACAGGAAAGACATCGATAGTTGGGTTTTGGAGCAGGATACACAAGTGAACTGGTTCACTTATGACAGCAAACCACCATAATGTCAATCACAGGTAAAAAAAAACCTTTGTTGTGAAGCCCCCCTTAAGCTTACCCTGAACACAGTAACATTCCAGCACTGCATGAGAGCAGCAACTCTGTCGGCTCACTTTTTCTCACTGGACAGAGAGGCAGCAGCGTAAGCCATTAACTACAGCTGCTGTCAATCACAGCCAGTGAGGAAGGAGCAGGGGGTGGGGCCAAGCTGCGCTCTGTGTGTCAATAGACACACAGAGCACAGCTCAGGATCGACCCTGCACAAGTGCACCCATAGAAAGCTATTCTTGCTATGGAGGCACTCGGCAGGAGGGAAGAGCCAGGAGCACAGGTAAGGAACCACAGAAGCAGAGGATCAGGGCTGCTCTATGCAAACCATTGCACAGAATAGGTAAGTATAACATGTTTATTATTATTTTTTAAATGCCCTAAGAATCACTTCAATATATTTAAAATTAAGGTGGCTTAGAGGGGAATCATATTTTCCAGCACACAACTGACTTCCTGTCCAGTAATTACAGTCCATTAATTACAGAAGGGAAATAATGGTACACTTTTAAGCAAGCTGTAGCCTAAAATAGCAGTTATCCTGCTTACTGTACAGACATGCTTTCACATTGTTTAAATGTAATTTAATTTTTTCTGACATAAAGCAACTTTTGTTTTAGGTTTACTGGAACTTTATTTGGCCAGTACAAAAATTCTTCTGGATGTTTTTTTAGGACTAAACGTGGTCTTCTAAGATAGTGGTTTTACTTACAGGTCTATGCTCTGTGCAATGAGTATGAGGCAGAACATTTCTAACCTTTAAAAGATATATTTAGTGTCTGAATGTCATAACAATGTATTTATCTGTGTCTAATTTTTAGCTGTTATAAGGTTGGTCTTCCTTAGTCATTCACAACATCACCAACACCACTTTTGACACCACCATAAGAGTAAAGACTGTTGAGTGGTGTTTTTCAGGGTCAATTCAAGATACAAATTGTCTTGGGGCAATGACAAAACAGATGACCCACCATGTGCAATGGTGACCATAGACATGCCAGGGATCTGACCTTCTGAAGTCATGTCTGTAGGCTTCTGAGATTCTAAAATAATTTGTTCAAATCAACCCAGTATAGTTGTTTATTGAGAGAAAGAGACAGAAGAGGGGACAGGAGTTCCCAGATGGTTGAGGTCCCACTTGAGTTTTGAGTGCTTGAGATAGCACAGCAACTTGATAAAATCTTCAAATCTCTCACTTGAGAGTGGTTCCTCAACTGTTGCCATAGACATGAATCTCTCAGCTAATCTGTCTGAAAATTGTTTCATCAGGCAACAGTCATTATATGCCTATAACCTATTTAAATTTGAACTCCAGTTAATTTTCTAATATGCTGATTTGCCCCTGTTAACCACTTGCCTGCTAGGCATTTTTAGCCCCCAGGCCAATTTTCAGCTTTCAGTGCTGTCGCACTTTGAATGACAATTGTGCAGTCATGCAACATTGTACCCATATGAAATTTTTTTTTTTTTAAAGTTCACACAAATAGAGCTTTATTTTGGTGGTATTTAATCACCACTGGGTTTTTTTTTTCTGCACTATAAAAAAAAAAGACCAAATATTTTGAAAAAAAATGTTTTTCTTTGTTTCTATTATAAAATTGTGTAGACAGGTAATTTTTCTCCTTCACTGATGTACATTGATGAGGCTGCACTAATATGTACTGATAGGCAGCACTGATGGGCACTGATGAGGTGGCACTGATAGGCAGCACTGGTGGGCATTGATGAGAAGGCACTCATGAGGCTGCACAGATATGTGGCACCGATGGTCACTGATAGGTAGCACTGATGGGTATTAATAGGCAGCACTGAAGAGCACTGACTGGCAGCACTGACTGGTGGCACTGACAGGCACAGATTGGCAGCACTGATGTGCACAGGTTGGCAAAATGTCTTGGCACTACTGGGCAGCACTGTTGGGCACTAATGGGCAGCACTTTTGGGCACTGATGGGCACTTCTGGAGCTGCATTGATAATCAGGGCACTGTGGGGCAGTACAGTGGCTAAATGGTTAGCACTTTCACCTAGCAGTACTAGGGTCGTTCGTTCAAATCCCAACCACGGCACCACCTGCCTGGAGTTTGCATGTTCTCCCTGTGTGTGCGTGGGTTTCCTCTGGGTACTCCTGTTTCCTCCCACACTCCAAAGACATGCTGGTAGGTTAATTGGATCCTGTCTAAATTAGCCCTAGTATGTGTATGTATGAATGTAGGTTAGGGACCTTAGACTGTTCGTCCCTTAAGGGTTAGGGACTGATGTGAATGTACAATATATATGTAAAGCGTGCATAAATTGACAGCGCTATATACAGTAAGCACCTATAATAAAAAAAATAAAAATAATCACTGCCCTGATTATCAGTGTAGATGAATCCTTTCACAGTTGCCAGTTATCTGCAGTACTTTCCTCATGCTGTGACAGCACAAAGAAAGTACTGCCAATAACTGGCAATTGTATATACATGGTGATCAGCTGTGATTGGACACAGCTGATTATGTGGTAAAAGGCTGCTGTGATTGGCCCTTTACCGTTTCATGTGATCAGCTGTGTCCAAAGGACACAGCAATCACAGACAGCTCCGGGGGTGGGGTGCATTCTGAGAGGATGTCATATGACGCCTTCCCAACACTGGAGGACCACACTGTAGCTGTCATTCGGCTATAGCATTGTCAAGAAGTGGTTAATAAAGAAAAGCAGCTTTCACTGCAATACTCACATTATCCCCAATGCTGTATGCACAGAATTACCACTCCAAGGTCTAGCACATTTCTCTTCCATTTTGAATTACAGTTAGCTCATCCAACATACTTTGCCGGACCCAGGTTGTCATGGACATAACTATTAGAATACATCAACAAGCATCCTGGGCTCACAGTACTCTTGGACTGAATCATTACATGAAAACCACTCAGTTCAGGAGGATGAACCACCCACCTTGGCTGCAGAGGAAGAAAAGGAGGGACCAGTGGTGTCATGGGGCTGGCCCAAATACTAAAGGATATAATGTATGCATAAGTAGGTAGGGGGGGGCTGCAGGGAAGAGAGGAAGCATGTTATGTATCTAATTAAAAAAAAAATTTACATTTTGGATGTGTACGTCTTCAAGTAGTGTATCATAAAAACAGCATCTTACAATATTTTAACCTAACTTTTAATTAAAGTCAGCATTAACTATAATTTCCTAAATGTATTTAAAAACCTCTTAACACCTAAATCAAGACAAAAATTAATACTGGAATATCAGTAGCTGCTAGGATAAATGTACACAAAATAAGGGATGCTGTGCCACCCCCATACATCACATCAACAGTTTGCTTTAACTTTATTATAATACTGTTCAAAAATAACCACACACACATACTGTATATATGGGAGGCAATGTATAACCATATGCACAACTTGTTTTGTTTTTTTTTAACTTAAAGGATAAGGTGCCTCTGACTACCATTTCAACCTGTAATAACATATACAGTAAATTATTCATATCAAATGCTGTCTCTTTTAAAAGCAGAAGAGTAGATAAACATACACTCACCAGACACTTTATTAGGTATACCTGTTCAATTGCTTGGTAACACAAATTGCTAATCAGCCAATCACATGGCAGCAACTCAATACATTTAGGCATGTAGACGTGGTGAAGACGACTTGTTGAAGTTCAAACTGAGCATCAGAATAGGGAAGAAATGGGATTTAAGTGACTTTGGATGTGGCAATGGTTGTTGGTGCCAGACGGGCTAGTCTGAGTATTTCAAAAATTGCTGATCTACTGGGATTTTCATGCACAACCTTCTTTAGGTTTTACAGAGAATGGTCCAAAAAAGAGAAAATATCCAGTGAGCAGCAGTTGTTTGGGTGAAAATGTCTTGTTAATGTCAGAGGAGAATGGGCAGACTGGTTGCTGTGACATTAAGATGGTAAGGTCAGAATTTGGCGTAAACAACATAAAAGTATGTATCCATCCTGCTCTACATCTCATTGCGTGGAGACCGCTCATCATCGATCGTCCCCCAGGAGCCCGGACCCCATAGTAACAGGTCTTCTTTCATCTACTTGTTTGGTCCGGCACCAAATCTGCATAAGGATTAGTCCATATTGAACAACATACAAGTATGGGAGGCATGTTGGGAGTCCCTATTCCTTAGCTTATGGCCATAAGCGGAGAGCTGCTGGAGGGGAGTTATTTCCTGAAAGGATGGTATCCTATATGACCAAAAAAAGCATCTGACCACCATTATTGGGGTCAAAAGGTCTGGTGAGTGAGCAATCTTTACTTTCTCTTGTTCGCATGATGTGAAGATATAAGTCACTTTTTCTGGTTCGGTCACAGTTTAAAGACATTCAAAGAACTATCACCTTTATTCAAGCACAATTATATTTGCAGATTTTATTTATTTTTTGGTTTATATGTTTTCTGTATAGGTTGTGGGAATTTAGCATTTATCCTGAGAATCTATTCAATTATAATGGTTTTCTTGCGGGGCATGTAGTGATACTAGCGTCTTAACTGCTTGCACATTTCACATATTTAGCGCCTACCTATTTCCAATATACATTTGCACCAGCTTGGTCATCCACCATATTAGGGGCAGCTTCATATTTTATATACATATAATTTTTTTTCACAATTGGCACCTCAAATTATTATTTTTATTCACATGGATCCATCCTGCCTTGTGTCAACTGTTCAGGCTGATGGTGGTGTAATGGTGTGAGGGATATTTTCTTGGCACTAGCAAGATGTACCTAATAAAGTGGCCAGTGAGTGTATATCTTTTTAAATCAATAGTACTACATCTCATAATGCCACACAAATATTGTGATCACAGTATTCCTTGATTTAAAGAGACAGTCATTACTGGGCATTTGTAGGAATCATTGCTCTAAAATTCAGTGTTAAATAAGAATTACATGACCTCCTCACATAAATAGCAATTTAACATTGTATAAATTATACTTTGATTTTTTTGGGGGATTTGATTTTTTTTTTTTTTTTAAAGGAAAATGTGTCTTTCAGATACAGCTCACAAAGTTTTCAAGCTCTACCTTGAAGTTATGCTTTCATAGGATATTTACAGCCCAAAATTCCATGGTATTGTTTATATACAGTATCAAGGATCTAAGATCTATCAAGGATCTATCTAATTTATCAAAGTTAGCTTTGCTATGAATTACTACCATGTTTTAAATGGGAAGACTTGTTTTTCTTGGTCACCAAAAGTCTGACTGATAAAATAATATTTGGTCCTCAGGGACCAGAAATATCCATAACCCTCTTTGTTTTTCAAATTTCTTTTTTTTTTTTATTTCTTTTCCTTTTGGCTACTCCTCCACACACACCAAAGGCTTATGTATTGTTTTGGTTTTGTAGAAACTGATTTTCGCTATCCTTTTCCGATTGAGATACTAATTGTTTGACTTAAACTATGAGAACGGTGGATTATTCCATTTTCGTCCTGCATAAATGAATGATGGGGCTCCTGTGGGCTGCTCCCCTCAGTCTGGGGGGAGACCCTGGGGACTGAGGCTATACTCCTCCTCTCTTTTCCCTTTTTTTTATAAGGGGATACGGAGAAAAAGGACGATACTCCCAGTGTATTTACAATGTATGTCTTCTATGGTTGTTTACAATGTAAAATTTTGCCGACATGAAGCTGTGTCCACCACTTGTTTCTGTTTTGTTCATTCTTATTCTGTATTAATAAAAACCTTATTGAAACTAAAGAAATATTTGGGATATCAGCTATCAGACTTAAGGCTTGTTCACACTTGACTCAGAATGCTGACACATATTATGTTAATGCACGTTAACAGGTACATTTGACTTGGTTTGACTGCAACAGTGCTGCAAACGCATGCCAGTGCCTTTGCAGTGCATTATCATAGACTTGAATGAAAGGAGTTAAAAGGCATCAACCCCTTCAAATGCCAAATGAAGCTTCAATTTTGAAGTGAGGCGAAGCAATGCTAACACTTCATTTTTGATAATGTGAGCAGTACTGTGTGCGGCTCACCCCAAGGAAGTCACGAGTTTTCGGTGACGTAACGCGTAGGTACGCTATACGCAGCTTCCGGTACGCGGTGACGCACTTCCGGTGTTGTTCGCCATCTTGGTATACCCAGGAAGTCCCACGCACATGCAGTATACCCATACATCGGTGAGGAAGAGGAAACTGCTTAATATGTGAGTGGCATTTTTGCTTATATAAATAAAGGAGTTTTTGGTACAAAGAAATACTGCACTATAGAGGATCTTTTTTGGCTCACTGTGTTGGTGAGCTATTATCCTACAGAAAACTTCCTATCTGGGGAAACGGGAGCCCTGTAAGAGACCCACTACACAATGATTGGTACCAGCCCATATGATAAAGGATCCAGGGTGATCCTGAAAGCTGTTTGGCCCCTAGGGGTCACCGGAAGGAGGTGAGGAGGCATTGTAGCCACAATAGAAGAAGTGTGCTGACACGGTCACAGATTTGATTTACACCATTGCACATTGCATGAAAGTTTTTATCACCTACCGCTTGCAATATGGACTATATGAATATTAAAGTGTTTTGTTTTTTTTGAAGTGTGGACACTTATCTTGCACCTAGCACTTATATTTATCCCCTTTTTCTGAGGGGTCATTAATATTATTGTTTATATATGAGTTCAAGTCCTCTTCAATCACCTTAGTTATCAGTGGCACTTTATTTATTGATTGATTTAATAGTTTTTGGCACTTTGCTGTGTATTTTTGGCACTTTTTAGGGTATTCATTTACACCTATGTATTCATGAATTTATTTGTATTTTTGTAGAAAGTGCTGCACTATTGTTTGTCACTATTTGCATACACTGTTTAGGTATCAGTTTGAGTGTTGGCAGCTTCACGTGAGGATTCATTTCCTTTTTAAGCGCAGGAAGATTTTGTTGCATATAGTGCTGCAAACGCATGCCAGTGCCTTTGCAGTGCATTATCATAGACTTGAATGAAAGGAGTTAAAAGGCATCAACCCCTTCAAATGCCAAATGAAGCTTCAATTTTGATGCGAGGCGAAGCAATGCTAACACTTCATTTTTGATAATGTGAGCAATACTGTGTGCTGTCTATATTATCATTCCTATAGGAATTTGAGGAGCATTAGAAACATCCCTCAAACCCCTGCTTTCAATGCCAGTGTGAACAAGGCCTAACTGTTTTGTGAGGCTTCAGAAAAATTACCTTCATTAAAGCCGACCCAGTGTTTGTAATACAGTTGAGACAAGATCTCCCTATTACATACCAAACTGAAAGCAAGTAATTCTGATCATGGTCAATTAGTTCATTATTTACTATTAAGGAATGAAATATCATTCAGACAGTAGTTTGTGCTTCCTATGATTTGCACCTATATCCAGAGAGCAGTGCCAGTGGTATTTTAGTTACATCATTACGCATATTACAAGTGCAATCAGTTCTAACAATGAATGGTTTCGTCTATTGCATTAAGATTGCCTGTACCCAACCTACAGCTTGGTAACTTTTACCACAGGCAACTGCGAATAGTATAACACCCACATGTTATTATAAAAAAAAAAGAAAACAACTGGTGTATATAAGCATGAAATGGTGATTAGATTAAATAAATGCAGTCTGAAGGGAATTAAAGTGGATGAAGAATGTAACAGAACTGAACGAAAGCCTGGAAGCATTAATTGCCCCATGCCTCACGGCAAACGACATTCTCCAGGTGAATGGACATGAATTTTGAAAATATTAACGCAAACTCGTCATCCAAAAATGTGTATGAATTTCCATCACAACTGTCCAGTCCTATATAGCTGAAAAAAAATGTGTGAAAAAGAGAGAGATAAAGCAAAGGAAAGAGAGGGAGAGAGCTTATCAGAAAAGCTGGGAGTGAAGCCGATTTGAAATATTACCAGCCTTGCATTTTTAAATTTGATGCACAACAACCAGGATGCTAATACGGCTCTTAGTTTAAAGGAGGGGGAAGCGCTTCTTCGAACTCCTTCAGCTGAAGATTAGGAGAGAGGCTTTAAGAAGATTTAAAAAAAGAGGAAAATCAACTTGTGAGGAGCGTAAAGAGACGGTTTGTGATTCAAGATGCTTTGGGCAATTCATCATGGAAATGGGTTTCTGCGCTGAGGCCATGTGGACCATTTTGGGCCTGTCAAGTCTTCTTTTTTTAATACATTACATTGAGAATGTAAATTGTATAAGAGGAAAGGTGAAGGAGGGAGAGAGGGAAATGCTATTTGGAATGGTGACAGGGTGTGTTAATAGGCAAAGAGGCAGAGAACATCTTCTACCACTTCAATTATAAGAGAAGTAACCTGAGCTTAAAGCAAGGTCTAGCAGCGGAAACTCAGCAAAGAGTGGGTGATATATAGAAGTGGACGCTGATAAATCAAAGATCAGTGGGAGCTGAGGAAGCAGTTATAACACCTACTAAGGGCATATTACAGATTAGCCGTATTAATAACATACCAACCAACTGCCACAAATTCAGCAGGACCTTAGATATTTTTTCACCTGAAAAGATGTGAATACAACCAGAGGAGTTTATTCTGCCTCCGTAGCCCATGATGTTGTATTGAAACGTAAAAGGAAAAAAGGAGTATAGAGTTAGGCTGATGGGTAAGACAAGGTAGTCAGAATGAAGAGGTGCTTTCCATACACTAGTAGTTAAAAAGGGCTTCCCATAGATTTGTGAGAAGGTACATTACTGTTCTAGAAAGTGAGGCTGATTCTACTAGTGATGGTACCAACAATGCAGCAGTAAAAGGTGGTGTGTACATATAAAATATTGTAGCAATCCAAAATTAGAGATGGACTGTGGCCAAATGGCAGCATAGAAAGATTGCCTGCAGATATGTGGACCAAAATGAGATTTCATTAAAGGAAAGTGGAATATTACTTTTCATGGGCATTTGTTTATTTTTCATAGGCGTTTATATAAAACACTGAGCATTTAAGCATTTTACATACTGTACATACACACCAGTCCCAATTTACAATCTAAGATCCATATCTCATATGTGTACATATATGCACACTCATACTAGGCCAATTTAGATAGCAGCCAATTAACCTACTTGCATGTCTTTGGTATGTGGGAGAAAACCAGAGTTTCAGAATAAAAGCCACGCAAGCACAGGGAGACCATGCAAACTCCAAGAAAAGTGCCTTAGCTGGAATTTGAACCCCAGTGCTGCAAGACAGCTTACCACTAAGCCATAGCACTGCCACCATTCATTTATTATCAATGTCTGACACTAAGGCTTTGTTTAATCAGACGTCAGCTTGTTTAAGGTCATACTGTACAGCAAGCTTTTAGAAAGCATTTTCAAAGGTTTTAGCAAGTTATCAGTTTAGTTGAATATGATTCTAAAGCAAGCAAAGCACAGATCTAATTGGGTGTGTTGTCAGTCAATTTTGTTCAAGCTGTCAGCAGACTTCAGTCAAGTTGTAAGTAGTGCTTAAAACGGGGAAGTTCCACTTTAAGGCTTCGTCCCCTGCTCCCCATTAAGGATTGGGGGGGAGGGGTACCCGAATTTGACAAGTACCCACTTCCACTTTTGCTGTGATCGCCTATCCCCCCCTCCTCGTAGTCTTCTGGGACATGTGACAGGTCCCAGAAGGCTACAGGACTATTCACAGTGCTACTCGGCGGTTGCAACAGGGCCGTCTTTGATATTGATTGGACCCTAAGCAAACATTTTCTTGGTCCCCCCCCCATGCAATTTCGCTCTCCACCCTAACAACCCAAAAAACAAACACACACACATAGATTTTAATACTGTAAACATTAAGAACTGATCCAGGCTCACTGATTGGTCCAGGCTCACTGACTGGTTGCCAGAGGTTACTGAAGATCCTTACCGCTCACTAATTGGCTGCTAGAGGTTACTGCACATCATTACTGCTAAATGATTAGTTGCTATAGGTTGCTGCTTATCATTACCGCTTACTGATTGGTTGTTATAGGTTACTGCTTATCATTACTGTTCACTGATTGGTTTCTAGAGGTTATAGCACATCATTACTGCTCCCTGATTGGTTGCTAAAGGTTACTGCTGGTTCACACTGATCTGGAATATGCAATTCAATGGGCAGCACAGTGGCTAAATCGTTAGCACTTCTGCCTAGCAGTACTAGGGTCGTTGGTTCGAATCCCAGCCATGGCACCACCTGCCTGGAGTTTGCATGTTCTCCCTGTGACTGCGTGGGGATACTCTGGTTTCCTCCAACACTCCAAAGACATGCTGGTAGGTTAATTGGCTCCTGTCTAAATTGTCCCTAGTATGTGTATGTATGAATGTGAGTTAGGGACTTTAGATTGTATGCCCCTTGAGAGTTAGGGAATGATGTGAATGTACAATATATATGTAAAGCGCTGCATAAATTGACAGTGCTATATAAGTACCTGAAATAAATAAAAAATAAATAAATGTTGGTCACCAGTTCTAAGGAATGACTACTTGAAATAGAAAGAATTTAGTGAAGGGCAACCATTTTTATTTTTTTAGTGAAGGGCAACAATTTTTATTTTTGTTACATTACATAGTTACATAGTTAGTCTGACTGAAAAAAAGACAAAAGTCCATCGAGTTCAACCTTTAAAAGAAAAACAAGTTATAACTCTATGTCCACAGCGGATCAAGAGGAAGGCAAAAAAAATCAGCAAAGCATGATCCAATTTTCTCCTGCAGGGAAAAAAATTCCTTCCTGATCCCCCGAGAGGCAATCGGATATTCCCTGGATCAACTTTACCTATAAATGTTAGTATCCAGTTATATTCTGTGTATCCAAGAAAGAATCCAAGCCTCCACTAAGATGGCCAGAACCAACTCTTGAGGGAGTCTATTCCACATTTTCACAGCTCTTACTGTGAAGAAACCTTTCCATGTTTGGAGATTACATTTCTTTTCCTCCAGACATAAATTTTCTCCTTGTCCTCTGTGATGACCTCAGGGTGAAGAGCTCTACACCGAGTTCACTATATGAACCACTGATGTATTTATACATGTTTATCATATCCCCCCTTAATCTCCTCTTCTCAAGAGAGAATAAATTCAGTTCCTCTAATCTTTCCTCATAGCTGAGCTCCTCCATACCTCTTATCAGTTTGGATGCCCTTCTCTGTACTTTCTCCAGTTCCCCAATGTTACACTACAAGCCAAGGAGACCGTGCCAATGAGATAATACTATGGGTCTGGGTCTTTTTTTCCAGTTTCTAAATAAAAATAAGGAAATCATGACGAAACATTAACAAAATATAATACCACAAATGTCACTGTAAAAATATAAAATTTAGCCTACCTTAGGAGCACATGCAGACCAGGAGCAGAAAAAATACTAAACTCTCTGGCAGAAAAAGCAGCATAAAAAATGCTCCTAGTGGCATGAGTTTAGGAGGGTTTATGGGCTTTAGGCTAGGTTCACTCTGTAGCAGGTGGTTGCAGGTGTGGGAATTGCAGAGAAATCCCATGGTGCAAAAGCACCATGCGATTTCTCTGTGACTGCATTTTGAAAAAGGTGCAGGCACCATTTTTTTTGTGGAAAACACAGACACAGCAGCCTGTACAAATGAATGGGCTGCAAACCCACTCAGGTATGAACCTAGCCTTAGGATGTAGGGCAGTGTACAGTGGTCAGTAGGATGTAAGGCAGAAAACAGGGGGATCAGCGGGGCAGAGGACAGGAGTTGACATGACAAGTTTTAGTGGAATGTAGAGCAGTGTCATCAGAATGTAGGACAGTGTACAGTGATCAGTAGGGCAGAGGACTGGGTATCACAAGGGCAGAGGACAGGGGGTCAAGAGGGTACAGTACAGAGGGGTCAGCATGGTACAGTAAAGGGGGTCAGGAGAGGGCATTGCACAGTCCAGGGAGTGAGGGTAAAGTACAGGAAGGTCAGGAGGGCATAATATGGTGGTCAGGAGGGCACACACCAGGAGGATCAGGAGGGTGAAGTATGGGGATTGGGAAGGCACACACCAGGGGGGCTGAGAGGGCACGCACCAGGGTGGCAGGAGGGAACAGTATGCCAGCTGGGAGAGCACACACCAGGGGGGTTGGGAGGGCACACACTGGGGGAGGGGTTAGGAGGGCACACACCAGGGGAGGTTTGGGAGGGCACAGACCAGGGGGTCAGGAAGGCACAAACCAGGGGGGTCGGGACAGAAAACACCGGGGGGGGGGGGGGGGTTGGGAGGGCACATACCAGGGGGGCTGGGAGGGCACATACCAGGGGGGGTCAGGAAGACACACACCAGGGGGGGTTCAGAGGGCACATACCAGGGGGGTCAGGATGGCACACACCTGGTAGGTCAGGAGGGCACACACCAGGGGGTCAGGATGGCACACACCTGGTAGGTCAGGAGGGCACACACTGGGGAGATACACACCAGGGGGGTTGGGAGGGCACAAACCAGGGAGGTAAGGCGGGCACACACCAGAGGGCAGTGAAAACCTGCGGACAGTGACAATGCTTTAATGAGCCCAATTTCTCACAACGCTACATGCAGCTTCCCATTTGTCAGCTAACAGCACTTCTATGCCAAGCTGAAGTAACTCAGCAGACTTAGCATAAAGGTGCCTGCAAGCTAATCTATTATGTACTGCTAGATGATTTTACCTCCAGGCACACTCACCTGGTTCCCTCTTCTCAGCTCTGTCACACCATCCTTTTCCAGGTAGGTGAGATCTTGGAGATCAGGCACATCCCCATCCTGCCTACTCAAGCAGCAGAAGCCAGAAGGCTCCACCTGCGGGATGTTCCTTAGGTCAGCAGGAGAGTGGCTGGGGGAGCGAGGTAGGGGAGGTACAGGGGGCAGAGATTCCAGTCCCAATGTGTCTGGACAGCAGATCCTAATACTAGTACAGTGATCCGTGATGTATGAGTGAAAGCTGTAAGCTGTCCCGACCACGGCTCTGATTTCTGGGATGCAGCCGGGGACAAGAGCATGGCGAGGCAAGCAGCTTATTAGAATCTGTGACAGTTGGCAAGTATGGGCAGCGCAGACTCAAGGGGCAGCTGCTTTGGGCCCCACAACAATGACTGGGCCTGGGGCAACTCCCTTTTTGCCCCGCATTAAAGACGGCTCTGGGCTGCGGCAATGGAACATGTTATATGTTCCACCCTAAAAACCGGTGGAACATGTAACATGTTCCCAATGGTGAACTTTAATGTTTTCGCATTCAATGTGATTACAAGCACAGGCCTTGTCAGCAGCTAGTTTGGCAGCCTTGAAACACACTGGATACTGTTTGGATACTCCTTTTATTGGAATAAGGTTGCATCTAGATCTCTTAGCAGTGGTGTGGCACTTCAACTTTCATTTCAATTAAAGATTAAAAAATTAATCACTTTGAAAGCAGTGTTTCTATCACACTGAGCGCTGAACTATACAACTAGCAGGATGCCACATATCAAACATAGTAAAAGTAAAAAAAAATGCTTTCACAATCAATGCAAAGTGTTCATATTTACATCAAGCATGATGAAAGATTGTCAGAAATGGGTAATAAGTGCTGCGTTACCAATATGAACACATATCAGACATCCAGGGGCAGACTGCAACTCATGGGGCCCCCAGGCAATAGGGGATCATGGGGCCCCTGTGTCCTTGCCCACACTCAAACCACACCCAAAACAGCCTATGAAAGGTAACAGGTGCATCTCATTGTGCCCCTTACTGATCCCAGTCCCTCGGGCAGTGCCCAAGTGCCAGAATGGTCAGTCCGCCCCTGCAGACATCTATTATTGCTTGAATGAGCTGAAAACACACACGCATTGTAAGTTCTTTGGCGACTGAAATTCAGTCTGTAAACACAAACTAAATCCCACTTCCAAAAACAAAACACATCAATATTCGAACAGGTCTGTGTACAGATTGAAATCTAATCAACAGTGTGAGAACCACCACCGCAACCCCCAGGGGTGTACACTCACCTTCCATGTGAGCCATTATTACAAGGGCCAATGGAGCCTTTAAACAGTAAGCCAAAGGTTTTACAATGGTGGCTGCAGGTGGATATCACATGGATACATGTGCACTCTCTATAGGTGGTCAGTATACTCAGCAGCAGACCCAGCCACAAATGGCAGACTCAGCTTCAGACCCATGAGACATATGCCCAGCATAAAAAGGGGAATTGCTGTATATATTAATTTTATTGTTAAAAGATGAATCTACATTCATGATATGAACAATCATAGCAGGTAAATGGAAAGTACCAAGCCTCCACCTCTCCTCACATCCCGATCTGACTCTTAAACAAACCACACTGTATGGAAGATCACTCAGAGCTGGCAGCCTACAGTGTACCTCACTCTCTCTCTCCAAGGTCGATTAAACCCCGCCCTACTCATTTCATCACCTTGAAGGTGGTGGAAAGAAGGTGGTAGTCCTCACATTATCCCTTGCTTGGATTTCATTCTGTACACAGACCTCTTTGAATATTGATGTGTTTTGGCTTCACAGTAGTATTTATTTTATGTTTACAGACTGTTTGAAATTCAAATACTGCAGGACTCCTCCTATTTGTGTATTTATATATATCTTTATCTTTTTTAATACAACCTAGTTGTATTTTTACGTTTATTTGCAGCTCACTTGGGCAATAATGGATGTCTGATTTGTTTTCATATTGGTATTGCAGCACTGATTACGTGTTTTTTCTCGTACACACTTGCAGCTTGGTGGTATATATATGTTTTAGATGCACAAACTCATTTCTAAATTTCCTGATGAAAGATTATGGCACAGCAGCAATTTTTCAGTGTTGATGTTTTTTTTTTTGTCTCAAGATAAGAATTGCATTCTTTGAATGGCCTTGTGCAAAAAATAATCATTTCCTAACCAGAAAAAATTAGGAAGTTTTGTAAGTTTTTTTTTTTACTATGAACCCTAGTAATACATTTGTTTTAGTTATTGAAATCCAGATCATGCACACAGGCTAGAGTCTACAGCAAGATAATAAACATACACAATGAAAATGTGCACTAATTACTAAGGTGTATTGACCCAGCAGACAGTATTATGGGCTATGTCCGTAAACATTGCTGCTTCATTCTGTCAGTGCAGTGTTTACAGACGTGTAGTGCTCAAACTCTTATCTAGATAAGGAGTGAGGAGGAGAAGGAGAGCTGGACAATGATCTCAAGAGAGCACCTTATTACTCTGCTAAGTATCCTTCTCTTCCTTTCTGAAGCAGTTTGTTACAAGCTGCTGGATTGGAAAGGCTTTGGTATCTTTCAATTGATATACTGTGTGTGTGTGCTGCATTCTAGGTCCATTTTAGGCACATTTACCTTTGTTTTATTTGTTACTATTTATTTCTTGGTAATATGTCTTTTGCTGGAAACTGCCCCAAACATGCAACAAACAGGACTTTCTCCAACACGTGCAAAATACATAATTGTAAATAGAACCTAAAAGTGTTGCCGACCCCTAGCTGTTATCCCTTTACTAATAAACTGGGGGCTTGGATTGGGGAAAGGAGAGCTGCTTTTTACTTTCACAATTAGCATGATACCCCAGTTCACTGCTGGATCCTGCCAAAAATTCCTGACTTTCTAGAAGTAGTTTTGATCCATGGGGAAGGCACACCATTCAGCCTCCATGTCAGTGCTGAGACTAGGTAGTAAGGTTCTGCATTGTTGGTTGGAGATGGAGTTTTAACTTGCATTTACTTTAACCTCCCTGGCGGTATGATTATTTCAGATTTCTGGTGCAGAAAGCGGTACCATTATTTTGCATGGAAATTTAGCGTTTTATATTGTAGGCCTGTAATTTTTAGGAATAACTCACTAAAATCTGTCCGAACAAGAGTCTAGTAAACATCCCGGGTAGGATAAAACTTGAATCACGAAATCCTAATTTATAATTTAATAAATAATCATAATAAATAATAATATAATAATAATACATTTAATTCAATAATATAATCAAACCAAAAACACTGAAATTTGAAATATAGCGCCAAAGCAAAATGAGCAAAGTCGCAAAATCGTTTTCAGTGTCTGATGACGAATTTCCCCATGAATCATTATCACTCAATTCTGCAAGTAGTTCTGATTTACTATCGCTGTTCTCTAGCTGGTCTAAAACCACTTTTGACCTAAAGAGACGCTTTTTGGACGCCATGGACGTTTCTCAGTTTCCAGGCAGAAAGAACAGTAAAAATGCAGGCAGGCCACAGGACAAAGCACTAGGGACAAAATGTATGTGAAATGGTTTGATACAGTAATGTTTTACTATGTGATTTTAGTGATTTTAGTGAATGTCACTTTTTGTCATTTTCAAATTTCCCGCCAGTTCCGTCCCCCGTACGTCCCAACGCTCGCAGGGGACGGAACCCAGAAGACAGATGCCAGAAGATCGGCCAGATTACATTGCCAGGGACACTGCAGGAGGGACATCGCAGAAGCGCAGGACAAGGTAAGTGATCGAGGGATCGCGGAGCAGCGCCGCATGGTAAGCCCGAGTGTAGTTCAGGGTTACCGCTTGGGGTACTGAAACTTTACCCCGAGCTACACTCGGGAATGCCGCCAGGGAGGTTAATATTTTCGTTTTAACAATTTTTGTGTGTGCCGCTACATTAGGATTTGCTTTGTTAAGCCTAGTACATCGATCAGAAAATCGGACAAAAAATACCACTTTCGAAGCGATCGTATGATAATCTGATTGTTAGTACGCGAACATTAGATTTTTTGCTTACGATACCAGTTCGTATGATTTTTGCTTAATCAGTACAGTATTCATCTGAAAAAAAATCAGAAGAGCTAGACCACATATGCTCAGAAATGAAAAGAATACATTACAATACAATACAAAACACTACTTCACTTCCAAAGTTGTATTCTGTCATTTGAAAATTTTTGTAACTTTAGTAACCTCTTCATTTTCTATATGAGACTAACATGCAAAAAAAAAACTATAATTCGTCCGATATTCTCATCGTGTGTGCCAAATGTTAGAGTAATCTCCAGCTGCTCCTTTTCTTGTTACATTATATTTTTACAGCCAAACTTTATTTAATAGACATGTGCAGTTTGTTTTGTCCTGAATCAAAATTCTGCACAATTGTTATTCAGAGATTTGGATGTATCCAAACTACAATAGTAATTACCATAGTAATGAATTTAAACAAATCAAAAATAATGAAACAAAATTTTGTCTAAAATTCAAATTGAAATGGAATTGAATTTGAAAACAAATTTGAATTATAAACATATTGCTGACTACTGCTGATTTCCATCAAAGGCTGTTGGGTAGATTTACTAAAACTGGTGCACTCACAATCTAGTGCAGCTGTGCATGGTAGCAGGGGTAGAATAACTCATGGGGCCCCCAAGCAATAAGAGATAATGGGGCCCCCTGTGTCTCCGCCTACACTCAAGCCAAAGCCACACCCACACAACACTCCACCTACATATTGCAGCTCAGCTCAGGGCATTAAAAATAATTTTTCAAATAATAAAACCACATTGTGGGTCTCCCCTCCATTCATACCAAGCCCTTCAGGTCTGGCATGGATTTTGAGGGGAACCCCCACACCAAAATTTAGAAAAACAAGGTGTGGGGTCCCCCCCAAGATCCATACCAGACCCTTATCTGAGCATGGAGCCTGGCAGGTCAGGAAAGGGGGGGATGAGTGAGTGCCCCCCCCCTGAACCATACCAGGTCACATGCCCTCAACATGGAGGGATGCTTTGGGGGGGTTCCATGTTGTTGGGGACAAAGGCCTCTTCCCCACAACCCTGGCCTGTGGTCTGCAGGCAGAGGGCTTATCGGAATCTGGAAGCCCCCCAGATCCTGCCCCCCCATTCACAAAAAAAAAAGTGTAGTGTGAAAAAAAGACAGGAGACAGTCTTTGACAAGTACTTTAATAAAAGAAGAAAAATAAGAGACTATCCCCCAAAGTAGATCCAACATCAATCACGATGCCCACCTCTGCTGTCGCTACCCATACAATGAAAGAAAAAAAAGGCTCCGTTCCTGACGCTGGCTCCCAGCTGTCTGACTGCTCCACTGGCTTGATAGGTTTTAAATATGTAAGGAGCGGGGCCACCCAGTGACATCACGCATGTGGCCCCACCTCCTTGTGACATCATTGACCCAGCATGCCCCCGTTGATGATGCCACAAGGAGGTCGGGGCCACACATGTGATGTCACTGGGTGGACCCGCCAATTACATATTTCAGAATTGTCAAGCCAGCAGAGCAGTCAGAAGTCGGGAGCAGAGCCTTTTTTTTTTTCTTTTTTTGGGTAGTGGGGGCAGGCATCGTGATTGACTTTGGATCTACTTCGGGGGACATTCTTTTATTTTTCTTCTTTTAATAAAGGACTTGTCAAAGGCTGTCTCCTGTCTTTTTTCACACTACACTTTTTTTTTTTATGAATGGGTAGCAGTACCATGTACCCTATACTCATTCACATGGGGGGGCGGAATCTGGGTGCCCCCTTGCTAAAGGGGGCTACCAGATTCTGATAAGCCCCCCAGCTGCAGACCCCCACAACCACCGGCCAGGGTTGTGGGGAAGAGGCCCTTGTCCCCATCGACATGGGGACACGGTGCTTTGGGGGGGTAGCCCCCTTTGCCATAAAGCACCCCCCATGTTGAGGGCATGTGGCCTGGTATGGTTCAAGAAGGGGGGGCACTCGCTCCCCCCCCTTTCCTGACCTGCCAGGCTGCATGCTCGGATAAGGGTCACGCCGTTTTTTTATATTTTTAAATGCCAGCAATTCTTTCTTTTACATTCAGCTGTCAGCCGTAGAACCGGCTAACAGCTGAAACATCAACGCATGGTTTTCACTACTAAAATACTGCATGACTTGATAAAATAACTCATGCGGTATTTTAATAGCATTTTTTGGTGAATTCAATCTTTTTTATAAAAAATGCTATGCGGTATCCTACCTCATACTCGCTTAGATACCACTTAGTGAATTGTGCCCGGTGAGCCTCTCACCGGTCCTCCTACTGACCCCAATGCCCAAATGATCACTCCGCCCCTGCATGGTAGCCAATCAGCTTCTTCAGTTAAGCTTTGGCACTAAAACCTGGAAGCTGATTGGTTTCCATGCAGAAATGAGCCTGATTTTGCACTCTCCAGCTTTAGTAAATAAACCCCTATGTGTATTAGTGTTAGAATTCTGAAATTCAAATTTTGAAAAAAATAGAATAGAATAAAACAGAACAGACTAAAAGAATAGAATAGGAAATACAAATAGAATAGAAAATAAAGGAATAGAATAGAAAAAAATAGAAAGAATACAGCCGTCTTCTAAACTTCGAAATTCAAAAAGAATAGAATAGAATAAAACAGAATAGTAAAGACTAGAGTATAACAGAATAGAAAATAAAAGAATAGAATTGAAAATAACAGAAAAGAATAGAAAAACTATAGAATAGATTAGAATATAAAAAAAATAGAAAGAATATAGCAGTCTTCCGAAATTAGAATTTCGAAAAGAATACAGTCAGTCCCTGAGTTACAAATGCCCGATTTACATACAACACATACTTAAGAATGGAGGCAGAGTGACGTCATGCTGGCTTCCATAAACCAGCGGGCCTCCATCTTGCTGCTCACTGCATGCTGCCACCTACTGTCTGGCGGACCTGTCAGCAATCCCACCTCATTGCATGATCAGTTAGCTCTTTGCTATGCCATCCAAAACTTCAGTCAGTCATTCGGCAATAATTTTTGGGCTGGAGCTACACTAAAATGTACCTGTTCCCGTTACATACAAATTCAACTCAAGAACACACCCAGGGACTGCCTGTAGAATAGAATAAAACAAAATAGAATAGGATAGAGAAAAACAGAACAGAACAAAATAAAAAAAGGAATAAAATTGGAAAAAAATAGAACAGAATAGAAAAGAATAAAATAGAGTAGAAAGTAATAAAATATACTAGAATAGAAAGAATATAACCATCTTCTGACTTCAGATTTCAAATAGACTAGAACCAGTTATTCTTAACAATGAATGTTGGAATGATTCAATATTTTCAATTGGATAATACGTCTAATCCATTGGAAAAATTTGAATCTGGTCGAAAACGAATAAACGAAACAAATTTTGTTATGAAAGCAACAAAATGAAATGAAATTAATTTGATCATTCTGCATATGTCTAATATTGAAGTGGGCTAGTGCCCATTTACACTCTTGCAGAGAATTAACATACTTTTTTTGTGGATTGACACTTAGTGCCCATTTACAGTACTGCAGAGAATTTACTTTTTTGTGGATTGACAAGCGTTGCTTAAGGCAGCGCATTTCTTTTAAAACCAAAGATTCAAATTAAATACCCTGTAGTTTAGCTTAAAGCAGTACAAAGCCCAAAATAAAAAATGTAATATATTGCAGCTTACTATTATTTAATGTGGTAGCTGCATTAGCTTTTTAGGCTTTTTTTCCTTTGTTTTCACCTGGTGATGTGGCCAGTAACACATCTCCTGTACCTACACTCTGGACAATGGAACACAATAGGGGCTCCTTTGGACAACAGCACTGTTAATCTGGGCATAGGGGAGTGTTAGATGGACTAGCAGATTGAAGCTGAACTTCAGATCACACTTTAATCAGTTACAACAAACAGTGTTTTCCTTTTAGGATAAATGTTTTACATAAATAAATAAATAAATAAAAGTTGATCATTGTTAAGCACCCCTGTCAGTAGTAAATGGCATGTTCTTTTGAAAAACAATAGACTTATTGACCAAATGAAAATAAAAAAAATAAAGCTTAAAAAAGAAAACTAATACAGCCACCACACCAAAGAATTGGTAAACTGCAGCATCATAAGTGTTTGCTTTCGGGTTTAATATCACTTTAGTGTGCTGACAGGGGTTGCTTTTTGTGGTGGTTTTGATGGCAACTGGATCTAAGTACTACATTAAAAAAAAAATAAAAAAAAAGGAAATCATTCAAAACAAGCCCTTCCCAAAAAAAAGTCCTTCCACTCAGTGTGTTGTCATGTATTCATGTAATAAAATAATCATTGGAATCTGATCCCAAATCAATCTTTGGATACATTTCCAGCATACACCCCAGATTCCCCATTGGCAGAATGTTCAGCAGAGGGCTACAAGTTGCCGACATGCCATCTGGAATAAAGAAAACTGACAAAAGAGATCCAGAGACAGAAAGGAGATTCAAAAAATAAAAACAGGTCAATATCAGAACTCACACCAAGAACTTAAAAATAGATTGCAAATACAATACTAACAGGGAAGACCTGACATCTATCCACAGATGCAGGAATGCTCTTCTAACTCTTCCAGTAAACCTGTTACAAATATGAGAAATTGAGACTGATCATATGATGAAAAAATGCATAAGCAAAATTTACCTTCAGAGAAAACCATATATCAACAAACTGATAGAGAGCAATAATAAATATATATATTTTCTATACACTTTTCTTGTAAACGTTAGGATTGTCTCACCTCCCATTGGTAGGTGGAACTGTGTTTCACTAAGGTTGTAAAAATATGTTCGAATCCGACGTATTTCCTTATGAGAATTCTCCTGCAATGTTCTGGGTGCCACTAGATGTCCCCGCGTGTCAACAATTTGCTGTGTAGGAACTTTTCTAGGGGAGCCCAGCACAGTATTAGTGTGTCCTCTGCTGTGGACTCTGGACGCCATCTTGGAGAGGTCAGTGTGGCAATTGAACACTGAACTCTTGTGAGATCTTGGCGGACATTTTTGTGCAGACATGTTATAAAAATAACATCACAGCAGGGAGTCCTTGACAGGAAAGCTAAGGGGACAGCCACCAACATGTGAAGCTTGGAGTTTGGTCCACATGTTCACCCATTAACAGGGAGTGGTTCTGCAAGCTTATGTTATGTGGGGGCTCTTTCCCTTTGTGGGGAAGCAAGAGAACCCCGAAGGCTACATTAATATGGGTGCATATTAGTGGATAGTTTGCTTCATTCAGAGATGGTAGGGTTGATTGGAGGCTCAGTTCGCATGTAGCTGCTCAGGAGAGTAGATACATGTGGACAGCAGCTGTGTTGGCCATTGATTGTTTATAGAGCACAAATCTGATAGATGCTGCTAATTGAACACAGTGTGTGCAAGCACAGGTAGTTTTTATAACTGCCAGCAAGAATCTATTGATTCTTACCAGAAGTTGCCCTGGCCACTGTTGTTTGGGCATGAAAATGTAGCTTAAAGCGGAGTTCCACCCAAAAGGGGAAGTTCTGCTTTAATGATTGGTCCCCCGCTCCCCATTAAGGATTGGCACCTTTGGGAAGCAGGGGGGGGCTAGCAGGTACCTGAAATTGACAGGTACCCACTCCCACTTCCACTGCGATCACCTAGGCCAGTGGTCGGCAAGCCGCGGCTCGCGAGCCACATGCAGCTCTTTACACACTTCAATGCGGCTCTTCTGTGTGCCGGGCGCCCACTCCCCTCCCTCCTCTCGGGCGGCCGCCCCAAAAGTCAGGACTCTGCAGCTAGCCCAGCAATGGGCAAACTACGGCCCAGCGGACCTTGTAATCCGGCCCGCGGAGCGTGGCAAACATTGGCTGTCAGGATGTAGGCGGGGCAGCGTGACGAACTCCTCTCCTCTCACAGTCCGCCCTGAAGACCGGAACGGCCCGGGAACACGGCGAGAGGAACGCGCGGAGCAAAGGTAAGTGAATTGACACAATATGGGGAATGAATTACTATAGAGGGGATGAATTACTATAGGGGGGATGAATTACTATATGGGGGATGAATTACTATAGGGGGGATGAATTACTATATGGGGGATGAATTACTATGGGGGATGAATTACTATAGGGGGGATGAATTACTATATGGGGGATGAATTACTATAGGGGGGATGAATTACTATATGGGGGATGAATTACTATGGGGGATGAATTACTATGGGGGATGAATTACTATATGGAGGATGAATTACTATGGGGGATGAATTACTATATGGGGGATGAATTACTATATGGGGGATGAATTACTATGGGGGATGAATTACTATATGGGGGATTAATTACTATGGGGGATGAATTACTATATGGGGGATGAATTACAATATGGGGGATGAATTACTATGGGGGATGAATTACTATATGGGGGATGAATTACTATGGGGGATGAATTACTATATGGGGGATGAATTACTATGGGGGATGAATTACTATATGGGGGATGTATTTTCAGTTTTAAAAATGTGGCTCTCAAAATAAATTTCAATCGTGGTTTTGGCGAGATTTGGCTCAGTTGAAAAAAAAGGTTGCCCACCACTGATCAGAAGTGGAAGTTGTCCTCCTACCCTCCCTCCCCATAGTCTTGTGGGACATGTGACAGGTCCCAGAAGATGAAGGGGCCTTTTAGAAAATGCAGCGCTACTCGCGCATGTGCAGTGGGCACCCGGCTGTGAAGCCGCAAGCTGTCAGAGCCGGGTCCCCACACTGAAGATGCCGGTGCCTGGAATACAGTTTTTGTAGCTGTTGACTTTCATTTTTTTACAGAGTGAGTGGAACTCAGCTTTAAGTGAACGCTAATGCACTATAAATGATTAAATATGCTGAGAGAACATTTGCTGATAAGGACTTTGACCTTAGAATAGATCAGCCTTCCCTAGGACACAGTTTCTATTTTGTTTAAAGACTAATTGAGCACCCATGACACTGTAAGCACATGCGTACTAGCATTTTTAAAAGATGTTTATTCTATCTAACTTGCGTTGAGCCTAGCCTCTTCGTGAAGAAAACATTGTTTGCTTACAAGTTATAATAAGATTTAATCCAAAGCCGACATTCCATGTCTGTAATGGGCTGGGCTGAAGAGCGAGAGCAAGCAAAAGAGAAAATGTTTTCCCCATCAATGGGCTTTGGTGTGGAATGGGGTAGTTGGCCTGCCAATGGATCACCACTGCTGTGGCGTGGGGTGAATGGTTTCTCCTTCTGCTGAAATGCACTGGAACAGTGTGCCCTGCTGTCTCAAGGGCCTTAGTGTTGCAGTGGGTCCCTGATGGCAAATGCATGGAACTACCGTTGTTGCGAGAAGCTCCTTGAAGTGTTTCCATGATAACACAGAAGCTGTGTAGAGGTGAGCACTAAGTTAAGGGACTTGGAGGTCAATTCACCAGGAGATAAATACCACATGAATTTTTGTCTCAAATGTAACTCACGCTGTATTTATCTCAAAAGTAATCAATTCACTAAATAACATGTTATTTAATAAATGCATTAAATATTTTTTTTTACTATTTACATTTTATTTAATTTTTTATGTTGTTTTATTGCAATATTTTTTTTTATTGCAATATTTTTTCATAGGGGGAGATTGCTTTATAAAATTTACAAAAGGCAAATAGACTGCACTTTTCCATGTTGCACATGAATACTTGGATCTTTTTTGAATCAGCATGATATCTATTAAAACAAAAGAGACAGAACTTCAGTGAAACAAAGAAACACACACCAAAGTCCCCATCAGAGTCTCCCTGCATTTTTGATGTCACCCCACAAGTTTTCTATTGGATTAAGATCCGGGGATTGGGCTGGCCACTCCATAACGTCAATCTTGTTGGTCTGGAACCAAGATGTTGCACGTTTACTGGTGTGTTTGGGGTCGTTGTCTTGTTGGAACACCCATTTCAAGGGCATTTCCTCTTCAGCATAAGGCAGCATGACCTCTTCAAGTATTCTGATGTATTCACACTAACCCATGATCCCTGGTATGCGATAAATAGGCCCAACACCGTAGTATGAGAAACATCCCCATATCATGATGCTTGCGCAACCATGCTTCACTGTCTTCACAGTGTACTGTGGCTTGAATTCAGTGTTTGGGGGTCGTCTGACAAACTGTCTCTGGCCACTAGACCCAAAAAGAACAATCTTACTTTCATCAGTCCACAAAATGTTGTGCCATTTCTCTTTAGGCCAGTCAATGTACTCTTTGGCAAATTGTAACCTCTTCAGCACGTCTTTTTTTCAACAGTGGGACTTTGTGGGGGCTTCTTGCAGATAGCTTGGCTTCACATAGGCGTCTTCTAATTGTAACAGTACTTACAGGTAACTTTAGACCTTCTTTGATCTTCCTGGAGCTGATTGTTGGCTGAGTCCTTGCCATTTTGGCTATTCTTCTATCCATTCGAGTGGTAGTTTTTCGCTTTCTTCCATGTCTTTCAGGTTTTGGTTGCCATTTTAAAGCATTTGCGATCATTTTAGCTGAGCAGCCTATCATTTTCTGCACTTCTTTATATGTTTTTCCTTCTCCAATCAACTTTTTAATCAAGGTACGCTGTTCTTCTGAACAATGTCTGGAACGACCCATTTTTACAACATTATACAAAATGTTCTGCCTTCCTTCCTTAAATAAGGGCAACAATTGCCACCTGTTTTTCAAAGAATGAATTACCTCAATAATAGAACTCCACACTGCTATTATTTTGAACATGCCCCTTTCAATTAGTGATTCAATTACACAGAATCAGCAGCATGCATGTCATGACTGTTGGGTCTGTTGGATTTCTATTACTCTACTACACCTGCTAGTAAACTATTTGCCATTTAGAAATATCATGTCAGTGATTGATCAGGTTAGTGATGTCTGACTGCTATTATTTTGAACACAACTGTATAAACAATATATTTGGTAAGCTCTACCAATATTTAAAATACTATCAAATAGTGCACCCCGTGCCAAACAAAGGTGGGGTGACATGGCAAATATATACATTTCTTATTTGTATATTATCCTAACTAATCTCTATCACTAACTATACACAGAAATATTTACAGTGGTAGGTAAGTACTGAAGCCGAAGTTCAACAGTCTTCATGTATAAGAAAGTCGAATTAGTACATCCTAACTGAATAACATACACAATTTACCTAGCAAACTGGAGATTGAAGCACTATCCCCGCAGGGATAACCCTTCAAAAGTTCATAATACTAGAACATAATATTCCCAACCATAAAGGTTATATCTCAATCAGGGGCGGACTGACAACTCATGGGGCCCCCGGGCAATAGGGGATCTTGGGGCCCCTGTGTCCTTGCCCAAACTCAAAAAAGCCTATGAAAAAGGTACCTGGGGCATCTCATTGGGCCCCCTACTGACCCTGGGCCCTCGGGCAGTGCCCGAGTTTCCAAATGGTCAGTCCGCCCCTGATCTCAATGTAAAACTGATGCAGGTGTGCATTATCTGCACTAAGGCATATAAATCACTATACTAGATACTATCGCATTCTACTCTTAGCAAAACCATGCCACTATCAGGAACCATAAACCAGGTGGAGACAGAAAGTGCAGTTAAAAATCACACCTTTAATGACATAGCAAATATAACAGTCCAGGAATGTAGTCAAAATAGAAGCCAGGGTTTGGATGCCAGAGCGAGTAATCAGATGAGCAAGGGTCAGGAAACTACAAGTCAGCATAGTCAGGAGCCAAAAATCAGGAACAGGAATCCGAAGAGAAGTCAGCCAGATTGAGTTGTAAACACAGGAACACACTTGCAAGGGGAAGGAGGAAATAAGCTAAGCTGCTAAAATAGCAAAAAGGGCTGGCTGTAGGCTGGACTAATGATGCAGGAAATGGTATCCAGGTGAGTCACTGTGGAGACAACGATTGGCTGGTAATTAACCAACAGCTGAGCAGCTTCTGAGCACTGAAAGAAAAAAGCTGCTCGTTAAGTAGCAGGAGCCCAGCCCTGATAGCCACCTAGTGATCTAACTATACAGCGAAGAAAATAAGTATTTGATCCCCTGCTGATTTTGAATGTTTGCCCACTCACAAAGAAATGATCAGTCTAAAAATGGAATGGTAGGTGTATTGTAACACTGAGAGACAGAATAGCAGCAAAAAATTCAAAAGAAATGCATGTCTAACAAATTATGCACTGATTTGCATGTTCATGAGGGAAGTAAGTATTTGATCCCCAGCTGATTTTGTATGTTTGCCCACTCACAAAGAAATGACCAGTCTAAGAATCAAATGGTAGGTGTATTGTAACACTGAGAGACAGAATAGCAACAACAAATTCAAAAGAAATGCATGTCTAACAAATTATGCACTGATTTGCATGTTCATGAGGTAAATAAGTATTTGATCTCCTTCACAAAACATGACTTAGTACTTGGTGGCAAATCCCTTGTTGGCAATCACTGAGGTCAGACATTTCCTGTAGTTGGCCACCAGGTTTGCACACATCTCAGGAGGGATTTTGGCCCACTCCTCTTGGCAGATCCTCTCCAAGTCTTTAAGGTTTGGTGGCTGACGTTTGGCAACACGAACTTTCAGCTCCCTCCACAGATTTTCAATCGGATTAACATCTGGAGACTAGCTAGGCCACTCCAGGAACTTAATATGCTTCTTCTTGAGCCACTCCTTTGTTGCCTTGCTTGTGTGTTTTGGGTCATTGTCATGCTGGAACACCAATCCATGACCTTTTTCAATGCCCTGGCTGAGGGAAGAAGGTTCTCACTCAAGATTTGATGGTACATTGCCTCGTCCATCATCCCTTTGATGCGGTGCAGTTGTCCTATCCCCTTAGCAGAAAAACACTCCCAAAGCAGAATGTTTCCATTTCCATGTTTGACAGTTGGGATGGTGTTCTTGGAGTCATAGGCAGCATTCCTCCTTCTCCAAACATGGCGAGTTAAGTTGATGCCAAAGAGCTCAATTTTGGTCTCATCTGACCACAACACTTTCAACCAGTCCTCCTCTGCATCATTCAGATATTCAGTGGCAAACTTCAGACAGGCCAGTACATGTGATTTCTTGAACAGAGGGACCTTGCGGGCACTGCAGGATTTCAATCCTGTTCGGCATAGTGTGTTACCAATTGTTTTCTTGGTGACTGTGGTCCCAGCTGCCTTGAGATCATTGACAAGATCCTCACATGTAGTTCTGGGATGATTCCTCACTGTTCTCATGATCATTGACACTCCACGAGGTGAGATCTTGCATGGTGCACCAGACCTAGGGAGACTGACAGTTATTTTGTGTTTATTCCATTTACGAATGATTGCACCAACTGTTATCACCTTCTCACCAAGCTGCTTGGCGATAGTTTGTAGAAAATAAATCGGACACAAGGGGGTGCCAATCTCAGTGTAGAGGGTTAAAGATTTATTGGTAACAAGAGGTTTAAAAACTACTCACAAACATAAGAAGTATAATTGCATGGTAAAGGAATGCCTTTGGTAAGCCCTCAGTCTGCCAGTGATGTGAACATGGATCCTGGTTGTGCAGGATGAGCAGAGATGCAGCAGTCAGTGTTCAGCAATGCAGAGAATTTTTGAACATGGTGCCGAAACCAGCATGGAAAGCAAGGAAGTCAGGACCTCGGCAGGCGACCAATGGCAGGGCAAGAACAGTGTCAGGTGACGCATTTCGAATCACTTGCTTCTTCTTCAGACCTGATTGGCTGTAGGGTTCTCTGGTGTTTTATAGGCAGAAGACAGGAGGGGGCGGGATGATATCACTCTGGCACCTGGGGGAAGATGTCAACAGCTAGGATCGGTGGATAGGGATCGAAGCAGGAATATACAATGAAAAAGCAGTAACTGGCATAATGTTCTAGTGTGGTTTTTCACATATTGGTGGCAATGTCTTTGGTGAACATGGTTCATGATAATATAGAGTTATATGCAAATAATCAAATGGGGAGGAAAAGGGGAGGAGAAGAGAAGGCACATGCAAGGGGAAAAAAAGGAAAACGAGGGGGAGTGGTGAAAAAGGAATGCCGAAAATCATGCTAATAATAAAAGAATTTTAATTATTAATATTTTTTACTCTTTAATATTTACCCTTATTTTATATATATATTTTTATATATATTTTTTATATTCCATATATATATATTTAATTTTTTTATTTTTTATCTGTTTATTTATCATCTAATCCCACTGTGTTTTATCATAAATTTGGTCCATGACAAAAAAAACCCTTTTGGGTTGCAATGCCCTTTGCCAAATAATTATCATTCCATTCTATTATTAGCATGATTTCCGGCATTCCTTTTTTTACCTCCTCCTTGTTTTTTTCAGACTTCTTGTGTTATCTGTTTGCCAAGGTTCTAGGGGTTGGGACCTGATTCTGTGTGTAGTGAGGGGGGCAACTGTGTCTTGGACAGATGACAGTGAACTATTGTAAACAAAAGTGGCTAGGTTGGGGCAGGACAGGGGTTTTTCAGAAGAGAGAAAGCAGGGTAGTCAGGCAGAGAAGTCATCAAGGAAGGTTGATAGCAGTCCAGGGGACAGGTACATCACAGCAATTCGTAAAAAAACCGGAGAAAATAGATGAATGCAATGTGCCTCAAATGAGGAGAGTGATAGAGATGAATGAGGGTGAATTACCTGAAAGGTGCAATCAGGGGCGGACTGACCATTTGGAAACTCGGGCACTGCCCAAGGGCCCGGGGTCAGTAGGGGGCCCCATGAGATGCCCCTGGTACCTTTTTTATAGGCTTTTTTGAGTTTGGGCAAGGACACAGGGGCCCCATGATCCCCTATTGCCCGGGGGCCCCATGAGTTGTCAGTCCGCCCCTGGGTGCAATGTAGGGATAGAAGTTCCCACTCCCCCTCCCTTCCGTCCACTGTGTCTGGAGGAGTGAACCCAGAGAAGGCCGCCATAGGAGAGGGAAGCAGGAGTAGTGTCGGAATCATGGTGCCAGGTTTCCATGATGGCAAGTAGATTGAAGGAGTTGGGGATAAAGAAGTCATGGGGAGAGGTAAGTTTGTTAAAGACAGTGCGGACATTCCAGAGGGTGCAGGAGAAGGGGAGGCTGGTTTTGGGAAGAAGGGGAATGGACACTAAATTGTGTGGATTATGGCTGCTGCCAGAGGGTGTGGGGTGATGGGAGTATTGGGCAGAGTTAAATGATAGAGGCCCAGGGTTTGGGGATATATTCTCCAGAGGTTGGGAGAAGCAGAAGGGTGAGGGAGGTAATATGTGATTTATATGAAAGCGCATGCCCCAGCATCCTGGAAGTTTTATCAGCATATGGGTTTAGAATCACCAGGAGCTGGTGAGTGCAGTAATAGGGAGAGGACAGAAGTGAGGGTGATATATACAGATTGTGGAGTAGAGAAGTGTGTGAAGTAAGGAGAGTTTAAGGAGAGAGGACAAAACTGTTAGAAGGAGGGATAGAGAGAGCATGTTATAGAAAGGAAGGAGAGCTGAATAGGGGAACAAGGTCACTTGCAGCTTGTTTGGTGTTTTTCAAAGTATTTTCCTGTGTACTTTCACTTCATGCAATCGCTGAAGTGCAGAGCCTGAAGTGCTCCGACTTATAGAATTATCCCAACTTTTGGAAAGAATCCCAGCAGCAAATGTGCTTCCCCCATAAACCTGATTTAGTTTCATACTGTTAGGGGTCAGGGTGGTTAACTAATCAGGAATTATTAAAGGGTGCCTGCCTCACAGAACTTTCCACATCAGAGTCAGACTTGCAAGGGGGCAAAAGTTGTAAATATAAGATCAGGACATAATTTAGGTAAGCCACTAGTGAGAAAACAAACATCACAATGTGCACAGGGCTACAGATGGTTAAGCAGCAAGAACATACCAGAGAAACACACAAACACAAGTAGAGCAAACAGTTTTCAGTTTGGGGTGGACATGAAGCAGCCAACATACCAGGTACACATAGGGGTTGATTTACTAAGAATAAGGTGAAGCAATACATGTTAGACACCAAATTACACCTAATTGAAACAATTAAGACCTTGTTGTGGTGAATGGAAAAGCAGCTTCATTTAGAAAAATGCCGTTTAGTAAATGTCATATCGGTATAGTCACTTTTACATAATAGGCAATGCTAAACCTGGTCCCTAGAGGGCATAAGCACAGGATTAAACTAAGAATCCATTTTTTTGTGTGTGTAAAAACAGAAACAATTGGCAAGTGAGATCTGTTTGTTTGTTTTTTATGCTAATTCTATTATTGATTTTCTTTTTGATTTTGTAGTGTTTTTTACATGTTCTGCAAACAAATGCATTTTTTAATGAGTGTTACAGAGTAATGCATACGATTTTCTAATGTTAAATATATATCTAAAAATTACAGTTATACCTTGTTATATGACTAATAATTTTTAATTTCTAATTAGAATTTTCTTATAATATCTACTTTTAATTATATATCTTAATTCTTAAATCATGTTACTACTATATAGCCTGCTTAATGTTATGGGCAGGGTAGTAGCTTAGTGGTTAGCACTTCTGCCTAGCAACACTAGGGTCATTGGTTCAAATCCCAACCATCGCACCATGTATCCAGAGTTTGCATGTTCTCTCTGTTCCTGTGTGGGTTTCCTCCTACACTCCAAAGACATGTTTGTAGGTTAATTGGTACTAGTATGAATGTGAGCTCCTTGAGGGCAGGTATGAGCTCATAGAGGTGTATAATTGCTTCTTGCTCTAAGCCAGTATTTCTCAACTCCAGTCCTCATGGACCCCCAACAGGTCATGTTTTCAGGATTTCCCTCAGATGAAACAGCTGTGGTAATTACTAAGGCAGTGAAACTGATCAAATCACCTGTGCAAAATAATGGAAATCCTGAAAACATGACCTGTTGGGGGTCCATGAGGACTGGAATTGAGAAACACTGCGTCTAAGCAAAACCTGCATGTATTCCAAGTATGCACATGGTGCAAAAAGCTGTGGCTGGTACAGGTGCTTGGTTCTGTAGAAGGCTCTGGCAAACATAGCTAACCCCAAAAACAGTGCCTCCTCCATTCTAGCCATGATTCACAAGAAGTGAGGCAGAAGTACCCGTTGGCGTGAATAAATACACGCAATTAACACCTCTGTTTGGTGTTCCTGCAGTTTTGAGTTTGGTAAGTGTCACCTGCCACCAGATGCTTTGTGTTTACTTTTGGCCAAGGAACTGACCTTTGTTCTTATGTCTCTGGGTGCCTGCGAATGTCCTTCCATAAATGTGATGACGCCATTCTAGGCCTGAGACTGTTTGTGTGATAACTCATTTTTATGTGCAGTCGTGGCTCCCACACATGCAAATAGATTTTCTTTTGTATGCAAGAAATTTATTACAAAAACTATTTGACTTTATTTTAAAAAAATTAGAGATATAACTCAAGATTTAAGGCGAGCGCAGATAATATGGTAGCTGCTAGCACAAAAGGCAAGGTAACAAACCCACAGTAATCAATTCAAATGTAAGTGCAGCACTAAAGCATAAGTGACAAATGAGATCATAGAATGCTTATGTAAATAGAAGTGTTTATACAATAAAAACGTCTCAAATCATTTAAAATCATAGAATCATAAAAAAACTAAAAACATAACATCTGAACATAAATAGTGGCACTACAGGTCACAGAAATGCCAAGTGATACGTGGGAGCTTTTTAGCAATATTAGTGATTATACATAGTCCATGGCACTACAGGTCACAGCAATGCCCAGTGATCATGGAAATACAAGGTGCAGCTGGGATGCTCGAGAGTGCTCATGATCCAACATGGGAATCCACCACCTTATATGGATGTTCACTCACCAGAACATTACTTGTATAATGCTGATCCTTAGGGGGGTCTCAGGAAGCCATAAATAGGGACTGGACATCTTCAGGGTCAGGGATATGCAAAACCAGAAAAGGATCCTCCTAGGGAAGTGGTGGGCAACCTTTTTTTCAACTGAGCCAAATCTCGCCAAAACCACGATTGAAATTTATTTTGAGAGCCACATTTTTAAAACTGAAAATACATAGGATGGTACACTGTTTTTAGTTTCAATAAGTTTTTATAGTAATTCATCCCCCATATAGTAATTCATCCCCCATAGTAATTCATCCCCCATATAGTAATTCATCCCCCATATAGTAATTCATCCCCCATAGTAATTCATCCCCCATAATAATTCATCCCCCATATAGTAATTCATCCCCCATAGTAATTCATCCCCCACATAGTAATTCATCCCCCATATAGTAATTCATCCCCCATAGTAATTCATCCCCCATATAGTAATTCATCCCCCATATAGTAATTCATCCCCCATAGTAATTAATCCCCCATAGTAATTAATCCCCCATATAGTAATTCATCCCCCATATAGTAATTCATCCCTTATATAGTAATTCATCCCCCCTATAGTAATTCATCCCCCCTATAGTAATTCATCCCCCCTATAGTAATTCATCCCCCATAGTAATTCATCCCCCCTATAATAATTCATCCCCCATAGTAATTCATCCCGCCTATAGTAATTCATCCCCCATATTAATTCATCCCTCATATAGTATTAGTAAGTAAGTAGCAAGTAGTAAGCCAAGTCCCCCCTGTGTCAATTCACTTACCTTTGCTCCGCGCGTTCCTCTTGCCGTGTTCCCGCGCCGTTCCGGTCTTCAGGGTGGACTGTGAGAGGAGCCTAGCTCCTCTCACGTTCTTCACGCTGCCCCGCCTACACACATCCTGACAGCCAATCACTGGCTATCAGGATGTGAGTGGCAGCGAGACTGGCCAATCATTGCATTTGAGCGCGCTGCCCTGGCTGTTTTTTTTTGGATCACGCTGCAGAGTCCCTGCCGCCCGAGAGGAGGGAGGGGAGCGGGCGCCCGGCACACAAGAGCCGCATTAAAGCGTGTAAAGAGCCGCATGTGGCTCGCGAGCCGCGGCTTGCCGACCACTGTCCTAGGGGGAGAAGCTCACCGCAGGAGCTGAAGGTATGGTAATACAGTGTAGTATTTATTGCAAATAGATAAAAATAATCCACGTGGATACAGCAAAGAATTACATGCATAAAAGCATACCAAGATGGCCACCATTCCAAAATAGAGCTGCGGCGGTGTTACATCAGCATGTAAGGCTCACCCAACGTGTTTCGTGCGCAAGCATGTCCTCAGGGGCACGCATTTTACAAGTATGATATCCAAGTAGATTATTTTTAACTATTTGCAATAAATGCTACACTATATTGCCATACCTTTGGCTCCTGTGGTGAGCTTCTCCCCCTAGGACAGTGGTGGGCAACCTTTTTTTTCAACTGAGCCAAATCTCGCCAAAACCACGATTGAAATTTATTTTGAGAGCCACATTTTTAAAACTGAAAATACATAGGATGGTACACTGTTTTTAGTTTCAATAAGTTTTTATAGTAATTCATCCCCCATATAGTAATTCATCTCCCATATAGTAATTCATCCCCCATATAGTAATTCATCCCCCATATAGTAATTCATCCCCCATAGTAATTCATCCCCCATATAGTAATTCATCCCCCATAGTAATTCATCCCCCATATAGTAATTCATCCCCCATAGTAATTCATCCCCCATAGTAATTCATCCCCCATATAGTAATTCATCCCCCATATAGTAATTCATCCCCCATAGTGTAATTCATGCCCCATAGTGTAATTCATCCCCCATATAGTAATTCATCCCCCATATAGTAATTCATCCCCCATAGTAATTCATCCCCCCTATAGTAATTAATCCCCCCTATAGTAATTCATCCCCCATAGTAATTCATCCCCCATATAGTAATTCATCCCCCCTATAGTAATTCATCCCCCCTATAGTAATTCATCCCCCATAGTAATTCATCCCCCCTATAGTAATTCATCCCCCATATTAATTCATCCCTCATATAGTAGTAGTAAGTAAGTAGCAAGTAGTAAGCCAAGTCCCCCCTGTGTCAATTCACTTACCTTTGCTCCGCGCGTTCCTCTCGCCGTGTTCCCGCGCCGTTCCGGTCTTCAGGGCGGACTGTGAGAGGAGCCTAGCTCCTCTCACGTTCATCACGCTGCCCCGCCTACACACATCCTGACAGCCAATCACTGGCTATCAGGATGTGAGTGGATGCGAGTGGCAGCGAGACTGGCCAATCATTGCATTTGAGCACGCTGCCCTGGCTGTTTTTTTTTGGATCACGCTGCAGAGTCCCTGCCGCCCGAGAGGAGGGAGGGGAGCGGGTGCCCGGCACACAAGAGCCGCATGTGGCTAGCGAGCCGCGGCTTGCCAACCACTGCCCTAGGAGGATCCTTTGCTGGTTTTGCATAGCCCTGACCCTGGAGAAGTCTGGTCCCTATTTGTGGCTTCCTGAGACCACCCATAAGGATCAGCATTAATGCTATTATACAAGTAGCGTTCTGGTGAGTGCACATCCATATGAAGGTTCCTATGTTGGATCATGAGACTCTCGAGCATTCCAGCTGGTATTGCTGCACGCCATGTCTACAAAAATCTACTTTTGAGGGCCAAATGCACAACCATTACAGCAAACACTCAACACAGCCGTAGTGGGGTTGGCCACTATGCACAAGCAATGCCAGCAAATAACCTGGCCTCTTCTCAGGCCCACCTGCTGCAGTGCTTTATATAGCATAGGTTGTATTGTTAGCACGCCCAATAAAGGACACACCCAGCAATATCATTCAACCTGTCTCATCATGTGTGCCTCATGTGATTGCACCTGATTAGCACACCTCCTTAGCACACATACTCCTTCCAGTTAGCCCTTGGCTATGTGCATCAATTCACAGACCACAAGCCAAAGATCTAAGTCCATTAGCACGCACAGAAAGAAAGCAACACTTATCTAAGCGTATGTACCAGTGCAGTGTACAACAGCAATTGTGAATGGTTCCTGGGCATGCTCAGTGATAAAAAAAAAATAAAAAAATACAAGTTGTAAGTCATTGGGCATGTGCAGGGTACAGAGCAGGACATCTTCACCCAATTTGCTAACAAACACATTCGTCATCAGCAGCCAAAACACATCTCCAGTATTTCCCATTTATTCCAATGGCTCTAGTTCCCCCCAGTGCACTGTGTTCTCTTGCAGCCACCAAATGAGAACATGATGAATGTGTTCTGCATTGACCTACACTGGGGCATGGCCAGACACCTCCTAAATGCACTGAAAGGCATCTTTGTCTGCAAATTCTGTGGGTTGTTAGGAGACGGCACCTGCTGGCATCATAACAACCAGCGACCCATCCATGCTGTCAGCCGTAATTCCCCAATGATAGCAGAATGGAAACAACAAAGCCAGCATGTGCCAAAAGAGCATGGACCCTGCAGTCTGTCATGAATCTGAAAGCAAACCCCATGCCCAAAAATAAATAAAAGTGTGGCTTCCCCCCCCAAATCACTAACAGGCCAGGAAAGGGGGGGGGGTGAGCCCCCACCCCACACACACACTTTTTATTTTGTAATGTCAACTTTTCTTTACATCAAGTGAAACTTCTAAAATGTACCAGATTGCAAAACACATATAAAAACATGCATTTTGATTAGTTCAGGTACTTATAAAACGCCATCAATTTACACCGCGCTTTACATATACTGTATATTGTATATTCACATCAGGTCCTGCCTTCAAGGAGCTTACAACCTAAGGTCCCCAACTCACATTCATATACTAGGGAGGGACAATGTAGACAGGAGCCAAAACAACTATCAGCATGTCTTTGGAGTGTGGGAAGAAGCCCACACAAGCACAGGGAGAACATGCAAACTTCAAAGCACATAGTGCCAAGGTTGGGATTCAAACCAATTCCTTAGTGCTGGTAGGCAGAAGTGTTCACCACTTATCCACTGTGCTGCCACAAGCATGTACACTGCATCTCTGTGGTGTGAACCAGCTCTAAGTCCCTGGGCATGCTCAGTTTAACAAGCAATATATCTCAAATGGAATACAAATGTGCGTGGGCTATATGTATCCCAATACAAAGAATCATAATTTTATCCCCCAAAAAAAAACAAAAATCAGAGGGTGACACTACTATTCCAAAGTGACACACAAAAGAATAAAACATAATGCAGGGATTCACTGTTTTCGCCTGCGCTCCGTCATATACATTAAGCCCTGCAACTTATAATTAGACGATGAACAATATTTATTACACAAAATCTGCAGGCTGCACTATGGAATGTATGGAACACTTGCTCATCCCTTACATGGCTTAATGAACATGGGGGGGGGGGGGGTGGAGCTGCAAACAGTGAATCCCTGCTGATGTACCTTGGAGTTCCTGAGTGCCATTGAACAACCTGTTGCTGTGACCTGCCATATGGTTCCAAGGCTGGTGATGGATGATTACTGGCAACATGCTACTATAAGACCACCTATAATTTGGGGTTATCGCTTGGTGAGAAGCTGCAATTGGTGTTGGTGTGGAATTCACAAGGCTGCTTATTGTCATTCATGAGTGAAAATATATGGCAAGATTTGCAATGATGGTGGAACCCTACTACACATAACTACCTACTTTATTTGGACATTTACATATAGGTGGTGGACTTCCATACAGATCTATGTTTATTGATTTATGAATTTATATTTTCTCTTTATTGGTTTGTCATTGTGGAATAGTGGTGAAATTTTGTTTTTATCATTTTTATGTATATTTATGATGTTGGGACACATATATCACATTTTTGGGATCATATTGTGATCCTTTGTATTGGGATACATATGACCAACACATCAAATTCAGTAACACAGCGCAACATTTGTATTCCTTTTAATTTTGCTTCAGCACTGGTATTGTGTGTGGTTAGATGCTGAGCACCAAGTGCAGTTTTTCTTTCGTTGCATTAATATGTCTCAAAAGTCTAAGTTCCTGGGCATGTTCAATGCACATGGAAGTACGAAAAATTTTTTAAAACAGCATTATTTCAAAAACGAGAAATGATAAATACTGTATAAGAAAAAAAAAAACATCTAACTAAAACTACACTAACTAAAACTACAAAGGAAATGAAAACGCTCTTAGAATATCTATGTTGGTGTTTCTGTGCATAGTAACAGTTCTATAGTTACAAGTATTGATATATACTGGTAAATATATATAGAAATATTAGCCTGTTTATTAATCATGCTTTTGAAAAAACAGGTTAACTCTGTCCAACGACATTTCCAGATGTGCCCACAAAGGCATTTACTATAGCACTTTCTGTGATGGAGCGCGGTGTCAGACCCCAGCCCTTCTCACCAACTTGTGACTGAAGGATGAGCCGATCTAAGACCGCGCTGTCACTTGCGTAACAATGCCACTCTCAGCTGCGCCCTGCACAAAGATTTTCCAGCTCACTGGACCACAATCTATGTGCCGCAGCCTGAGAGCGATTGTTACTGGGTCAGGTTAATTATGCAATTAACCCTTCACACTGCCACCACCACCTTTTTTGTACAGAGAAGGAGGAAACTCACAAATCTTAGCAGTAACACTATGATGCTTGAATAAGCGTCTGTATACACACTGCCACCACAGACAGATGTATGCAGAGGGTTAATACATACAGTAGCACTCCTCAGAGACAGGGATTCTTTTAGTTTGCATTAGAAGTAGAGATGAGCGAATTATTCAAAAATTCGATTCGGCTGATTCGGCGAATTCGCGGAATAAATTCGATTCGAGACGAATATATTCGCTGCGAATTTAACTTATAAAAAGGGTGTTTCTAGGCTTCAGAGAGCCTTTATATTAGTGCAGAACACTGTACCTTTAATTTAAATGCCCTTGGAGTCTGCTGGGGAAGAGAAATAATACTGTCAGTCAGTATGACATGCAGATGAGTGCCGTCGATCTTAGAATCACCGCACACTTCACTCATTTGGGCAGTCACGGGGCCAAAACCAGAGTGTGGAGCCACAGTGTGGCAGTGGAGGCAGCAGCAATGGGAGGCCATACAGCACCCTATGACAAAATGGAACCCACCAGCAGTGTGAGGAGACCTGAAAGTGGCACATGGCAGAGTGTGGCAATGGAGACAGCAGCAATGGGAGGCCGTACAGGGACCCATGACACACTCTGGACCTGGCAGCAGCATGAGGAGGCGGTACAGGGGCCCATGACAGATTACGGGCCTGGCAGCAGCATGAGGAGTTGGTACGGGGGCCCATGGCAGATTACGGGCCTGGCAGCAGCAATGGGAGGCCCGTAATCTGCCAGCACCCTATGACAAAATGGAACCCACCAGCAGTGTGAGGAGACCTGAAAGTGGCACATGGCAGAGTGTGGCGATGGAGACAGCAGCAATGGGAGGCAGTACAGGGACCCATGACACACTCTGGACCTGGCAGCAGCAAGAGGAGGCGGTACAGAGGCCCATAGCAGATTACGGGCCTGGCAGCAGCAATGGGAGGCCGTACAGGGACCCATGACACACTCTGGACCTGGCAGCAGCATGAGGAGGCGGTACAGGGGCCCATGACAGATTACGGGCCTGGCAGCAGCATGAGGAGTCGGTATGGGGGCCCATGGCAGATTACGGGCCTGGCAGCAGCAATGGGAGGCCGTACAGGGACCCATGACACACTCTGGACCTGGCAGCAGCATGAGGAGGCGGTACGGGGGCCCATGACAGATTACGGGCCTGGCAGCAGCAATGGGAGGCCCGTAATCTGCCAGCACCCTATGACAAAATGGAACCCACCAGCAGTGTGAGGAGACCTGAAAGTGGCACATGGCAGAGTGTGGCGATGGAGACAGCAGCAATGGGAGGCCGTACAGGGACCCATGACACACTCTGGACCTGGCAGCAGCATGAGGAGGCGGTACGGGGGCCCATGACAGATTACGGGCCTGGCAGCAGCATGAGGAGTCGGTACGGGGGCCCATGGCAGATTACGGGCCTGGCAGCAGCAATGGGAGGCCCGTAATCTGCCAGCACCCTATGACAAAATGGAACCCACCAGCAGTGTGAGGAGACCTGAAAGTGGCACATGGCAGAGTGTGGCGATAAAGACAGCAGCAATGGGAGGCCGTACAGGGACCCATGACACACTCTGGACCTGGCAGCAGCATGAGGAGGCGGTACAGGGGCCCATGACAGATTACGGGCCTGGCAGCAGCAATGGGAGGCCCGTAATCTGCCAGCACCCTATGACAAAATGGAACCCACCAGCAGTGTGAGGAGACCTGAAAGTGGCACATGGCAGAGTGTGGCGATGGAGACAGCAGCAATGGGAGGCCGTACAGGGACCCATGACACACTCTGGACCTGGCAGCAGCATGAGGAGGCGGTACAGGGGCCCATGACAGATTACGGGCCTGGCAGCAGCATGAGGAGTCGGTACGGGGGCCCATGGCAGATTACGGGCCTGGCAGCAGCATTGGGAGGCCCGTAATATGCCAGCACCCTATGACAAAATGGAACCCACCAGCAGTGTGAGGAGACCTGAAAGTGGCACATGGCAGAGTGTGGCGATGGAGACAGCAGCAATGGGAGGCCGTACAGGGACCCATGACACACTCTGGACCTGGCAGCAGCATGAGGAGGCGGTACAGGGGCCCATGACAGATTACGGGCCTGGCAGCAGCAATGGGAGGCCCGTAATCTGCCAGCACCCTATGACAAAATGGAACCCACCAGCAGTGTGAGGAGACCTGAAAGTGGCACATGGCAGAGTGTGGCGATGGAGACAGCAGCAATGGGAGGCCGTACAGGGACCCATGACACACTCTGGACCTGGCAGCAGCATGAGGAGGCGGTACAGGGGCCCATGACAGATTACGGGCCTGGCAGCAGCATGAGGAGTCGGGACGGGGGCCCATGGCAGATTACGGGCCTGGCAGCAGCAATGGGAGGCCCGTAATCTGCCAGCACCCTATGACAAAATGGAACCCACCAGCAGTGTGAGGAGACCTGAAAGTAGCACATGGCAGAGTGTGGCGATGGAGACAGCAGCAATGGGAGGCCGTACAGGGACCCATGACACACTCTGGAACTGGCAGCAGCATGAGGAGGCAGTACAGGGGCCCATGACAGATTACGGGCCTGGCAGCAGCATGAGGAGTCGGTACGGGGGCCCATGGCAGATTACGGGCCTGGCAGCAGCAATGGGAGGCCGTACAGGGACCCATGACACACTCTGGACCTGGCAGCAGCATGAGGAGGCGGTACAGGGGCCCATGACAGATTACGGGCCTGGCAGCAGCATGAGGAGTCGGTACGGGGGCCCATGGCAGATTACGGGCCTGGCAGCAGCAATGGGAGGCCCGTAATCTGCCAGCACCCTATGACAAAATGGAACCCACCAGCAGTGTGAGGAGACCTGAAAGTGGCACATGGCAGAGTGTGGCGATGGAGACAGCAGCAATGGGAGGCCGTACAGGGACCCATGACACACTCTGGACCTGGCAGCAGCAAGAGGAGGTGGTACAGGGGCCCATGGCAGAGTGGCGAAGCGTAAGCAGCTTAAATTGAAGGCCATACAGAGGCCTATGTTAAAAATAATAACATGTTTGGGGCATGATTCATGGCGGATTTAGTCAGTTGTGTCAGGAACTGGTGGTTTGAAATCCAGACTAATCCACGCCTGATTCATTTTCACAAACGTGAGTCTCTCCACACTTTGGGTGGACAGTCGTGTCCTCCGCGGAGTTACAATACCTCCTGCCGCACTAAACACGCGCTCTGATGCCATGCTACTGGCCGGGCATGACAGCCTTTCAAGGGCAAATTCAGCTAGTTGGGGCCAAAGGTCAAGTTTCGTTGCCCAGTAGTCAAGGGGATTGTCTACCTCGGTTGGCAGGGTGCTGTCCAAGTAGGCCCAAGCCTGTTGTTTGAGGTCCTGCTCCAGGTGCACCTGATGCTGCTGCTGCTGCTGCGGCTGGTTAGTAGTTTCCTCACTGCGCTGGTGAAGAAAGCTACTCATCATCGACTGCAGACTGAGGCAGCCGCTGCTGGTGGAGCTGCCACTGCTCCTACCACCCCACTCCTCCCCTGCTGCCATGGCAGCGGAACGCGAGCGCACAGGGCCCACAGTGTCTGAGGATGGACGTTGGCGCAGAAAGGCAGAGACCAACTGACTACATAGGTGGTTTTTATAGTACTTTATTTTGGCCTCCCTCTCAGCAGGTGTGAAAAAGGCCACCATTTTTGAACGGTAGCGAGGGTCCAACAAGGTGGACAGCCAAAAGTCATCCCTCTGTCTGATGGTTATTATTCGGCTGTCGCTACGCAAGCAAACGAGCATGCTATGGGCCATTTGTGCCAAGGAATGCGAGGGACTCCCTGCCTCCATCTCCACAGCATACTGCCACGGTGCGTCTGGGTCCTCTGTCTCCTCCTCCTCCTCCTCTACCAGATGCTCCTGCTCCTCCACTCCTGTCCGCTGAGTGGAAAAACCACCCATTTCACTCAATAATTCCTGAGCACCAATGTCCTCCTCTACCTCCTCCTCTTCTTCCTGTCCTGCCCCCACAGGGGTCATGTGGCGTTGAGATCTGTGCGCCACGTCTACCGCACCCTGACCAGCCATTGTTAACAGCATTTGTTCCAGGACGTGCAACAGAGGAATGACGTCGTTTATCCCATAATCCTGCCGACTCACGAATAGCGTGGCCTCCTCAAAGGGCCTGAGCAAGCGGCAGGTGTCACGCATGAGCTGCCAATGGCTGACATCTAAGTTACACAGGGGAGTACCTTTATCCGCTTGTAACATCAGGAAATCGGTGATGGCCTTTCGCTGTTCGTAAAGGCGGTCTAACATATGTAGGGTTGAATTCCACCTTGTTGCAACGTCACAGCATGAGGAGTCGGTACGGGGGCCCATGGCAGATTACGGGCCTGGCAGCAGCAATGGGAGGCCCGTAATCTGCCAGCACCCTATGACAAAATGGAACCCACCAGCAGTGTGAGGAGACCTGAAAGTGGCACATGACAGAGTGTGGCGATGGAGACAGCAGCAATGGGAGGCCGCACAGGGACCCATGACACACTCTGGACCTGGCAGCAGCATGAGGAGGCGGTACAGGGGCCCATGACAGATTACGGGCCTGGCAGCAGCAATGGGAGGCCCGTAATCTGCCAGCACCCTATGACAAAATGGAACCCACCAGCAGTGTGAGGAGACCTGAAAGTGGCACATGGCAGAGTGTGGCGATGGAGACAGCAGCAATGGGAGGCCATACAGGGACCCATGACACACTCTGGACCTGGCAGCAGCATGAGGAGGCGGTACAGGGGCCCATGACAGATTACGGGCCTGGCAGCAGCAATGGGAGGCCCGTAATCTGCCAGCACCCTATGACAAAATGGAACCCACCAGCAGTGTGAGGAGACCTGAAAGTGGCACATGGCAGAGTGTGGCGATGGAGACAGCAGCAATGGGAGGCCGTACAGGGACCCATGACACACTCTGGACCTGGCAGCAGCATGAGGAGGCGGCACAGGGGCCCATGACAGATTACGGGCCTGGCAGCAGCATGAGGAGTCGGTACGGGGGCCCATGGCAGATTATGGGCCTGGCAGCAGCAATGGGAGGCCCGTAATCTGCCAGCACCCTATGACAAAATGGAACCCACCAGCAGTGTGAGGAGACCTGAAAGTGGCACATGGCAGAGTGTGGTGATGGAGAAAGCAGCAATGGGAGGCCGTACAGGGACCCATGACACACTCTGGACCTGGCAGCAGCATGAGGAGGCGGTACAGGGGCCCATGACAGATTACGGGCCTGGCAGCAGCAATGGGAGGCCCGTAATCTGCCAGCACCCTATGACAAAATGGAACCCACCAGCAGTGTGAGGAGACCTGAAAGTGGCACATGGCAGAGTGTGGCGATGGAGACAGCAGCAATGGGAGGCCGTACAGGGACCCATGACACACTCTGGACCTGGCAGCAGCATGAGGAGGTGGTACAGGGGCCCATGACAGATTACGGGCCTGGCAGCAGCATGAGGAGTCGGTACAGGGGCCCATGGCAGATTACGGGCCTGGCAGATGACGACGAGGCTGCCAAGTGCGATCAGCCTCATCATCATCAATTAGGGTCTCCGCCTCACTACTAGCCCCCTCGGCTGCGTGTGGGTCAGGAGACAGACCTGTCTCTAGACCGGCTACCGAGCCACTCTCCTCGCCAGTACTTCTTCGCCTGGCTGCTGAAGAGGCGGATGTCTCCCCCCGTTCCTGACCGCCCTCTGTTAGCTCTTCCTCACTGTACAGTGGGGCTGAGCCCACAGCATGCGATACTTCGCTTGGTGAGGGAACACCAAAGGACAGGGGCAGGTAGAGGACACGTGATTTCAGTGGGCTTGCTCCCGGGCCATGCCAACTAACGGTTGTGTCTGACGTACCCACTGACCGTTGGCTGTAGGTGTCAGAGGTGACCTGGGAAGAGGAAGACGACTGAGCCAACCAATCGATGACGGCAGGGTTGTCGGTGGAGACACGACCGCTGGATGACACCGGGAGCACTGGACTCTGGCTGCGACTAGTGCTGCCTCGACCCCTTCCTCTGCTGCCACGTCTGCTCGCTCCTGAAACATTGCCTCCTCTGCCACTCCTCTGCGTGTTGTCTGACATACTCTTTAATTCAACGATTCTGTGTCCCTGAGTAACGATTCTGTGTCCCTGAGTAACAATTCTGTGTCCCTGAGTAACGATTCTGTGTCCCTGAGTAACGATTCTGTGTCCCTGAGTAACGATTCTGTGTCCCTCAGTAACAATTCTGTGTCCCTGAGTAACAATTCTGTGTCTGTCCCTCAGTAACAATTCTGTGTCCCTGAGTAACAATTCTGTGTCCCTGAGTAACGATTCTGTGTCCCTCAGTAACAATTCTGTGTCCCTGAGTAACAATTCTGTGTCCCTGAGTAACAATTCTGTGTCCCTGAGTAACGATTCTGTGTCCCTGAGTAATGATTCTGTGTCCCTCAGTAACGATTCTGTGTCCCTCAGTAACAATTCTGTTTCCCTGAGTAACAATTCTGTGTCCCTGAGTAACGATTCTGTGTCCCTCAGTAACAATTCTGTGTCCCTGAGTAACAATTCTGTGTCTGTCCCTGAGTAACAATTCTGTGTCCCTGAGTAACAATTCTGTGTCCCTGAGTAACGATTCTGTGTCCCTCAGTAACAATTCTGTGTCCCTCAGTAACAATTCTGTGTCCCTGAGTAACAATTCTGTGTCCCTGAGTAACGATTCTGTGTCCCTCAGTAACGATTCTGTGTCCCTCAGTAACAATTCTGTGTCCCTGAGTAACAATTCTGTGTCCCTGAGTAACAATTCTGTGTCTGTCCCTGAGTAACAATTCTGTGTCCTTGAGTAACGATTCTGTGTCCCTCAGTAACGATTCTGTGTCCCTCAGTAACGATTCTGTGTCCCTGAGTAACAATTCTGTGTCCCTGAGTAACGATTCTGTGTCCCTGAGTAACGATTCTGTGTCCCTCAGTAACGATTCTGTGTCCCTCAGTAACAATTCTGTGTCCCTGAGTAACGATTCTGTGTCCCTCAGTAACAATTCTGTGTCCCTGAGTAACAATTCTGTGTCCCTGAGTAACGATTCTGTGTCCCTGAGTAACGATTCTGTGTCCCTCAGTAACAATTCTGTGTCCCTGAGTAACAATTCTGTGTCCCTGAGTAACGATTCTGTGTCCCTCAGTAACAATTCTGTGTCCCTGAGTAACAATTCTGTGTCCCTGAGTAACAATTCTGTGTCTGTCTCTGAGTAACAATTCTGTGTCCCTGAGTAAGAATTCTGTGTCCCTCAGTAACAATTCTGTGTCCCTGAGTAACAATTCTGTGTCCCTGAGTAACAATTCTGTGTCTGTCCCTGAGTAACAATTCTGTGTCCCTGAGTAACAATTCTGTGTCCCTGAGTAACAATTCTGTGTCCCTCAGTAACAATTCTGTGTCCCTCAGTAACGATTCTGTGTCCCTCAGTAACAATTCTGTGTCCCTCAGTAACAATTCTGTGTCTGTCCCTGAGTAACAATTCTGTGTCCCTGAGTAACAATTCTGTGTCCCTGAGTAACGATTCTGTGTCCCTAAGTAACGATTCTGTGTCCCTCAGTAACAATTCTGTGTCCCCGAGTAACAATTCTGTGTCCCTCAGTAACAATTCTGTGTCTGTCCCTGAGTAACAATTCTGTGTCCCTGAGTAACAATTCTGTGTCCCTGAGTAACGATTCTGTGTCCTTAAGTAACGATTCTGTGTCCCTAAGTAACGATTCTGTGGCCCTAAAGTCTCTCTGGCCCTAACTCTGTCCCTAATACAGACAGGTCTGTCTCTCTTGAATGACCGGAGGCTAATGGAGAATTGTAAGATGGCCGCAATTTATAGCTCCTAGATTGTAAGCTCGAAAGAGCAGGGCCCTCGATCCCCTCATGTTTTGCATTGTATTGGTATTGTTCTGTCACATGTTCTGTCTCCCTTTGTAATGTACAGCGCTGAGCGAACTATTGGCGCTTTATAAATACTGTATAATAATAATAATAATTACACAGTGCTGGCTGGCTGCTGATTGGCTAATGCGATCACATGTCTTGAATGAATGCATTATGCGTCAGCGCGCCTTGTCTGCGCGCCTTCCCAGAGATCCCCGCTCCGTCGCCACACATGTCGCCGCCATTTTTGGGAAAATTCGATTCGTGCATCCGAAGTTTGCTAATTTTCGGATTCGGCGCGAATCGAATTTTTCCTGATAATCGAAACGAATTCCACTTCGCCATGTTCGATTCGCTCATCTCTAATTAGAAGCTTTAGAGACAGTTTCAACAATTTTCAGAAAATAGGATTTACTACTAAAAAGGTCAAAATGGTGCAATTAAAATATTTACAGAAAAGATGTAACAAATATATATATGAAGAGAGCAATAAAACAACAGAGGAATAAAAGAAAGACGTTTCAGAAAGTAGGATACTTGCAAAAAGTCCTTGGTTTAAGCAGAGTCCAAACATCCGAACAAAAAGGTTGCCTGTCTCCCAAAGATGGTTCCTGGTGTTAAAAAGGAGAAATCTCTTCTTACTCTCTCCAGGCATGTCAGCCTTTTCTCTAGCATCCCCCAGGGATGTCTCCTGAAAGCAAAGGGCCAATCACCTAATTTGGGGATGGGTGTTAGGCGTAGACCCAGGCTATGAAATCCCTTCATTGTTTATACCATGGTCAATAACCTTCAATAGGTACAGGTAGCATCCTAGCAACTGGCAGGGTAATATGTAGAATCATATTCCGAACGTCCAGATATCAAATATGGCATATCCTGCCACTCCGGATAAAAATATATTGCTTTCTACCCTCTTGTAGACGCTACACAGGGATGTAAGGTGTCATGTGACTCGTATTAAAATGACCTATCTGAATATATGCTTTATATCAATGTGCTCAGTTCCTGCTGAAGTTTATGAATTTGTATGAAAAGTGACTCATGTGGGATGTACGTTTGATGGCCCCTGCTGTCATGCTTACAGGTCGTGACCGACTGAGTTTTAGTTTTACGACGGGCCAAGGAAAGTGTTTGTCAGACAATCTGGCACCAGGCTTAATTAGGAACTACAACCATGAAGTTTATTCAGCTGTGCCTTATGCACTTGTGACCCCAGTTCACATACAGACCACATTCTATTCACAGGGATGGGGTAGGATGGAGTGGAATGATATTTGTAGAGTATGATACAAAAATGATTGTCAGCGTCCATGTGTCTAAGTGCACGATTATCACACTTTCCAAAAAGAAAGAGTGAAGGCACTTCTAAGGATTTCTAGTCTGGGCATGCTGAGTCGTGTAAGTACTGAGATGTTTCAACTTGGTGAAGTCAATGCCTGTTTGGATATTTTGAAATATATCACTTTATACAGACAAATTTTGAATTCTTTCTAAGCACTTATTCTTTAAAATGTTCAACATATGTATAGGAAGTATAAATTGCTTGAGATCATGTAATTTAAAAAAAGATTTTTCTCTGCTGTTTACCTGGTTTTAAGAGCTGGACTTTTTTAGACAGTCGCTAAGCTTTGTGACCATTAGTAAATTCCGAATTGTGACTATTTGTGCACTGAGTGCTTTAGTAAATCTCTTCTCTGCCTAAAAGTAGTCAGCCATTTATGGGATTGTGACAATTTGCAGGCAAGGTGCTTTAGTAATACAAAATCTAAAAAAAGAGGCACATGTATATTTATACCAGCTAATTTTTATCGCTTAATAATAGGTACTGTCATCATAACCAAAACACAACTTATAGAAAAAGAGTTGCCCAAGAGATGGGGTATGTCCTATGTATATGAGTATACAAACAAGTGTCCGGATGTGGTTTTTTCTTATTTTTTCTTATTTTTTGAATGTCATGTCTGTGTTGTGCATTCATGTTGTCTACACAAAGTGACCTCAAGATGTAAGTTGTCTCAGTCCACACCGTAACTATATATTCACAAACAAAGTAATAATATCAATAAACCTGATGTTTTAAAGTATTTGGTATTATGGATTGATTCTTTAGCAGTTCCAGCTCACTTGATATCTGCCACCATAAGTAACTACTTTTTTGGCCCATTCCTTGGGCAACTCTTTTTCTATAAGGTGCTTTAGTAAATCAACCCCATAGAGATAATGAAAGCATAATCAGTTTTCAGTTTTGGGTGGATATGAAGCAGCCAACATACCTGTGGAGGAACAAAGAGAAGAGATGTTCAGATGAAGCCATTTAGATGAAATAGAGCCTGAAGTGCTCCCAATTGTAAAAATACCCCTACATCTGGAAAGAACCCCAGCAGCAAATGTGCCCCCTCCAGCAATCGAATACATTTGGATTTACTCAATGAATCAATGAAACTTATCTGGGACATTATATTATTATTCATGAGTTAATTTTAGATATCTTACCCTCATAACAGTATGAATGAGGTCCTCGGAGTGGATAATATTGTGGCCTTATATCTTTATTGTTCTCTCATTTTTCATGGAATATTTGCAAATGATGTGTAACTGATCAAGATATCAATTTTGAGGTAACAGTTATTGACCCTCAAAGGACTTCTTGGTAAATATCACATCATAATTGTTCCTCTAACTTCTGAATTATTCATACTATACAATCATCTTTGTTTCCCATTTTTCTAATGTTACAATACATATATTTGATAAAATGATTTGTATCATGTTTCAGTCCTTCATACATAAATTGGTGTTTGAACACTTTACATTTTTTTCTGATTTCAGTAGAGTCATAGGCCCCATGTACATGGGACACTTCTGAATGATGGAAACTGACTGCTGGAAAACGTAAGTTAAAAAACATCTGTTTAGCCGTGTTTGCATAACGCGTTTATGCGTTTAGAAGCTTTTTTAAAGATAAGCACAGGAGAACTTCCCAAATGCCCAGAATGCACTGAAAAGTGGCAAATTATTAACTATTTCAGACTATTTCAGAGAAATACAGATTGGACAAGCAGAGACATCAGTATGTGTTGAGATTAATTTAGGTGTGAGTTGCTCATTAACATTTCTTTTGTTTCCAAGGGTGGGAAAGGTGTCTGGTGGAGGGAATCATTAAGGCCACCTGGCAGGGGGTCTTCATGAGGAATTTGAGGTGTGAATGGTCATTAACATATCTTTTGTTTCCAAGGGTGGGAGAGGTCTGAGGTGTGAATCGGTCATTGCAATGTGTGACAAGCTTGGTAGGAACATCCTGTGTTCAGTGTTTTGTCCATCTGAGTACCTTGAAAATGCTTTGCATGCATTTTTCACGATGAAAAAATGCTCTGAACAGCATCAGGAACTGAAAGAGTTAAAAAAAATTTCAAACGCAAACGCTTATAAACGCGATTTGCCGCTTTTACAAGCAGTTTGCATTTGAAACGCTGATAAAATCAACTGCTGAACACAGGTTTTCTGCGTTAAAAACAACAACTGTAAACCCAAATGCCTGTAAACGACTGTAAACAAAGATGTGTACATGGACACATAGGAAAACATTAGGGTGAGTTCAGGGGCTGCTGAAAAAAACGCTGAACAGCTCCTAAACGTGAGATTATCAGCTGCAGTGTACATGAGCCCAGTAGAATAAATTCAGTTCACCCTAATTTGACCTCTCTCCAGATTTTTCCATTTGCAGAGAAGTCACATAGAAGTTTCACCCTGGTAATGATTTGTGGGGTGCAGAATCAGTTTGTTAGCAGTTCTGTAGACTGAGACAATATTGACGAGCAATAATATGATGAGCATACAAAAAACTTATGTTTCTTATTGGGCTAGAGATATACGGGTTAATTTACTAAAGGTAAATGTACTGTGCACTGCAAGTGCATTTACTTTAGATCCGAGGGAAAGCTCTGCTGATTTCTTTCATCCAATTATATGAAAGCAAATGTGCTGTTTTTTTATATTTTCTTTACATGTTCCCATCATATCTAGAGCAACTGTACTTGGAGTGCACAGCCTGGGTGCCTTTAATATATCAACCCCACAGTGTTGCATAGAATTTGGAACTGATAAAACTGGTTGGTGTTTGTGTCTACTAATGACTGGCAAACAGGAGATTTGTAATTGTCTTTCCTTTAACACTGTTCATATGTTTGAATAAGTTTCAGTTCAGAGAGGATTTTATTTAATCCAGTGTTGTTTGCAAACGAACTCATTGTTCACTAGAGAGTGAGGGTCATCTTTGTTTGAAGTACAAATAAACCTCTCTAAGGTGCCATACATATGATGGAATGTCGGATGAATGATTGTCTGGTTTTTTTGGACGCTAGTCTCTTATTGAAAGTGAAGCGGCTACTAAAGTTACAAAAATTCTTGTACAACAGAATAAAAATTTGAAAGTGATGTAATGTATTGTATTTGTATTGTATTTTCGGATGAAAACTGTGCTGATTAAACGAAAATCACACGCTCTGGTATTGTACAAGAAACATTTTTGTGCTTGTCCATTCTAATTTTTTCAGAAGAAAGCTGTGTACTAACAATCAGATTATCGTACAATCGCTTCGATAGCTGTATTTTTTGTACGATTTTCCGATTGGTATCGTATGAGAACATTTTTCGTGCTTGTCCCTTCTAATTTTTTCAGAAGAAAGCTGTGTACTAACAATCAGATTATCATACAATAGCTTTGATAGCAGTATTTTTGGTATGATTTTCTGATTGTGTGTACTAGGCTTAAGTGTCTTCAAAATCAATCCCTTAGGGTCTTTCAGTTTTGAGACTGGTAAACACTTGAAATGCTGAGTAGGTGTGAAGTTTGATTGCAGATCCTATTGATATTCATCTTATTGATCATTTTATGACAGAAATACCCTGACAGCCCACTATGTGACATAACAGTGTAGGTTAAGTAGAATAGGTAAGAAAAGATTTGCATGACTGCCACTGTGCTAAAATCTTCCTCTTTATTGAAAGGGCCACAAAATATTACATCAAAAATACAAATTGTTGACGTATTTTGGCTAAAAAGCCTTAGTCATAACCCATAATGTACTATGGAACATGAACAAAAATGAAAACCATATATATAGGGTGGTAGAGAAGCAGGTCAAGCCCATCAACTAGTTGATCACTAGAGATGAGCGAATCGAAGTAGGCGAAGTGGAATTCGAGTCGAATATTGGAAAAGCGAATCGAAATTTTTCCTAAAATGGCGGCGGACATGTGCGGCGACGGAGCGGGGATGTCTGGGAAGGCGCGCAGACAAGGCGCGCTGACCCATAATGCATTCCTTAATGACATGTGATCGCATTAGCCAATCAGCAGCCAGGCAGCCAGCACTGTGTAATGGTCGAGCTATAAATAGCGGCCATTTTAGAATTCTTCATTTGCCTCCAGTCATTCAAGAGAGGCAGACCGCTCTGTATTAGGGACAGAGTTAGGGCCACAGAAACGTTACTTGGGGACAGAGAAACGTTACTTAGGGACAGAGAAGCATTACTCAGGGACACAGAATTGTTAATGAGGGCCACAGAATCGTTACTTAGGGCCAAAGAAACGCTAGTTAGGGCCACAGAATTGTTACTCAGGGACAGACAGAATTGTTACTGAGTGCCAGAGAATTGTTACTTAGGGCCACAGAAACGTTAGTTAGGGCCACAGAATTGTTACTCAGGGACAGACACAGAATTGTTACTGAGGGCCACAGAACTGTTACTTAGGGCCACAGAAACGTTATTAGGGCCACAGAATTGTTACTCAGGGACAGACAGAATTGTTACTGAGTGCCAGAGAATTGTTACTTAGGGCCACAGAAACGTTAGTTAGGGCCACAGAATTGTTACTCAGGGACAGACACAGAATTGTTACTGAGGGCCACAGAACTGTTACTTAGGGCCACAGAAACGTTATTAGGGCCACAGAATTGTTACTCAGGGACAGACAGAATTGTTACTGAGTGCCAGAGAATTGTTACTTAGGGCCACAGAAACGTTAGTTAGGGCCACAGAATTGTTACTCAGAGACAGACACAGAATTGTTACTGAGGGCCACAGAACTGTTACTGAGGGCCACAGAAACGTTAGTTAGGGCCACAGAATTGTTACTCAGGGAAAGACACAGAATTGTTACTGAGGGCCACAGAACTGTTACTTAGGGCCACAGAAACGTTAGTTAGGGCCACAGAATTGTTACTCAGGGACAGACACAGAATTGTTACTGAGGGCCACAGAATTGTTACTTAGGGCCACAGAATTGTTACTCAGGGACAGACAGAATTGTTACTGAGTGCCAGAGAATTGTTACTTAGGTCCACAGAAACGTTACTCAGGGACACAGAATTGTTACTGAGGGCCACAGAACTGTTACTTAGGGCCACAGAAACGTTAGTTAGGGCCACAGAATTGTTACTCAGGGACAGACACAGAATTGTTACTGAGGGCCACAGAATTGTTACTTAGGGCCACAGAAACGTTACTCAGGGACACAGAATTGTTACTGAGGGAAACAGAACCGTTACTCAGGGACAGACACAGAATTGTTACTCAGGGACACAGAATTGTTACTGAGGGCCACAGAACCATTACTTAGGGCCACAGAAACGTTACTCAGGGACACAGAATTGTTACTGAGGGCCACATAACCGTTACTTAGGGCCACATAATTGTTACTCAGGGACAGACACAGAATTGTTACTGAGGGACACAGAATTGTTACTGAGGGCCACAACCGTTACTTAGGGCCACAGAATTGTTACTCAGGGACACAGAATTGTTACTGAGGGCCACAGAACCGTTACTTAGGGCCACAGAATTGTTACTCAGGGACACAGAATTGTTACTGAGGGCCACAGAACCGTTACTTAGGGCCACAGAATTGTTACTCAGGGACAGACACAGAATTGTTACTGAGGGACACAGAATTGTTACTGAGGGCCACAGAAACGTTAATCAGAGACACAGAATTGTTACTGAGGGCCACAGAACCGTTACTTAGGGCCACAGAATTGTTACTCAGGGACACAGAATTGTTACTGAGGGCCACATAACCGTTACTTAGGGCCACATAATTGTTACTCAGGGACAGACACAGAATTGTTACTGAGGGACACAGAATTGTTACTGAGGGCCACAACCGTTACTTAGGGCCACAGAATTGTTACTCAGGGACACAGAATTGTTACTGAGGGCCACAGAAAAGTTACTTAGGGCCACAGAATTGTTACTCAGGGACACAGAATTGTTACTGAGGGCCACAGAACCGTTACTTAGGGCCACAGAATTGTTACTCAGGGACAGACACAGAATTGTTACTGAGGGACACAGAATTGTTACTTAGGGCCACAGAAACGTTAATCAGGGACACAGAATTGTTACTGAGGGCCACAGAACCGTTACTTAGGGCCACAGAATTGTTACTCAGGGACACAGAATTGTTACTGAGGGCCACAGAACCGTTACTTAGGGCCACAGAATTGTTACTCAGGGACAGACACAGAATTGTTACTGAGGGACACAGAATTGTTACTGAGGGCCACAGAAACGTTAATCAGGGACACAGAATTGTTACTGAGGGCCACAGAACCGTTACTTAGGGCCACATAAAAGTTAATCAGGGACACAGAATTGTTACTGAGGGCCACATAACCGTTACTTAGGGCCACAGAATTGTTACTCAGGGACAGACACAGAATTGTTACTGAGGGACACAGAATTGTTACTGAGGGCCACAGAACCGTTACTTAGGGCCACAGAAACGTTAATCAGGGACACAGAATTGTTACTGAGGGCCACAGAACCGTTACTTAGGGCCACATAAACGTTAATCAGGGACACAGAATTGTTACTGAGGGCCACAGAACCGTTAGTTAGGGCCACAGAATTGTTACTCACGAACAGACACAGAATTGTTTCTTGAGGGACACAGAATTGTTACTGAGGGCCACAGAACCGTTACTTAGGGCCACAGAAACGTTAATCAGGGACACAGAATTGTTACTGAGGGCCACAGAACCGTTACTTAGGGCCACGTAAACGTTAATCAGGGACAGACACAGAATTGTTACTGAGGGACACAGAATTGTTACTGAGGGACACAGAATTGTTACTGAGGGCCACAGAACCGTTACTTAGGGCCACAGAATTGTTACTTAGGGACACAGAATTGTTACTGAGGGCCACAGAACCGTTACTTAGGGCCACAGAAACGTTAGTTAGGGCCACAGAATTGTTACTCAGGGACAGACACAGAATTGTTACTGAGGGCCACAGAATTGTTACTTAGGGCCACAGAATTGTTACTCAGGGACAGACAGAATTGTTACTGAGTGCCAGAGAAATGTTACTTAGGTCCACAGAAACGTTACTCAGGGACACAGAATTGTTACTGAGGGCCACAGAACTGTTACTTAGGGCCACAGAAACGTTAGTTAGGGCCACAGAATTGTTACTCAGGGACAGACACAGAATTGTTACTGAGGGCCACAGAATTGTTACTTAGGGCCACAGAAACGTTACTCAGGGACACAGAATTGTTACTGAGGGAAACAGAACCGTTACTCAGGGACAGACACAGAATTGTTACTCAGGGACACAGAATTGTTACTGAGGGCCACAGAACCATTACTTAGGGCCACAGAAACGTTACTCAGGGACACAGAATTGTTACTGAGGGCCACATAACCGTTACTTAGGGCCACATAATTGTTACTCAGGGACAGACACAGAATTGTTACTGAGGGACACAGAATTGTTACTGAGGGCCACAACCGTTACTTAGGGCCACAGAATTGTTACTCAGGGACACAGAATTGTTACTGAGGGCCACAGAACCGTTACTTAGGGCCACAGAATTGTTACTCAGGGACACAGAATTGTTACTGAGGGCCACAGAACCGTTACTTAGGGCCACAGAATTGTTACTCAGGGACAGACACAGAATTGTTACTGAGGGACACAGAATTGTTACTGAGGGCCACAGAAACGTTAATCAGAGACACAGAATTGTTACTGAGGGCCACAGAACCGTTACTTAGGGCCACAGAATTGTTACTCAGGGACACAGAATTGTTACTGAGGGCCACATAACCGTTACTTAGGGCCACATAATTGTTACTCAGGGACAGACACAGAATTGTTACTGAGGGACAAAGAATTGTTACTGAGGGCCACAACCGTTACTTAGGGCCACAGAATTGTTACTCAGGGACACAGAATTGTTACTGAGGGCCACAGAAAAGTTACTTAGGGCCACAGAATTGTTACTCAGGGACACAGAATTGTTACTGAGGGCCACAGAACCGTTACTTAGGGCCACAGAATTGTTACTCAGGGACAGACACAGAATTGTTACTGAGGGACACAGAATTGTTACTTAGGGCCACAGAAACGTTAATCAGGGACACAGAATTGTTACTGAGGGCCACAGAACCGTTACTTAGGGCCACAGAATTGTTACTCAGGGACACAGAATTGTTACTGAGGGCCACAGAACCGTTACTTAGGGCCACAGAATTGTTACTCAGGGACAGACACAGAATTGTTACTGAGGGACACAGAATTGTTACTGAGGGCCACAGAAACGTTAATCAGGGACACAGAATTGTTACTGAGGGCCACAGAACCGTTACTTAGGGCCACATAAAAGTTAATCAGGGACACAGAATTGTTACTGAGGGCCACATAACCGTTACTTAGGGCCACAGAATTGTTACTCAGGGACAGACACAGAATTGTTACTGAGGGACACAGAATTGTTACTGAGGGCCACAGAACCGTTACTTAGGGCCACAGAAACGTTAATCAGGGACACAGAATTGTTACTGAGGGCCACAGAACCGTTACTTAGGGCCACATAAACGTTAATCAGGGACACAGAATTGTTACTGAGGGCCACAGAACCGTTAGTTAGGGCCACAGAATTGTTACTCACGAACAGACACAGAATTGTTTCTTGAGGGACACAGAATTGTTACTGAGGGCCACAGAACCGTTACTTAGGGCCACAGAAACGTTAATCAGGGACACAGAATTGTTACTGAGGGCCACAGAACCGTTACTTAGGGCCACGTAAACGTTAATCAGGGACAGACACAGAATTGTTACTGAGGGACACAGAATTGTTACTGAGGGACACAGAATTGTTACTGAGGGCCACAGAACCGTTACTTAGGGCCACAGAATTGTTACTTAGGGACACAGAATTGTTACTGAGGGCCACATAACCGTTACTTAGGGCCACATAATTGTTACTCAGGGACAGACACAGAATTGTTACTGAGGGACACAGAATTGTTACTGAGGGCCACAGAAACGTTAATCAGGGACACAGAATTGTTACTGAGGGCCACAGAACCGTTACTTAGGGCCACATAAAAGTTAATCAGGGACACAGAATTGTTACTGAGGGCCACAGAACCGTTACTTAGGGCCACAGAATTGTTACTCAGGGACAGACACAGAATTGTTACTGAGGGACACAGAATTGTTACTGAGGGCCACAGAACCGTTACTTACGGCCACAGAAACGTTAATCAGGGACACAGAATTGTTACTGAGGGCCACAGAACCGTTACTTAGGGCCACATAAACGTTAATCAGGGACACAGAATTGTTACTGAGGGCCACAGAACCGTTAGTTAGGGCCACAGAATTGTTACTCACGAACAGACACAGAATTGTTTCTTGAGGGACACAGAATTGTTACTGAGGGCCACAGAACCGTTACTTAGGGCCACAGAAATGTTAATCAGGGACACAGAATTGTTACTGAGGGCCACAGAACCGTTACTTAGGGCCACGTAAACGTTAATCAGGGACAGACACAGAATTGTTACTGAGGGACACAGAATTGTTACTGAGGGCCACAGAACCGTTACTTAGGGCCACAGAATTGTTACTTAGGGACACAGAATTGTTACTGAGGGCCACAGAACCGTTACTTAGGGCCACATAAAAGTTAATCAGGGACACAGAATTGTTACTGAGGGCCACAGAACCGTTACTTAGGGCCACAGAATTGTTACTCAGGGACAGACACAGAATTGTTACTGAGGGACACAGAATTGTTACTGAGGGCCACAGAACCGTTACTTACGGCCACAGAAACGTTAATCAGGGACACAGAATTGTTACTGAGGGCCACAGAACCGTTACTTAGGGCCACATAAACGTTAATCAGGGACACAGAATTGTTACTGAGGGCCACAGAACCGTTAGTTAGGGCCACAGAATTGTTACTCACGAACAGACACAGAATTGTTTCTTGAGGGACACAGAATTGTTACTGAGGGCCACAGAACCGTTACTTAGGGCCACAGAAATGTTAATCAGGGACACAGAATTGTTACTGAGGGCCACAGAACCGTTACTTAGGGCCACGTAAACGTTAATCAGGGACAGACACAGAATTGTTACTGAGGGACACAGAATTGTTACTGAGGGCCACAGAACCGTTACTTAGGGCCACAGAATTGTTACTTAGGGACACAGAATTGTTACTGAGGGCCACAGAACCGTTACTTAGGGCCACAGAATTGTTACTTAGGGACACAGAATTGTTACTGAGGGCCACAGAACCGTTACTTAGGGCCACAGATTTGTTACTTAGGGACACAGAATTGTTACTGAGGGCCACAGAACCGTTACTTAGGGCCACATAAACGTTAATCAGGGACACAGAATTGTTACTGAGGGCCACAGAACCGTTAGTTAGGGCCACATAATTGTTACTCAGGGACAGACACAGAATTGTTACTGAGGGACACAGAATTGTTACTGAGGGCCACAGAACCGTTACTTAGGGCCACAGAATTGTTACTCAGGGACAGACACAGAATTGTTACTCAGGGACACAGAATTGTTACTCAGGGACACAGAATCGTTGAATTAAAGAGTATGTCAGACAACATGCAGAGGAGTGGCAGAGGAGGCAATGTTTTAGGAGCGAGCAGACGTGGCAGCAGAGGAAGGGGTGGAGGCAGCACTAGTCGCAGCCAGAGGCCAGTGCTCCCGGTGTCATCCAGTGGTCGTGTCTCCACCGACAACCCTGCCGTCGTCGATTGGTTGGCTCGGTCGTCTTCCTCTTCCCAGGTCACCTCTGACACCTACAGCCAACGGTCGGTGGGTACGTCAGACACAACCGTTAGTTGGCATGGCCCGGGACCAAGCCCACTGAAATCACGTGTCCTCTACCTGCCCCTGTCCTTTGGTGTTCCCTCACCAAGCGAAGTATCGCATGCTGTGGGCTCAGCCCCACTGTACAGTGAGGAAGAGCTAACAGAGGGCGGTCAGGAACGGGGGGAGACATCCGCCTTTTCAGCAGCCAGGCGAAGAAGTAGTGGCGAGGAGAGTGGCTCGGTAGCCGGTCTAGAGACAGGTCTGTCTCCTGACCCAGACGCAGCCGAGGGGGCTAGTAGTGAGGCGGAGACCCTACTTGATGATGAGGAGGTTGATCGCACTTGGCAGCCTCGTCGTCATCAGGCAATTTCTTCCGCATCATCAGGAGAAGAGGGTGGCAGCTTGGCAGCGAGCAAAACAGTCGGTGGGTTGCCCAGGAGACAGCAGCAGGGTCGCAGCAGTGTCAGTGGAGCCAAACGGCCACGGAGTAGAGCACCAGCTCCACTGCAGCCTACCACCACGGCCAGTAGTGGTGCCGGTGTGCACGGAGGAAGCAGCAGTCAGCCAGTGAGGAGTATCGGGGGCAAAGTTTCCTACTCGGCGGTGTGGCAATTTTTTGTCAAGCCGCCCGAGGAAGTAAACGTAGCCGTATGTCGACTATGTGGCCAGAAAGTCAAGCGTGGCCAGGGGGCCCATGTTGGGACTACAGCGTTGCGGCAGCATATGCAGCGTCGCCATTTGGTGGCCTGGGAAAACCGTGATAAAGATACGGCGGTTCTGCCCGCCCCAGCACCCGCTCCATCACCCGCTCCGTTACTTGCTCCGTCACCTGACGTCAATCGCCCTCCATCAGCCAGTCAAGGCTCCAACACCTCTGCTGAGGGGAGTTGTCGCTCGTTGGCATCTTCCGCTCGTTCAGATGCTCCTTCTCCTGCTACTCCTCTTCACGGATTCCGTCAGCAGTCTTTCTTGGAATCCGTTTCCAAGAGACAACAGTTTGCGAGCACGCACCCGACGGTGCAAAAGCTGAACGTCCTCCTGTCCAAGTTGCTGGTGCTGCAGTCCCTCCCTTTCCAAGTGGTGGACTCAGCACCTTTCCGAGAAATGATGGCTTGTGCCGCGCCGCGGTGGAGAGTGCCAAGCCGTCATTTCTTCGCCAAAAAGGCAGTGCCAGCCCTGCATTCACATGTAGAAGAGATGGTGGGCCAGTCTTTGAGCATGTCGGTCTCTGCCAGAGTGCACGGCAGCGCCGACGTGTGGAGCTGTAACTACGGTCAGGGACAGTACATGTCATTTACGGCCCACTGGGTGAACGTGGTGCCGTCACAGCCACACCAGCAACTTGGAAAGGTCACGCCGCTTTTGCCTCCACGTTTGCACGTCCTTGGTCCGGCAAAGATGTCCGCCTCTACCACCTCTTCTTCCGCCGTGTCCTCAGCCGCCACCCCCGTGCCAAGTCCCATTACCCGACCGGCATATCACATGTGCAGGGCGCAACGGTGTCACGCTGTGCTGCACCTGGTATGCCTTGGCGAACGTAGTCACACAGGGGAGGAACTTCTCAGTGTAATGAACAGAGAAATCGACAGATGGCTGTCTCCGCGCAAACTCAAAATCGGAACCATGTTGACCGACAACGGAAAGAACATGGTGTCTGCTCTGCGTCAAGGAAGGTTGTGCCATGCGCCATGCATGGCTCACGTGTTCAATCTGGTTGTCAAGCGGTTCCTAAAATCCACCATCCCACTGCAAGACATCCTTAAAATGTCACGTAAACTTTGCATGCATTTCAGCCATTCCTACACCGCAAAGCACACCCTCCCTGAGCTGCAGCGGCAGAACGGAATTGCACAGCATCGCCTGATCTGCGACGTTGCAACAAGGTGGAATTCAACCCTACACATGTTAGACCGCCTTTACGAACAGCGAAAGGCCATCACCGATTTCCTGATGTTACAAGCGGATAAAGGTACTCCCCTGTGTAACTTCGATGTCAGCCATTGGCAGCTCATGCGTGACACCTGCGCTTGCTCAGGCCCTTTGAGGAGGCCACGCTATTCGTGAGTCGGCAGGACTATGGGATGAACGACGTCATTCCTCTGTTGCACGTCCTGGAACAAATGCTGTTAACAATGGCTGGTCAGGGTGCGGTAGACGTGGCGCACAGATCTCAACGCCACATGACCCCTGTGGGGGCAGGACAGGAAGAAGAGGAGGAGGTAGAGGAGGACATTTGTGCTCAGGAATTATTGAGTGAAATGGGTGGTTTTTCCACTCAGCGGACAGGAGTGGAGGAGCAGGAGCATCTGGTAGAGGAGGAGGAGGAGGAGACAGAGGACCCAGACGCACCGTGGCAGTATGCTGTGGAGATGGAGGCAGGGAGTCCCTCGCATTCCTTGGCACAAATGGCCCATAGCATGCTCGCTTGCTTGCGTAGCGACAGCCGAATAATAACCATCAGACAGAGGGATGACTTTTGGCTGTCCACCTTGTTGGACCCTCGCTACCGTTCAAAAATGGTGGCCTTTTTCACACCTGCTGAGAGGGAGGCCAAAATAACGTACTATAAAAACCACCTATGTAGTCAGTTGGTCTCTGCCTTTGTGCGCCAACGTCCATCCTCAGACACTGCGGGCCCTGTGCGCTCGCGTTCCGCTGCCATGGCAGCAGGGGAGGGGTGGGGTGGTAGGAGCAGTGGCAGCTCCACCAGCAGCGGCTGCCTCAGTCTGCAGTCGATGATGAGTAGCTTTCTTCACCAGCGCAGTGAGGAAACTACTAACCAGCCGCAGCAGCAGCAGCAGCAGCATCAGGTGGACCTGGAGCAGGACCTCAAACAACAGGCTTGGGCCTACTTGGACAGCACCCTGCCAACCGAGGTAGACAATCCCCTTGACTACTGGGCAACGAAACTTGACCTTTGGCCCCAACTAGCTGAATTTGCCCTTGAAAGGCTGTCATGCCCGGCCAGTAGCGTGGCATCGGAGCGCGTGTTTAGTGCGGCAGGAGGTATTGTAACTCCGCGGAGGACACGACTGACCACCCAAAGTGTGGAGAGACTCACGTTTGTGAAAATGAATCAGGCGTGGATTAGTCTGGATTTCAAACCACCAGTTCCTGACACAACTGACTAAATCCGCCATGAATCATGCCTCAAACATGTGCCACTTTCAGGTCTCCTCACACACTGCTGGTGTGTTCCATTTTTTGTCATAGGGTGCTGGCAGATTACGGGCCTCCCATATCTGCTGCCAGGCCCCTAATCTGCCATGGGCCCCTATATACCGCCTCCTCATGCTGCTGCCAAGTCCAGAGTCTGTCATGGGTCCCTGTACGGCCTCCCATTGCTGCTGTCTCCATCGCCACACTCTGCCATGTGCCACTTTCAGGTCTCCTCACACACTGCTGGTGTGTTGAATTTTTTGACATAGGGTGCTGGCAGATTACGGGCCTCCCATAGCTGCTGCCAGGCCCCTAATCTGCCATGGGCCCCTATATACCGCCTCCTCATGCTGCTGCCAAGTCCAGAGTCTCTCATGGGTCCCTGTACGGCCTCCCATTGCTGCTGTCTCCATCGCCACACTCTGCCATGTGCCACTTTCAGGTCTCCTCACACACTGCTGGTGTGTTGAATTTTTTGACATAGGGTGCTGGCAGATTACGGGCCTCCTATAGCTGCTGCCAGGCCCCTAATCTGCCATAGGCCCCTATATACCGCCTCCTCATGCTGCTGCCAGGTCCAGAGTCTCTCATGGGTCCCTGTACGGCCTCCCATTGCTGCTGTCTCCATCGCCACACTCTGCCATGTGCCACTTTCAGGTCTCCTCACACACTGCTGGTGTGTTGAATTTTTTGACATAGGGTGCTGGCAGATTACGGGCCTCCTATAGCTGCTGCCAGGCCCCTAATCTGCCATAGGCCCCTATATACCGCCTCCTCATGCTGCTGCCAGGTCCAGAGTCTCTCATGGGTCCCTGTACGGCCTCCCATTGCTGCTGTCTCCATCGCCACACTCTGCCATGTGCCACTTTCAGGTCTCCTCACACACTGCTGGTGTGTTGAATTTTTTGACATAGGGTGCTGTCAGATTACGGGCCTCCTATAGCTGCTGCCAGGCCCCTAATCTGCCATAGGCCCCTATATACCGCCTCCTCATGCTGCTGCCAGGTCCAGAGTCTCTCATGGGTCCCTGTACGGCCTCCCATTGCTGCTGTCTCCATCGCCACACTCTGCCATGTGCCACTTTCAGGTCTCCTCACACACTGCTGGTGTGTTGAATTTTTTGACATAGGGTGCTGGCAGATTACGGGCCTCCCATAGCTGCTGCCAGGCCCCTAATCTGCCATGGGCCCCTATATACCGCCTACTCATGCTGCTGCCAAGTCCAGAGTCTCTCATGGGTCCCTGTACGGCCTCCCATTGCTGCTGTCTCCATCGCCACACTCTGCCATGTGCCACTTTCAGGTCTCCTCACACACTGCTGGTGTGTTGAATTTTTTGACATAGGGTGCTGGCAGATTACGGGCCTCCTATAGCTGCTGCCAGGCCCCTAATCTGCCATAGGCCCCTATATACCGCCTCCTCATGCTGCTGCCAGGTCCAGAGTCTCTCATGGGTCCCTGTACGGCCTCCCATTGCTGCTGTCTCCATCGCCACACTCTGCCATGTGCCACTTTCAGGTCTCCTCACACACTGCTGGTGTGTTGAATTTTTTGACATAGGGTGCTGGCAGATTACGGGCCTCCTATAGCTGCTGCCAGGCCCCTGATCTGCCATAGGCCCCTATATACCGCCTCCTCATGCTGCTGCCAGGTCCAGAGTCTCTCATGGGTCCCTGTACGGCCTCCCATTGCTGCTGTCTCCATCGCCACACTCTGCCATGTGCCACTTTCAGGTCTCCTCACACACTGCTGGTGTGTTGAATTTTTTGACATAGGGTGCTGTCAGATTACGGGCCTCCTATAGCTGCTGCCAGGCCCCTAATCTGCCATAGGCCCCTATATACCGCCTCCTCATGCTGCTGCCAGGTCCAGAGTCTCTCATGGGTCCCTGTACGGCCTCCCATTGCTGCTGTCTCCATCGCCACACTCTGCCATGTGCCACTTTCAGGTCTCCTCACACTGCTGGTGTGTTGAATTTTTTGACATAGGGTGCTGGCAGATTACGGGCCTCCTATAGCTGCTGCCAGGCCCCTAATCTGCCATAGGCCCCTATATACCGCCTCCTCATACTGCTGCCAAGTCCAGAGTCTCTCATGGGTCCCTGTACGGCCTCCCATTGCTGCTGTCTCCATCGCCACACTCTGCCATGTGCCACTTTCAGGTCTCCTCACACACTGCTGGTGTGTTGAATTTTTTGACATAGGGTGCTGGCAGATTACTGGCCTCCCATAGCTGCTGCCAGGCCCCTAATCTGCCATGGGCCCCTATATACCGCCTCCTCATGCTGCTGCCAAGTCCAGAGTCTGTCATGGGTCCCTGTACGGCCTCCCATTGCTGCTGTCTCCATCGCCACACTCTGCCATGTGCCACTTTCAGGTCTCCTCACACTGCTGGTGTGTTGAATTTTTTGACATAGGGTGCTGGCAGATTACGGGCCTCCTATAGCTGCTGCCAGGCCCCTAATCTGCCATAGGCCCCTATATACCGCCTCCTCATGCTGCTGCCAGGTCCAGAGTCTCTAATGGGTCCCTGTACGGCCTCCCATTGCTGCTGTCTCCATCGCCACACTCTGCCATGTGCCACTTTCAGGTCTCCTCACACTGCTGGTGTGTTGAATTTTTTGACATAGGGTGCTGGCAGATTACGGGCCTCCTATAGCTGCTGCCAGGCCCCTAATCTGCCATAGGCCCCTATATACCGCCTCCTCATGCTGCTGCCAAGTCCAGAGTCTCTCATGGGTCCCTGTACGGCCTCCCATTGCTGCTGTCTCCATCGCCACACTCTGCCATGTGCCACTTTCAGGTCTCCTCACACACTGCTGGTGTGTTAAATTTTTTGACATAGGGTGCTGGCAGATTACGGGCCTCCTATAGCTGCTGCCAGGCCCCTAATCTGCCATGGGCCCCTATATACCGCCTCCTCATGCTGCTGCCAGGTCCAGAGTCTCTCATGGGTCCCTGTACGGCCTCCCATTGCTGCTGTCTCCATCGCCACACTCTGCCATGTGCCACTTTCAGGTCTCCTCACACTGCTGGTGTGTTGAATTTTTTGACATAGGGTGCTGGCAGATTACGGGCCTCCTATAGCTGCTGCCAGGCCCCTAATCTGCCATAGGCCCCTATATACCGCCTCCTCATGCTGCTGCCAGGTCCAGAGTCTCTCATGGGTCCCTGTACGGCCTCCCATTGCTGCTGTCTCCATCGCCACACTCTGCCATGTGCCACTTTCAGGTCTCCTCACACACTGCTGGTGTGTTGAATTTTTTGACATAGGGTGCTGGCAGATTACGGGCCTCTTATAGCTGCTGCCAGGCCCCTAATCTGCCATAGGCCCCTATATACCGCCTCCTCATGCTGCTGCCAGGTCCAGAGTCTCTCATGTGTCCCTGTACGGCCTCCCATTGCTGCTGTCTCCATCGCCACACTCTGCCATGTGCCACTTTCAGGTCTCCTCACACTGCTGGTGTGTTGAATTTTTTGACATAGGGTGCTGGCAGATTACGGGCCTCCTATAGCTGCTGCCAGGCCCCTAATCTGCCATAGGCCCCTATATACCGCCTCCTCATGCTGCTGTCAAGTCCAGAGTCTCTCATGGGTCCCTGTACGGCCTCCCATTGCTGCTGTCTCCATCGCCACACTCTGCCATGTGCCACTTTCAGGTCTCCTCACACACTGCTGGTGTGTTGAATTTTTTGACATAGGGTGCTGGCAGATTATGGGCCTCCCATAGCTGCTGCCAGGCCCCTAATCTGCCATGGGCCCCTATATACCGCCTCCTCATGCTGCTGCCAAGTCCAGAGTCTGTCATGGGTCCCTGTACGGCCTCCCATTGCTGCTGTCTCCATCGCCACACTCTGCCATGTGCCACTTTCAGGTCTCCTCACACTGCTGGTGTGTTGAATTTTTTGACATAGGGTGCTGGCAGATTATGGGCCTCCTATAGCTGCTGCCAGGCCCCTAATCTGCCATAGGCCCCTATATACCGCCTCCTCATGCTGCTGCCAAGTCCAGAGTCTCTCATGGGTCCCTGTACGGCCTCCCATTGCTGCTGTCTCCATCGCCACACTCTGCCATGTGCCACTTTCAGGTCTCCTCACACACTGCTGGTGTGTTGAATTTTTTGACATAGGGTGCTGGCAGATTACGGGCCTCCTATAGCTGCTGCCAGGCCCCTAATCTGCCATAGGCCCCTATATACCGCCTCCTCATGCTGCTGCCAGGTCCAGAGTCTCTCATGGGTCCCTGTACAGCCTCCCATTGCTGCTGTCTCCATCGCCACACTCTGCCATGTGCCACTTTCAGGTCTCCTCACACTGCTGGTGTGTTGAATTTTTTGACATAGGGTGCTGGCAGATTACGGGCCTCCTATAGCTGCTGCCAGGCCCCTAATCTGCCATAGGCCCCTATATACCGCCTCCTCATGCTGCTGCCAGGTCCAGAGTCTCTCATGGGTCCCTGTACGGCCTCCCATTGCTGCTGTCTCCATCGCCACACTCTGCCATGTGCCACTTTCAGGTCTCCTCACACTGCTGGTGTGTTGAATTTTTTGACATAGGGTGCTGGCAGATTACGGGCCTCCCATAGCTGCTGCCAGGCCCCTAATCTGCCATGGGCCCCTATATACCGCCTTCTCATGCTGCTGCCAAGTCCAGAGTCTGTCATGGGTCCCTGTACAGCCTCCCATTGCTGCTGTCTCCATCGCCACACTCTGCCATGTGCCACTTTCAGGTCTCCTCACACTGCTGGTGTGTTGAATTTTTTGACATAGGGTGCTGGCAGATTACGGGCCTCCTATAGCTGCTGCCAGGCCCCTAATCTGCCATAGGCCCCTATATACCACCTCCTCATGCTGCTGTCAGGTCCAGAGTCTCTCATGGGTCCCTGTACGGCCTCCCATTGCTGCTGTCTCCATCGCCACACTCTGCCATGTGCCACTTTCAGGTCTCCTCACACTGCTGGTGTGTTGAATTTTTTGACATAGGGTGCTGGCAGATTACGGGCCTCCCATAGCTGCTGCCAGGCCCCTAATCTGCCATAGGCCCCTATATACCGCCTCCTCATGCTGCTGCCAGGTCCAGAGTCTCTCATGGGTCCCTGTACGGCCTCCCATTGCTGCTGTCTCCATCGCCACACTCTGCCATGTGCCACTTTCAGGTCTCCTCACACTGCTGGTGTGTTGAATTTTTTGACATAGGGTGCTGGCAGATTACGGGCCTCCCATAGCTGCTGCCAGGCCCCTAATCTGCCATGGGCCCCTATACCGACTCCTCATGCTGTGACGTTGCAACAAGGTGGAATTCAACCCTACATATGTTAGACCGCCTTTACGAACAGCAAAAGGCCATCACAGATTTCCTGATGTTAAAAGCGGATAAAGGTACTCCCTGTGTAACTTAGATGTCAGCCATTGGCAGCTCATGCGTGACACCTGCGCTTGCTCAGGCCCTTTGAGGAGGCCACGCTATTCGTGAGTCGGCAGGACTATGGGATGAACGACGTCATTCCTCTGTTGCACGTCCTGGAACAAATGCTGTTAACAATGGCTGGTCAGGGTGCTGTAGACGTGGCGCACAGATCTCAACGCCACATGACCCCTGTGGGGGCAGGACAGGAAGAAGAGGAGGAGGTAGAGGAGGACATTGGTGCTCAGGAATTATTGAGTGAAATGGGTGGTTTTTCCACTCAGCGGACAGGAGTGGAGGAGCAGGAGCATCTGGTAGAGGAGGAGGAAGAGGAGACAGAGGACCCAGACGCACCGTGGCAGTATGCTGTGGAGATGGAGGCAGGGAGTCCCTCGCATTCCTTGGCACAAATGGCCCATAGCATGCTCGCTTGCTTGCGTAGCGACAGCCGAATAATAACCATCAGACAGAGGGATGACTTTTGGCTGTCCACCTTGTTGGACCCTTGCTACCGTTCAAAAATGGTGGCCTTTTTCACACCTGCTGAGAGGGAGGCCAAAATAACGTACTAAAAAAACCACCTACAGTCATGGCCGAAATTGTTGGCACCCTTGATATTTCTCCAGGAAATCATGTATTTCTCACGAAACGTATTGCATTAACACATGTTTTGCTATACACATGTTTATTCCCTTTGTGTGTATTGGGACAAAACAAAAAAAGGGAGGAAAGAAAGCAAATTCGACATAATGTCACACAAACCTCCAAAAATGGGCTGGACAAAAGTATTGGCACCCTTTCACAACTGCGGATAAATAAGAATGTTACAAGCATGTGATGCTCCTGTAAACTCACCTGGGGCAAGTAACAGGTGTGGGCAATATAGAAATCACACCTGAAAGCAGATAAAAAGGAGAGACGTTCACTTAACCTTTGCATTGTGTGTCTGTCTGTGCCACACTAAGCATGGACAACAGAAAGAGGAGACGAGAACTGTCTGAGGACCTGAGAACCAAAATTGTGGCAAAATATCAACAATCTCAAGGTTACAAGTCCATCTCCAGAGAACTAGATTTGCCTTTGTCCACAGTGCGCAACATTATCAAGAAGTTTGCAACCCATGGCACTGTAGCTAATCTCCCTGGTCGTGGACGGATGAGGAAAATTGATGAAAGATTGCAACGCAGAATAGTCCGGATGGTGGATAAGCAGCCCCAAACATGTTCCAAAGACATTCAAGCTGTCCTGCAGGCTCAGGGAGCATCAGTGTCAGCGCGAACTATCCGTCGACATTTAAATGAAATGAAACGCTATGGCAGGAGACCCAGGAGGACCCCACTGCTGACACAGAGACATAAAAAAGCAAGACTACAGTTTGCCAAAATGTACTTGAGTAAGCCAAAAGCCTTCTGGGAAAACGTCTTGTGGACAGATGAGACCAAGATAGAGCTTTTCGGTAAAGCACATCATTCTACTGTTTACCGAAAACGGAATGAGGCCTACAAAGAACAAAACACAGTACCTACGGTAAAATATGGTGGAGGTTCAATGATGTTTTGGGGTTGTTTTGCTGCCTCTGGCACTGGGTGCCTTGACTGTGTGCAAGGCATCATGAAATCTGAGGATTACCAAAGGATTTTGGGTCGCACTGTAGGGCCCAGTGTCAGAAAGCTGGGTTTGCGTCCAAGATCCTGGGTCTTCCAGCAGGACAATGACCCCAAACATACGTCAAAAAGCACTCAGAAATGGATGGCAAAGAAGCGCTGGAGAGTTCTGAAGTGGCCAGCAATGAGCCCAGATCTAAATCCCATTGAACACCTGTGGAGAGATCTTAAAATTGCTGTTGGGAAAAGGTGTCCTTCCAATAAGAGAGACCTGGAGCTGTTTGCAAAGGAAGAGTGGTCCAAAATTCCGGGTGAGAGGTGTCAGAAGCTTATTGATGGTTATAGGAAGCGACTGATTTCAGTTATGTTTTCCAAAGGGTGTGCAACCAAATATTAAGTTAAGGGTGCCAATACTTTTGTCCAGCCCATTTTTGGGGTTTTGTGTGACATTATGTCATATTTGCTTTTCTGCCTCTGTTTTATATTTGTTCCAATACATACAAAGGGAATAAACATGTGTATAGCAAAACATGTGTTAATGCAATACCTTTTTTGTGTGAAATACTTGATTTTCAGGAAAAATATCAAGGGTGCCAACAATTTCGGCCATGACTGTATGTAGTCAGCTGGTCTCTGCCTGTCTGCGCCAACGTCCATCCTCAGACACTGTGGGCCCTGTGCGCTCGCGTTCCGCTGCCATGGCAGCAGGGGAGGGGTGGGGTGGTAGGAGCAGTGGCAGCTCCACCAGCAGCGGCTGCCTCAGTCTGCAGTCGATGATGAGTAGCTTTCTTCACCAGCGCAGTGAGGAAACTACTAACCAGCCGCAGCAGCAGCAGCAGCAGCAGCAGCAGCAGCATCAGGTGGACCTGGAGCAGGACCTCAAACAATAGGCTTAGGCCTACTTGGACAGCACCCTGCCAACCGAGGTGGACAATCCCCTTGACTACTGGGCAACGAAACTTGACCTTTGGCCCCAACTAGCTGAATTTGCCCTTGAAAGGCTGTCATGCCCGGCCAGTAGCGTGGCATCGGAGCGCGTGTTTAGTGCGGCAGGAGGTATTGCAACTCCGCGGAGGACACGACTGTCCACCCAAAGTGTGGAGAGACTCACATTTGTGAAAATGAATCAGGCGTGGATTAGTCTGGATTTCAAACCACCAGTTCCTGACACAATTGACTAAATCCGCCATGAATCATGCCCCAAACATGTGCCACTTTCAGGTCTCCTCACACTGCTGGTGTGTTCCATTTTTTGTCATAGGGTGCTGGCAGATTACGGGCCTCCCATAGCTGCTTCCAGGCCCCTAATCTGCCATGGGCCCCTATACTGCCTCCTCATGCTGCTGCCAAGTCCAGAGTCTCTCATGGGTCCCTGTACGGCCTCCCATTGCTGCTGTCTCCATCGCCACACTCTGCCATGTGCCACTTTCAGGTCTCCTCACACTGCTGGTGTGTTCCATTTTTTGTCATAGGGTGCTGGCAGATTACGGGCCTCCCATAGCTGCTGCCAGGCCCCTAATCTGCCATGGGCCCCCGTACCGACTCCTCATGCTGCTGCCAGGCCCGTAATCTGTCATGGGCCCCTGTTGTCGCTTGTTGGCATATTCCGCTCGTTCAGATGCTCCTTCTCCTGCTACTCCTCTTCACGGATTCCGTCAGCAGTCTTTCTTGGAATCCGTTTCCAAGAGACAACAGTTTGCGAGCACGCACCCGACGGTGCAGAAGCTGAACGTCCTCCTGTCCAAGTTGCTGCTGCCAGGCTCGTAATCTGTCATGCGCCCCTGTACCGCCTCCTCATGCTGCTGCCAGGTCCAGAGTGTGTCATGGGCCCCCGTACCGACTCCTCATGCTGCTGCCAGGCCCGTAATCTGTCATGGGCCCCTGTACCGCCTCCCCATGCTGCTGCCAGGTCCAGAGTGTGTCATGGGTCCCTGTACGGCCTTCCATTGCTGCTGCAAGGCCCGTAATCTGCCATGGGCCCCCGTACCGACTCCTCATGCTGCTGCCAGGCCCGTAATCTGTCATGGGCCCCTGTACCGCCTCCTCATGCTGCTGCCAGGTCCAGAGTGTGTCATGGGTTCCTGTACGGCCTCCCATTGCTGCTGTCTCTATCGCCACACTCTGCCATGTGCCACTTTCAGGTCTCCTCACACTGCTGGTGGTTTCCATTTTTGTCATAGGGTGCTGTATGGCCTCCCATTGCTGCTGCCTCCACCGCCACACTGTGGCTCCACACTCTGGTTTTGGCCCCGTGACTGCCCAAATGAGTGAAGTGTGCGGTGATTCTAAGATCGACGGCACTCATCTGCATGTCATACTGACTGACAGTATTATTTCTCTTCCCCAGCAGACTCCAAGGGCATTTAAATTAAAGGTACAGTGTTCTGCACTAATATTAATTCTCTCTGAAGCCTAGAAACACCCTTTTTTAAGTTAAATTCACAGCGAATATATTCGACTCGAATCGAAATTTTTCCACGAATTCGCCGAATCAGTCGAATCGAATTTTTGAATACTTCGCTCATCTCTATTGATCACCATAATGGCAAAATACTCAACAGGTGGAATGCACGAGAAACAGCCTGTATCAGAATTACCACACTGAAAATCATTCAGAATATACAAAGATAAAAACAAAAAACACACACCAATAAAAGCTTGCGGAGGGTAGGAAGGAGACCTAGATCTCCATACAGAGAATGCAAATATTAGCAACAATAAAGAAAAAAATTCAAGGGAAAGGAGGGGAAAATCTTTTGTAAATATAAGTCCAGATCCCACTTGACATTTAACCCCTTTGGTGATCTAGTCTGTAATTTAAAAATCTACCACCCATCCCTACTATAAAGTCTCCTTTCTCTATTTCTCATCAGATTTGAGTCTCTCAATGCCATTGAAACTGAAATCTGAGAGATCACCTCCATGACAATCCCTAAAATGATGGGATACATTTGAAATATGTTTAGCATTCGAATTAATAATGTCACAGAAGTGCTCTCCATTTCTAGTTTGTAGCATCCGTGTGGTACCACCCACATACTGTAATTTACACAATAAGCAGGTAATAAAATAGATATCAAAATTCGGGCTACAATGAATGTACTATTTGATAGGAAATTGCTCCCCCGATGTAAAAGAAGTGAAGGATTTCAATATCTTGTTGAAGTGACAGTATTTGCAAGTAGTCCTGTTGAAAGGATAACTACCAGTGTATGACAACCAGGTAGGTTTGTGTCTATTGCTTGAGGACAATAAAAAAAGACTAGATGGCTAGGCAGGTTAAGTAGACCCTTAGGGGTTAATTTACTAAAACTGGAGAGTGCAAAATCTGGTACAGCTCTACAGAGAAACCAGTCAGCTTCCAGGTTTTTTTGTTAAAGGCTGATTGAACAAGCTGAAGTTAGAAGCTGATTGGCTACCATGCACAGATGCACCAGATTTTGCACTTTCCAGTTTAGTAAATCAACCCCTCAATGTCAACTCTGCATTCTGCTGAAGCCACGCAAAGACTGGCTTGGTCAGCTGCTTACAGGTTCACTTGCCCTCCAGAGAATTTATGTTACTTGTGTGCTCATGCAACGCTGCACCCAAATGAAATATATGTCCTTTTTTTCCCATAAAAAGATCTTTCTTTCGGTGGCATTTTATCTCCTGTAAATTTTTTACAACAATTTTGAGAAAAAAAAAACAATATTTCTGACTTTTTTCTATTTAACATGTTAAGTAAAAAAAACTAAAAAAATAAATTTGTCATAAATTTAGGCAAAATGTATTCTGCTACACGTCTTTGCTAAAAAAAAATCCCAATACGTGTAAATTAATTGGTTTATGTGAAAGTTATAGTGTTTACAAATGGCAATATAGATACTGGATTTTTTTTTTCTTTTACTAGTAATGGCGGCTATCAGTGACTTATAGCGGGACTGAGGAGGGCATTCTAACACTGGGGGGGAACTGACTTGGTGTCACTGACATCCCTAGTGAAACCAATACAGTAATCATTACTAAAAAAAAAGCACTGACACTGTACTAATGGCACTGGGCAGGAAGGACTTGACATCTGGGGCAATTAAAGGGTTAACTGTGTGCTGTGTGTTGTTTCACTACTTGGGCTGTGTGTGTGCTTCACTGTAAGCATGCTGCTTTGTATGGCTCTGCAAAAATTCTGCAAAAACTTTAAAAATCTCTTCCTCTTCCTTTGCATATGCCTAGTCACTATACCAAGGTAATTTTCAAACAAGTAACACCGTCCTACAAAGAAACAATTGTTACCGGTGTAATCACAGTTACTATGAATAGTTAATGAAGCGTACTTTTAAATACTAGCTGCCATTACACAGTTTATTTACAATTTATGTTATCAAACTACTATACAATTACTTTTTAATATCCTTTTTGTTGCAGAATATCACATTTAATTACAGTATATCCCCTTTAGATAGAAAGTAACGAGTAACATTATATTTAAGCTTAATTTTCTTATACTGTAAGCTCTTGATGTTATCTCTGTTATTGTTTGAATGAACAGGCAAAAGCACTAAACATAATTGCCTTTGAGGTTGCATGTGATATACTGGTTAAGCCTTCCCTATTTACTTAGCTGAGAAGCAGAAATATGCCAGCTCAGTGTAATGAACCTCATCCTTACTCCTGCTTAGAAAAAAAAACAATACAAAAAGGTTATATCTGTGTAAAGGTATCATTTTTAAGTGGCATTAAAATTGTTTTATCAAATGAGGATCCTATTTTCCCTGTGATGTATAGTTTTGTTTCTTGATTGGTGGAGAGAAAAACAAAACTAAAAAAATAAGTGATTTAAAAAATCGGGTCACATTTTATATCATTATAAGCACTGGAAATTACAGATGGTCAAACTTTTAATCATCAGCTAAGCAAAATTGGTTTCCTACCATCTTCAAATTAATTCAGAGGAGTACAGATGTTTTCTGCACAAAAGAACCTACTAAAAAAAAAGGCAAATAGAGAACTGTGCCTGTAATGTCTTATACACTGGTCCTTGGTGTAGAGTTCCAATGTGCATCCAGTGAGACTTTATGCTCAGCTTTTCCTATCATCTGTATGCGACTTTGGTGACTATTCTTGGTCTATGCCCACCAGCTCATTGGTTACTATTTGCTGTTAACGCAAATCATTCCATCCCTTTTGAGATTGTGTTTTTGTACTCCGCTTCTCTCCTTGTCAATATTTCAATGCATTTGTTGTGTCCTTCACCAACAGAATTGTACACCTTATTGTTTTTGTATCAATGAGCTTGTCTCTGACTGTTTCTTTGTTGTGCTGTCTATAATAAAATGCATTGTAAAAATAAAAAGGCAAAGAAAAACGTTAGGCCTGGAACCAGGGGACAGACGTATGTAAACAGAAAATCTACATCGTAATCTTTAGTATAATAAGCCGATATGTGTAGCGTGGTGGCGCCGTTCCAAGCTGCAGTTCTATAGTCACCTTATCGGTATGTAGGGGGAGTGGTATCCACAATAGCATCCAGTCTTTCAAGTATAGTGTAGAAAAGGACACAGCTCTAACCGCACGTGAAATCTAGTATGAAGATGGCCTCAGCCATTGCTCCGGCCACATCCACTGATGCATTTCTCCCCGCCCACTGGGACTAGGTCACAGAGGGCATGGTCGGAGCAATGGCTGAGGCCATCTTTATACTAGATTTCACATGCATTTAGAGCGGCATCCTTTTCTACACTATACTTGGATTCTTTAGTATGTTTGGTATCATGTCTTGCTGTCCAAAATTTTATTAAGCACATTTTTTTTTGTAAATTTGATGTAAAGTTTCTTACATAGAGCTCCTGCCAGTAACAGCACTTCTGGTTTCAGGCTGGATGACTTAAAGTGTTACTAAACCTACAACAATAAAACAACAGAAACTGTTGTTATTTCAGCTGTTTTTTTCCTAACATTCAAAATACCTCAAAGAACAACAAAATACAGCAACAAGCATGCAAAAAAGAAAAAAAACACAAAAAAGACAAACAAAAAATACATTTTGAGGCCTTTTTAATTTGTTTGTAATTTGGAGTCCAAAGCAACTTAAAAAAGAAAAAACTGCACCGGCTCTTTAAATTTTAAACATATTTGTTTCTTATATGTTATAATAATAGTAATATACTAGAAAATGCACTTTCCCTTTAAAAATTTTCAAGCTGCAATTTGGACTCTTGGCAGTTGTTGGCACCTGCTAGCAATTTTATTTTATGTTTAACTTTCATTCAATTTTGAAATTATTCTTTAACTCCAGCCAAAATGTATTTCAGTTTTAGTAGAATAGGGAAGAAATTAAACTTTTGTCACATTTTAATTTGCATTCAGTGTCTCCCTTGGGAAGATTTCCCCTACTTCTTGTGCAAAGGGGGCAAGGACAAACCACTTTTTCAGGAAAATGATATGGGCTAGTCTGTCGACTTAATGTTAATGATTTTCACTTTCTAACTTGGTAACAACTGCTCCCCTCAATTCCTGTTGTTACAGGGACATGAATTGCAATTACATTTTCCAAAAAAAGTAATGAATAGCAATAGTAACTTGTTTGAAGTATTAACCCTTCCCAAGTTTATACAAAACAAAAAAAAAATAAGTTGGGCTTTAGCAGTACTGCACACCTAAAAAGTGTGCAGTATATTAAGGGTCTAGCATATGTCCGTGTACCCTACTTGTGTGTATGAATATTTCCTGTTTTAATATTGGTTCATAGCAGATGCAGTCTAGTGGGGTTTTTTTCTGCATCAAAAATGCATGCACAGTATTTTCCATTAATTCCAATGGCACTAGTTTACACCAATGCAGTCAGTTCCAGTCAGTTTCTGGTGCAGTAGGACATGCTGCATTTCTGCACAGAACTATACTGGAACACAGGCAAACGCATAAAAAAACACACCAGGCCGGAGTGCGCAGGCGTGGCCAGCGGGACGGACATGTCTCCCTGACGCTCTGCCACACCGCAGGGAAGACAGGCGCCCAACCTCTGATCCCGGCTCGCGCCGTCATTGACGTCTAATCAACTGTCACAGTGTTATTTCAAGAGCTCGCCCCCGCTATTCCGATAGAACGCCTAGAAATGGATAGGGTTCATAGGGCACTAGCTCCAAGACGCGCCGACAGCCCGCTACGCGATATCATAGCCAAGCTCCATTTTTTTTGCACTAAAAAGCAACTCCTACAATAAGCCCGTAATGCAGAATCCCTCACGTTCCAAGGTCACACCTACCAGCTGTTCCAAGACCTCTGCCCCACTACCATCGCCAAACGCAGAGCCATGAAACCACATCTACAAGTGCTCCAACAACATGGCATACCATATAAATGGAGCTTTCCCTTCACAGTGCGTTTCCATTACCAGGCCCGAGACTACACCTGCAAGAACCCCAACGAATTACTGGACACCCTGCGGAACCTCCAGCTACACCCACCAACAACACCACCAGAAGGCTCCAGACGGCGTTCAGCGTCTTGCTCACCACAGAAACCTCACCCTCCACACCCCGTCAAAGGTCAACTCAACACCCACAAACAAGGGTGCTTTTCATCACCTGCTCCGTCTCCACAAGATTCCATGGACTGAATCTCACCAACCAACTTCTACCCTACAGCTTACACACAACAAAGTGGAACTCCGTCACTACAGTAGTTCACACCTATGGTGTCTGTTCTTCTCATCTCTCATCCAGATGCGAACGTTAAATATCTGTATTCTTCTGTTAGCCCTCAGGGCTCATACCCTCCTTTTGATCTTTTTTTCTCCCCCCCCCCTTTTTTTTCTTTCTTCTTTCTCAGTGTTTTGACATGTACTGTGAAAACTCTTTCTTGATGCCCCGCAAACTAGGGGTCATCTTATTCTCCCTCTTCTATTGTTGAGTGCTTGTTGTGCCTTATATTCTACTTGTTGGTTTAATTTTTATATGGTTATGTTTGCATTTATGTATGGGATCCTCGGCTCTGGCGGCACGGAAGACTTCATCCCCCCATCTCTACTGACCTACCTGGATGACCGATGCCGTCCAAGCCTAGGACCCCCTGACTCTTCCGTGAGCCAACCTTAATGTTCTTTTTTCCCCAGGATCTCATCGCTATATATCTGCCTATCTGCTGTCTTCCCTGTGGCCTGCGTACCTGCGCACTCACCACTAGCCCTTTTGGTATCGTGTTTTTGATACTACTTGGGCTAGTACTGTTCCCCAGACCACCCGATCTCTGGGTGACTCCGGGGACCACCTCCTTGGCCTAACATGGCCTCCTATATCCCCCTCCCGATACCTTCCCCTAACTCTATCCTTCCCCTCTCCCCCCTACATGACTCCACCTCCCTATCTAACTCCTTGTCCCAACTAACAGTCTCTTACCAAGACTGCCAGATTCCCTTCCAGCTGGTACCACCTTTCTATCTGGTTCGCTACATGCTCTCCCCATGGGTTCCTTGAATATTCTCACCCTGAATGTTCAGGGCCTTAAGATACTGCAGAAATGCAACAAGGCATTCCGCTCCTTCGCATCATATAAAGCCCATATAGTCTGCCTTCAAGAGACGCATTACACTCCTTCCTCCACTCCCAAATTCTTCAGCCCCCACTACCCACAGGTCTACACAGCCTCCGCCACTACCAAACGTAGAGGGGTACTCATTGCCTTCCACTGTACGATGCCCTTCAAACTACATACTGAGATTAGAGACCCTGAAGGTTGTTATCTCCTACTAACCGGGCAACTTCTGGATTTTGAAGTCACCATCGCAACGTATTACGCCCCAAACCAAGGTCCCGTACAATTTCTCTCCCACCTATTATCGGTCATTGATCACCACAAACGTGGCACACTGTTAGTCTGTGGAGACTCAAATTGCACTTTATACTCCTTCCTAGATAAGTCCCCTCAACCCCCCCTCTGTCCCCTCTCCAAACAAACCTTTCCGTGCCATATTACAATGTTACTCCATGATAGATACCTGGAGAGAACTTAATCCGATAAAACGCCAATATACCTTCTATTCCCATCCTCATAAAACATTTTCAAGAATAGATCACATCTTCATGACTGCTAGCTCCTCCTCCTGATTATTGGCCTCCGAAATCCTCCCAATTCCCTAGTCGGATCACTGTGCTGTGCTTACTTCCATTGCCTCTTTGGCCTCATCCCCCCCATCCCTTCTGGATCATCAATGAGAACCTCCTAGCTAACCTGACATATTGCTCAGATATCGAAACAGCGATCAAAAACTACCTATCTCTAAACCAAACTCCAGATATCTCCCCTCTCCTACTTTGGGAAGCACACAAACCTGTACTTTGCGGGTTCTGCATCAGTAAAGCATCCTTCCTAAATAAAGAGAAAAGACAGCAACGCCTTCTCCTTGAACGAATTTATGACCAATCTCATCAATCCTTCCAGGTGACCCCTTCCCCTGCCAACCGAGAAGCCCTCGAACAATCCCGATTGGCCCTTGATCTCCTCCTCACAGACCAGGCTGAGCTATCTCTCTGTAGATCCCGGCATAAATATTATACAAAAGGCAATAAACCTGGTACCTTCCTAGCCCTTTCACTCCGTAGGCTCGATCAAATCACCAAACCCATTCGCTTACGCACATCTTCTGGCAACCCCACTAGTAATCCAGAACGCATCCTACAAGTCTTCCACAAGCATCTCTCATGACTTTATTCTTCCTCCACACCCTTTGACCCTTCCCAGGCTGATACCCTCTTGGCCTCTCTCGCCTTCCCAACTCTCTCGGAACACCAACTGGCGGCACCATCACTCCAACTGAAACCCTAAATGCTATCAAACTCCTAAAGCCCTGTAAACGCCCAGGACCCGATGGCTTTTCCACCACATACTACAAACAATTTGCCCACCTGCTTACACCTGTTCTTACTAATGTCTTCAATGCCATACTTTCAGGCCAAACCTTTAACCCAGACACAGTGCGAGCCAATATCTCAATGATCCCAAAACCGAACTCGGATGACACACAATGGTCCAATTATAGGCTAATCTCCCTCAATATAGATATCAAACTACTGGATAAAATCCTATCCACGTGCCTCAACCTGTGTATAGGATCCCTAGGCCATAATGATCAAGTGGGCTTCATTCCAACCCGACAAGCCAGAGACAACGTCTGACGGGCAACTCTTCTAGCACACATTGCTAAATCCCGCAATATTCCAGCCTGTTTTCTGTCCCTAGACATCCAGAAGGCATTGGACACAGTCTCGTGGCCATACCTGCACTATATTCTGCGTCGATGGGGCTTTGGCCCTCACTTTTTAACTTGGATCTTCTCTCTCTACCACAAACCCTTGGCCAAAATCAGGTATCTTGGACATCGGTTTGCTCAATTCCCAATTTCACATGGCACCAGACAGGGCTGCCCCTTGTCCCCTCTACTCTTTGCCTTGGCCATAGAACCACTGGCCCTTCTCATTAGGACCAACCCAGATGTTCAAGGAATCGAGATAGGATGCACCCTCCACAAATTGTGTCTATTTTCGGACGTTTTACTCTTTCTCACCACCCCTTTGACTTCCTCTTCTACTCACCTCCGGCTCCTCAATAAGTTTGGCTCACTCTCCGGCCTTCAAATTAACCCCCAGAAATCATTAGCACTCAATATCTCTCTCCCCCCAAAGATCTGGAAGAAACTGATACTTCCATTCTCCTGGTCACAATGTTCTATTCCCTTATTGGGTATAAAACCGACCCCAAATTTTTCGGATCTCTACGCCGCCAACTACTCCCCTATGTTAGCCCACCTAACTGCTCTTATGACCAAATGGTCCTCTCTACCACTTGCATGGCTAGGCAGAATAGCAGTCGTGAAGATGTCAATCCTCCCCAAAATCTTATACCTCTTCAGAGTTCTCCCTATCTCAGTACCAACCCATTACCTTCGTACCTTACAGCGCCGCATTTTTTCCTACATCTGGGGCAAGGTCCGCCCACGTGTACCCCGTTCTACCCTATATCGTCCCAAACGTAATGGTGGACTAGGTCTCCCAGATATCAGCAAATACTACCAAGCGGCACACATAGCGCAATTACCAAAATATCATGCTACCCACGAAATCCCTCAGTGGGTTATCCTCAAATCTATAGAATGCGACCTCTTATCTACTGCTAACCTTCTATGGTTAAGACTTATTGACCGCCGTTTGGTTACAAACCCCATCACTTCTCACTTTTTGTTGCTTTGGGATAAATTGAAATCCTGCTATCTTCTACAATCGCCACATAATCCCCCTCTCTCATATCTCCAAAACCCAGCCTTCCCCCCAGCGTGGTCTTCACCACATGTATTCAAACACTGGACCTCAGCCAACCTTATCCGGGCCCATCACTTCATGCTTAGGAACATATTGCAACCTTTTACCTCACTACACGAAACCAATGAACTCCCGACCTCCAAAATATTCCAATACCTACAATTGAAACATTCTACGCTCCATACACTACAGCAACCAGCCAAATGAAAACCATGTCTCCATTTGAACGGGCTTGTCACAAAGACCCCCATAGACGAGGCCTCATTTCATATTTGTACTCCCTCCTTACCACCTCGACCACTACGTCACCTCCCTCATACATACGTAAATGGGAAACGGACCTTGGCTGGCAACTAGACCTTTCTGACTGGGACCATGTTTGGTCCAATACTAAATCGTCATCGCAAAATATCATAGCTCTAGAAACCAACTACAAAGTCCTGACTCGTTGGTACCTGGTCCCAGCAAGAATTGCGAAATATACCCCTAATTACCCCTCCACTTGCTTTAGAGGCTGTGTAGACCTGGGTACACATTTCCACATATGGTGGGACTGCCCAATCAACCAAGTCTTCTGGGCAGACGTCTTTAGTATGCTATCTATACTCAGCGCAAAAACACTCCAACCGAACCAGCCATGGCACTGCTCAACCTACACCCCCCTGGGGTCACAAATTCACAATTCAAACTTATCGTACAAGTTACTACAGCAGCCACGCAGGTCATAGCTAAATCTTGGAAATCTCCCTCACTATGCATTGCAGTAGTTAAAAATAAAGTTACCCAGGCTATGATTCACGCCAAAGTAGAAGCCACAATTCTAGATACCATCCCTAAATTCAGGAGTGTTTGGAACCCCTGGGTAGAGCACTTCCTCCCACCAAACTTTGACAACTCCCTCCTCAACCCATAATGAATATTCCACACTAATTTGGTACCACCCCCTACCAATCTTACATACTCCCCCATTTATCGCTGCTAATTGTGGAGTCACTTACCCCTTCTCACTCCTCCCCACACTCCCTCTGACCTTCCCAACCCATCCCCTCCCCCCCCACCCCATTTTCTTTTTCCCCTTTTTTATTATTTTCTCCCCCCTGACCATTCTGTATAACTCTTCACTTCTATGCTATGATTCCCCTATGCTACATTGGGAGCGCGCATATCTATCTATCAAAACTCTGTATGAACCTAAGCTATTAGCTCCTCTCATCTTCTATCCCCTAAAACCTTTATTTTGTGGAAACCACTGTTCCCCTCCTCTCCCCTTTCTTTTAGAGTCTCTATTGTCATTGATGCCTATTTTTGCAATTTTCTGTCTAAGAATGTATATCCCCCTTATTCCTTCTTTTCCTCCCTGTTTTAAAACCAATAAAATATTTGAACAAGAAAAAAACACACCAGAATGGAGCGTGGTGTGAACTGTAAGTAAAAAGTGATCTGGAGTGATCTGGCCTTTAATATCTTATTGCCTAATGATTTTATTACATTTTGTTTATTTTATGCTTTAATACCTCTATTACCATTACTATAAAATCCAGGAAAACCTCTTGTGTGACAGTATATACATGTGGCAATAGGATCATTTTATGGAGGCATCAGGGATCTAAATAGACCCCAGGTGCCTCCCTTTTTATAACCACTGTGAGTGGAGTTAAGCACTCCAGGTTCATTCACAGCCAAAAGGAAATTTGTCATCATGAAATACCTTTTTGGCAATTTCCCATCCTACCATATTGAATATGAAAGCAACAGAATGGCTCCTGAGCACTCTGGAGAAAAAACCCAAGGAGGAAGGTGAGAAAGGGGAGCCATCTGGTTTTTTGAATCCACAAAAAATGGTACATGGCTTTTTCCAGTCCATTGAGAAGCCACAGATTAAAATTCATCTAAGTTCATGGCTTTCACCTTTAGATTGCTATTACATATTCTATTTATCATTGGCAAGTGAAGAGAGGAATAGTTATGATGTACTAGACAAACGATTGGAATTAAAAAGGGTAGATCAGTCTATCTATCTGATACATACTTGTTTGCAGTTAGCCTCCTGATATTTGCACCATATTCAGCTTCCAGGATAAGTAAGTGGACTCCTATTCTATTTCACAATGTGGCATTCAGTGTCATAAGTGGGACAGGGAGGCTTTTCAGTATTTAGATGGGACCTTCAGGAGACTTCCAAAGCCATAAAACATCCCTAAATGCATTTCTTCACAGTTGAGTTTTCTAGGAGCTGCACTATACTTGACCATCTGTTACATTTATGTTAGGGTAATATTAGAAGTATTTTTTTCTCTATATTCTTTATATAAGTAGAAATATAGGGGTCTGATAATGAATGTTCTAATATACACATATATAAGTATACTGTATGTATACATAATTTTTTTAAGAGTGTTAACTGCATTTCCTTTTCTTCTCCTCAGGAAATGTGGTTTGAAGTATATGCCTGTGATGTAAACACCTAGCCGGTTAGAAAATCCTATCTTCCTCTTTCAAGGATAAGAAAAGCATCTTATGGTCAAACCAGTTTGAATCAGCAACTGTCATGATGGATGCTATTTTGGACTGATCATGTGCTGTTGACCCGCACTTAACTCTGAGTTTGCTGTTAAGCATATGAGGATTTGATTGGATTAAGACCGTATAACCACGCCTGGATTTTATACGATCATGCCTGGACCTTATGACTATATATAAATTAGCCAAAAGCTTAAGAAACAGATATATATTTTGTACAACCTTAGTTCATCTTACACGAGGTGAACTTTTGTACGTTATATTTTCTCCACTGCAGTGTAATAAATTAATCTTTTTTTATCAATTTGGACTCGCTATCTCATCTAGAAGGTCTCGCTTGTAGACCCCCTAACCTGAAGTTACACTCTGCATTTACATAACTAGTCAAACTTGAAAGGTTTAGTAGACCCAGTGCAACTCAACAAAACAATGCCGAAAAAAAAGCAATAACCTCCTATATGCACTTCAAGAATTTTAGAGTAGCACCCCCTTAGTAGAGAGGGACTTTTTAAAAATCCCAGCAAAAATTAAGCTTCTGTTACAGGGGATGCATGCAAGTTGACTTCAAGTTCAGTACAGACCTTTGGGAAAAGCAGTGTGCAAATCAAAAAAGGAGGAAATGAGATTGCAGTAAGCATTCTATGCAATAAAGTATACAGGATATTCCCAAGATTCCTTATTTACAAAGAAGCAACATATTTATTGGCAATATTAGAAGATCATAATTGCTATAGATTAAAACACAAAGGAAATTTTGGTACCACTAATGTCAGGAAAGTCATGCTCACGGGAATATCTATGCTCAAATGAATACCCATGCTCAAAGAAATGAGTAAGCAAGCAGAACAGTCCATAGAACTGTGCACAACCTTAGGACCCTGTGCGCATCTATACAAGCATGCACGAGAGCATTAGTATTGTGCACGTGCTCATATGCGTGAGTGTGCTTGTTTAATGGACTTTTTGTGACTAGTGGCCTTTTTAAAGCTTTACATGGCTCAGGTTCATTGCTAAGTGGTCGGCAGCTCTTTCTGCTTGTGACCTGACTCTGTGCTCATCTGTATCCGGACTGGTTTGCTAATCCTGTTGGTTCCTAAACCTCTTTTGCTGACTCTGGTTTGTGACCTGATCTTGCGTCCTGTCTGCTGTTCTGGTACATCTGCTGCCCGCTTGATGCTGACCTTGGCCTGGATCTGACTCTGCTCCTGACTTTTTACTCCTGCTGCCCTGTCGTTGCTGACTACACACCCATCTGACTACACACCTGAGATCCAGTATCTTCCTACAACCTGTTGACCCGCTCCAGCTCTGCATCTACTTACAAGATATTCAGAACCAGATCTCCTTTAGGCAACCTTGCCACTCTGTGCCCTGTTATACCCTGTCATCACCTCCAGGGGAAAAAGGACAAGAGGTGTAAGGGCAGCCCTCTCGTCAAATCTGCTTCAACCAGGTAGGTGACAGTACCACTCAGCCATTTCAAGGCCGAAAGAGGTGCTGATCTTTTGAAGATGCTGTGCCAACTGATCACTGCTTTGACTCAAGCCATCAAGAATCTTTAGAACAAGTGTTATCAGTTGGAAGACCAAGTTTAGACTCTCACTGCAGCATCACCCACGTGGAAGAAAAATATATTTTAAATATATTTTAAAAATATTCTTCCCAAATACATTGACATATATTTGAAATACTACAATTTTGGCCATATTCAATATATTTCAAAAACATATTTCAATATATTTGATTTATTTATTACAGGTACTTATATAGCGCTGTCAAATTACGCAGCGTCTTTCATATATATTGTACATTCACATCATAAAAATAAAATAAATATATATATATACTGTATGTTGAAATGTTTTTTATATATAAAAAATATATAAAAAATATTTTTAAAAATACAATTTCAAATATATGTCTTTGAAAATACATTTTAATCTACATTTTTGGAATGCATTTACAAATATATGTAGAAATATATGTTAAAATTACTTTTTTATATGTTAAAAAAAATCTGCAGAAAATATTTTAAAAAATATATATTTTTAAATATATGCCTTTAGAAAATATATTTAAATTTACATTTTTTAGAATACATGTTAAAATATATTAGCGTAGGCCAATATATTGTAAATCTATGTCACATATATAATGTTTTTTTCTAAATATATTGGAAATATATTTCTCTTCCATATTGGCATCTGCGCCTGTCTCTGTGACTTTTCTTCCCTTTCCCTTTCCCCTTCCCTTTCCCTTTTGCTTCAGAGGTCCTTAACTTACATACTAGGGCCAATTTAGACAGGAGCCAGGTAACCTACCAGCATGTCTTTGGAGTGCAGCAGGACCAGGGAGAACATGCAATCTCCAAGCAGATAGTGCCATAGTTGGGATTCAAATCACCAAAGCTAGAGCTGCTATATAGAGTTGCCAGCCACATAGCCACTGTGGTCTGACTCTCTTTCTAAAAATGTTGTTTTAATTTCAAGCACAGCAGTTATTACTAAAATGTGCTAGCTTTCAAATAGGGAGATCTATAATGGCAGTTTTAATGCAGAGCTCCCAGCACACAAAGCATTTCCCCTCACACATACTTTCCCTGAAAATTCCACACTAACCCTTCCAGTATCCCTATTTAACCCTCCGTAAGTACGTTTAACTCCTTGTTTTTATCCTCATTTTCCTGGCTTAGGATCCTCTGCACTGAAGGCCAACTATTGCTGCTGCTATTAGTATAATGATCTCAACACCTAAATGTACTACTTCCATTATTAAATTCCTCCACAACACTGGTGATCTGGCACAGAAATTACAATGTGCTGGCTGCAGGTAGTAAACCTGAGATATTTAAATGTAATATTTTATATTTATATATATTTACATAGGTTGAAAAAAGAAACATGTCTATTGAGTTTAACCAAAAGACAAAGACAAAAATGAAATCATTACATTCTCAGAAATCTTAACAGATGATTCAGAGGAAGGTAAACCAAAATCTATAACATAATTGCTTACAATTATTAATAGCCAGCTACTTTTTGTGCCTTTGGAAATCTATCCCATATTTTCACGCCTATTCCAAGTATTTGCACATTCTTATCAAGCAGAAAAAAGGTTTAAAACAAGCTATCCCTAAACTCTTTAGCTGCTTGTACTGTGAAATAATTTATCCTACAATATCACCACACAAACTCCAAAGTCTGATTTCAGTCAGTTTTTACCAGCTTTCTAGAAGACTAGCATGCTGCTACGTTTCTGCTGCCATAGAAAATAACAAGAGAGAGGCTTTGATTTCGGCACTAATAGGAAATTTAAAGATTCATTTCTCCACAATGCTTACAGCTACAGAAGTCAGTAGGGATGAATGAATGGGCCTCAGTTCATGGGAGGATCCATAAAACCAGTGTCAAGTTCATATGCCTCAAATTAAGCGCTGAACAGTATTAAAGTCCATGGAAGGTAATTTTTGGGGGTTTTTTTTGCTATTTTGAAGGCTAAGATTCAATCTATTGTTGAAAAAATGGCATGGGGAGCTGGCCACTGCCATTGTGGTTATGTACTAAAGCAAAAAAAAGTTAAGAATCAAGAGACCACAGAAGATGCAGTGGTGAAAAATAGGCCATCAACAGAACAATTTTAAATAGAAGTTTTAGGCCCAAAGTTACCAGAGATAAAGAGGGCAGGCAGAGGTTTTATCTTAAGAATAAAGAGACAGACAGATGCAGTAGTGAAAATAAATCAGCAACAGGAATATTTTAAACAGAAATTATAGGCCAAAATTTACTATTATACTTCAGGGTTTCAATACAAGAATGGAAAGACCACAAATGATACATCAGTTAAAAACAGGCCAGCAGCAAGACTATTTACAATACTAGTTTTAGACCCAAAGTTATGACAGACGAAAAGCACAGGGAGGGGTTTACTACGAGAAATAAGAGACCACCATGAATGCAGCAGTGAAAAACAGGCCAGCAGCAGGACAATTTAAGTAGGAATTATACATCAAAATTTACGACAAAGAGCACAAGCTGGGATTTTATATTAAAAAACTGACATACTCCAGAGGATACAGATGTAACACTGGTCAGCTGCAGGGCAGTTTTAATATGGGATAATAAGCCTAACTGGTGTATGTCTAACTTTTATCTATAGTGATAGGGGGTGCACTGAATGTGAGTGATATAATGTGAGGTGTTTTAGGTGTATACCATTTTTCCACTTAGTTTTATTTTTTTATTTTTTTTCGAAAATGCATTGGGGTATTGTGAACAAAAAGGCAAGAATGTTTTTTTAAGGGAGGACTTACAGCACAAAAAGGTGACTATGGATAGAGCAGCATACTAAAAGTGACAACTGGACCTCAAATCATAAGAAATAAAATTTAAACTCCCACAATAATAAGAGAAAAAAATGCCCAAAAAGTTAGCAATCAAAAGTAACTGTTTCCTAATTAGCTTTGTATCTCTCCAGTGCAGGTTGACAGCTTTCAATATCCATTCCCTACAGCAGCTTGGAATACACTGACACAATGGGGTTTATTTACTAACCCTAGGTTCACACCTAAGAGTTTTCTGGAGCATTGTGCAGAAATGCAGTACAGCCCATTTAACATGATTTCCTATGGGACATGTTCACATTTGTGCGTTTTCACCTGGTGCGTTTTTTTGGAAAGGGACAGGGACTTTTTTTAACGCAACAAATTGCGTTTTCGGTTTTATAGACTTCAATGGAAACACTGCAGAAAAGCATGTATTGCATTTTTGTGTGCGTTTTTGCTGTGTTTTTGATGCGTTTTGCAGTTTAAATCTGTCTGGCAACAAGAAAAATTAAAAAAATGAAAAAAAAAAAACGCAAAACATATCAACAATGCAGCAAAAACACAAAACGCAATGCAGAAATGGCTCAAATGCAACCTGCATAGGTTTTCACCTAGCCTGAAGCTGGTTCACGCAGAATCTTGTGCACCTGTGCATAGCAGTCAATCAGCTTCTAACCTCAGCTTGTTCAATTAAACTTTAGCAATAAAACTTGTAAGCTGATTGGTTTCCATGCACAAGGATCTGAGTGAACCAGCTTTAGTAAATAAATCCCTATGTCTGCTCCATAAGACTCCCCTTAACAGTAAGAGGGTTGGCATATGACCGGGGCAGACTGACCATTTGGAAACTCGGGCGCTGCCCGAGGGCCCGGGGTCAGTAGGGGGCCCTATGAGATGCCCCTGATACCTTTTTCATAGGTTTTTTTGAGTTTGGGCAAGGACACAGGGGCCCCATGATCCCCGATTGCCCAGGGGCCCCATGCGTTGTCAGTCCACCCCTGCACATGACACAGACCTCAGACATGAAATATGAACTAAGGATATTCCTCTATAGTATGCACTAGTCTCAGTCCAGAGCACTAAGTGTCATTTCTAACTGCTGTCTCATTCCTCTGCTGTCTGTGTTATCTGTGTGAGTAATTCCTCACACGTTTTCCTGACACCAAAAAAAACGAGGCTACTGGACGGGGACCATCAGCAGATTGACATCCTCAGATGTCGGTAGATCCGGAGGTGGTGAGAGCACCTGCGATGGCTATTTTATATAAGGCTTAACTATTTTTGGAATGTTGTAAGTGCAATATTTTGGCTTATTAAAGTTGTTTACCTTTGGTAATACATGATTGGAGCACATTTTTTTTCTCTTTCTATGTAACTATGGAGAGGAATATATATTATGATCCTGGCTACCATTCTTATCATGGGTGATTATTGGAGGAACCTCCCAGTCTTAACAATTTGGATTCTGTATAAAGTGGAAAAAAGGCTGTGTTCTGATGACCCTAATGTCTGGAATTTATGCAATAAGGCTCATTAACCACTAACCTACCGGGCACTTATACCCCCTTCCTGCCCATGCCAATTTCCAGCTTTCAGCGCTGTCACACTTTGAATGACAATTGCGCGGTCATGCAACACTGTACCCATATGAAATCTTTATCATTTTTTTGAGACAGAGCTTTCTTTTGGTGGTATTTAATCACCTCTGTGTTTTTTATTCTTTGCTAAACAAACCAAAAACCACTGAAAATTTTGAAAAATAAAAAGTTTTTTTCGTAGTTTGTGTTATAAAACTTTGTAAATAAGTGATTTGTTTCCTTCACTGATGTGCGCTAATGAGGCTGCAGTGATGGGCACTGATAGGCTGCACTGATGGACACTGATAGGTGGCACTGATGGGCGCTGATGAGGAAGCACTGGTAGGTGGCACTGATGGGCATTGACAGGCATCACTGATGGGCACTGAAAGGCAGCACTCATACATGGAACTGATAGGTGGTACTGATAGGTGGCACTGATAGGCGGCACTGACTGGCACTGTTAGGTGGCACTGATAGGCAGCACTGACTGGCATTGATAAGTGGCACTGAGTGGCAACGATAGGTAACAATGAAAGACAGCTCAGATGGGCACTGATATGTGGCATTGATGTGCACTGGTAGGCACTGATATGTGGCATTGATGTGACACTGATGGGCACTGGCACGAGGCACTGATGAGCACTGACAGCTGGCACTGATGGACACTGACAGGTGGCAATGCTGGGGCTACAGTGATCATCAGGGCACACTGATCATCAGTGCACATGCCCCCCCTGAGGGATGCCGATTACCGGCTCTCCTCTTGAGCTGTCAGCGTGACAGCTTGTGAGGAGAGAAATGCCGATAACCGGCATTTCCCTATTTATATGTGATCGGCTGTGATTGGACACAGCTGATCACATGACCGATCCAACATCTTTGGCTCTTTGATTGGTGATCTGCTGTGTCCGAGGAACACAGCGCACCACCGATTGCCACGCTGCGCGCTCCCAGAGCATGCACGGTAAGAATGGGAGGACATCATATGACATCCTCCCAGAACGAGAGAACCGCCTTGCGCTCGTCATTACCTTATATGGCAGGCGGGAGGCAGTTAAAGGCTATGTTCTGGTGAGTGCACACCTAAGAGGGGGTGTATGAAACGCACAGCACGTGGTTTATTTATTTTTGCACTAGCAGTCACAAAGGATTCACATTGTGGAAGATTTTTTTTGGCCGATTTTTTTTTTTTTTTTTGTAATCCATTATTGATTGCACTGGACTTATATTTTACGGTGTTTTATGGGCACTTTTATAACATATATAATTTGTTTGTTTATTTTATGTCACATATAATTTATGTCACTTAATATTTGTGTAAATAGGTTTGCACATAGAGACCATCAAAAGGTATTAGTGTGACACATACAGTTGTGTCCAAAATTATTCAACCCCCACTGAAATTGAGTGTTTTGGCCAGTTTGACATTGCTTTTGATCATTCAGTCATCTTGCTTACATTTACATTAAAGAGGCACTTGTAGGTCAGACAAATATAACATAACAGTTATAATGAAATAACCACAAATGTCTTTTCTGTGCTCACAGCATTATCAGTTTTATTCAACCCCCAAGTGACATTCAATCTTAGTACTTAGTACAGCATCCTTTTACAGTTATAACAGCTTTTAAACGTGAAGCATAGCTTGACACAAGTGTCTTGCAGCGATCTACGGGTATCTTCGCCCATTCTTCATGGGCAAAGGCCTCCAGTTCAGTCACATTCTTAGGCTTGCGCACTGCAACTGCTTTCTTTAAGTCCCACCAGAGGTTCTCAATCGGATTTAAGTCTGGTGACTGCGATGGCCACTCCAAAATGTTCCAGCCTTTCCTCTGCAACCATGCTCTAGTGGACTTGGAGGTATGCTTGGGATCATTGTCCTGTTGAAAGGTCCAACGTCTCCCAAGCCTCAGGTGTGTGACGGACTGCATCACGTTTCCATCCAATATCTCCTGGTACTGAAGAGAATTCATGGTACCTTGCACACGCTGAAGCTTCCCTGTACCTGCAGAAGCAAAACAGCCCCAAAGCATGATTGACCCTCCACCATGCTTCACAGTAGGCAAGGTGTTCTTTTCATCATAGGCCTTGTTCTTCCTCCTCCAAACATAGCGTTGATCCATGGGCCCAAACAGTTCTAATTTTGTTTCATCAGTCCACAGAACACTATCCCACAACTTTTGTGGTTTGTCCACATGGCTTTTGGCATACTGCAGTCGACTCTTCTTATTCTTTGGAGACAGCAAGGGGGTACGCCTGGGAGTTCTGGCACGGAGGCCTTCATTACGCAGTGTGCGTCTTATTGTCTGGGCTGAAACTTCTGTACCCACATCTGACAAATCTTTTCTCAGTTCCTCAGCAGTCACACGGGGACTTCTCTCCACTCTACGCTTCAGGTAGCGCACAGCAGTCGAAGTCAGCATCTTCTTTCTGCCACGACCAGGTAGCGTTTCAACAGTGCCCTTTGCCTTGAATTTGCGAATGATGCTTCCTAAGGTGTCTCTTGGTATGTTTAACATCTTTGCAATCTTCTTATAGCCATTGCCCTTCCTGTGAAGAGAAATCACCTCTTCTCTTGTCTTCCTGGACCATTCTCTTGCCTTCACCATGTTTGTAACCACACCAGTAAATGTCTAGAAGGAGCTGAGTATCACAGTCATTTTAAAGCTGCCTAATTGGTGCTTATTATGCTTGATTGCTGCTCGGTGACATCCACAGGTGTTTTCAATACCTGATGGAAAGCACCTGTATGAACCTCTGTTCTTCAGAGTGGTAGTCTTTAAGGGGTTGAATAATTGTGGCAATGAAGAAACCACATAAGAACCATTTACTACTGTATTACATAAACAATTGATGTCATTTTAGTTGCATTTGGGTAGTTACAACGTCCTTGTAGGATTTGATTCTGAATACAATTCCAAATGTACACTATAGTCCCTAAACCCCTTTACAGCATTGGGGGTTGAATAATTTTGGACACAACTGTATATATAATTATTAGAGATGAGCGAATCGAAGTATCCGAAGTGGAATTCGAGTCGAATATCGGAAAAATTTCGATTCGTGCCGAATCCGAAAAACAGCCTAATTCGGACGCGCGAATCGAAATTTTTCCGAAAATGGCGGCTGACATGTGCGGCGACGGAGCGGGGATGTCGGGGAAGGCGCGCAGACAAGGCGCGCTGCCCCATAATGCATTCCTCAACGACATGTGATCGCATCAGCCAATCAGCAGCCAGCCAGCCAGCACTGTGTAATGGTCGAGGTATATATAGCGGCCATTTTGGAAATCTTCATTTGCCTGCAGTCATTGAACAGAGGCAGACCGCTCTGTACTAGGGACAGGGACAGAGTTAGGGCCACAGAAACGAGAATTGGGGACAGAGAGAAGTTACTTAGGGACAGAGAACCATTACTCAGGGACACAGACTTGTTAATGAGGGCCACAGAATCGTTATTTAGGGACAAAGAAACGCTAGTTAGGGCCACAGAATTCATACTCAGGGACAGACAGAATTGTTACTCAGTGCCAGAGAATTGTTACTTAGGGCCACAGAAACGTTATTAGGGCCACAGAATTTTTACTCAGGGACAGACAGAATTGTTACTGAGTGCCAGAGAATTGTTACTCAGGGACAGACAGAATTGTTACTGAGTGCCAGAGAATTCTTACTCAGGGCCACAGAATTCATTCTCAGGGACAGACAGAATTGTTACTCAGGGACAGACAGAATTGTTACTGAGTGCCAGAGAATTGTTACTCAGGGACAGACAGAATTGTTACTGAGTGCCAGAGAATTGTTACTCAGGGACAGACAGAATTGTTACTGAGTGCCAGAGAATTGTTACTCAGGGACAGACAGAATTGTTACTGAGTGCCAGAGAATTGTTACTCTCACAGACACAAAATTGTTACTTGCACAGACACAGAATTGTTACTTGCACAGACACACAATTGTTACTCAGGGCCACAGAATTCATACTCAGGGACAGACAGAATTGTTACTGAGTGCCAGAGAATTCTTACTCAGGGCCACAGAATTCATACTCAGGGACAGACAGAATTGTTACTCAGGGACAGACAGAATTGTTACTGAGTGCCAGAGAATTGTTACTCAGGGACAGACAGAATTGTTACTGAGTGCCAGAGAATTCTTACTCAGGGACAGACAGAATTGTTACTGAGTGCCAGAGAATTGTTACTCTCACAGACACAAAATTGTTACTTGCACAGACACAGAATTGTTACTCGCACAGAGACAGAATTGTTACTCAGGGCCACAGAATTCATACTCAGGGACAGACAGAATTGTTACTGAGTGCCAGAGAATTGTTACTCAGGGACAGACAGAATTGTTACTGAGTGCCAGAGAATTGTTACTCTCACAGACACAAAATTGTTACTTGCACAGACACAGAATTGTTACTTGCACAGACACACAATTGTTACTCAGGGCCACAGAATTCATACTCAGGGACAGACAGAATTGTTACTGAGTGCCAGAGAATTCTTACTCAGGGCCACAGAATTCATACTCAGGGACAGACAGAATTGTTACTCAGGGACAGACAGAATTGTTACTGAGTGCCAGAGAATTGTTACTCAGGGACAGACAGAATTGTTACTGAGTGCCAGAGAATTGTTACTCTCACAGACACAAAATTGTTACTTGCACAGACACAGAATTGTTACTTGCACAGACACACAATTGTTACTCAGGGCCACAGAATTCATACTCAGGGACAGACAGAATTGTTACTGAGTGCCAGAGAATTGTTACTCAGGGACAGACAGAATTGTTACTGAGTGCCAGAGAATTGTTACTCTCACAGACACAAAATTGTTACTTGCACAGACACAGAATTGTTACTCGCACAGAGACAGAATTGTTACTCAGGGCCACAGAATTCATACTCAGGGACAGACAGAATTGTTACTGAGTGCCAGAGAATTGTTACTCAGGGACAGACAGAATTGTTACTGAGTGCCAGAGAATTGTTACTCAGGGACAGACAGAATTGTTACTGAGTGCCAGAGAATTGTTACTCTCACAGACACAAAATTGTTACTTGCACAGACACAGAATTGTTACTCGCACAGAGACAGAATTGTTACTCAGGGCCACAGAATTCATACTCAGGGACAGACAGAATTGTTACTGAGTGCCAGAGAATTGTTACTCAGGGACAGACAGAATTGTTACTGAGTGCCAGAGAATTGTTACTCTCACAGACACAAAATTGTTACTTGCACAGACACAGAATTGTTACTCGCACAGAGACAGAATTGTTACTCAGGGCCACAGAATTCATACTCAGGGACAGACAGAATTGTTACTGAGTGCCAGAGAATTGTTACTCAGGGACAGACAGAATTGTTACTGAGTGCCAGAGAATTGTTACTCTCACAGACACAAAATTGTTACTTGCACAGACACAGAATTGTTACTTGCACAGACACACAATTGTTACTCAGGGCCACAGAATTCATACTCAGGGACAGACAGAATTGTTACTGAGTGCCAGAGAATTCTTACTCAGGGCCACAGAATTCATACTCAGGGACAGACAGAATTGTTACTCAGGGACAGACAGAATTGTTACTGAGTGCCAGAGAATTGTTACTCAGGGACAGACAGAATTGTTACTGAGTGCCAGAGAATTGTTACTCTCACAGACACAAAATTGTTACTTGCACAGACACAGAATTGTTACTTGCACAGACACACAATTGTTACTCAGGGCCACAGAATTCATACTCAGGGACAGACAGAATTGTTACTGAGTGCCAGAGAATTGTTACTCAGGGACAGACAGAATTGTTACTGAGTGCCAGAGAATTGTTACTCTCACAGACACAAAATTGTTACTTGCACAGACACAGAATTGTTACTCGCACAGAGACAGAATTGTTACTCAGGGCCACAGAATTCATACTCAGGGACAGACAGAATTGTTACTGAGTGCCAGAGAATTGTTACTCAGGGACAGACAGAATTGTTACTGAGTGCCAGAGAATTGTTACTCAGGGACAGACAGAATTGTTACTGAGTGCCAGAGAATTGTTACTCTCACAGACACAAAATTGTTACTTGCACAGACACAGAATTGTTACTCGCACAGAGACAGAATTGTTACTCAGGGCCACAGAATTCATACTCAGGGACAGACAGAATTGTTACTGAGTGCCAGAGAATTGTTACTCAGGGACAGACAGAATTGTTACTGAGTGCCAGAGAATTGTTACTCTCACAGACACAAAATTGTTACTTGCACAGACACAGAATTGTTACTCGCACAGAGACAGAATTGTTACTCAGGGCCACAGAATTCATACTCAGGGACAGACAGAATTGTTACTGAGTGCCAGAGAATTGTTACTCAGGGACAGACAGAATTGTTACTGAGTGCCAGAGAATTGTTACTCTCACAGACACAAAATTGTTACTTGCACAGACACAGAATTGTTACTTGCACAGACACACAATTGTTACTCAGGGCCACAGAATTCATACTCAGGGACAGACAGAATTGTTACTGAGTGCCAGAGAATTCTTACTCAGGGCCACAGAATTCATACTCAGGGACAGACAGAATTGTTACTCAGGGACAGACAGAATTGTTACTGAGTGCCAGAGAATTGTTACTCAGGGACAGACAGAATTGTTACTGAGTGCCAGAGAATTGTTACTCTCACAGACACAAAATTGTTACTTGCACAGACACAGAATTGTTACTCGCACAGAGACAGAATTGTTACTCAGGGCCACAGAATTCATACTCAGGGACAGACAGAATTGTTACTGAGTGCCAGAGAATTGTTACTCAGGGACAGACAGAATTGTTACTGAGTGCCAGAGAATTGTTACTCTCACAGACACAAAATTGTTACTTGCACAGACACAGAATTGTTACTCGCACAGAGACAGAATTGTTACTCAGGGCCACAGAATTCATACTCAGGGACAGACAGAATTGTTACTGAGTGCCAGAGAATTGTTACTCAGGGACAGACAGAATTGTTACTGAGTGCCAGAGAATTGTTACTCAGGGACAGACAGAATTGTTACTGAGTGCCAGAGAATTGTTACTCGCACAGACACAAAATTGTTACTTGCACAGACACAGAATTGTTACTCGCACAGACACAGAATTGTTACTCAGGGCCACAGAATTCATACTCAGGGACAGACAGAATTGTTACTGAGTGCCAGAGAATTGTTACTCAGGGACAGACAGAATTGTTACTGAGTGCCAGAGAATTGTTACTCAGGGACAGACAGAATTGTTACTGAGTGCCAGAGAATTGTTACTCAGGGACAGACAGAATTGTTACTGAGTGCCAGAGAATTGTTACTCAGGGACAGACAGAATTGTTACTGAGTGCCAGAGAATTGTTACTCGCACAGACACAAAATTGTTACTTGCACAGACACAGAATTGTTACTCGCACAGACACAGAATTGTTACTCAGGGCCACAGAATTCATACTCAGGGATAGACAGAATTGTTACTGAGTGCCAGAGAATTGTTACTCAGGGACAGACAGAATTGTTACTGAGTGCCAGAGAATTGTTACTCAGGGACAGACAGAATTGTTACTGAGTGCCAGAGAATTGTTACTCAGGGACAGACAGAATTGTTACTGAGTGCCAGAGAATTGTTACTCAGGGACAGACAGAATTGTTACTGAGTGCCAGAGAATTGTTACTCAGGGACAGACAGAATTGTTACTGAGTGCCAGAGAATTGTTACTCAGGGACAGACAGAATTGTTACTGAGTGCCAGAGAATTGTTACTCGCACAGACACAAAATTGTTACTTGCACAGACACAGAATTGTTACTCGCACAGACACAGAATTGTTACTCGCACAGACACAGAATTGTTACTCAGGGCCACAGAATTCATACTCAGGGACAGACAGAATTGTTACTGAGTGCCAGAGAATTGTTACTCAGGGACACCTAATCGTTGAATTAAATAGTATGTCAGACAACATGCAGAGGAGTGGCAGAGGAGGCAATGTTTTAGGAGCGAGCAGACGTGGCAGCAGAGGAAGGGGTCGAGGCAGCAGTATTCGCAGCCAGAGGCCAGTGCTCCCGGTGTCATCCAGCGGTCGTGTCTCCACCGACAACCCTGCCGTCATTGATTGGTTGGCTCGGTCGTCTTCCTCTTCCCAGGTCACCTCTGACACCTACAGCCAACGGTCGGTGGGTACGTCAGACACAACCGTTAGTTGGCATGGCCCGGGACCAAGCCCACTGAAATCACGTGTCCTCTACCTGCCCCTGTCCTTTGCTGT